>NC_089590.1:92406013-93059481 GCF_019320115.1 Miscanthus floridulus | reverse complement strand
TTCAGATGGCTTGCACCAAGAATGTTGGTGGTGGCCCAGGTGATGATGATCGGAGGCCCCCGCCTCGTCAGCTAGCCGGATCTAAGGGCAAGTCAACCAAGCAGGTAACATCCAAGAAGTGGAAGTACCCCGACGCAGAGACAGCGAGAGCAGCAGCTGTTGCAGAGGCCGCAGAGCATGCCGAGAGAGGTGGTACCCACAGCGGAGTTGTCATTGCAGGTCGGCCAGTTTCACCCGCAGTCAGAGCTGCGATTGAGGATGTTGAGCGTCGTCTCGGTAGTCCAGCTGGGACTGCCATGCTTGCAGGACGACGGGTTGCCATTAAGGAGGGTCCGTCAGCACAGCAGCAGCCCCCACCAGCAGAGCCTCAGCCAGCCCAGGAGACTCAGGAGGGTCAGGAGACCGAGCCGGCACCTCAGCTATGCCGCTCGAGTCGTACCAGTGCTGCAGTTCCACCGAGGCCAGTTACACAGCGCAGGGGTTCACGCCCTCCGCCCAGACCACAGAGTCCGCCTCCAGTGGTTCACCTTGACTTGAGGGCCGCTACAGCCAGGCAGGTTTAGCAGCTGCGGTTTGTTGAGTTTGAGGTTTGGTTTCCTCCGAGGAGGGATGAGAGAGCAGCTGAGGGGTTCTACACGCCACTGTAGGAGGATTTCTACAATGCATATCTTAACAGTGGGGCAGTGTTCAGATCACAGAGGGTCTGTCAGATAGAGTCCATTGTGGCAGCAGCCGGAGAGAGCATTCGGCAATACTTGTCATATTTGCCAGGACTGATAAATTTGATTGGACGGACGGGCATATATGTACCTTCTTGGGTCTGTCAGTTTTATGCCTCGCTCTACATCGATCCTCATCACAGATTCATTCACTTTGCTTTCAGAGGCAAAGACAATAGAGTGACAAGTGGCAGGGCCAGAGAGATACTGAGGCTATAGGAGCAGCCTATAAAGATGCATGAGGTTTGTTATGGACAGCAGGGACCTCCTAGGCATCCCCATGGAGGGTTGGTGCCCCCTACAGATTTAGTGCGGCATTGCTTCAAGGAGCCGTTTGGAGAGGGGTCGAGCAGGAACCCCAGTGACTTGACTCCTACAGCGAGGATACTAGAGGCCATCATCAGGAGGACACTGCTTCCCAGGTTGGGATATAGGGAGGGCCTGACTCGCTTACAGCTCTGGCTTCTCAATGCCATCATGCAGATGACAGTGTTTGACATCTGGGACCTCCTTCTTTCAGAGATGGAGGATACTATAGCTGAGGGATTCAAGGGTTGCAGGCAGCTTCCCTATGCTCACTGGATCACGTTCCTCATCCGCAGAGTTGCACTTGATAAGCCCCTGGCATGATGGATGAGTATACAGGTGCCACTACAGAGTTCCCAGCTTACAACCTGTCACAGAGGATCAGACACACCACTCCTCAGGCACCCAGACAGCCTAGCCGTCGTCCCGACATGCCAGAGTCCGCAGCTCAGTAGGATGAGATCATCAGAGGGATTGCAGCCACTGAGGAGGAGGAGCTAGAGGCACAACAGGAGGTGAGCGAGTACAGTGACAGCTTTGACGACGACTACCAGCCTATACCTCAGATGCCTCCACGCAGACATGATGCAGAGGCCGGTAGCTCCAGTTCTGCTCCACCTGCTCTGCAGACAGACCCCGCTCTCATAGCTATTCTTGAGCGGATGCAGCAGGATCAGACACGATAGGCACAGGAGACAGCTGCCAACTTCGCACAGTTTCAGGCTTGTCAGGACGAGTTCCAGAGGCAGCAGCAGCTCCTTCAGCACCAGCAGTTACTTATGCAGCAGCAGCTCATGGGATTCATGCAGCATGTAGTGACAGCCATTGGGGTCCCACTGCCACAGCCTTCGCCCTAGCTTGCACAGCCTCCTACCACTTCGATGACTCCAGCAGTATAGCCCATCGGGCTTCAGAGTCAGGGACAGCCTCTAGCTCAGTTTACTTCACCTCCTGTACAGGTGTCCCAGTGGTTAGCTTCACCTGGTGTAGCCCCGCAGTTCACTCCTTATCACACGGGTTTCTCACCAGAGCAGACTTCCTCACTATACGTGCCTGAGACGTCAGTCTCCAGGAGTCTTGGAGCATCTTTCAGCAAGTTGACCGGCATGCCTACTCCGCCTCACATGCATACTGTCGGTCCGTCTACAGCAGCTCCAGCTATCATGACTACTCAGAGGCTCCCCTCGTCTGTCGCCTCGTCAGATCCTACGACAGACATACTTGCAGCTTCACAGGCAGCACCAGCCCCAGCTCAGACCCAGACCACTTCAGCGACACTTCCTGCTTCAGAGGGTCAGTCAGTTCAGAGCTCAGGGTCAGATGATGATGGCGCCCAGTTCCATCTTGCTCCACGTACTTCAGCGCCCGACTCGTCCGCTGTAGCCCCGCCGACCGACCCTTAGGTTTTGGTGTTTGACGCCAAAGGGGGAGAGGGTTTGAGTATGTAGACTTAGGGGGAGCGAGTTTCAGGGGGAGCTAGTTATCTAGTATTAGCTTATTATATACATTTGGAGTTTTTATTTGTGTGATACACTATTACTTATGCATTCATGTGTTTACTTTCATGCATACTATTATATATATGTGATAGTGCTATCTACGTGGTTGTGATATTTGACATGTGTGACTTCTACTTTGATTTATCTATATGTCATATCACTTGAGTAATGCTCATTTGCTTTTGCTTCCGCGTTTATACTTCGAAGCAAATGAGCTTTGTTATTTGTACGCATGCTTAATTCATATCCTTTGAGTACATTGTGTTGTCTTGGGTCATATAAGCTTGACTAACTCTTTTGTTCTTATTGACAAAAGCTTATATGAACCAAGCCCGTCAAAAACCTCACTCCATAACATACTCGAGGTGGTATTGTCATCAATCACCAAAAAGGGGGAGATTGAAAGCATCTAGGCCCCTAGTTGGATTTCGGTGATTAATGTCAATACAAGATTACTATGACTAACGTGTGTTTTGCAGAGGCAATTAAGTTAGGTCATGGTAATGGAGATCGATTGGGCAATCGAAGTTGTCATGCCCCTACGATAGAAATCGTTTCGGTTTTCAAAGGATGGACGACAAGGTTAAGGATAACTAGTTCTAAGTGTCGATTGGAGTTGGAGAGACACTTAGAGTAGTTTAGGACTTTGTTTTTCCTTTGGTCGTACTATGAAGGGGGGTATGAACGGGTAGCTTGACCTAGTTGAGTCTAGTGAGTTAGGTGTGGTGCACACTTGTTAAAACTAGCTCTAGGTAGCTCCTATGAATGCCTAAGATCCTTTGGAGCAAACTTCATTCACATATGTTCGGAAGTTGGAAGTGAATGGAGGGTCAAACACTGACCGGACGCTGGCTCCGGTGTGACCGGACACTGGTCGCAGGGTCCGGTCAGTTCATTTGACCATGAAGAACAAGTCTGGTGTGACCGGACGCTGGAAGGTCGTGTGACCGGACGCTGAGGGCTAGCGTCCGGTCGACTCCAGTAAGGGTCCAGACTTGGGAAAGAGTGACCGGACGCGTCCGGTCAGTGGTGACCGGACCCTGAGTATCCAACGTCCGGTCGTTTACAGTAAGCATCCAAGAGCGACCGGACGCGTCCGGTCGGTACTGACCGGACCCTGACAGCGTCCGGTCATCACTTGAAAACTGTTCGCGGGTTGAACTGACCGGAGCGTCTGGTCAAAACGATCGGAGCGTCCGGTCATCCCGCAGAAGCTCATAACGGTTAGTTTTTCAGGCTGGCTTATAAATAGAAGCTCCACTCGTGAGTGGAGTTACTTTTGCTCATTCCAACAGCTGAGAAACACGTTTGTGAGTGCCAAGAAGAGTAAGGTCCTAGTGAGGTGTTTGTGATTTGAGAATCCAAGAGAGTAGCCTTACTAGCAAATCAAGAGTAGCAAAGTGTGCATCCATCTTCTCATTAGGCTTCGCGTGGTCAAGTGAGAGTTCGTGCTTGTTACTCTTGGTGATCGCCATCACCTAGACGGCTTGGTGGTGATTGCGAGTTTGGTGTTCACCCGGCGGAGCTTGTGGGTGACCCAACTCAAGTTGTGAGCGGCTTTGGGTGATTCGCCGCGACGGAGTGTCGAAGAATCAACCCGTAGAGAGCACTTGATCCTTGTGCGGATCAAGGGGGAGCTACACCCTTGCGCGGGTGCTCCAACGAGGACTAGTGGGGAGTGGCGACTCTCCGATACCTCGGCAAAACATCGCCGCGTTCCTTTCTCTCTCTATTTACTTTGAGCACTTACTTTGAGTATTTACTTTGAGCAATTCAATACTTGTTTTACATCCATAGAATTGCTTGCTAGAGTAAGTTTGGAACATAGGTTGCGAGGTTGTTGTGCATTAGTTTGATATAAACACTTTTCTAGGCACAAGGGGTTAATTGGGCTATCCGTAGGATTTGATTATTGCAAGAGAATTTAGAATTAGCCCAATTCACCCCCCCCCCCTCTTGGGCATCTTGATCCTTTCACCTCCCACTTATGTGCCATGTCTTTTCCTAGATTCATGAGTCATATACATGTCTACATCTTCATCCTGTGAGGTATCCATCTCCTCTCCATCATCTTCCGTCCAAGGACCACGACCTCCCCCGTGTCCGCGACCTCTTGCATGACCACGACCCCTACCACCTCCATCTCTCCCCATCATCATAGGCACAAAAGGAACTCGCAGCCAGTCACCCCATTCGCATTTGTCTCTTCTATGAACACCATCGCCGCACTCTGTGACCTCATGACCCACGAGACCACAATGAAAACAAAAGGTCGGCAACTTCTCATATTGTACCAGGTAAGTCATCCTCTCCTTCAATGTAATCGGGACCATCCGCACTATTGGCTTGCTCAAGACGAGCCAAATCTTCGCCCGGAGATAAGTTGTCGGATTTATCTTCCCATCATTCACCACCACTGTAATTGGATCACCCACCTTCTTAGCTACCTTTTCTACAAGCTCCCTCTTCTTCATTAAACCTTCCGGAACGCCTCGGATTCGAGCCCAAACTAGAATCTTGTCCAGCTTGTAAGAATTTACGTTCGAAAAATCGTCATATTCTTCCATCACCATTGCTGCACCTCTGAACAGCTAGGGGCTTCCATCCATCACCCTCGTCCAATCTCCGAGACAATGAAGTTGGACTAAAAATAGATTCGGGCCAAGCACCTTGAAGGTCACCTCCTTTGCCGATGCCCAAGCAATTCTCATAGCTCCAAATAATGTGGCATGACTTAAGGGTCTCGTTGTATGAACCCTAAAGAGGGCAAGCCAATGCACATCCTTCACTAGCTCCTCAAATTCACCTGAGAAATCCAAATCCTCCTCCTCTTCACCATGTAGATTCAAACCTTCAAGCCGCTCCTCCAGACTCAGCTCCATCATCTCCTCGTTCACCTCATCCACCTTCTCCTTGCCCTACGTCCCCGCCATGCAGAGAACTCCAGCAACGACCGGTGTCCCGGAGGACAACCCGCAAACCAGCGCTCGATCTGGTGGGGAGGGCGATGTAGATCGTCGAGGCGTGATTGACTCTGGCGGCGCCACCAGAGGAACCCGTCGGACCCTAGTTTAGGGTATTAGAGTTGCAAACTCGCATCTTACCCAGAGCACTAATGGCAAAATTCATTCACGAGGTCTGTACTTCCTGTTTCAAATTATAAAATGTTTTGACTTTTCTAAATACATTGTTTTTTGTTATGTGTATAAACATAGTGTATATCTTAATATATAGTAAAAGTTACGTATCTAGAAAAGCCAAAACGGATGGAGTAGCCTTGCAATTATTATACATTAAGACACAAACTTGTTGGGTAAAGAATACTTAAAGAGTTTGAGTTTATTTGCATACTATACTATATCTCATGATCATGTTCCATTACAAAACGATTGTCCATTATTTTGTAGTAATGGGATTTCTTCATAATATAAAAGTTCAATACAAAATGTGTATAACAAGGTTTTTTTATTCTTGGAGTCTCGAAGAATTAGGTATTTGCAGGATTAGATTCTGAATAGTCTACCTTAGCTGATGCATGGGAGCGACTTAATAAAATAAAGATCTGCACAACAATTAATTGCACATGTGTGTTTCAAAAAAAAATCATGCTCTCACAGTTTCAAGACCTGCTCTTCAGTTCATCGGCGCTCCTGAAAAAATCTAACTGTCTTAGAGCAGCTCTAACCGATGCCTCATATTTTGGCCGGTTATCACCTCAAATGAGAGTTACTCATCCATATTTCAACTCATATTTCTCAACGCACTCGAACGATCTCCTAACTCTTCCCTACTTTACACTTGGCCCCGTTCGGCTTGCTGAAACTTGGCTGAAAGTGGTTGAAAAACACTGTTTTGGCTGAAATGTTGTGAGAGAAAAATATTGTTTCAGCTGAAAAAAGAAGCCGAACAAGCCGGATATAAGATAAGCCGAACGGGGCCATAGGAAGAGAGAAAGAAGAGTGGAGGAATGAGGGGCTCAAAGGAAGACAGGAGGCTAGGCGAGAGTTCAGCTAGAGATGCTCTTAGGATTCGCAAACTAGTCGGGGAAGCTTGTGTATGTGTATCCAAGTAGCCACCATGTAGAATCTGCGTGCGATTTAACATGAACAACAGATGCTTGATCTAGGCATAACAGCATATTGATGCGGGCAACCTAACCTTGTTCTTTTCTTTTGGTTTTGAATATAAACACCTAACCTTATTCTCCCAAAGATTACTAAGGGCAGTCCCAATGGTGCATAGATGATGGTTTCTATCCTCATTAAATGACTTGCCACGTAGGCAAAATGCTGACATGGCAACGTAATTAATGAAGAAAGAGAGCAAAAATCATAGAAATGGTTTCTTCATGAAGAAACCAGGTCTACTCTTGACCCAATGCACCAAGAAACCATGAAATCGCCATTGGGGAGAAACCACCAGTTTCTAGGAAGCTCGTGTCGCACTCCCATTGGAGGAAAAGATAGAGTTGGGAGAGAGAAAGAGAAAATAGTTATTACTCATAGAAACCATGGGTTGGAAAGCAGTACTTTTTTTGGTGCGATATCCTATGTTATAGAAACTACTAGTTTCTTTTATTAGGACTGCCCTAATAAGCACCCATCAGTGCAAGGTGGCCCCTTCTACAAGCAACCAAACAAACCTCTTGCCATGGATTAAAGACAACGACCTGGTGAACAGCATCACCAATAAACAAAGAGCTTTTGGATCTAATAAACACGCACGGTTAGATATATATTCATCAATCATCATGGCTAAAACGAACACACAACACAGGGAAATAAAAAAAACTTAGGTACAGTTTGCTCTCGTTACACTTCGATCGTGACATGCATGACAGAAAAGGCATTACTAGCACACAACACTAGCCGAGCCTCTTGCGGATGACGCCCTCCACGGAGCCGACGAAGGCGAAGGTGCCGACGACGAAGCAGACGGCGCTGAATGCCTGGAGCGCGACCCACGTCCGCGTCCACGGCCGGACCCCGCGCTGGACGCAGTACATCTCGACGGGGAGGTAGACGGCGAGGGGCCAGAAGACGATGGCGCCCAGCACGCCCAGCACCTCGTTGAAGTAGGGGAAGAGCAGGGCCAGCCCCGTGGTGCTCGCCACGTACGCCGTCCGGAAGCACATCCGCTGCAGGTTCAGCCTGTAGCTCCACGACGCCGGCACGCCGGGCACCTTCACGGCGTAGGATTTGTTCACGAACGCGCTGTTCGGGAACCTGGCCGCGAAGGATCGGTCCGCGAAGGTGAAGATCTGCTGGCTGAACATCTGCATGAAACAGAGCCAAGCCTCTCAAGTGACGACTTTGTTTTGTCAGAGAGAAACTAGCGCTGTTCTTTTTTGCTTGCATTGCAGGCGGTGGCGAGTGGCGACATGAGCGTGGCAGCGTGCGTGTCCTGTGTGCTGTGTCACTTGCTACATACCTGGTAGCCACCAAGCAGGTGGAGCACGATGCAGGCGTTGGCGAAGTCGATGAGCCAGTAGGGCTCGTAGAAGCCGAAGCCGGTGAGCAGGTTGCCCGGCGCGGCGTTGCCGAAGGCGGCGTACCCGAAGAAGCTCACGGCGAGGTAGAAGAATGTGGTGGCCAGGACCGCGACGACGTTCCCCTTCCGCATCGTCTCGCTCTCAGGTGGCGTCGATTTGAGCGTGTCCTGTTTAATTAATTGCGAGTTGTCAGCAAAAACATATATACCAGTACTATCCACTGAACAGTGAACACTCACGCTGCTTTAGCCTTTAACTAACACGTTCACGCTCTGAAAAGTGAAGATGGCTGCATACCTGTATCTCCAGCAGGACAATGGTGTACGGGTAGGCGAATGCGATGTCGCCGATGGCCTGCGCGACTCGCCAGACTTTCTGCGCCGGGGTGCTCATCGGAACTCCGGCGACGCTTCCTTTGATCGCCCCATTTTCTGATCGGTTCGATATATACGCACAAGAATATTCACATCCAAGCTTGCATCAATGCTGCTGAACCTCCACCAAAATTGTCAAGCACATGATGTCAGTTACCTATGGTCTTGGCGAGGCCGAGGCCGAGGCCGATGGTGGAGTAGGTGAAGGACATGACGGCGGCGACGACAGAGAGCCATGCCATGTTGTGGAAGTTGGGTATGAAGGACAGCACCACCTGGGCCGCCCCGAAGAGCAGCATGTAGAGGTGATCACCGCCGGCGCCGCAGGGTGCGTCGTGCCCTTGGCTGTGGTAGCAGTTGGCCCTCATGATCGCCCTGCCACAGTGTGCCCTCGTGATCTCAGCAGCGGAGCTAGGCTAGCATAGCATTACCGTGCATGGCTGGCCCGGCTGCCAAGTGGAAAACATATCCAGGAGATCGAAGAGCGGGAATGGATCGGGGTACGTACCTGAGGCATGTTGCCGTGGTGATGGTGTAGGCGATTGCCGTCCCGTACAGGTTGAGGTACTGCAACAGGCCGCAGAGCCAGGTGCGCTTCTCCCCTGCACGTGTTGCTCATCAGTCGCCATAGAAAGATAGCAGTGAGCAAAGGCACATACAGTACTATACACGGAGCTGAGAACAAAGACGACAGGAGTCACAGGAACAAGAACAAAGACGCACGGTCGCAACGCAAGAAAAGACTTGAGGTAGCGTACCCAGGTGCGTCCTGACGGCGTCCATGTAGGTGTAGTTCCTCTGGCGTTTCTGGGAGTCGTCACCGTCAGAGACGGGGGACCTGTAGCAGTGGGAGAGGAGGAAGGCGGAGAGGTAGGTGACGAAGGCGAAGCAGAGCATGGCGACGGGGCCGCCCACCCAGCCCAGCTGCGCGACGCTCCACGAGAGCGCCAGAACGCCGCAGCCGATTATGGCGGTGATGATGTGCGCGAAGCAGGTCCATAGGTTGCCTGCCGCCGCCCATGGACCGACGAGAATTAACGATCAAAGAAACCAGGGGGGGATTTGTTAGCGCGACTACTACTGCCGCCAACGGACGCAAGGCGCGGGAGAGAGAGGGTGCCAGTGGTGGTGGTGGTACCGGTTCGCGCGGCGTGGCCGTCGTCGTCGAGCTCGGGGCCGGCGGCGGCGACCACCAGGGAGTAGCTGCCGTGGTGCTGCGCCATTGGCCAGCGGCGCTGGAGGAAACCTGAAAGCCTGTACTACTCGGTACTGGCTGGTGTAGCCGTGTGAGAGGACTGAAGACTAGCGTGGAGTAGTAGTGAGCAAAGACTCCACGAAGCATAGCTCATCGGCGCTAGCAATCCTTGTCACCGTATTGGTGGGTGGCGGCGTGGAGAGGCCGGCTCGAAGACCTTGGGCGTGGGCGTGGGCGGGCGGAGACTTTTGTCTCGTCGACAGGAACGCCGGCCCGGGATCGGGCTAGCGTGGCGCCCTGGTTTTCGTGCTACTGGTAGTACGAAGCAGGAGGAGCTGCCGGGTCTTGCGAGTTCTCTGACGAGTCCAACCAGCGGCTGTGATCCTGTCAGTAGACATTTGCAGTTGCAGACCGAGGATAACGAGGGCGGGCCACATGCGTTGCCAGGATTGTCCGTTCCAGCAGGCGAGCGAGTTCAGTAGCTTGCACGAAAGGGGAGATTTTCCAGGGTTTGGACCCATTGATAGATTGATTGCTTTCGGAGCCGTTTCGCCGACGGGCGTTGGCGTTGCCCGCCCGATTAAGCGTGCTATCACGATCTCTTTCCTTTCCCTTCCCGGATGGCCAAGTCACTCTACTTTGGCTGAGAGCCAGACTGAGACGCCCACCGTCTCTCTTCCCTCTCGTGCTTGCTCCTCATCCAGGCAAGCATGAGCCATCCGCTGCCACCACCTACCAGCAGAGGTCGAGAGGACCATCAGATTCATATGGGATCAGCGAATCGCCTTTCTGATGAGGATGACGTGGTTGGCATGGCGCTTCGTTCACGGGTCACGTGGTGGCCGCGGCCACAAGCCCATCTGTTCTGCCTCCATCATTGATTGATAGACAGAGACAGTCAGGCAGATCCTGAGTCATTGGCGGTCTACCAATGAATCAATGAACGGAACTTGGGTAGTGTTTAGTTGCCGAAATAGTACTGCAGCACTTTCGTTGTTATTTGGCAATTAGTATCCAATCATAGTCTAATTAGACTTAAAAGATTCGTCTCGTGAATTTCGTCTAAACTGTGTAATTAGTTTTTTTTATATTTAATGTTTCATGCATGCGTCCAAAAATTCGATGTGACTAGGAATCTTGAAAATTTTTGCAAAATAAAAGGGAACTAAACAGGGTCTCGGAAAGCTCGTCGCAGGGCAGCGCAGGCTCCCTCCAGGAATTTTTGCTACTAGCCGCGGCCCGCGTCCACCGCGTGCTGGAAGCAGTAAGCGAGCAGAAAGGCAAGTCAGTTATTCAGTGCTCGCGCCACCTCCTGATAAACTTGACATCTCGAGTAAAAGAACTTGAAATCCTATCGTTCAGAATGTCCGAGAGACAGAGAGCTGATGTTTTACCTCTCAGGTTCACCAACAAGACAAGATAGCAAGTTGAGGTGGAGATGGGCTGCATACGTATACACCATGAAAATTCAGCCCATATTATATGCTTTCTCTTCTTTTTTGTTATTATAGTTTTTGTTCCTTCCCAGACGAGTGATTTTATGGAATCAGTGGCTACTGGCTAGGTCCTGCATTCCTACCCGGCCCTTGTTGGAATTTCTATGCCACTGTCATGTACTCACAGAGTACGCGGAGGCAGTAGGAAGTTAAGATGATCAAATCATAAAATACAGGGGAGGGGTGCTTGGAATCAAGTGACAGCTGCACGCATGCATATATTCAGTTTGATTCATTCATGGACCACCACCAACATATACATATTCATTCACACAGAACAAAACTGGACCGGTCCTATGTTTTTTAAATAAATAAGAAGCAAGGTGATGGTATTCACCAGTTCATGAGCCATCACCGTGAAACTGCAAACGAATCAACAAATGTAGGCTTAGCTCGCCAGCAGCCAAAAAATGGGGCCTTCCTGAGGAGCTCAAGCGTGTGACGATATTCATGAGCCGTATCCTGCAACAGGAATAGAAAATCAGACACGTCTATAATCGATTCTTGGATGGTAGCAGGTGAATAAATAGGAAGCACCTAGCGGAATTCAAACGCTATGTGTTATTAAACATCAGTTTATCCAAGAGATCACGAAATACCTTTAGCGCACGGTAAGATAGCTCCTCACACTTGAGTTGCCCTACCAATGGATGTTCAAGGGACATGAATGCTTCTAGCAGTCTTCTCCTGGGACAGCAGTCAACACACAGTCCACTCAACAGTTTTGCATCAGAATTGCGATGGAAGAAATTAACGGAAGGAAGGACCCTCTTACTTGCAGAGCAATGACTCGGTGGAGGGCAAATGTGCCGCCTTTGAAGACGTTCCTTGTTTCCTACCAGTTGTTCCTAAGACAACTTCATGCAAACCGGATTTATTCCAACAGATCGAGTACCTAGTAAAAGATAAATGACAAAGGTAACACTTCAGTAAAAAAGAATGGCACAATAAACGGATGCTTAAAGAAAAAAGACAGAAGGGTGAAAAATGTCCAGCTCATGGAACAAACCGTATACTACCCGCATGTCAAGGGGGGTACGTCTCCAGAAATCTGTTGAAACTCTGTTGGTGGGACAGGTGCCTCAAAAACCTTTGGCTGCAGATAGAAATGATTCATTATCATAGAGAAGTTACTGGAACAAAAGAAAAGGATGACCAACCCTCTGCGTTTTAAAAGGAGGTGGCAATTTGCTGGATAGAGAGGACAGGCGAGCATCGAGAGCTTTCTTGATATTATTTTCAATAGAGAACCCTTCAGGAGCACCATCAGGTAATTGTCCAATAGTAATGGTGGACAAATACAAGGGTTCCAGTATATGTGACAGCAATGCACCTGTTGAAGAACGCACAGAAAGAGGATTTATCCCATTTGGGCACTTTGTAATCACTAAAGTGCATAACATAACAAAAGAAGTAATGGGATGCAAGAAAATAGCAATGCTGAATTGATGATGCATAGCCAATTCTACTGTTCGCATAGAAGCCAGAAGTTCCACATATCATAACTACAGTTACATGATGAATAGCTCATGTTAAAAATTTCTGATCTTATCCGTAGAAGTGTAATTGATTCAGAGACTGTCATGGACACCGAACCTTGAATTCCTACAAGACTCCAGCGGGTGATTTTGTCAAAGCAGCTCATGGATAATGTTGTATCACCCCGCCCTGGCTTCCTCTGAACAAAGCTAATATCTGATATACATACAGAGTAGTATACTTATATTAGAACATATATGGCAAATTAATAGGAGGAAATATAGTTTTGTTAAATTGCGGCAATACAATGAATTCAATTTCTGTTGGTAGAACCAATGGAAACAAAGGCGAACATTTACCAATCTCGCAGACCGTATCAAACACCTACAGAGTTTAAACATGATCCCCCATTAAGCATTGAAAAACTGTGTTGTTTGCGCTGTTTAAAACACCTACAGACCGTATCAAACTCTGCTCGCTTCTACTTAAAGCGCTGTTTGCGCTGTGGCTGTGCTGCGCAGCCAATCGGCTGCAGTTGAAGAACTGAGAGCAAGCTCCGGCTGTTTGCTTCTGCATGGCTGCAGCAACAGTCACAACCACTGTTTGGGCTGCAGATGTTGCTGGCTGGCTCTTGCAACGCCAGTTAGGCTGAATGTAAGCAGTCCAGTTCCACTGTTCCAGTTTAGCTGGACAGTTGCAGGGAGGTCAAATTCATCGCTAGGAGCACCACACTTCCATGCTACTATTTTTTTCCCCTGATCAGGGCAGCAAACAAAATAATGTAACCATCATAACTAAAATCCATCGGATTGGTAAACTAAATAATTCTCAAACTAATTGTCACCAGGCCATGAACCATGGAAGACACTACCATACCTAAAACTTGAAAGTACTGCTATGCATAACACCAACATCAAGATAGAAGCATACCTCCATTCACACTATCCAGCTGTTCCCTTGGTAACTCCGACTGTGACAGCGGTACTGGCATGACTCCACCTAGAAAAATTTACCAAATGAACTGGAACCATCAAACTATGTTCTGTAATTAAACTATTTCAGGATATTGCCACAACAGACTCGAAAAATGATAGGACAGGTCTCAGAAAGTGCAGCAGCAGAAGTACCAATTTACATTCAGATGAAGGGTTGCTGATCAATTAGTCCGGGCAATGCAAATTTTAGCTATTACTAGCTCAGCATTGTCTTCTACTCCTACATAGCATGCTCTAGGACAAGCAATCGAAATCCAAACAGAAGAACATCAGTGTTTACTCGTTGCCATGGCACATACATGGGAGTTGGGTGATGTAGAGATGAAGGCAGTGCCCATCCCTCAGCCTCCATCTCCCACCATCCACGGAAGCAAGCAGCCACTCAGGCGGGGCGCCGCGGCCGATCTCAGAGTAGACGAGGCGGAGCAGCGCGCGGCGAGCGATGACCTCGGCGTGCGCGTCGTGGACGAGGTCCCCGCGGGCGCTGAGCATCGAGGCACCGAGGCACTTGGTGCCGGTGCCCATGGAGAGGACAGTGAGGCTGTGCGGGTCCTGCAGGGAGGAGAGGAGGAAGGCGGCGAGGACCGTGGACTCGCGCCCCTGCGGTTTCCCTTTCTTGGGCAGGGAGCGGTAGTGCCGGAGCGCCGCCGAGGACGCGGCTTCCGCCCAGGAGGAGGGGGCGGCGGCGCCCTCATGTGGCGGCGCCGGGGAGGACAGCATGGACGGCGTCGATGGGTCGTCGGGAGCAGGGAATCTACACGAGGGCAGCTTATATCAGTAAAAACTCCGTGTCACGAGAGGTTTTCTAAAAAAAATACTGTAATCAAGAGGGATGACAGTAGTATTGTGCATAACAGAGTGATGACGTGGACTTCAGTCACAGCAGCAGCGAGGGCTCCAGTCACGGGCGCGGGCGGCGCGAGCGCGCAGGACCCGTCGCGTGGGAGATGGATGCGGCGGAGAGGTCGGGAAGAAAAGAGGAAGAATAAAAATAAAAAATGTTGACAGGTAGGTCCCATATGTCATAGTCAAATCTCACTTTCACATGTCTCCAAACCAAACAGATGACAGGGACTATCCCAGTCTCTCAACCAAATAGTGAGATCCTCAAAATTGAATCTGAACTGTCCCGTCGCACTATGTCTTCTAGTCAAACAGTACCTTACAAAGTTACACTTAACCGGGATGATATGAATACTTCGTCTATCCCTGAACAAATAGATTCCTAGTCTAAAAATTTATCTACACTCTAGGATAATTTTTCTCAGAAGCTCCTTGTATTTACTGCACCCCTCCCATCTCCATCTTTTCCACGAACACAACCTCAAATTCCCCATCCCATGAGACTCCAAAGATTGAATTTCCCCAAATAGTCACCAATCAGTGTGCAACTATGTGACTACTCCGATCAATAAAAGGTACTATGGTATTTTCTCTGTCATACTAATCTGTCCTAAACTTGTTCAGGGAGTATTCAAGGTAGTAGGGTACTTAGAGCGTGTTTCGTTTAAGCTTTTTGCCCTAGCCCGCTATCGGTTTACAGCGGGATTGAGTCACATTACTTAACGTTTAGTTTGGATGCCATGTGATTGGTTGGCGCGGTATCATATACGAGCCTTCAGAAGAATGATATTGTCTGTCCTTCGGCATTAACAATTACGACCCGCACATCACTCTCCTCGGGAGCTAACCAAACAAAGCTTGATTTCTGTTTATCTCAAACCGATAACGGGATCCATTTATATTAATAGTATCACTTCCCAAAATGAACCAAACACCATCTTAGTGGAGAATGAACCAAACACCATCTAGTGGAGAATGTATGTAAAGATAGATTTGCTTGTGAGGATTGAAAATATAAGAGATATAAATAGATATGGCAACCATCCTTATTTCTGCATAAACTTAGACATGGTTATTTGGTTAGTTTACTGAATCAGTTGATCATCTCGTTGGGACAAACCAGCGAGCACATGGTGTGCATCCGTTATTACCATCCCATGAGCATATAGACGTAGCGACATCGCCGACCAAACCTAAGAGAATCTCCAAAACATGTCAACCAAAAGTTCAAAACCTGGTTTTCGACTTGGTCCATAAAAACAAGACTACTACATAGGCCTAAATTCCCGACCATCCTATTTCTACCGCAAAACAATTATTTCTTAAAACGGATATGAAAGGGAAGATATTTGTGCTTGATGAACCTCCGCCTGTCGCAAGGACTCCCTTTCATATCCATTTTTTATTAAATAATTGTTTTCTCAAGGACTAGCAATTTAATTTTCACATATGAACTGGATTAATATTTCTCTGATTTTAGTTTTCTGACAATACAAACCTCATGGTCTCCTGCAGGCTAGAACAAATCAAAGAGTTAGATTTGAGTTGCTAAAGACAACCAAAAGCATGACAATTTGACATTACAAAAGGAATGATCCGCAAAGAAGAAGAAGAATATCAATCAACAACGATGATGATTAGACCTGGGTGTCCGTCCGTTTGGACGGACCAACCCGCTCGTGCTGCTCGCCCGCATCGCGCGGCACTGCTTGCGCCTCCGCCCCACTCCGTCTCACCGCTCCTTCCACCATATCCACTGCGCAACGAGAGATCCGATGGTGGTGGGGACTGTGGCGCCGACTGCAGGGGTTGCTATCCTGCATGGAGCCTAGGATAATGGCGGCCACGAAGGGGTCCCCACTAGCCTCATGAGCAGAGTCGATCTGGTCGATGGTGGCGATGGCAGGCTGCCTCTGGTGAACTCCACACGCCGGCGAGCCTCCATTTCGTAAGCACCAAGTAGATGTTGCGCTTGAAAAGTGCATGTTGCAAGCGTTTATTTCAAGTAGTGCAGGATGTTGCAAAACTAGATCGGCATATTGCATACGTTGCAATAGTTAGTATGTTGCAAAAGCCTGTTCCCAATGGTTCATCTGTTTTTTAAGATGTATGTTGCATGAGTGTTTTATCTGCATGTTGCGTATATTTCACACGTATGTAGAGAGTGTTTTATGTGGATGTTGCGTATGTTTGCAATGGTTTCAAGTGCTTTTTTCAGGTGTTTTTGCAAGTGTTTCAGAAGCATGTTTTAAGTGTTTCACCTGTCTTCGTACTAATGTTGCAAGTATTGTATCTAGATATTTTAAAAGTAGATCAGGTGCTCCGTCCTTGTCTTCTGTTGCACGCCTCGGTGTCTGCTTCTCGCCTTCTGCTACCTTGCATCCTTCTCAGACTGTAGAGGGGCGTGGCGGGGGCAGGTGGAGGGGTGCGCCAGGGATGGCAACGCGGACGTGAGCGCACGCTCTCCCCTTCTTTGTTACGCGGGCAGGTAGGCCCGGCCCGGGGGGGGAGGGGGGTGCGAGCTGTGCAGCCGCACTGGGCCCTCGAGGCCAGGGGGCCAACCCCATTTATGTATGTAGTCCACTGCCACGAATTAACGCCGCTGCGGACTGGACTGGACTGGACTGGGGACTGCGGTGCTGCTCTGCTCCGGTCATCATCTACAGCAGCGAGGGTTGCGGCAGGCAGGCCCAGCACGCCAGGTGCCGCCCAAAGCGGCGGCAACGTACGTACGCATCGGCAGCAGAAGATGATGACGCGCCGCTACAGTGGAGCGGACGCTGGGATTCGTCTCCATCTCCCAGGAGTACGTAGAATGTACTACCGTTATTACTGCTGCTGCTAGCTGCGCGGTACGGTGAATATGGCGGCAATGCCGGTAGGCCGGTGCCCTGCCTGCATTGCACGTACCATACGGAGTACGGAGTACTACGCCGCTACGGGCACGGAAACCCGAGAGAGGCTCCTGCGCGCTCTGCACGTCTGCACTAGAAATTCACCAGAGGACGGACAATGCCTACACTACACCAAGCTAGCTAGGAGTACTACTACAACGGAATGCGTACATGCTCCTGTAGTCCTGTGGGCCGACGGACAATGCCTACACCCATCTCCGGTGACCTCCGGCCGACGGGCGGCGGCGGACAACCGGAACGACCCCGAGCTCCCGAGCGGACCTGCTCGGTGCCGTCACTGCCGTGCATGCGTGCCGCGCCCCCGCCCGCTGCATTGGCACGCACCGGCAGCAACGCAAAATCCGCGCAGAGAGGCCAGCGCCCCACGGCCCTTGTTCCATCCTTCTTGTCGCGACGCCGCTTTTCGCACGGCACGCTGTTCCAAAGCTGGCGGCTGACGCGTCGGTCGCGGTGGCGTGCACGACGGCGCGGAGCTAGCACCACCACCACCTCCAATATAAGATGTATAACTTTTTTTTTTGTTGTTTCATAAGAATTTTTTTTATGTATTACACTTATTAAAATTATCATTATATTATTAGACTTATATTAAGGGGCCCAAGGCCTGTGGCTTCGCTCCAGGTCTATAATTTGACAGAGCCGGGCCTGCGGGCAGGGATACCGCTTCGTTGTTGCGTTACTACGAGCAACTTGAGATCGGATTTCCGTTGATGGGCCGCGGCGCCAGCCGACAGTTGGTGGAAATTGTTTAACAGCTGGCTGGTGGGAGCTGCATTCGGACGCGTCTGGGTGCTAGCATCTCCGAAACAACAATTTCCCCCAAAACGAGGTCTACTAGTAATTCAATTTAGATAATGGAAGGAGACTCTGGTACTCTACGACAAAACTGGAGCTCCTTGCAGGAGTTCGCCTACGGCCTAGGGCGGCCCAAGTGCTTCTGGCACGCCTGCCGGAGCTCCTCGCAAGAGTGCGCCTGCGCTAGCTCCATGATGCTCCGCACGGTGTCGTCGTTGATGAACTGGCGCAGTCGGCTGGCGCACATCGCCTTCATCCTCCCGGTGAGGAACATGTCGGCGCCCTCGAACAGCTGCGGCATCATGTCGGCCTCTCCCTTGGCCTTGATCAGCTCCTCCGGCAGCGCGTCGTGGTAGACGTAGTGGAGCACGCCCTGGAACGCCTCCGGGGTCGTCCCGGAGATGGGTATGCACGTCAGCCCCGCCTCCACCCACCTCTCGCCGCCCCCGTGGCCGTAGAGAGCCGCCGCGAACCACTCGGACTGCGCCGCGACCACCAGCGCGTGCGCCTCGAAGGTCACGCCGCCCATGGAGAACTTGACGTCGAATGGCGCCGTGCCGCTGATGAAGAACCTGATGGCGTTCGCCGCGTAGTCCGACGCCGACGCCACGGTGGCCTGACGACCCCCGCCGCGGCGCTTCCTCTGGCTATTGACGACCTCGACGGTGCAGCGCACCTTGATGGTGTCCTGGTGGAGGACGCCCAGGTACGCGCCCTCGAGATCGTTCCGGGCGACGAAGGCGCGGATCCCCCAGCTGTTGCAGTGCGTGTCGAAGTTGCACGGCCGGTCGGAGCGGAGCGCGTAGGCGACGCTGCCGTCGGGCCTGAGGAGCTCGAAGGTGAAGCGGGCGTGGACGGGGCGGCACACTGGCTTGTAGAGCGTCTGCACGTAGAAGGCGATGAACCCTGACGACTGGAAGTTGTAGCCGTCGGGGTAGTAGCGCACGAACCACGTGCGGCCGTCGACGGTGAAGTACCGGGAGAGGATGGACTTGCCGACGCCGATGCCTTTGGTCGCGCTGTAGCCCTGGATCGTGAACTGGTGGGTGCCGGACACGCTCGACGCCGACGCCTGCCCGCCGTCTCCGGCGGCCGAGAGACAAGAACCCATCTACTAGATGGTATTAACTAGGGACGCTTGCACTCGACGCGAGATTAATTAGTTCTCCGTCAATATGGTAGCTAGTTACACAGCGATATCTAGGTGATGACCCACGGCCTAGAGCCTAGGCTAGCCTAGGCGTTCCCAAGACGTTTTCTAGCCGATAGTATATACACACGTATATGTTGGAAAAAAGGAAAAGAAAACAGGAGATAAGTGGACTTCATTAAAGAGAAAGGCCCGTAAAACAGTAAATGGCTCAAAGCCCAAGCCCCCCCAACACCTTATCCCTTCCTCTTTCTCCTCTGCTCGGTCTCCCGCATGGCCACACACGCACAGCCGCTGCCGCTTGGTTCCTCTCCCGCATCTCTCTCTCTATCTCCTCTGGCCGGCGTGGCGCCCGCACGTGCACGAGCCCGCCGCTCCTTCTCTCTCACCGGCGACCTCCGCCCATCGTCCGTCGGTCCTCCTTCCCCACCGGCCAGTCCACTGGTCCTCCTCCCCAACCGGCGACCTCCGCCCGCCGTTCGCCGGTCCTCCTCCCCTGAAGCAACCCTGATTTCCGCGAAGGGAAATCCACAGAGTCGAAGTGTAATAAGACCGTTGAAGATCATATTACCCGAATTCCAGTCGAATATCATATCCATACAACGTAATATCAGAGTACAAATAGTGCGGAATTATATAATTTATTACATCGCCGCATTAGCGGAATAAAAAAGTAGCATTCATTCGGACACAGCTTGAAGATAAGATCGCCAAACTCGAGCGTAGGCACGAATCCCTCAATCGTCAAACTCCTCGGAGCTATACTCCTCAGCAGAATCTGTGTGCCAAAATTTATCAGTACGATTTGTACTGGCCACTCCCACCCTATGAGCATTGCTTTGTGGAAATTGGATGCAAGTTGGATATAATCAAAAGAAAACTATAAGGCTGGGGTTTCCTATACGATAGTATATCAAGTATATAATAATAGTTGGTCAAGTTTTAACACCATTTCCACACCCATTCCACCCCATTCCCTTTCCAGAGCCAGGTTTCGATCCTGGGATCGATACACCACCATCCACACCATCACCATACCATCTCTCAGTCGACAGGCCAACTCCCTCTCGGCACTGTTTCAAGGCCCGTAGCCCCTGGCTACGACCGACACTCTCTCACGGGGAAGAAGAGAATGACTCATCTCACTATCTAGTTTAAGCGAATCCCAGGAAAGGTCCATAGCCGACAAGTCGGCATATGTATCGATCGATCAACCATACACTCTGCAGAGGTTTTACATAACCACAAGATCTGCCTTCTTCGCTGACCGTCGTCAACTGGGCTGATTCCGGCCGCTTGCTAGCCTAGGATAATGCCACTCTACCATTCAGCCCTGTTACACCCCAAGTCTAGTCTGGGGTGGCTTAAACTATGCGTCATGAGTCGGGTCCACAAGGTCTCCATGAAATCTCGGAAGGGTGTGGGGAAAATCCTCCGCGCCCCGTACCTCCTTACACTGTCCGCTATCAACCTAGCAGTAGTGGCAATATCCTATCAAGTAGTCTGGCCGTCCCGCACCATATAGGGCGAGTGGTACTGTCGGTGTTTCGGACCGGGGGGTCCTCAACCAACCAGTGAATTTGTTCTACGTGCTCCTGATTCCGGATGGTGATGCAAAGAGACACAAGGTTTATACTGGTTCAGGCAATCGAGGCCCTACGTCCAGTCTGAGAGATCGATCTTGTATTCCTTGCACCGAGGTGCTCGTAGTAGGGGGTTACAAGCTAAAGGAGAGAGGGAGCTGGTCCCAAGTCTCGGCAGGGTGTCGTGCGGGCCGCTTGAGACGTTGCTCTCAGGCGGCAGGAATGTGCGTGTGTGTGTGGGTGTTACAAGGTGTTCTCTCCCCTAAAACAGCCCAAGTCCTCTCCTTTTATAGCCTAAGGGAGGACTAGGACGGTACATGAGCCAACTATACGGCGCCGTGTGAACAGAGGCGGCGTGTCCGGGCCCTGTAGCCTGTTCCTGTGGTAGTGTGGCTGTCGGAGTGGTCCGTCCTTGGAGCACGGGGGCGGCGTGGCCGTCCCATCAGATCCTGTGCGTCGTGGGAGCCCCGGGACTGCCTCGGAGTGGGTGCGGCGGTGGACGTGCAAGCCACTATGGACGGACTGCGCGCGAGGCCGAGACTTGGTCGGTGTCGAGGCTGCACCGTGGTGGAGGGGTCTCGGCAGGCACGAACCCTAAGATAGCCGAGACCTTGGTGTACAGTGCCGAGGCCTCGAGTGGGCGGCTGATCGTGGGTACAGTGTTAGGACACAGTGGCCGGTAATCCACGCCGTACCCTGTCCCAGCCTGTATGGCGCTGATCGTGGATACAGCGTTAGGACACAGTGGCCGGTAATCCCTGCCGTGTCCTGTCCCGGTCGGCATGGCGCTGATGCGACCTCGGGTCGCGTCGGTCATTCTGTGGCGTTGAGCCGTCGTCCGGCTGAGATTGCGGGAGTGGTTGAAGCATTAATGGGACATGACACGTTGTCTGGAGGGTCGGTCGAGGCGGGGGGTAACGGGCTGCGGGCGACCCGGCCTCGAGCGACACGGAGGCTGGGGCCTCGCGTGAGACGGAGATCGGGCTCCTTGCCGAGGCCTTGCGCGAGATGCCTCGCGCGATACGGAGAATGTACCCCCTGCCGAGGCCTTCCCTGGAGAGCCTCGGGCGAGACGGAGACGGCGCCCCCTGCCGAGGCCTACCCTGGGGAGCCTCGCGCGAGGCGGAGTTTGTTCCAGGATGCCGAGACCTCCTGCTCGAGGCTCGAGGTGAGGTGGAGGAGGGCCCAGTGGGCTCGGTCGTGGCAGGTGAGGGGCCCACGGCTTACCTTCTACCTTTATTTTTTAGATGGGATTTCTGCGACTCGTTTGATGTTTGCTTGGGGTACCCCGTTCTAAGGTACCCGACAGGTACGTAAGGCTTCCCGGTGAATCTGAGTACTAGTAAGTCCTTAGGGATGACCAAGCCAAAATGTCTTCATCAGGGTTTCCATTTACCGTGCCACCACAGCACCTCCACCCCGGGCTCCTCCCATCAAAGGTTCACACCTAGGGCCACCTCATATACCATTTACCCACCATAGGTATCCGTTCCAGGGGTGCCCAGGTAGCACCCCATGGCAAGACTTGCCCCGGGCTCGTCGTATACTCTAACTTGGTTGATACAACCCTCACCCTCCACACACCCAAGTCACACACACAGCACTCTCCTTATAGTCCAGATAACACCAGTTTCCACCACGCATCTATGTAGTGCAAGCGTAGTAGAAGTAATAAGTAATGAAACATAGCAGCAAGCGTGTGACTAACCTAATAGCTAGGTGAGCAGGAGTAAGGTTGCGTCAAGGTAAAGGCTATCAAGTAAGCATACTACCATGCAAGTCCTATCATAGTGTGAATATAACAGTAAGGTAAAGTAATGGCAGTTCTATATTAGCCATGCGTAATAGGTGCTACGAGGTTGGGTGGGATGTGGCATCTTTAGTGTAGTCGCCTCCGTACTCCTCACGGTACTCACGATCCTCGTCCGTCCGATTCTCCTCCGAGTCTGCAAACGATCGCATTATAGTCGCGTTAGCGACGTCTATAGAATAGCACAAAGAAGCAATGAAAATTCAAAAGAGCCAAATGCACTCAAACATGGGTTCATTGTGTAGAGCTTGATTTTAGATGAATTTTGGTCCTGGTTACGTATTTTTCTGAGGTCATATGAATTAGTTATGAATTTCCGAAGATTAAATCCATTTCCGAAAATAGAAAAGGCTAAATTAATCATGTGCTGACACGTGTCACGCTGTGACTGGTCCACGTGGCATACTGATGTTAGCATGACGTCAGCATCTCGGTTCCGAGCTGACAGGTGGGGTCCAGCTGACGTCAGCAACGTCATCAGTTCCGACAGGTGGGTCCAGGGACTCTCGGGTCACTGACATGTGGGTCCAGTCAAAGTCAACATCAGTCCTCGGGCGGGTCAACGGTCAACGGTCAATGGTCAGGGTCACTGACGTGTGGGGCCTAGGCTGCTGACGTCAGCAGCTGATGTTATCGTGACGTCAGCATGATGTCACCCCGACTGTATTGGCTTCTGACGTGTGGGTCTCGTGTGACGTCAGCATGATGTCAGCATCTGGCGTGTGGGCCCAGAGTGTCTGTGCCACTGGCTTGTGGGGCCAGGTCAATGGTCAATGTTGACCGGTCAACGGTCAACTCGGACTGGGTCTCAAGCGGGCTCTGGCGGGCTCGGGATGGGCCGGGCTGACCCGGACACGTGGCATGCTGTGGTGCTGCCACGTCGTTGCCGTGGGCCTCCACTGGACTGTGGTCTACGGCTCGCGGTCCACGGTGGACGCAGGAGTGCTGGTCCATGGACCGCAGGCAGGTCTACGGTGGACCACGTCCACCCTTCTCTTCTCTCTCTGTGGTCCACGTACACCGGGTGCAGGCGCGTGCGGCCGGCGAGGGAATCCCCTGCTTCCTTTCCCCGACGTGCTCCCGCCGGCGGCGAGCACCCGGTGAGCCTTGACAGCGGCGCTGGTGTGCAATTGATGCGGGTGAAAGCTCCGCCGAGCCTCGGCGTCTTCGTTGGTGGGGTTAACACGGCATGCGGGGTCCCATGGTGTGCCGGCCACGGCGGCGGTCTTCCGGGCACGACGGCGGCGGCGGTGTGGGGGCTACGGCCTCGGAGAGGCATCTCGGTGGAGTGTGTAAGCTCCTACGGATCCGTGGGGACGCGGCGAGGGCGTCTAGGGCTCAAGGCGGGGCTTCGGGTTCCCATGTGGCCGGTAGGGGCTCCCCGGCGGCCACGGCGGCATGGTGACGACGGCGAGGCACGCGGGTGCACCACGGGGCTCCGGTGGGGTGGTCACAGCGTGGTCGCGGGTGTGCGCGTGGGTGCGTGTGTACCCAGAGGCCAGAGACGGCCCTGGCCTACGCGCTCCCGGTGTGGTGCGCCATGGCCGACACGGTGAGGTCCGGTGGCGAGCAGGGGAATGACTGGGGGCTCACCGTTGGTGTCGTGGAAGATTGGATGGTGACACAGTGGTGAGTTGCGGCCGTGTAGCTCCGGAAGCCGTGCAGCGCTACCGTAGGCAATCGTGGCGTCGGCTCTGCTCCGGTGGCTTCGGAGGTGCTCCGATGGCACCTCCTTCTTCCCCCTCCCTCTCCCTTCCTTCTTCCTCGCCCTTCTCTGGCTCGGGTGTGCACGGGATGGCCACAAAGTGGCAGCGGGGCGTTGAGAGCTCAGGGCACCAGGGCCGGGGCTTTATAGCCGATCGGGGAACGGCGGAGCCCGGTGATCGGCGGATGGGATCAAGGGCGATCGGAGGCGCGTGCTTGCATCCAACGGCTGCGAGTGGTTGCGTGGGCACGGCGCCAAGGAGACAGGGCCATGTCCCGGGCGTGACCCCCTGGCCCGCTCCTGCCAGCGCTGTCGGGGCTTGGTCGGAGGCGTGAGCGGCGTGGGGGTGGGGGAGGAAGACGACATTGTGGAGTGTGGACGGGGGTGGCTGACGTGCGGGGCCCGTGTGGCAGCGGCTGCAGGCGAGGTGAGAGCGGCGTGTGGGCTGGCTACGTGGGCCACGAGCGCTAGCAGGCCAGCGAGGCCGGGAGGGCGAGCTGGGCCAGCCATTGGGAGCGCGCGGGGTCTGAGGGCGAGCTGGGCCAACTCGGTTGCTCGGGCTGGCTGGGCCGCGAAGCCAAGCAAGCCTGGCTGCTGTGAGGCTTCTTCTTCTTTTCTTTTTCCTTTTTCTGTTTTCTTTTTCTTCTTCCTTGATTTGAATTCAAATTTGGTTTGAAATTTGGATTCCAAATTGGTGCACCTTTTAGATATGATGCCCATATCATTTTTATATATATTAGGAATTTATTTAGCTATTTTGCATAACAAAAATAGGTGTAGTTTTGTTATACACAAATGGAAATAGTTTTCTTTTTAAACATTTATCCTTTGGTTTGAATCATAATTACTTCATGGTGTGTTTCTTTAAAGGAGTTGTTAGACATTACATAAAACAAATGAAAAATCCAAATCACCACGTGAGTTAACAATGTATGCTATGCTTCATTTGTCAGTATTTAAATAAACATGATTAATAATGGCATGCCATGCTTGTGTGATGATTTTGGTTGGGATTAGACCTAATGCATCTCTTAGGTTGTGTTTCTATACATGACACTCATCAACACATAGGAATTTTTAAGAAAAATTTTGTAGTTGGTATTTTTAGTGTATGGATTTTTGGGTTGTTACATCCCCCACCGATGACCTTCGCTCGTGGTGCGGCTTCCTCCCTCGTGCAGTGCGGCTCTGGATCTGGGTGGACGCCGCCTATCCCTCCGCCTACCGCCATAGGCGAGGCGGCACCCCTCCGCCCAGCGCGTAAGCGAGCCTAGACGAGCGCCTAGTAGCGCCTTTTTGAATCATGGTTACACAAGTGCTGCACCGTCAGCATGGTAGAATATAGAAACGCACGTACGGGTCGGGCTCGCCACGGACTCCTCGTATGCCCTTTACGCAAGGAGTTCCTCTACTACCTCTATATGTACGGGGAGACACGGTGGAACACGTTTTTCGTGCCATATATCTGGCGTTATCTCTCTCTCTCTCTCGTCCAAGCCCTTCGACTTCCATGGCCGTTCCTGGCGCATCAAGGTATGCCCGGCGGGCCTCAGCCCCGACACGGGCGACTTCGTCGCCGTCTTCGTCAAGTGCCGCACGGAGGCGTTCTGCCGCTTCGAGCTCACGGTAGCGATCTTGGACGCGACCGGCCGGGACACCGTCTTCGACGACGCCACCGCCAGGAGCACGCTGGCGGTGCGCGAACACGAGCACAGCAAGGGCTACGTTGAGTTCGCCAGAAGGCGGGAGATGGAGGCGTCGTCGTGCCTTCACACGGACAGCCTCATGGTCCGTGCACACTGCGCGTCGACGCCATGGTGGTGTCAGAGCCGTCTGCGTTCCCGTGGAGACTCACGGCCCGCAACCGCAAGGCTGGCAGCGGCGGCGGCGGCGTCGCCACGGACGTCCCTACGACGTCGTCCGTTTCCGAAAGCTCCGCGCCATACATGGACGTGGGAGCTTCCAGCTCCACTTCCACCCGCGCGCCGGAGATCGTGTCCGGGTCCCACACACTCACCATCGCGAGTTTCTCGGCGAAGAAGGCGTCGCTGCAGTGCGGCGAGTGCGTGCGCTCCGCCCAGTTCCGCGTCGGCGAGAGCAACTGGTACATCAAGGTGTACCCCAACGGGCACGACGACGGCAGCAGGGACAGCGTGTCCTGCTTTCTGGCCCGCGGGAAGTCCGGCGAGCCGGAGACGACGGCCGAATTCACGTTCGAGCTACTCAACTTCGCGGACGCTGCAGGGAACAAGTCCGCCAAGGCGAGGGTGACGTTCGCCAACGACGCGGGCAACTCCGAGCACCTCGGCCTCCAGCGCGCGGCTGCGGGCCTCCAGCGCGCGGCTGCGGACCTCCAGCAGATGAGCAGCGACGACCGCCTGGTCGTCCGGTGCAGGCTCGGCGTGTTCAGAGGGAAGCCGCCGAGCCCGCTCCTCGCGGAGCAGCCGACGATCACCGTCCCGCCGGACGACCTCCCCGCGGCCTTCCTCTGGCTCCTCAACAGCAAGGAGTGCTCGGACATCACGGACGAGGTCGGCGGCACCCCCTTCCGCGCGCACTCGTGCGTGCTCGCGGCGCGCTCGCGGGTGTTCCGGCAGCAGGTGCGGGAGCTCAACGACAGGCAGGACAACCTCTGGCGGTACATACAGAACGAGGACGAGGAGATGACGGCCAACGCGTTCGAGGCGCTGCTGCACGTCGTGTACACGGACCAGCTGCCGGACATGACCTACCTGGAGCCGACGGACGAGACGGTGGGGGCCATGCTCTTCGCCGCGGAGAGGTACGACGTGGAGAGGCTCAAGCTCAGGTGCGAGGAGTGGCTCTGCACGTTGGTGACGCCGTTCACAGTGGCGGACATCCTGTCCATGGCGGTCAGGTACGACTGCCAGCTGCTGCAGGACGCCTGCGTCCGATATGCCGCGCCGGAGTATATTTGGGAACGTGTCAAGGAAAGTAGGAAACCGAAGGATTCGTACGGCTGAGGGCGTCGTGTCCCCATATAGTTCGAGAAATCGAGAGCAAACGGAGACAATATTAGTTAGTATGGATTTAATAATGTGATATATATACTTTTGTAACGTCGTCTGGTTACAGGTGACAATCAAATCAATTAGATTTTGTTTATTTCATTTAGGAGTAACTACTCCATCCGTTCAAAAAACGAATACAATTCTCAGTTCTTCGAAAATCAAAATTTCAAACATATAATCTATAAATTAATATAAACATTTATGATATCAAATAAGTAACAATCAATTAATTCCAAAACACATTTTTTACAGTAAACATATTTAAAGATATGAATATGAATATTTTTTCTCTAATATGGTAAACTTAAAAAACTGTCTTATCCTAAATCTAGAATTGTATTCCTTTTGGAGTGAGAAGTGTATTGTATTTCTTGTTATATGGTGTGATGGGGTAATGCTTACAGAGGGCGTATATGTGTGCCTTTAGAGGGCTGAGTATGCGTGTATGTACTTTGACTCAATGCAAGTACTCTTTTCTTCACCTTAGTCCATCAGCGCGCGAGCCCTTGCTTGTCCTTGACCCTCGCTTGGTTCTTCGAAACCATTTTCTCGCTATCATTACCGTATTGAGTCATCCTCAAGTTACATCATATCTTAAGATCAACACTAAGCATTCATTGAAAATCTTAGCATCGATGCCTTGATTTTCTCATGAGCACTTTTGATAGCAAAAGCATTCAAATATGTGTAGAACCCAACTACACAAGTATATACCTTTTCCCACCTGTAGCACCCTTCAAATGTCCCGTAAATGGGGTATAAATAGCCCTAGTGTGAAGAACTAGGCATATTATACACATATACAAGTGCAGAAACAGAGATCACCAGATAATTCGGTGTTATTTTTTACCCACACATTTGATTCGCTACCGTACTATTCAAGTGCATACTTTTCTTTTTTTAATCTCCTTACACAAGTTTTTGTTGCACCTTACTCAAACTACAATGGATGATCAATCAAACTACAATTCTACATTGGATGATCAATGTACGTGTTGAGATGGCTAACGTACTTTTTTAATTACTTTAATTTTTGCATGATGACATTACATTGGATGATCAATCAAACTACAATTCTAAATTGTGGCTATTGTGTCTCTAATTTTCAATGTGCGTGTTGAGATGCGTATGTGAGGTAAAATTTGTAGTGCAAATTACATCTTAGGAGCAAATATGTAGACCATTCAAAAATACAAATTACATCTTAGGTGCAAATATGCAGACCATTAAAAAAATATAGTCTGACTGTTAAAAAAACTAAAACTTGGTACATCTATAGTGCATACATATATACTCACATGCAAAGTTGAGATGCAAATTTAAACTAAGAAAATAATACAAAACAATAAAATTCATGTACATGTGCACTACAAAGACAAAATTTGTGGATTGTCATGTAGTGCAAATGTATATAAAATTTGTTATTTTTGTATTTTTTTTTCTAATTTGAATTTGCATCTCAACTTTAATATGCGAGTACATATATGGATGCACCTTGCATATAGTACCAAGTTTTATTTTTTTATGACTGAAAGATATATTTTTAAAATGACTTACATATTTGGAAAAAGGTAGTCCCTCCGTAAAAAAACGCAATCCTACAATTCAAATTTTGTTCAAAAAAATAAAATTCTACAAGCCTGGTGCTATCTCCTTCACACATTCCTACTTTCTAGAATATTACTGCACAGGTCAGTCAACTACTTCCCTCTATCCCTTCCTACCAGCTTTAGGACAGATTAGCCAACAAGAGAAAAGACTATGCTGCCCCTCGTCAAGTTGCTGGACCTTAATAGCTTTTCATCTACCGAGATTCTTAATTGAGCTGTGTTCAATTAGAGTATTAAATGTTGGTGACTCTTCGTTAGTCTAGCACCCAAATCTGCGCTTGGGAATTGGAGAATTTGTGGAGGCAAGACGTGAAAAGAGGGGGACGGGGGGCTGTGACTAAACGTGACTAAGACTTCGAGGAGAGATAGATGTGACCATCAGCTCTAAAAATTGATTTTTTTTAGACAATTTTTTTTCTAGATATTAATTTTTTTTATGGACAGAGAGGGTATATACAAACATATTTTGGTAATTTCGCTAGCTGTCTTGATGTCCGCGCTTAGTCCTACAAGTGTGTTTTTTTTATCGAGGGAATAGTAGATTGTACTATTGCATATTTTCCATACAGTGAGGTGGGACACCAAAAACCAAAAATTTTCAAGATTCCCTGTCGCATCAAATCTTGCGGCACATGTATGGAGCATTAAATGTAGGTAAAAAGAATAACTAATTGCACAGTTTGCCTGTAATTGGCGAGACGAATCTTTTAAGCCTAAATAGTCCATAATTGGACAATTTTTACCAAATACAAACGAAAGTGCTACAGTAGCGAAAAGCCAAAATTTTTCGGAAGCTGCGCGAGCGCGACGCCCAAAGTTCCCTGGACGACGGCGATACGGGACAGGGCGGAAGCCGCGGAGCCGAATCCAGCTACGACACGTGGAGATCCATCCGTCCTCGTCCTCGATGTCCTCGAAGGATCATGCTGCAGACAGAGAAGGCCCACGGCGGGGGCCGAAAGCGGAAGCCGCGAAAAGCCCTGTTCGCTTGTGTTTAGTTCGTGAAATTGCGAGAATTTGGTTAAGGAAGTACTTTTGTTTTTATTTGGTAATTAATATTTAATTATGAACTAATTAGGTTCAAAATGTTTATCTCGCGATTTCTAACCAAACTGTGTAATTAATTTTTTTTCGTCTACATTTAATGCTCCATGTACGTATCGTAAGATTCGATATGATAACTACTGTAGCATTTTTAAAGAATTTGGCTGAACACTAAACATGACCTTAGGTTATACCATTTTAAAAAATAATAGTATTTTTCTCTCACCCGATCAGCTTTTGCGTCAGCCGTTTTTTCAAACCCCGAACAGGTCAACACGTTAGCTCACGTGAAAAGAGCACCTCGGTCGGGTTCGCTTTCGCAGCTCGCACGGCAAGAAGCAGAAACTCCGCAAACTTCGAGGGGCCAAAGCGCAAAAACGCAGAACGGCAGAAGTTTTCTCCGCTGTCTAGAAATGTGCCGAACTCCGCAAACTTCCGGCTTCCGGTTCCGGCCCCGCTCCTCCCAAATTCCCCAAAACCTGACGCGCTGGAGGGCCGATCCGCGGCTCCCCGCTGCCTGATCCGAGCCGGCTCCTCGCCCCGTCGTGGATCCAAGCGGGATGGGGTACTTGAGCTCCGTGATCGGCCACCCCACCGATGGATCCTCCGTCAGTGGCGGCGGCCTCAGGTGGTGAAACGATTCTTGTCGTCCGCTTCAACGGCTTTTGTTTTGTGTTTTTGCTTGGTTTGTGGTTCTCCCTGCTCGAATTGTGCTGTGGGCGCTTCGATTTGTGAAGTCCTTTTGTGGTCCTGTACTCGTCCGTCTCAGCTTTGGTCGTGATTAGTTTCGGAAATGTGATGGTTCGCGTCCTTGACCGTGGCCCTGATGCGTGTTAGTTTGAGATACGTTGCTTCATGCATCACATGGATTAAGCTTTGTTGTGAGCAGCCAGGTGTTTATGTGTTTTAGCTCGGAACTGAACTGATCCTGTTAAAATGCTATGGCCTTAGCCCTTAGCTTTGTTTCTTACCTAAAAAGGTGATTCTGGTTGTAGTTTTGTCTATTGATTCAGTAGGACATCTGAAATACACTTTTATGAGGAACCGACGTTTACGGTTTACAAGGCCAAAGTATAAATCAGTGCTACAAACTGGGATTGTACCCACAAAAAACCAGGTTAAGTTCATCTTAGGAGGAATGTGGTACTGTAGACATAAGTTTGTCATTTCAAATGTGGATTTTATGATAGCATAAGAAAGAGAATATTTAAGCATTCATATGTTCCATCAGTTCAGATCAGCCAAGTTAATGGATAATATAGTTAACACGCTCTGCTGGCTGGTTGCGAGAAAATCTCGTTCTATGAATTTGGCCCTTGTGTCACCCGACCTATGAACTTGTGCCAGCTTGCAAGAGTTTAGTAATTTAAGGCATTAGCTCATTTCTGCTGTAGCTCTACATGGCAAGAATTCATCCAGTTATAGCTTTTCAAAATACGCTAACTGTAGTTTTTTTCCACACCGGTAAAACCGAATTTCATTACCATGGCAACGAAATTACAAGGCGATCCAGTTTTGATAACCACGAGTTCAAACTATCACCAGAAAGACAGATCCATGCATACGGACACAGAGGGAACTTATGCATGGACGCAACCTACCAGTACTTCCCAGAACTAAGAGACGGAGCGCCAACAAAACAGACCCAACAAGTTTAAACGGGTTCCATACAAGGCTGGCCTCTGGCCCAGAACGGCGCACAAACTACAGCTTAACATAAAACCGGCTCCATCAACCAGCAAAAGGGATCAGCTGACGATCGTCATTGGTCTGAGATTGCACATCTTGCTTGTGGAATGAGAGGGCCGCCGTCTTTACTGCTTCCGCTCCCTGCACCACCTGCTGCTTCAAGCCGTCATTTAGCATACCTGCCCAGTATATAAGAAAAGAGCATATCATGCAAACAATCTCTTTTTGTCGAAACACACTGAATTTCTGGTCCGCCAAGTTGCCCAGCAGACCGCAGCCAGACCCACAGCATGCATCTGAGAGCCCTGAGGCAGGATATTATGAATCCAAACCCAATAAAGGGCGTATCCAGTGCAGAGAGCTCCCGCTCTGTGCGGGGTCTGGGGAAGGGTGTCAGTGGCAAGCATGAATCCAAACCCAATATTGATCCATATTCACAGGTCTACAATCAGTTCCTAAAGAGTAAGCCAGCAGGCTCCAAATGTATTTAGCAGTTGAGTATTCAAAGAACAAATGATTTCTAGTTTCCTTCTCAGCACAGAAAGCACAGTCACTGTTACCTTTCCATTTTCTTTTGCGCTAACTGTAGTTATTAGAGTGGCGGCACAAGTTTTACTCTGGGATCGCCAGGGTGTTGTTATAGTAGGTTGGCTTATTAGAGCATTGTCTTTGGCCAAATATCAAATCGGTGGACAATCATTTTGTACTTGTGTTACCCTATTTGCTCAGTTTCTCACATTTATTTTTCTGCCAGCCAGAATGGTAAATTTAGCTATGGCTATGCAAGCTTCCCTGGTAAAAGGGCATCAATGGAAGACTTCTATGAGACAAAAATTGACTGTGTTGATGGTCAGATAATTGGTCTTTTTGGAGTTTTTGACGGTATGGATTTCTCTCGATTCAGCATGATTTAGTTTAGATAATTTGAGCGTAATTTTCTTCTGTAGCCAGTTCTTTCTGATCCAATTGCCCATGGTTTATTTGTGTAGGTCATGGTGGTGCTAAAGTAGCAGAGTATGTTAAAGAAAACCTGTTCAACAATCTTGTTGGTCATCCAAAGTTCATCAGTGATACTAAAGTCGCTATAGGTATTCTTTTGTTCCCTTTTCCACTAACATCAGTTGCTAAATTATGTGAATGCAATCATGAGAGCTTGAGCTTGCATGTTTGTATTACTGCAGATGATGCTTATAAAAGCACCGACAGTGAATTCTTAGAATCTGACAGTAGTCAAAATCAATGTGGGTCGACTGCATCAACGGCTGTACTTGTTGGTGATCGTCTCTTTGTCGCAAATGTCGGTGACTCTAGGGTTATCATATGCAGGGAAGGAAATGGTAATGAAGGCTTCACTGTGTCTGTTCTTTAAACCCCCTTGTTACTTTTATGTAATAGTTACCCGAGACAATTTGCTTTCATCTAAAACTTCTTTAGTGAAAATAGAACATAGAAACAAGGACAATCTCCAGTGGCTTTCCATCAATTTACTACAAGTATAGTAGTGCATATTATAGTTTAAGTTTTACGATGCTCTTGATATTGGCTATTAGTAACTGGCCTTGTTAAGACTCGTCATGATTATGGGAAAAGGATGATGGTAGAATGTATACCCTTCGCTTTATTCACGGCTTAATGCATGCTTGTAGAATTTATGTGATGCAACAATATGATTTTGGAGACAATTCGTAAAGTCTAAATTTTAGCCTTGTTTGTCTTATCTTGCTAAAATACATGCTTTCTTCTAAATTTTGAGATATTGCTAAGGTCTGAATTTCGACCTTGTTTGCCTTGTCCTGCTAAGCTAGGAGTTGAGTCTACGATTGAGATTTCAGCATTGGCAATACCATTTAATGACTTCCTAACTTGATGTGTTCTGCTTGTTTTTGCAGCTATTGCTGTTTCAAAAGATCACAAGCCTGATCAAACTGATGAGCGGCAGCGTATTGAAGATGCTGGAGGTTTTGTGATGTGGGCAGGTATGTCAGTCACTGCATTTTCTTGAAGTTGATGGAATATGATTCTTCTCCTAATGTCAGTGCCTTGTTCTATAGGAACATGGCGTGTTGGTGGTGTACTTGCTGTTTCTCGTGCTTTTGGTGACAAACTCTTAAAGCAATACGTAGTTGTGGATCCGGAGATCCGAGTACGTAATCTTGGACATTACGATATGTATCTTTTTACTTCCCTTCCAAAATGCTCATTGCTTTGTTCAGGAGTTTCCTAGTAGTATTAATGATCTTACTGGGATGGTTTATTGTTTGCACACATCTAGTTGTCAGTGTGCCATCTTGGTGTTTGGTGATAAATGTTAGCTTGAATGCTTTCCATCAATTTTGTCTTCTGAGGTCACAGAAACCTTCAGTAGAAGTCATGATATATACCAAGGAAGTCTTGTTTTCATTTAACTGAATTCATTTGAATATTCCATGAATGTGTTTTCTAATGCATCGTTGGGTCATAGGAGGAAGTTGTCGATGACACACTTGAGTTTCTCATCCTTGCAAGTGATGGGCTGTGGGATGTGGTCTCTAACGAGGTAATTTTAGGAAATGCAGAGCTTCAGAATATTTTGACAGTCTCTTGACGCATTCCTTTGCTCAGTACCACCTGTTTACATTGTTTGCCATGCAGGAAGCTGTCGCGATGACCAGATCCATTCAGGACCCAGAAGAGGCTGCAAAGAAGCTCTTGCAAGAGGCCTACAAGAGGGAGAGCAGTGACAACATAACTTGTGTCGTTGTGCGCTTCTTGCGCGGGCAAGGTAGTAGTGGATACGTTTAAAGCATAGCAGTAAAATTACTGTACGCAGTGGTGTGCTCTATGATATACATGCATCGATTGATTTTCCAAGGTTAAATGGAGAAACGTAAGGTAGGATACGTGTATCATGGTGATGGGTTGAACTGGGAAATGTGTGTACCCTATACATATGTTAGGTTAGACAATAAATTTGCTGGCCGTCGTTCACCGTAGTTTGATTGCGGTTGATGTTTGGGTCTGAAGATAGTGTTGTATTTGTTGTGGAAGGAACACGATAATTGTCCCTTGGTTTAAAATGTATCCGTCAGTATACTACTTTCCCTTTGCCTGATTCTCATTGAATTTCATGTTAAATTACAGAGCAAGATGAAATACAGATGCGAGTCTGTTTTCATTTTATTTTATTTATCTTGCTGATGGTTCACCTGCGCTCGTAGAAGCAGAGCAGCAATGATTTCCTCAGTCGACATCGGACATGGTGCCCTCCGAACGGCCGACGTCCACCACAAGTCGGTCGAAATCGTGCTGCAGCTCCGAGGCCGCCACAGGCAGCGGCGGCGGACCGGGCCCCTTGACGGCGCCGATGACACACTTGATGGTGAAGCAGTCGTCACGCTGGTACGGAGATTCCTCGAACGTCTGGTGCTCCATGAAACGGCCGATGCCCCTGGACTCGCCGCCCGCCGAATGCCCGAACGAGGCGATCTTGGGGGCCTTGGAGGCCTCCGGGGCCGACGCGACGCCGGTGCCGCCGACGCGCCTGATGCAGACGGAGATGTGCCCCCTCGAGTCCTGTTCGTCGCCGTCCGGGTAGAACACGACGGACCAGCGGTGACCGGCCGCGTCGAACTCCGGCGACTGGATGGCGCTGCCCACGCCGATGCCCCTGGTGTGGGTGTAGCCTTTCACCGTGAACAGGTGCGAGCACACCGAGACCTCGCTCGCCGACGTCGTCATCGATGGATGGTGCTTCGGAGGGGCGTGAAAGGTTGCGGGCCTGTTTGGTCCTAAACAAGTCACTTACTTATAAGTTTAAAAGTGAAATAAGTGACTTATTTTACCGAACACCATCAACTTATAAGTCATCTTTTTTCGCGTGGGACCCACACCTTTAATAAGCTTATAAGTCATCTACAACCAAACATATATGACTTATAAGTTACTAGTGTTTAGTCACCTGACTTAATAAGTTACCTGACTTATGGAAACCAAACAGACCCTAATTTATAACAGAACGAGATAGACACAGGCGGCTGGACGGCTGGTCATAGTCAACCAGAAGAATTATATTATATCCCCTAAAAAAAGAAGAATTATATTATAATATTGTTAGGAACTTCCAAGAAGTTGCCTTGCATTTGAGCTCAATCGAGAGACACACACACAAAAAAAAAAAAAAAAAAAAAAAAAGCGGGCACCGGCCAAACAGCAAAACACGGTGAGGTGTAGCGCGAGGCCGAGCCTTCATCGGTCTATGACATCGAGCCTTCATCCGTCGTCTGTTCTTTGGCTTTTTTAAAGATTTTATCGCATCTAAAAAGCAACACATCGGGTTGATATACGGCTTTGGAATGAAACTCACAGCCTCTGCCTAAATGACAGTACGCAACTAAAGAAATAAAAAATATAAGCATAGACATTCAATCCTAACACTAAATCGTCATCCGCATGTCTAGGTAACGATATTCTTCGCCACTTACTCCATTTGTCGCGATGCTGCCACAACTGTATCATAGAACTCTAACATCTAAAAGATAGCCCACGAATGGAGCCTATGAGAGATTACATAGATAACCTGCAAAGGAGAATATTTTTTTTCTTTTAAAAACCAAAAACATTCCTGTGCAACTAAATAGACCAACATGTCTGTTTGGATCTCATGAATTAAAATCAATATCTAGAAAGTGCTTTTCATTTTATTATTACATTACTTTGTAATTTTTCTCAATTTCAGGGAATCAAACGGGAATGGAAATCATGCAATCATGCTAAGGCTGTAGCGAAAAAAAAGATATTTCATGTATATTTGCGTACGCCTTCCATCGGAATGTGCTTGGTGATAAATAATTGATGGAGTCCAGGCTGCGTCCTATATACTACCAAGTACCTTCTACGTGCCAAATTATAAGTTATTTTAACTTTCTTTGAGAGTTATTCACAAAAAAAAGACTTTCTTTGAGAGTCGAAGCATTTTAAGTTTAATCAAAATTATAAAAAGAATCGCAGAGATTTATAACATCAAATTGGTGTACTATGAAAATATAATTAGTGAAGAATCTAATGATACTTATTTGGTATGATGAATGTTATTATTCTATTATGTAAAGTTGGTTAAATTTAAGATTCTTTGACTCTGCAAGAAAGTTAGATGAGGTAGCAATCTAGCATGACCAAGGTTGTTAGGACCGTTTTTTGTCTAAGCGTATCAGGATCCGAGTTTACAGATTATATATTATATATATATTTTTTGCATTTATTAAGTGCAAATTCTTGGTATTATTTTTGACACACCTTAACTTTAGTAATTTTGCAATCATTTAGAAAATCGTTTGTGTCAATTAATGTATAGTATCGTAGAATCTTAGTATTGTGATATTATGAAATTTTATGTATGATCGTGTGGGATCAACATATTACAGCAATTAAGATACATGGTAGGATTGTTTCGATTGATAGCGGTGCTTATGTTCTTCGCTAGTAATACTTCATTTGCCGCATCGGCGAACCATGGAATCTTCCCAGCAGTATATGTAATTAAATACCACTCTCTTCATTCTGAATTATAAGTCATCCTGACTCATATTTATATAGCTTTTACTTTATATGACATAGTATATATATCTATATACATGGATAAAGCTATGTGTCTAAAAAATGACAGAATAATTTATAATTTAGAACGGAGGAATTACTTCGGAACTTTGTACATATCTACAGTCCTACTGGTATGCTACTGAACTAGTAGAATTTAATTTTCATGTGGTTAACTTCGTGCCGGGTGCTGGTTTTCCAAGTTTACAACCAAAAAAGATCTGTTGGTTCTGACTTGATCGAAAGGGACGCTTAGTTGCCTTAAAAACTAAAAAGTCTGCGTGATCTGAACTGAAGATCGCCAAAACAACTGCACTTCCTCCACTCAAAGGCGAGAGCAGAAAGGAACGCGGACTTGCGAATTGCCAGTTTCAAATCAAAAGAAATTAAAACAGGAGGAGCAACTTTCGATGTCTTAGTGTTCTGGAAAAAGAAATCTTCAACAACTGTTCATCTCCAAGAAATGCGAAAAAGATCTGAGGCAATGCTGATCCAAAGTTCCAAACAGGCTATGGTGAAACTGAAACAGAATCTACACAACACAGCTTTGTATGCAAGAGACTGTTTAAAAAACAATAGAAGGAAGAACGTGCAAAGCCAAGAGGGTGTGTGGTACTTGAGCATGCATGGAGAACTCAGTAAACATACGAATATGATCATCAAGGCACTTGAGATGCCATATTAGGTTCGGCGAGCGAGCCTTCGTTGTTTCCATCACTGTCCTCCAATTAAACCCACACAAAAATGATTGGTAATTAAACTTCAATGGTAAAAAAAAATAGGAAGAAAATAGGCTTGGTAAAAATGGAATCGTAATTCAAGAAACCAGAAGCACGGAGACTTAGGAATTGAGAGCGAGAGGAAGAGCTCTGGGAAGCACAATCAGGAGACACCGGGATAAGTAGACAGAGACAGAAAGAAGGTCTTTCACCGCCCAAGACACAAGTTGAGGGGGGCCTTCGTTCATATATATAGCATTTGCACCAGGAAATGCAAGCTAAGCTACCAAAAGCATTCTTGACGGCCAAGGCGTTGAGCAGAGTAGGTGCAGTGTAGACGTGCTGACTGTACTCCTCCAACTTTGAAAAAATATCAGGCATGGAAAACGGGCCACTACAGTGATCTAATATTAACTATTCGATCAGCTAACAGTATGATTGCTAAAGTCCAAGTTGTAATAAGCATAGATGTATATAATATGGTAGTACTAGACTACTAGTTTACTGACTAATGGCGTGCCATATCTTGAAGATCAACTCGAGCTGTTAATTAAGAACAAAAGGTTCATATCGCCTCTCGAATCATGCGCATCTTCACCTATTTGACTAAATTTTAGCCCATCATACGCTTCACTTTTTGTAAGTATTGCAGGGCCTACATAGGTTACATTCTTTGCCAAAGGAACAATAGGATAGTGCCAAAAGGGAGCAAAACATTACCAAAGAGAAAACTGAAAGAGCAAGACAAAGCAGAGTCGAATAACAATTGTTGATCTGCAACCATTATAAAAAAGATATGTTCGTCTGAAAGAAATTAAGGGCGAAAGGTCTGATGGTATATGACACTTGACAGCAAGAATTGTTCAGCGAGAAAAAATAGAAGCTGCAAGGTGTTAGTTTCCATGCAAGAGACGGTTACAGACGAGAGAAAGAAGAACTTGCAGACCTAAGCCAAGAATGATTTTGCAGACAGCCAGCCTCCCATGGGCCATAAACACAATACGGCAAAATAAAGCTTTCAGCATGTAGAACTCAGTAGACATACGAATATGATCGTCAAGGCATTTGAGATGCCACATTAGGTTCGGCGAGCGAGCCTTCGTTGTTTCCATCATCGTCCTCCAATGGCTGTGACAAATTAAACCTCAAACAAACTTCAAGAAACAGCACATAAGAAAAACAAAAGCGTCAGGTAAAATATATAGACTCCTTTTCTTTTTTGTGAAAAGTAAAATGGAATCACTATTCAAGAACCCAAAAGGTCGAAGATTTTGGACTGAGAAGACGGGGGAGGCATAATCAGGACTCAAGAGAGTAGGAGACATGTTCATTGAGAGCACTGAGTTGAGGAGGTCTTCATATACAGTAGCGGCATTCTCGCATGGGAGGCCAAGGCGCTGGGGTTGGTGTAGATGTGCTCACTGTACTCGTTCAGAATTCAGATCCAGCTTTGCAAAGAGTAAGCATGGAGAACAGGCCATCACAGTGATGATTGCTAAAGTTCACGACATTAGCATATATACCCTGTTCGCTTCGCTGAAAAAACAAACCAAAACACTGTTCCGGCTAATTTGTTGTGAGAGAAAAACACTGTACTAGCTGAAAAAGACGGATTATAAGAGAAGCGAACAGGCCGTAGTACAACCAATTTGGTACTAGTTTAGTGACTAATGAGGTGCCATGTCTCAACTGCCCACCTTTGATGATCAGCTCGAGCTGTTAATCCAGACTAATTTACTGCAACGTGCCCTTTGGAATGATGCTCAGCGTCACCTACTCCAGTTGATTTTAGTACGCTGCCACTCGTCTTGTCAAAAGCATACCCTTTGTAGTACCAAAAAGAAATTTCAGGGCATATGACACTAGTACGCTGATTTAGATTACATTGTATAAGGTTTAACGCAGACTAATACGAACAAACAATGAATTGACATCTTCTTGTCAAAAGAATACACTTTGTAGTACCAAATAGAAATTTCGGGACGTAACACTACATACAATTATACTGGCTTAGAGTATGCTGTATAAGATTTTTTTTTTTGATAATGTATGCTGTATAAGATTTTAATATATAAACAAATACAAACAATCAATCAGAGTCCAATTCTACCATCCTTCGTTGGGTCACTGTGACGTGGAGAGGCACACCAGAGCAGTTGGCGGAGCTCGTCCATTTTAACGCCTAGGGCCACTATAAAAGACTATATATCATCAATGTAGGGTCAAAATACAGCCCGTACCAGTTCTAATAACGATGGATAACAAAACTAGCTCATAAATGCATATGTTTAGGTAATATCATAATTCCATACTTAAATCCATAGTATAATTGATGGAAACATGAAAATACCTAACTAATAATGGTTTGGTTCGCCCTTATCTCTTCATTGTGCAACTCTAAAAAAAATGATATAATCAATTAATCATTGGAATTTCTACTAGATCGGAAAGAGAACATTAAAATAGCACTTAAATTTGAGAATGTGCTATTACCAAGCTTCAGTCGGTCTTCTTCGATTGCAATTGGCAATGAACTGAGCCACAGAGAGCAGAGTCGCAGAGGCAAGAACACAATACACACTTGCACAGACTCACAATCAGTCAGTCTTTCTTTCTTTGTCTCTTGAACCCCCTCTGTCCTTTTTTTTGTACTTCACTTTATTTTATTGTACTTACTTTTAAGCTCTTTTTAATAAATCACCAGTAGGGTGCGCCCCTCCTGTTCAACGTCAGAAAAACAATCAGTCAGTCTGTCTCACAGAGACAGAGGCACGGACAGAGCGGAAGGGACTTCATGTCAATTGGGCCAGTAGATGGGCCAAATGTTGCTGCCTAGCCCAACTGCCGAAGCAACAGGCAAGAAGCTTCTTAGGTTCTCGGCTTCTCGTTCGTCACGGCATCGGCATCGGCGGCTATCGGTCCAGACGGCCGCGCCAAGCCTGAGCGCTGCGGGTGAGGAGGGTCTAGCGCCGCCGGCCGCCCCACCCTGCTGTAGCGGTGGGTCCGCGTCCGCCCTGGGCGTGTACCCGCCGAACGCCATGAATCGGAACAGGAAGAGGAGAAAGAGGAAGAGGCGCGGCGATGAAAGGGCCGCCGCCTGTGCGCCCTCGCCCTCCTCCGCCTCCTTCGACCGCGACGTCTTCCCCGTCCTCCTCGCCGCCGTCCGAACCACCCGCCAAACTAGCAGCTCCTCCTCCCCGCCCGCTGCGCTCGCGGCCCGCCTCCTGCGCCGTGTGCTCTCCCGCTCGCCGCAGACGCTCTCCCCTCTCCCGAGGTCCCTCGTCGCGCTCCTCCCCCTCCTCCTCTCCTCCAGGTGGGTACGAGTGCGTACGTCACAAACTCCGCCTCCCTGCGCCTTGCATCCATGCCCTTCTGAGTGCTGATACTGTGCTGGAATGTGGATTGCAGCTGCTCTTCTGTCGCCGCGCTGAGCTGCGAGGTGCTCGGCGCGGCAGCGCTGCGGTCCATGGAGACCGGCGAGATTCTGGCGTCCGACACTGGCATTGCCAGCGGCCTCGCGAGGACGCTGGGAAGTAGAAGCCAGCGAGTGATTGAGGCTGCCTGTAATTCTATATTGGATCTCTCGGCGTCTTCAGTCGGTAGGGAGCGACTTGCAGGCTCACCTGTTCTGCCCAGGACATTGTAAGCATCCACATCATGTACCCGTTTTGCTTGCTGTTTGATATGATTTCGTCTCTCAACTTAGACACAAAATCCAAATTTGTGTGTGCTAGAACCTTGATTTTTTGTTCATGTACTAGCTAGTTTTCGTATGGTAGTTCTGATTATGCATACTGCTACTAGACATGACACTTGACTAATAAAATTCCTTGCATTAGCAAAAGTTAATTGAGCCATGTGGTATACCTTAAGCTACTGACAACGAATTATATTGTAAGTGCATGGTATATCATAGTCATAATCTGGTAAAGGTAGCCATTTCATCTGTAACTAGAAGGCAGCCATCGCAATCTTTTTCTATTGATGAAAGGGATGCATTATGTTTGTACTTTCTGAATGTCTTCAGCAGGTGAAAATGTGAAATTGACTTCTTGTAGGCATCTATTTTATCAGGTGGAATCTGTTTATGGATTTGCACATAGCAGAAGCATTGAGTGCCCAGAAAGTCCTACAGAAGCAAATAAAATCCTGTGCTTGATCATTGACACAGTGGTGCTCCTGGTAAATTCTTGTAAGATTGACAATTTGCAGAAGCTACATCAGGAGCTAGTAAGGAACGTTCTGTCTTTGTTGTACAAAATCTGGAAGAGAACTCAACTCTTGAGGTCTTCAACTGATTGCAACAAGTGGAAGAATAAACTTCAGAGTAAAGAATATGAGATGTCTGAAGCTATTTTCAGGCTTTCGATTGGTCTTGCTTCTCCAGCTTGCCCAGAGCCTGATGTGGTCAGGGAAAGTATTTTTGGCCAAACAGTGTCCGACTTTGAAACTTTTGTCCTGGCCTACTGGGAAAAGTCGCCTAATTTGTACAGGAGGAAACAAAGCACTCAAAAGGGTAGTCCTGTGTTTGCTGCACTACACAGTACTTTTAATCTTGGAACAGCACCTGATCCTATCATTGAATCATTAATAAAGGGTCTTGTTTCTTGCCCCGCTATCGCTTCTGATGAACTTGACATAAATTCATTTCTCCATGAGGTTCATGATTCCTTGGGTGATTCTGCAAAGTACAGGCAAGACATTAGAGTCATGAGAACACAAGATCCAAATGACCAAACCTCAAGTGGATGTGTGACAGAGGAGCATTTTTTCGATGATGGAACAGTCTTCATAGATGAAGATGCATTCATCGAAAAATGTAAGCATGCCTTTAAGAATGGTTATTCGATTGCCTTGCGTGGCATGGAGTTCCGGTCTGAAAAGGTTGCTGCTATAGCTTCTGCACTGGCTGATCTATTTGGGCAGCCTTCTGTAGGAGCCAACATATACTTCTCACCTGCAAGATCTCAAGGCCTGGCCCGACACTATGACGATCACTGTGTACTTGTTTGGCAGCTACTTGGTAGCAAGAAATGGATGATTTGGCCTAATCAAAAGCCATTTTTGCCTAGACTATATGAACCTTTTGACCCTTTAGATGGCACTTTATATGAGAACAGTGGAAGAGTGGAGGTTTTGCTTGAAGGGGACATGATGTACATCCCCAGAGGTTATGTTCACGAGGCTCGCACTGATGTCGGTGGATCAGAGGTGAATGCATACGCTGATTACTCACTCCATTTGACCCTTGCTATTGAGGTCGAGCCACCCTTTGAGTAAGTATTCTTTGTATTTAATATGGAATTCTTGCTGTGCATGTCTAGAGATTCTGCTTCTAAAGTCTAAACATTACCTTTGCTGCAGGTGGGAAGGTTTTGCACATACCGCCCTTCATTGTTGGACAGAGAAGCAGCAGCTTAGAGATTCTCAACTTGTCGAGTTCAAGGGGAAAGTAGAAACTTCCTTATCTGCTATTGTGCTTCATGTGGCCATCAGGTTGCTCTCAGACAGTGATCCTATTTTCAGGAAGGCGTGCATGGTTGCGGCAAAGTTTGGACCATCCAGTTCCTGTACAACGACTCACTTGAAGGCTTTTCGAAGCAACCAGAGGTCAACTTTCGATGAGATACTGAGGAAGATCGATCAGAACTGCAGCATCAAGGGAGCACTGAAGCGCATCACGTTGGCAGTGAAAGAGCGAGACGACGAAGCCTTCCAGTGGATGAGCTGGCTGCGGCACCTGCCTCAGCAAGGAGTTGACATAATCGATTTCTGCAATATTTTCGGAGCCCTCGAAGAGCTGCTTGAGGCGTTCAACTCTAACCCTGACCAGGCCCTGGATGGCTTCACAGCCTTCAAGTCAGGGTTTTGCCAGCGCGTCGTGTACGAGGACGCGTGCGAGACCTTTGAGACTTTGCTTGAGATGTACAGGACGACTAGGACTCAGTACATGAGGGGAATGCTGGCGTTGCACGGTGCAGGTGCACACGTGAGCTGAGCCGTGGAGAATGAGAAGTTTTTTTTCCCCCGTGGTGTTTGGCTAGTCTTTTTTCCTAGCGAGGAAAACCTGACCAGAGTGCTGGACGCTTGTACGGTTGTAGTACCACACTGTATCGTTTGATGGTGCTTTAGTGCTGGTCAGATTGAAGCCACTGGCATCGTTTTGTGGTTTCGTCAATCAGTTTTCAATTCAGCACAGTGTTGCCCCTGTCCAGCTCTGGACGTTTCTTCCGTCTTTCATGAGCACTGCCACTGCCAGTAAAGAAGTCACTGTTCTGTGCTATTGTCATGTTGTTTGTCATCAAAGAATTGCTAGTGGTAGCGACTTGAGATATCCGCTCTGCTGAAGTCGCCACTTGTATATGTACTAGTCATTTGCGCGCGCCCATGGGCGCGAGTAATGATCAAACACATTTTTTTTGAACAAACAGTGAACAATAAAACAGGCAGCACATATTACATGGGACATGGAGACAGCATCTAAATGCTCTAGGAGGTAAAGCCACGGTGGGATGATAGGTGTCTTACATAATTATACATAAAAGTGCCAGGGCCAGGTTGGCAATGAAATATAGTCTGAGAGGCAGTCTAATACAACATGCTAGACGTGGTTAAAAGTTAAAACCATAGCAGCGCATGCTTAGATAGAAGACCGAAGGAAGGGGCGCCAGCTTTACCGATCTTGGCAGCTTCAGTTGAGGTGCCAGCTCCGATCTGACTCAAAGCTACGAGCGGGTAAATAATCTGAGAGTTTGCATGTATAGATGTTAGTGTGTATCATGTTGGTGGAAGCGCACAGCTAGAAAAGCAGAGGTGTAGCTGCTGATGTACCTCGGGGCAGGTAGAAAGGCTCGTCTGAGGAAACGCTACAGGAGGAAGAGCTGCTGTCCGATGCATATCCGTGGTATCCTGCACGTTCAAGCCTTTTATTGGCTGCAAGTCATACATAAGCATTATGACTAAACCGCTAAGACACCAAACGCTTAATGTGTTATGAATAGTACCTCTATGCTGCCAAGCATAGGCTTCTTGAAGCATTTCCCTGTCGTCGCCAAGTTCCTCGGCTAATTCAAATAGTGGATGAAACAACGGTGAAGATAAGGCAATAGAAAAAGGCAGTAATGAAATATGGTGTCAGTGCTATCAAAGGTGGAATATATCATTATCACCTGTGTCAAAGGATGCGACAGAACCAGCTGAGCCAAAGTTAGCTGGATTGGCATGGACCTCGTTCTCTACAAACGCTGGTGCCTCGGAATAGTTGTAGGTTGCCATCGTGACAGGAAACACCACGTTGGTCACCCCGTGCGGGCCTGTGTATTGTAAACCGACGTAACCAGACTTTGGGATAGAAGAGTCTTTGTTGAGTGCGTATGCATCGACACAGCATACGCCTTTAGACTCATTGAAGTTATGAGCTTGGATGCTGCAGTGGCGCTCAAGCAAGGGTCCTAAGGCACTTGGATTGAATGCATGCGGCGGAAAGCCATCAATGTCTATAGCTACCTCGGTCTGCGAGTCGACACTCCTGGCGCCATATCGGTTTGACCATCTGACAAGCAGCGTGTCGAATCCTTGCCATAGAGGACTTCGGACGATGCAACAAGGTCTGTCTCATGGCTGGAGGCAAAACGAATCACAAAATCGGAGCGGACGCGTGTTATGGCAACAGGCAAGGCATCGGATCCAAACTGGTTCTCGATAGCAAGCCAGACATCGCTAATGCTAGGATTTGCAGTGTTTGGGTTGACATCTAAAGCAACTACTGCGTTGACAAGCTATGCTTCTGTCGTGGCGTTTGGCTGGATGACAGAAAGTCCAGGAAAACCACGGCCGGCCTATATTTTCCAAACAACAGTGAAGTTTTGAGATAGGCACATTTATGTAGCTATGTATCTACTCTCTAACTAAGAATGGAGCATTGTTAGTAGACCGAAACTTGGTGGGGTTCTTTGAGATCTGTCGGAAAGCGATGAGATGCAAAGCGAATCTTGGAACCTGAAAGTTAGGTACACACACCGAGCTCGTGAAATACTGAAGCATAGTATCGCTAAGAGAGATTAAGAAGATGTGTAAGGACAGGCAGAGCGGAGCGACTGGAGGTGTTAGGAGGGGCGGGGAGTACCTACGGTGGAGCACCTGCACAGTCCTAGACAGCACAGACTCCGGCGTCTTCCTGACCAGCCCTCAGGATCTGCATACAACAAGCGGGGACATGTGCGGGGAGGTATGTTTCAGGAAGGGTCGATAGACGGTCATAGAAAATGAGGAGAAAGAGATGGCGGCGAGAGGAAGTAGACCCACCCGTGGCGCTAGGGAGAACGGAAGGGAAGACGGAGAGAAGAGCCGGACGACTTCTTTAGGACGCTGATATGAGGGCCCGCTGGTATCTCTGACGTCGTGTCGCGGTCCGTGCAGCAGACTAAAGTGGAACGGAGTGGGCAGCCGCTCCCAAGCGCTCTAGGACGCTGATATGAGGGCCCGCTGGTATCTCTGACGGTGGGACCTCCTGGCTAGGAAGGGGGCGGAATGGACGCTGGGAGAGAAGCAATTTTGCTAGGGAGTGGACGGCCTGTCGCTGCCACTGGGCCCGGCGTCCTTGAACCAATCGTTGCTCGACAACGGCCAGAGCCGGCCAATGGTGGATGGACAAGCGCGGATAGGCGAGGACGGTAGAGCGGCGGTGGGAGCAAAAGGAAATGGACACGCTTTCTCCGTTTTCATGGTAGGTAACAAAGTTTAAAGACAAGAAGTGGATCCTAATACACGACAAGACGTTAACCCGCTCTTTCAAGCAGCGCAAAATCAGAGTCCAGGACATCACAAACGGCTGGATACATCCCAAGCAAGCTGTAGGTCACAAAAGCAGGTCCCATGTGCACTAATGTTTCTACGAGAATGCTAAAAAAAGCTAATAACATAGCTAGCTAGAGTTGCTCAGCAAAATAACAGCGTAGGCCAGTGAAAGAGCTTCAGGTGCATCCTATTTGCTGGCAGAGCTCTGAGCTTGTTTGGGAAGGAGAGGCACGTCGTCGGTCGAAGCTCGAAGAAGAGTGTGGAACTCTGAACGCAGCTTCGTCGAGGAATTTGACAGGCTGAAGAGAACCGATGCCGGATCTAGGGTCCGTTCGGCTGGTATTAAAGTCGGCTGAAGTTGTTTTATTGTGAGAGAAAAATACTATAGATTCTAGCTGATAAGTTAAAAAGTTTTCTACTATTAACTTTCTCAGGCACAGGCTTTCAACCAAATAGATCATTCTCAAGTTTGCCTGGTCAGGCAGATTTTATCAAATTTTCAGGCAACTCCCAGACAACACTTTTTGCCAGACAAGTTGTCTAGGCTTCGAACCAAACAGGCCCTAGATGACTTCTTCTTCTACCATTCCGAGCTTCAACGTCGTGCTGGGCAAGGTGCCGGTGTCTTTGCGAGCATGCAGCGATCACTGAGACTTGAAACGATCACTGAGACTTGAAACTGACATCTTCTCCGGCGAGTGGAGCGACAAGGTGCTAGGGATCAAGGGCAGCCCCAATGTCATGGGGCCGGGCTGCACAATGGCCTCTATGTGTTCGCTCTGAATTGGTGGACATGGTAAAAAAAAGTGTCAAGTTCCATCCAGATTAAAAATGTACACAAATTGTCTCAAGTTTGTCGTTGAAATCATTGTCAAATCTGTCAAAATATAGCCTAAACATTTTATTCCAAAACAAGAGTAAAATTATAAGACCTCTAATAAAATAGGGGCAAAATCACATGAGTAAACTTGTCTTTTTTTTAACAAAAGTTAGTACCATTAATAAGAGGACTTCACGAAATAAGAGAAAACTCTTTCTTCAATTTGAAAATGCAGGGTTAAAATCCCAAAGACTAAAAAACAAAGCAAAATTATAATTTCGCTTCGAAAGAAAGGCATGAACGTTTAAGCCTCTAAAATAAAAAAAATATGTCAATTAGCACTGCTAATCTACTACTACATTAATTGGCGCATAAATCAATGCATCTATGACCGTAGTAGCACGGCGTCCTCAACAGCAATCCTAAAACGTCAGCTGATGTGGCAGCGAGAGACACTAAAAAAATAAAGAGTAAATCTACGCGAGATGAAGCAAAGACACATTGTTTAATGATATACGTGTCAGACTATCGCTTTACAGCTCGCTAGTCTATTTCCTTTACAATCTCTTTCTTCCTCATTGGACAAAGTCTGACACATGCTAACGACTACGACCACCGTTGAGGGCGCCCATATCAAACTAATACTCGTCATAATTAGTACTAAGTAATAATGTAATATCGTTCTAATAATTTTTAATTTATTTACTAATGATTAAGATTAGAAAATTTAGACCGGTCATTTGTTTTATTATATATCAAACTAATACTCGAAATATTCCTCTATATGCTATATACACACACACATGTATATATATAGTATATAGAGTCCTCGTTTGTTTAGAAAAAAAAGAAACAGTGTCCCGTGTCCTATACGTGGCCCTATCGGCTTCTGGGATGCCGATATGTGTCCTATCGGGCCTTCAGCAGCCGACAGGTATCAAAATCAAATTTAGAGATAAATACTAGTAGTACAATAATATACTCGTCCGATACTCCTGTCCAGGGAAAGGTATCTACATATACATATACTCATTCGTCAAAAATGTATGTACATATACTAAGCATACTTCCATGTATGTACATATATATACATATACTCATTTGTCAAAAAAGTATCTACATGTACATTCTAGATAGAGTATGTACTAATACTAGCTCCTGTCAAAAGTATGTACGCATACTAGCATCGATCGTGTCAATGTTTGTGTACTGATACTCGTGTCAAAAAAGTATGTCCACGTACTAGCATTCTATTTTTTCTCCTTAAAAACGGTTCGTATACTCTATAATAAAATTCCATGAGTATATGGACGTACTCCCAAATATACGCCCAAGTATATGGATATACACACCCAAGTATATGGATATGCTAAAATAATCCCTTGAGTATATGGATATACTCCCAAGTACAAGTATACAAATATACTCATTTTCTTATTAAGGATGTGTCCAAACTTTATTCACACAAAAGTATATACGTCAGTAATGAATTTAGCATCCACTTTATTTAAAAGAAGCTAACAAACTCGCGCCACAAAATATGGACGCGTAACGTCTAGTGGCCTCTTCGTGAGCATGTTAGCGGGCACTGCAATTAGCCAAAAAGAGTAGCGCTTAGCGGGTTTTGATGGTGGACATGTACCCAATAAGCCTAGTGGGAGTAACTACTCCTGGGAGTATAGAAAACTCACCCTATATATATATATATATAGCATATAGAGTCCTATTTTGTTTAGAAAAAAAAAAGAAACATTGTCTTGCCAGTTGACCTAACTAAAAAATAATCTAAATTAAAAAAAAAACTTACCTTCACAGCCGCTGCCGAGCAGAATGGGCGAGCAGCCCGTGCCCTGGTGGGTGGCGGCGGCGGCACGACGCCTATGAGGTGGAGAGAGGGCGCGCGCCTGTCGGCCTTCCGCTGGACGATAGGACTCAATCGGCCATCGGACGGCCGACAGGTGCCCCCGCTGTCCTATACGTGGCCTTGTCGGCTTCTGGGTTGCCGATATATGTCCTATCGGGCCTCCAGCAGCCGACAGGTTCATCCCTGTGGTGCACCGGCGCTCAAAATCAAACTGAGAGATAAATACTAGTAGTACAATAATATACTCGTCCGATACTCCTGTCCAGGGAAAGGTATCTACATATACATATACTCATTCGTAAAAAATGTATGTACATATACTAAGCATACTTCAGTGTATGTACATATATATATATATATACATATACTCATTTGTCAAAAAGTATCTACATGTACATTCTAGATAGAGTATGTACTAATACTAGCTCCTGTCAAAAGTATGTACGCATACTAGCATCGATCGTGTCAATGTTTGTGTACTGATACTCGTGTCAAAAAAAGTATGTCCACGTACTAGCATACTATTTTTTCTCCTTAAAAACGGTTCGGATACTCTGTAATAAAATTCCATGAGTATATGGACGTACTCCCAAATATACGCCCAAGTATATGGATATACACACCCAAGTATTTGGATATGCTAAAATAATCCCCTGAGTATATGGATATACTCTCAAGTACAAGTATACAAATATACTCATTTTCTTATTAAGTATGTGTCCAAACTTTATTCACACAAAAGTATATACGTCAGTAATGAATTTAGCATCCACTTTATTTAAAAGAAGCTAACAAACTCACGCCACAAAATATGGACGCGTAACGTCCAGTGGCCTCTTCGTGCGCATGCTATTAGCAAAAAAAAAAAAAAGTAGTGCTTAGAGCATCTCCAAGAGTTTGCCAAATTTTACTTGGCAAATCTTGTGATTTGCCAACTCCCAAAATTATATGCCAAGTAAAAAAACAATCTATCTCCAAGAGTTTGGCATTTTTGACTTGGTAAAATAAAAAAACCCGTTAACAAAACGAAGAGACCCGCTAAGCGAACGAAGAGCCTCGCTAAGAAACGAAGAGCCCCGGATGCGAAGTCGTATCCCGCGCGCATATATGCGCGCTGGGGAGGCGTTTTTCCGAACTTGCCAAAGATAGGGAGGAGGGATGGGAAACTGTTGGAGGTTGTTTTTTCTCAATTTACCAAAAAAATGAAGGATGAGGAGGAGGGATGAAAAACTGTTGGAGTTGCTCTTAGCAGGTTTCGATGGTGGACATGCACCCAATAAACCTAGTGGGAGTAACTACTTCTGAGAGTATAGAAAACTCACCCTATATATATATAGCATTAGCCTGTTTGTTTGGCTGTGGCTTGTCGTAAACGATCGTAAAGTTTCAGCCGGAACAATATTTTTCTCTCACACAAACCAGCCAGCAGTACTTCTTCACGAACCAGCCAACCGAACAGGCTGAGAGTCCTCTTTTGTTTAGAGAAAAAAGAAACATTGTCTTGCCAGTTGGCCTAACTAAAAAAGATAATCTAAATTAAAAAAAACTTACCTTCACAGCCGCTGCCGAGCAGAATGATCAAGCAGCACGCGGCCGGGGTGGGGGGCGGCGGCGGCACGACGCCTGCGAGGTGGAGAGAGGGCGTGCACCTCAATCGGCCATCGAACAGCCGACAGGTGGCCCGCTGTCCTTTTACGTAGCCCTGTCGATGTCTGGGCTGCCGATGTGCGTCCTACCGGGCCTCCAGCAGCCGACAGGTTAAACTGAGAGATATATACTGGTAGTACAAGAATATACTCATCCGATACTCCTGTCCAGGGAAAGGTATCTACATATACATATACTCATTCGTCAAAAATGTATGTACATATACTAAGCATACTTCCGTGTATGTACATATATATACATATACTCATTTGTCAAAAAAGTATCTACATGTACATTCTAGATAGAGTATGTACTAATACTATCTCCTGTCAAAAGTATGTACGCATACTAGCATCGATCGTGTCAATGTTTGTGTACTGATACTCGTGTAAAAAAAGTATGTCCATGTACTAGCATACTATTTTTTCTCCTTAAAAACGGTTCGTATGCTCTATAATAAAATTCCATGAGTATATGGATGAACTCCCAAATATACGCCCAAGTATATGGATATACACACCCCAAGTATATGGATATGCTAAAATAATCCCCTGAGTATATGGATATACTCCCAAGTACAAGTATACAAATATGCTCATTTTCTTATTAAGTATGTGTCCAAACTTTATTCACACAAAAGTATATAAGTCAGTAATGAGTTTAGCATCCACTTTATTTAAAAGAAGCTAACAAACCCACGCCACAAAATATGGACGCGTAACGTCTAGTGGCCTCTTCGTGCGCATGCTAGCGGGCACTGCAATTAGCCAAAAAGAGTAGCGCTTAGCGGTTTTCGATGGTGGACATGCACCCAATAAGCCTAGTGGGAGTAACTGCTCCTGGGAGTATAGAAAACTCACCTTATATATATATAGCATATAGAGTCCTGTTTTGTTTAGAAAAAAAGAAACGTCGTCTTGCCAGTTGACCTAACTAAAAAAATAATCTAAATTAAAAAAAACTTACCTTCACAGCGGCTGCCGAGCAGAATGGGCAAGCAGCCCACGGGCCGAGTGGGGGGCGGCGGCGGCACGGCACCTGCGAGGTGGAGAGAGGGCGCGCGCCTGTCGGCGTTCCGCTAGCCGACAGGACTCTATAGGACATCAGATGGCCGACAAGTGCTCCCGCTGTCCTGTATGTGGCCCTGTCAGCTTCTGGGCTGCCGATATGTGTTCTATCCGGCCTCCGGCAGCCGACAGGTTCATCCCTGCGGTGCACCGACGATCAAAAGCAAACTGAGAGATAAATACTAGTAGTACAATAATATACTCGTCCGATACTCCTATCCAAGGAAAGGTATCTACATATACATATATTCATTCGTCAAAAAAGTATGTACATATACTAAGCATACTTCCGTGTATCTACATATATATACATATACTCATTTGTCAAAAATGTATCTACATGTACATTCTAGATAGAGTATGTACTAATACCAGCTCCTGTCAAAAGTATGTGCGCATACTAGCATCGATCGTGTCAATGTTTGTGTACTAGCGTACTATTTTTTCTCCTTAAAAATGGTTCGTATACTCTATAATAAAATTCCATGAGTATATGGACGTACTCCCAAATTTACGCCCAAGTATATGGATATACACACCCAAGTATATGGATATGCTAAAATAATCCCCTGAGTATATGGATATACTCCCGAGTACAAGTATACAAATATACTCATTTTCTTATTAAGGACGTGTCCAAACTTTATTCACACAAAAGTATATACGTCAGTAACGAATTTAGCATCCACTTTATTTAAAAAGAAGCTAACAAACTCACGCCACAAAATATGGACGTGTAACGTCTAGTGGCCTCTTCGTGCGCATGCTAGCGGGCACTGCAATTAGCCAAAAAGAGTAGCGCTTAGCGGGTTTTGATGGTGGACATGCACCCAATAAGCCTAGTGGGAGTAACTACTCATGGGAGTATAGAAAACTCACCATATATATATATATATATATAGCATATAGAGTCCTGTTTTGTTTAGAAAAAAAGAAACGTTGTCTTGCCAGTTGACCTAACTAAAAAAAATAATCTAAATTAAAAAAAAACTTACCTTCACAGTGGCTGCCGAGCAAAATGGGCAAGCAGCCCACGGGCCGGGTGGGGGGCGGCGGCGGCACGGCGCTTGCGAGGTGGAGAGAGGGCGCGCGCCTGTCGGCGTTCCGCTAGCCGACAGGACTCTATAGGACATCGGACGGCCAACAGGTGCTCCCGCTGTCCTGTATGTGGCCCTGTCGGCTTCTGGGCTGCCGATATGTGTCCCATCGGGCCTCCAGCAGCCGACAGGTTCATCCATGCGGTGCACCGACGATTAAAAGCAAACTGAGAGATAAATACTAGTAGTACAATAATATACTCGTCCGATACTCCTATCCAAGGAAAGGTATCTACATATACATATACTCATTCGTCAAAAAAGTATGTACATATACTAAGCATACTTCCGAGTATCTACGTATATATACATATACTCATTTGTCAGAAATGTATCTACATGTACATTCTAGATAGAGTATGTACTAATACTAGCTCATGTCAAAAGTATGTACGCATACTAGCATCGATCGTGTCAATGTTTGTGTACTGATACTCGTGTCAAAAAAGTATATTCACGTACTAGCATACTATTTTTTCTCCTTAAAAACGGTTCTTATACTCTATAATAAAATTCCATGAGTATATGGACGTACTCCCAAATTTACGCCCAAGTATATGGATATACACACCCAAGTATATGGATATGCTAAAATAATCCCCTGAGTATATGGATATACTCCCGAGTACAAGTATATAAATATACTCATTTTCTTATTAAGGATGTGTCCAAACTTTATTCACACAAAAGTATATACGTCAGTAACGAATTTAGCATCCACTTTATTTAAAAGAAGCTAACAAACTCACGCCACAAAATATGGACGTGTAACGTCTAGTGGCCTCTTCGTGCGCATGCTAGCGGGCACGGCAATTAGCCAAAAAGAGTAGTGCTTAGCGGGTTTTGATGGTGGACATGTACCCAATAAGTCTAGTGGGAGTAACGACTCCTGGAAGTATAGAAAACTCACCCTATATATATAGGGAACATATCTAGTGCAAATTAACCTTTCCGTGCAAACCATGCAAACCAACTGCGGGGAAGAGGTGGGAGGGGGGATTTGCAAAAGTGTAATTACGCCCGCTCCTAATCACACTTTTGCAAATCCCCCCTCCCACCTCTCCCCCACAGTTGGTTTGCCCGGTTTGCATGAAGAGGTTGGTTTGCACTTGATACGTTGCCATATATATATAGCATATAAAGTCCTCTTTTGTTTAGAAAAAAAAAGAAACATTGTCTTGCCAGTTGTCCTAACTAAAAAAAGAAAATCTAAATAAAAAAACTTACCTTCACAGCCGCTGCTGAGCAGAATGGGCGACCAGCCCGCGGGCCGGGTGGGGAGTGGCGGCGGCACGACGCCTGCGAGGTGGATAGAGTAGTGCTTATCGGGTTGTGATGGTGGACATGTACCCAATAAGCCTAGTGGGAGTAACTACTCCTGGGAGAATAGAAAACTCACCATATATATATATATATATATAGTCCTCTTTTTGTTTAGAAAAAAACATTGTCTTGCAAGTTGACCAAAGACAGATTCCATGAATCACTCTTGGTTGCTTCTCTCTTGCCCCTAAGAACAGCGCAGCACGTGATCATTTTGCAAATTTTTTTAAATAATATATTTTTAAATGATAATTGCAAATCTAGAAACTGTTATTCATTTATTGCAGGTATAGCACCTGTCGGCCGCTGGAAGGCCTACAGGTCCATGTCGGCATGTCAGCAGCCGATAAGGCTCACGTGGCAGCCGACGTCGACCTGTCAGCGCCGACAGCAGCCCTGCCAACCGCTGGAGGGTCGACATGTCCTGTCGGCTTTTGGTGAGCCGACAGGCCCCTCGGCAACACAGCACCCGACTACACTATTTTATGTTGTCTTAGCACTCAATACCTTTCCCGAACACAACCATTACCACGCAAAAAACTTTACCACTTTTCGAGCAACACTAAAAATATTTGATCTCCTTTTCTGGACATATAACATACACCATAACTTAGAGAATCTTACAAACCCTAATCTACAACTAAAACTAACCCTAAAAAACCGACCCTAAAACTATACTAACTAATCTAATTAACTAAACTAACTAAATATACTAAGTAATCTAACTAAACTACATTAAACTAACTAAAAAACAAAATCAAACTAAACTAACCCTAACCCTAAAACAATCCCTAATCTACAACTAAAACTGACCCTAAAAAAAGACCCTAAAACTAAACTAACTAACTAATCTAATTAACTAAACTAACTAAATATACTAAGTAATCTAACTAAACTACATTAAACTAACTAAAAACAAAATCAAACTAAACTAATCCTAACCCTAAAACAAACCCTAATCTACAACTAAAACTGACCCTAAAAAAAGACCCTAAAACTAAACTACCTAACTAATCTAATTAACTAAACTAACTAAATATACTAAGTAATCTAACTAAACTACATTAAACTAACTAAAAAACAAAATCAAACTAAACTAACCCTAACCCTAAAACAAACCCTAATCTACAACTAAAACTGACCCTAAAAAAGACCGTAAAACTAAACTAACTAACTAATCTAATTAACTAAACTAACTAAATATACTAAGTAATCTAACTAAACTACATTAAACTAACTAAAAAAACAAAATCAAACTAAACTAACCCTAACCCTAAAACAAACCCTAATCTACAACTAAAACTGACCCTAAAAAAAGACCGTAAAACTAAACTAACTAACTAATCTAATTAACTAAACTAACTAAATATTCTAAGTAATCTAACTAAACTACATTAAACTAACTAAAAAACAAAATCAAATTAAACTAACCCTAACCCTAAAACAATCCCTAATCTACAACTAAAACTGACCCTAAAAAAAGACCCTAAAACTAAGCTAACTAACTAATCTAATTAACTAAACTAACTAAATATACTAAGTAATCTAACTAAACCACATTAAACTAACTAAAAAAACAAAATCAAACTAAACTAATCCTAACCCTAAAACAAACCCTAATCTACAACTAAAACTGACCCTAAAAAAAGACCCTAAAACTAAACTACCTAACTAATCTAATTAACTAAACTAACTAAATATACTAAGTAATCTAACTAAACTACATTAAACTAACTAAAAAACAAAATCAAACTAAACTAACCCTAACCCTAAAACAAACCCTAATCTACAACTAAAACTGACCCTAAAAAAAGACCGTAAAACTAAACTAACTAACTAATCTAATTAACTAAACTAACTAAATATACTAAGTAATCTAACTAAACTACATTAAACTAACTAAAAAAACAAAATCAAACTAAACTAACCCTAACCCTAAAACAAACCCTAATCTACAACTAAACTAACCCTAAAACTAAACTAACTAACTAACTAATCTAATTAACTAAACTAACTAATAAAGTAACTAAAAAAGAAAATCTAAATTAAAAAAAACTTATCTTCACAGCCACGCGCGCCTATCGGCCTTCCGCTGGCCGACATGATTCTATCGTCCATCGGACGACCGACAGGTCCCCCACTGTCCTGTACGTAGCCCCGTCGGCTTCTGAGCTGCCGATATGTGGCAAGTACACTATATCTGGACTATTGTAAAATCACAAAGATGGATAGCAGGTAGCAGACTCTTGAAATCTGGAGTACCTTTGATGGTGATCTCAAGTGATAGACCCAAAGATGCCTGTCTGTATAGAGCTTGATGAGATTTCCAGGGTCATCCACCTGAACAAGCAGAAATTCAAACGGTCACTTCATACATAATCTTGCACCTATGAAAATTAAGTGATTAACAGGTTCAGTCTATAAAAATTACATTGATCAAATGATTGGCCTAGTATCTGAATTAGTTGTAGTAGCAAGGGACAGTGAAGTAGTGTCATCATACTGTAGCGTTAGCCAATGTTCGTTAGACTAGGGATGGGTTTTTTTTCTTCATAATTTCATTTATTAAGGGCGGCGCTCCGGTGCCTGTGGGGGGAGAGAGAGCACGTGGGGCCCTGCTGTTTTAGCTCCTGTTGGCTGTCCGCTGGCCCACAGGATTCTATCGGCCATCGGACGACCGATAGATCCCCCGCTGTCCTGTACGTGGCCCTGTCGGCTTCTGGGCTTCTGGGCTGCCGATATGTGTCCTATCGGGCCTCCAGAAGCCGACATGTGTCCAGTAGCCGACCGGATCACACATCTACAATTCTTTTTATCCAAATGCTATATTTGTAATTATTATTTAAAAAAAAGTTTATCATTTGCAATGACAACACATTACTCTGTTCGTAGGAGATAAAGAGAAGGGGAGGTCTATTTGCTTGGCATACTGGCACAAGGGATGAAGTAGATGCAGTACGCAGATCGAGCTGAGCTCCAGGTATTTGTTGTCCTCTCAAGTATGCAGTGTAGAGTACGCCTTTTACTCCTACATTTGATATTTGTAACGTGCCTTTTACTCCTATATACGTATATACTAATAAATTGCGTCTTCGTCATTGCGCCTTCCGTGGCTGGACAAAATTAAAGCGTGTGTGGGTGGGGCTGGGACTGGGAGGCTTGACTGACGGCCAACAAGTCGTCGCCACGTCGCCCTTCTCACTGTTGGCATTAAATTTGCTCTGTTTATTTCTGGACTGGAGTAAACAGTGCAATTTGTTGATCTTGGGGAACTTGCAGTATGACAGGGAAAAAATGCATCGTTGTCCCTGTGCTTGTCGAGCACTCTGGCATGGGAGGCAACACGAGCACTCGACAGTCAGCAGTGTGCGTCGCCCGTTCGACGAAATGTGTCCCCATGGTACGTGCACCACAACACAACTACGCGACAACTTCCTTCCCGCGCAGGGGACCCTGCTGCATCTAATCTAGCTTTAATTTGTGGTATGAATCTAGGAGGAATCCCCTTTTTCTCCGCGGTCTGCCACCAACCCAACCGTGCTCGGCAACCACGGGGACAACGATGCTCGTACCTGTACGCTTTTCCAGCTGAGTCCTCCTTTTCTTTCTACGTCTTGGCAATCATGTCCTTGTAACTGGCCATGGCCATGGTCGGCAGTTCATAGCTGCACAAGGAAGTGCCACAATTCACAAAGCTGGCAGAGGCGATCCCGGAAGCTCTTGTGCGTAGAGGTAGGAGGAAAAAGAGAGGCCGCTTTTGGTGATACACACGAGCAAAGGCCGCAGATCCCTGAGCTCCAGGTAGCATCCTATTTTATTTTGTTTCTTACTCCAGTCAGGTTCATCCATCTTTCGTCTATGGTACCTACACTTCCAGCATCACAAGGAAAAGGAAGCGCGCAAGTGCCAGAAGCTAGCAGAAGCTACCGAGTGCTCTCTCGGTCCTCCCCTGTCATGCTCAAGTCTGCACTGTGCAACCCAGAGCCCGGAAGCTCTGGTGTCCATACATTGCGGAGGAGAAATATATAGGAAGGTTGCTGTGACGACTCGGGTCATTACCACTATAAATAATAACCCTGGCCTATGATTTATCATCCAACGGATACAAGATTTATCGAATAATAAACCATAACAGAGTTGACAACAGAGAATAGCTAGAGGGTACCGATAATTATTACAATACCATTCTAGGCACTTAAGTCTTTAAAGAAACGCCATAAGTTTGCGCATTATTACAAGCCCGACATATAGAGGTCCAAACTAGATTACTAAGTGAGCGACAAAGACATATCACCTCTGACATACATAACTGAACTAAGGGGATCATTTATTCATCCCATCCACCATAGGAGGTGGCAACAACCCGACAAGCTTCTTCATAGTCATCCCAATCTGCATAGGCATAGCCATCATCTAAAGACCCTTGTGCACATTCTTAAGGATCTTTTGAAGAGGGAGAGTTAACAACATTGAGTACAACGTACTCAACAAGCATATAAATATCAATGCAATGCAATCTAGTCATCTCAAAATGATCAATAATATATCATCTTGCTGTTCCAAATAACATTTGTAGAAAAAGTCAGTTTAGTTTAAAAACACTACTATCACTTGTATCTTGAGAAAGAGTCACCCATAGGTTCACGTATGTGGCAGAACCGCCTAATCTAATGCCTCACAGGAGTGCTTGTCCTCCATTAGACACTAAGCACTCGAGGGAGAACACTAAATTACTTGGTTCCATCGGGCACACCCCAGAGGAGAACCCGAAAATCCATATTTTCGCCATCAGGATCACAAATGAGAGAATAAAGCTTACAACATTCTTAACCACTTCTTACATCACTTTTAATACAACATCAGAGTATAATATTTAATATTATAATAGCGGAATGTAATCATATTATCAGAGTTATGACCAATTTAATTTAACAGCGGAATATAAATATGTGATCAGAATTACAGCGGAAATAAATATCTAATCATGACATGATGAAGTGTTGATATGTAAATTATGACAACAGATTACGAAACTTTCATTTATAAAAAACATTTTAGTGAGGGTTATAACTAAAGACTACGATCGCAGCGTAAAGGAAATCCTCGCTGAGCCCATCAGGAGGAATTCACACACAAAGGTCTGCTCTAGCCTCCACCTGTCATCTGCAACAGGGGGAATAAAATCCTGAGTACTCAATTGTACTCAGCAAGACTTACCCGACAGGAGGAAAGAAAAGACTCCAAGGATATGCAACGCTATCTGGCTTGTGGGTTTATTGCATTTGCAGAAAACATTACTAAGCGTGAGTCCTTATATTCGATTTTTATTTATAGCCGCATTGGTTCATTAACTAACCATTCTATATAAGCACATGTACTACTTTCAAGCAGGTGGTAAGCAATTAGAGTTCCTTTTTCTATTCCATCTTTCATCTTTCAGTTCTTACTACGATGCTAGGCTACAGACGAGCTGTACCGGATTTCTCGGCGATTCGCGAATCAATGCCCCCAGCTGGGTACCCCGAAAACGCACGCCCCGCTTGTACCCTAGGCACAAGCAGAACCAACTCATCACTCTCCTGTCCCGGGTGTCCAGGTCTTCGTCCAAACTGGGACTCCAAGCCCCTGCCTCTGAGTCCCGGACTCAGTGCGGTGCAATGACCTCCTCCACCCAAAAAGAAACCCTAACAGTCGGTCCGGAAAGAACCAGATCCGCGACAAGAGAGCGATAAGTCTTCCAAGCACCCATACCCAAGTATGTGCTCGGGATAATAAGTCTGTGACTTGCTTAGAGCCTTATGCAACGACCGGTCCTTAATCGACACAGACAGGGAAAACAGTGTAACCAAGCCATGCCCCGCGTCCACGACGACACAACCTCTTACACCCACCAATACCCAAACCATATCCCTGTCCGGTCACCATTTTCCTTTCTACCATTTATATTTTTCAAGTGATAATAATAATATAGTAATATATTTCCTATCTCTCGTGATTGATAGGCAATCACTCGACTTCTACCGAAATCCTGTAGCATAGCATTCTACACGATCCTGTCATACTAGTAAGACTCATATGATTAAGATATATATGCAAGTGGGTTTCATTCAACTCCTTAAAATTTAATGCACAAATATAAATTAAACTGCGGAAGAGTAGGGGTTATGCACCGAGGCTTGCCTGGGTAAGATATCTATTAAAAGTTAGTATTTACATCTTCAGATCATCCACATCCTCTGAATAGAAAGCCCATTACATCAGCTTCTAAAGAGAATACCATTACACCATCTTCGGATTCCTAATCATGCTTCGATCGATCCGTTGATCCATCATCGTCCTATATGATATGCATGCGATGCAATGCAAAGATGTAATTAATCAACTGCAATCGTAACTCATAAAATACGACGTACGTCTCTCGAGTTAACGAGCTAGTTCTAACGACGACCGTACTTAGGCTACCTATACACATTGTCGGATAAGACGTTATTTTCCAACAATTATTTTAGTTATATAAACCAAGGTATTTCTTTATTTTATTCTATCGATTTAATCCTTATTCGAAATAGAGCATCATTAGCTACCTAGTAAACTGATTATTCTGGAGCTACAAAAATTACCACGAGTACCTAATATTGCTAAGAGCCTACTAGAAAAATTTCAGATTCAACACTATCACCGATTTATCACAATAATTCATATAAGTTATATCTTTACAATATTAAGTATCCCAATTTAATTATACAGCTCCTAAGAATATCATCAAACTATATGAACAAAATACACTATTGGATGGAATCATGATTTTAGGAACTCAACCAAACTGGTTTAGCATTTTTATGATTTTTCTATGATTTACTATAATTTTTACAAGTTATTTCATCAACTAAATTGACAAATGCCTTAGAAATCTAAAAGGGCCAGTAGCTAATTATTCGGCCCAACTCGTAAAATCCGCGCACACGTTGCCCAGGCGCGACGGCAAACTAGCCACGCGGAAACAGGCCGCCCGGAGACCCAGGCGGCAGTGACACCCGACCGGCCTAGGCGCAAGCAACGGGCGGCCCACAGACGCACGCAGCAGGCCGGCCCAGCGCAGGCGCGGGTGGCCCTTGCGCAGTGGCAACCGGCCAGCCCAGCGGGGCAGGCGGCGGCCCAATGCGGGGACAGGGTGCGCGGCAAGCAGGCCGACCCACAGGCGCGACTGATCGGCGGCCCCGGCGGCAAGCAGCTGCGCGCGGCCCAGCGCGGGCGACACAAGCCGGCCCAGCGTGGCACGCAGGCGGTCGAGGCAAGCTGGGCCACGCGTGTTTATGCAAAAACAACCCTACGGTTCGATCTATTTCACATTCTACTGCTCATGTGAGTCACGTACTTTGCACTAAGGACCCTGTATCGTGTCTATTTGCATTAAAGTCCTTCTTCTACCTTTTTACGATCAGAGCAGAGGAACGCGCGTCTGGCCTCACCGACGGCCGGTCCGACAGGGAAGAGCGCCACGTCGACGATATAGTTACTCTATTCTATAAAGTTAGGCAAACTTAATAAAAGTTGAACTGGCACGAATTTTAGGAATTGATTTATTTAGAGACGGAGGAAGTATTAAAAACAAAGTGCCTTATAATTTAGAACTGAGGGAGTACATTACAAGCTCTGGTTGTACCCATTCTATGTGTAATTTAGCATGCATTAATATTGCCATACCATTACTCATTAGATGATTAGAGGAATATTGTCATTACTGTCAAACTATAAAACCAATGTATGTCCGTTGCTCTTGCTCCAATTCCTAACTACATGTAAGGGGTAAAATTATTGTCACACATTTATGTTTCGAGCAAAACCAATGTATGTCACTATTGTCACACATTTACGTTTCGAGCAAAACCAATGTATGTCATTATTGTCACACATTTACGTTTCGAGCAAGTGTTTTTCATATATATATATATATATATATATATATATATATATATATATATATATATATATATATATGCATGTATGTATATGTATATGCGCATAAAAAGAGTTTTTTTAAACTTTATTTTTAATATGACAACATCTTTATAACGTAGTCGTAACATTGTGTGAATCTAATTTAAAATGAATTATTATTTTCATACTACACTAAGGTAGTTTTCATGGCTAATAAATCATGTAAATCAATATCCTATATAGTGGCATGCATTGTCTGTGTATTATACGTGTATATGTTTAGTCAGTATGCTCTTTTTTTTCATATATACTCAAAGAAAGATTATCTAGTAATATGTGTGGTACTTGAGTACTTTAGTTTCCGTCCTTTTCATAATAAAGATAGATGTGTGTGTTCATGCGTATTCACGGGTTGATCTACTTAATATAAAATAACGGCGGATATGAGCAACTTTCGGTTATTTTTCATAATGAGAAATGGAAATTTTAAATAATTGTATGCAAGTTTAGTAGGTAGTTCAGATTAGTTTTTGTCTGGGACAGTAGGACTTCCGCTACTATAGACACAGGTGTCCAATTTCCACCCAAAGTGAGACGTGCAACGGGAAAGGAGAGCAGAGGCCAGGGTAGGGCGTCCAGCGACAATGTGGCTACAGTGCATCGTCAGTCCGTGTCCATCGGCACAGGCTTTGGTGCGCGAGCCCGTCTCATTTTACGTCTCGTGTCCTGTCATGTCCTGTCCTGCATGCGTAGCGACTGAAGTGATGACTTCCACTGGCTCACTGCACACCTCACTATACGGGCTACTGCATGCCGTGGGCTCTCAAAGCTAAAAGCAGTAATGATCCCAGCGGCGGTCGCTCTCTGTTCTTCTCCGCCGCGGCGTGATGGACGGCGCGGCGGCGCCGCGTCAAGATCCGTGACGCGGTAGATCCGGTCATGTCACTGGTCAGCGCTTCAGTCGTCGCCACGTTAGTCTTCTCGCCGCGCCACCATGTATGGCGCGATACAGGTATTTCGCCGCGCCATGGCAATAGGCGCGACTAAAAGTGTTAGTTTTAAAAATAAAAAACAAATAGTGTTAGATTTAGAATTAGTTTAAAAAAATGTTAAAATTAAAAAATATCCTGCAGGCGCGGGTGGCCAGGTGCAGTGGCAACCGGCCAGCCCAGCGGGGCAGGCAGCGGCCCAACGCGGGGACAGGGCGCGCGGCGAGCAGGCCGGCCCACAGGCGCGACTGATCGGCGGCCCCGGCGGCAAGCAGCTACGCGCGGCCCAGCGCGGGCGACACATGCCGGCCCAGCGTGGCGCACAGGTGGTCCAGGCAAGCTGGCCCACGCGTGTTTATGCAAAAACGACCCTGCGGTTCGATCTATTTCGCATTCTACTGCTCATGTGAGTCACGTACTTTGCACTAAGGACCCTGTATCGTGTCTATTCGCATTAAAGTCCTTCTACCTTTTTACGAGCAGAGCAGAGGAACGTGCGTCTGGCCTCACCGGCGGCTGGTCCGGTAGGGAAGAGCGCCACGTCGACGACGGAATGGACGGCTCCAGCGCGGGTCTGAAAGGTCCTTGTTGGTTTTGGTAATTGAGTGACAACCTAGGTGGACTAATTGTGTTTATGTGAGATACACAGGTGATTAGTCCACAGGTACATGTGTATGAGCAACATATGCCATGAAGGTGAAAATGGCTTGGAGATGTTGCAAAGCTCACACATGTGATGATGAAGAAGCTTAAATGCACATGAGACATGACATTGAGTCATGTGATCAAGGTGAAGAAGATCAAGACAAGACTTGGTTTGATGGACCGGTTGCAAGCGTGAAGGGCAAGTCAGAGGCTTTGGAGTGATGGACCGCGTGGCGGTGAAGCTTTAGCAAGACTTGGCGACGATGGGCGATGGCAACGGTGAAGAGCAAGTGAAGTCAAGATCGATGAACCAATATGATCACGTGATGATATGAAGTCGATCATATCATTGTTGATCGTGTTGGTGCATGTGTTGCATCGACATTGGAGGAGATAGAATGGAATGCGCAAGGCAAAGGTATAACCTAGGGCATTTCATTTCACCGGTCATAGGTGTGTAGAGAAGTTTATGACCGGGTTTAGGATAGATGGCCGTACTATCAAGAGGAGCAAACTTGTTTGCATATCGGTCATCTAGTGCCACTCGAGTGATCTAACTTTGCATTGTCGCTAGGATCGAGTGGCGTGGCAAGTTAAGTGGCTAACATCCTTTGGGAAATGATTGTGAAAATGCTAACACACATACACATGGTGGTGTATACTTGGTGGTGTTGGCACATTTACAAAGGAGGTGGTGTTTGCAGGGGTGAGATGGGTTTGGGTCGGCGCTTGTGGGAAAATAGAATGCCTATTTTCTATTGCGCCGGATGCAAGTTCTTGTGGTTAGCACATTGGAGCAAGGGTGATGAAGTTAGAAGTGAAAACGAATTAATCGCAAAGATGCTGGCGTCGGTCAACTGACCGGACGCTGGATCTGTATGCACCGGACGCTGGCAGGCTGCGTCCGGTCAGGCTGACGTACGATGACGCAGAAGCTGAAGTGTGACCGGACGCTGGCTGCGTCCGATCAAGTGTGACCGGACGCGTCCGGTCGAGGTCGGTACCTTACTGGAAACGACCGGACGCTGGGGGTTCAGCGTCCGGTCAGTTGAAAGCTGCTGCGTCCGGTCAAGTCAAGTGACCGTTGGAACTGGGACACGTGGCCGTCTATGGGCGACCGGACGCTGAGGTCCAGCGTCCGGTCAACACGACCGGAGCGTCCGGTCGGCCCGACCGTTGCCCAGTGAAGGGGTAACGGATAGTTTAGCCCTTGGGGCTATAAATAGAAGTGGCCCTCGGCCATGGCTGGTGTGGAGCACCTCAAGGGACTTAGTGTCCATGCTTGTGAGTGCTTGGGAGACCTCCATCACACACATACTTGATAGTGATCATCCGATTGTGTGAGTGAGCGATTCTAGTGCGATTGCATCGTGAGGTTGCATCGAGTGGCACTAGGTGATCGAGTTGCAAGCCGGTGGTGCTTGTTACTCTTGGAGGTTGCCACCTCCTAGACGGCTTGGTGGTGGTCTCCGTCGAAGCGCGCAAGAAGCTTGTGCGGTGCTCCAGAGAAGTGCTTGTGAGGGGCACTTGTGCTCGCCCCGTGGGAGTCGCGAAGAGCAACATTAGTAAAGCGTGCCATTGAGCTACCCTCACTCAAGGAGTAGGTTCTTGCGGCGCCCGACGTGCGGGCTTGGCGGGTGATGCCAATTAGCCGCCGAACCACCAAGTGAGCGGTCGACACAACGGGGACTAGCGTGTTGGCAAACACGTGAACCTCAGGAGAAAAATCATCGTGTCAACCTTGTTCTTCCCGTTGGTTTGTATCCCCATTACACAAGCTTGCCATTACTTTTATACATATTAAGCTTGTGTAGTTGCTCTTGTAATTAGATAGTTTGTGTAGCTTGCTAATTACCTTCTTGCTTGTGTAGCATAGAAGTAGCTCCTTTGCGTGGCTAATTTGGTTTTAGTAACCTTGTTAGTCACATTGCTTAGTTTGTGTAGCTAAGTATTTGCGCTCTCTAATTAGGCATTGGTTGCCTTGTTATTGAGCATTGCTAGTGAGCTTAGTTAGCTTTGTGCTTTTGCTTACTAGCATGTGTAGGAGCTCCCTTGTTGCTTAAAGTACTAGAGACATAGGTTTGTGTGACCTTGCTCCTAGCATTGGTTAGGTGAGCTCTAATTAGCCCGGCACCTTTGTTGCATAATTGTTATCTTTGCAAGGTGCTAGTGAACATATATAGTGGGGTATAGTCTTGGCTAGACCGATAGTTTTAATTCCGCACTTGTACCGGTTAGCCGACGCAATTAAGTTTTAGAAAAGACTATTCACCCCCCTCTAGTCGCCATCTTGACCCTTCAGGGTCCCTCCGTGACCCCAAGGCGGCCACAGCACGGTCGGAGGCGGTACCAGGCGTCCGAGCCACGCACCACAATGGCCATAGAGCAGAGGAGCGCTGGGCGAGATCGATTCCGGCGGGGGGGTGGCCATCGGCGTCTTTGGCCCCACCCGTACCTAACCCAGCCTGGCAATGGTGGCCTACAATGGTACGGCCATGGCCGCTGGTGGCACCCAGCCCCTACGCGTCGTGCAGCAGGCGGCAGTAGCCAGTCAGCTCAACGCGGCCAAGATCGGCTAATAGGGCGACGAATCACCCGACCGGACAACCAAGGCGGGCATGAGCGTGGAGCAGATGCACGTGAGGCAGCTGCGGTGGTGCGAAGATGGAGCGAGGAGGTGCTTTGCGGCTCGGGCGAGCACGCGCGTAGGAGAGAGCTGCTGGACACGAGCGCGCCTGGCCACGGCGGTGGACCAAGGCAGAGGGGGAAGGAGAGGGGACACTGGTGCAGGACGCGCGGGGTGCTCACGAAGGACGGTAGGGGTGCTGTGGCTTGGCTGGTTGCGAGCGTCGGCACGCGGGATGGCAGCAGCTCGGGGCGGACCGAGGAAGGGGTGGCTGCGCTGCTACGGGTGGAAGGAAAACAGAGGCGCATCCAGGACGCGATGGCTGCGGTCCGGCCGGCGCTACGGCACGACGTGCCGAGGGCAGCAGGTCCGCGCGGAGCCAAGGAGGCGCGCGCTCGCGAGGGGAAAAGGGAGGGGTGACGGTGAGCGGCCTAGCCAGCAGCGGACCGCGGGGAGATGCACGGACCGGGTGGAGCTTTGGGCACGACGGCCGGCGAGGCCAGTAGGAGGTGGAGCTCACAGCAGACGAGGACGTGGCGCAGGGCAGCGAGGAGACGGAGGGGCGCGCACATGCGAGCTCGGGTGCTTGCGCTGTGGCGGGGCGACTGTGGTCGAAAGGCAGGAGAAAAGGGGGGAAAGGAGAGGGATAGGTCCGTACGAGGCAACAGCGGCAGCAGGCCATGGCTTGGAAAAACAATCGGAGACGGAGACAGACAGAGCAGACAAGGACGGGGAGGATTTGGCCTGGCCCAAGGTGGCCGGCAAAGCGTGTGAAAGGGTCGAGATGGCGACTAGAGGGGGTGAATAGTCCTTTTCAAAATTAATCACGTCGGCTAACCGAAACAAGTGCGGAATTAAAACTATCGGTCTAGCTAAGACTACACCCCTATATCTATGTTCTCTAGCACCTTTTAAAGATACTAATTAAGCAACTAAGGTGTAGGGCTAGCTAGAGCTCTCCTAATCAATTCTAGGAGCAAGGTCACACAAACCTATGCCACTAGTACTTTAAGCAACAAGGGAGCTCCTACACATGCTAGTAAGCAAAAGCACAAAGCCACCTAAGCTCACTAGCAATGCTCAATAACAAGGCAATCAATGCCAAATTAGAGAGCGCAATTACTAGCTACACAAACTAAGCAATGTGACTAACAAGGTTACACAAACCAAATAAGCCACGCAAGGGAGCTACTTCTATGCTACACAAGCAAGAAAGTAACTAGCAAGCTACACAAGCTAACTAATTACAAAAGCAACAACACAAGCTCAATGTATATGAAAGTAATCGCAAGCTTGTGTAACGGGGATGCAAACCAACGGGAAGAACAAGGTTGACACGATGATTTTTCTCCCGAAGTTCACGTGTTTGCCAACACGCTAGTCCCCATTGTGTCGATCGCTCACTTGGTGGTTCGGTGGCTAATTGACATCACCCGCCAAGCCCGCACGTCGGGCGCCGCAAGAACCTACCCCGGAAGTGAGGGTAGCTCAATGACACGCTTTACTAAAGTTGCTCTTCGCGGCTCCCGCGGGGCAAGCACAATACCCCTCACAAAGCACTTCTCCGGAGCACCGCACAAGCTTCTTGCGGGCTTCGATGGAGACCACCACCAAGCCGTCTAGGAGATGGCAACCTCCAAGAGTAACAAGCACCACCGGCTTGCAACTCGATCACCTAGTGCCACTCGATGCAACCTCACGATGCAATCGCACTAGAATCGCTCACTCACACAATCGAATGATCACTATCAAGTATGTGTGAGATGGAGGGCTCCTAAGCACTCTCAAGCATGGACACAAAGTCTCCCAAGGTGCTCAGCATCAGCCATGGCCGAGGGCCACTTCTATTTATAGCCCCAAGGGCTAAACTAGCCGTTACCCCTTCACTGGGCGTTTTTCGGGCTGACCGGACGCAGCACCGGACGTGCATACCGGACGTGTCCGGCAGCGCCTGATCGCCACGTGTCCCATTCAAGCTAGCCATTGCCACAACGGCTCTCTAAAATGTCCGACCGGACGCTCACACCGGACACAGAAGTAGACATGACCAGACGCTGAGCCGCTGCGTCCGATCGAGTCCAGTAAGCACCCAGGTCCGACCGGACGCGTCCGATCACCCATGACCGGACGCTGCCAGCGTCTGGTCGACCGTTCACAGAACTTCGACCATGCAGATTTACACCAGACATGTTCGGTGTGGCGACCGGACGCGTCCAGTCGCTGAGTTCGCCTGTTGATACCGGACGTGTCCGGTCACCATACCGGATGCGTCCGGTCACTCTCTGACCTGCACGACTCACTCATTTTCTTTGCCAAAATGATCCACATCAACTCCAACTTCATCTCCTTTGTAAATGTGCCAACACCACCAAGTGTACACCACCATGTGTATGTGTGTTATCTTTTCACAATTATTTCCCAAAGGGTTAGCCACTCAACTTGCCATGCCACTCAATCCTAGCGATGATGCAAAGTTAGATCACTCGAGTGGCACTTAGATGACCGATATGCAAACAAGTTTGCTCCTCTTGATAGTACGACCATCTATCCTAAACCCGGTCATAAACTTCTCTACACACCTATGACCGGTGAAATAAAATACCCTAGGTTATACCTTTGCCTTGCGCATTCCATTCCATCTCCTCCAACGTCGATGCAACACATGCACCAACACGATCAACAATGATATGATCGACTTCATATCATCACGTGATCATATTGGTTCATCGATCTTGACTTCACTTGCTCTTCATCGTTGCCATCGTCCATCGGCGCCAAGTCTTGCTCAAGCTTCACCGCCACGCGGTCCATCACTCCAAAGCCTCTGACTTGCCCTTCACGCTTGCAACCGGTCCATCAAACCAAGTCTTGTCTTGATCTTCTTCACCTTGATCACATGACTCAATGTCATGTCTCATGTGCAACAAGCTCCTTCATCATCACATGTGTGAGTTTTACAACATCTCCAAGCCATTTTCACCTTCATGGCATATGTTGCTCACACACATGTATCTGTGGACTAATCACCTATGTATCTCACATAAACACAATTAGTCCATCTAAGTTGTCACTCAATTACCAAAACCAAACAATAACCTTTCAATCTCTCCCTTTTTGGTAATTGATGACAACTCTACAAAGATATGGAAATTAAGCTCTTTTGGATTCATGTTGCTTGCCTAAGCAATTTTACCATGTGTAAATAATTTTGGACAAGTACCACAAACCTGAAATGGTAGTATTAGCTCCCCCTACATATGTGCTAGAGTGTTTGATTTGAAGCTCGCACATATGCATAGATTAAAATTGTAGGAGAGTAATTACTACCGAATGATGCTAAGGTGTATAGAATAAACCTTTGAAGCATGTACCAATTAGAGTTGCACCTTTAAGTTCATACTTAGCACCATGGTTAGCTAGATATCACTTGGACATAAAAGCACTAGATACCTCATGAGATCAACATTAGAGGTAAGGTACTAGCATTACTTTAAAAAACATACCAAGTGTCTAGCTATCATCCTATGCATGCTAGTTATCAAATCATCATTTAAGTTCTACAACTAGCATACACCACACAAGCATGCATATTGAGTTTGAAAGTTTATGCAATGCAAGCAAGCACATGAATATGCACATATCAAATGCAATCAATCAAAGTTCATGAGCTTGCTCCCTCTACTTGTGTGCTTCTCTTATCTAAGAATTTTGATCCATCTCTTTTCTTCAATGTTGCTCCCTCTTTGTCCATGTCTATGTCCAACCTCTTAAGCTTTCATATCTTATCTCTCCCCTTACACAATTTATCTCTCCCCCTTACAAAAGCTTTCATATCTTTGTACAATCTCTCATTCTTTGTCATCAATTTCCATAAAAGGTGGGCTTCTTATTGATGCAAGGGTATGCATTTTGGGTAGATGGTTGAGGCTTGAGTCTTGTATTTTTTATGGCCATCACTTGATTATTGGAATGACACCATTTGTAGATACCACTTGTAACTTGTGTAGAGCTTCTTGAGATACCACATTTAGATTCTTTGATCTTGTTATCAATTTGTGTGACAACTCCCCTTTATGATAGCATGGGTCATCCAATTTGATACATTTGAGCTCTTGTAGGTGAGAGATGCATTCTTCATTTGATGATCACTTAAAGTTGAGGATCACTTGTGGAACCATCATCTTGCATTATTGATACTATGTATAGATACCACTTGTAGGAAGTGAATACCATTTGAAAGAATCTTCTAGTATGGAACTACTTGTTTGATTTATCAATAAAGACCATTTCTTGAACATTTGCTATCTTCATGAGTACCACTTATAGGATATCACTTGTGAGTTGATCTAGACATCACTTGTAGATTCTTGATACTTGAGTCTAGATACTATTTGAAACAAACAAACTAGATATCCATTTGCATTATTGTCTTGTGCTTGTACTCTTATCACTATCATGAGCTTCTAATGTTGACTTGAACTAAATTGATTTGCCTAAGCTTCCAAGTCCGGTTTGAACCAATGACAAGCTTCTTCACACCTCATATAAGGGTTATCTTGCCAATGTTGTACTTGTTACTTGTTAGCAATCCAAATTAAGTCAAGTACTTGAGTTCACTAGCTCATGAACAAATTCATGTACTAACCACTAGATCAAGTAATCATTCAAACAATAGTGGTAGGCTATGAATTTAAACATTTCATTTGTTATGCATGATCCTATAAAGCATGTACTATATGCACTAACCGCATACTGGTAAGGGATGAAATGATCATGCACATTACAATGATACCTTTGCTATGTTGGAGTAGAGGATAGTCACATAGATTCTAATTCATTACTCCAATAGCAATGTGAAGTCCAATTATAAGCTTGGTGAAGACCAATAGATACCATGTTGAATTTCATTCTTCACTCATATGGAATGAATACCACTTATGATCAAGTGCACTTTCTTGTTGTGGTTGGCTTGCTTTATCTTTTGATCTTTGCTTGCATGAGAGCATTAACTCGAGAATTACCACTTGAAATATCATGATTAGCTCTCTTTTGGGTGTTGCTTGCTTTTCTTGATCAACCCTTTTGATTGCTTCAACTAAGCATATCAAATGTTCCTCGGATCACCACTTCTATGTTAGCCTTCCAAGTACCACACTTGGTTCACCTACACATAGGCGGCAAGTCCCTACACTAGGGAGAAGTGACCTCTCTCCAAGAATTATTCTTGATACTCACTTGAAATGACTTGATTGATTGATCCAAGTGATGGACTTAACTTGGTGAGTAACTTTGATTCCTTCTTTAAGTCCTTTTCTTTCTACTAAATGATCTCCAATCATATCTAGAACTTAAATTTTATCTTCAACTTGAGTTTGATCTTGATCTTCATCTTGAGTACCGAATGTGTGCAAAGTACACTTCTACAATCAAATAGCCTTATATCTTTGCTTGTCATGCTTCTAGATCATCTCAAAACCAAACTTAGGTACCTCAAACACTTGTAAACATGTTTCCAACTTGAGGACTTTTCAATCAAAGTGACTCTAGATCAATCCAACATTTCTCACTTTTCTAACAGATTTTGTACCCTTCAAAGAAATAAGCATATCTCCCAAAGTACAAATCCAAATACCACGAAATTTGGTGGAGATGTTCTTTACTAAGTTATCTAGCAGGTGTAAAAAATTGAGCTTTATTTGACTTCTAGATTGCTGTCATATATCAATTCTTCCACCACTGCTACATGCTAAAAACTGCTGCACTATAGCTGACAAGATCCACTCCAAAACCGAAGCATTTCTTATCCAATTTTCATGAAATTTCTACAGCATCTTATACCATAAGTCTAGAGAATGTACACCAATTTTCATACCAATCCAATAGATTTTGATTACTCAAACATGGGCAAGATCACATCTAGCTCAGATTTTCAATTTTAGGACATATTTCAACACTTGAGCTATACTTCATCAAATATGAATCAAACTTGAAACTAACTTGTTTGAATCCTTCCATAAGACATATATCTATTCAAACCACTTACTAAAAGTCATCTTACGAATTTATCCAATACAAATCAATCCAAACTTGATTACTAATCAATTATCCATTCAATCATCTCATAGCAAACAACATTGCATATTTATCCAATTCAATCAACTCATGTGCACCCAAATGAAATGATCAACAAGAGATATACCTTGGTTAGCTTATGATCATCTAATTAGCAAGATTTCAACTCAATTATATGCAAGCCATCAAATAATCCAATAAATCACCACAACTTGAATATGACACTTGTATGTTGTAGCACTTGGACTTCACTCAATTTTCACTTAGCATTGTGTTGGATATGCACTAAGCTTCAATATCTTGATTCAACATATGATGATCAATATGAAATCAATTGAATCAAGCCTCCAATGCCATGGTACCTACACACATTCATCCACCTTTTGATGGTACCCAAACAAGTTTGGGTCCTCTCAAGTTAGGAGCAACATACTTAGGCATAGCCTTAGTATGAACAGCGGGATGTTTTGCAATAGCAACCATAGAGGTACCATCACCATCCTTTCTAAGCATGTCATGATCATCAATTGAAATAGGCTTAGAAATTTTACCTAGGGGACATAAATGTGCCATGTGTCCCCTTTCCCGGCATGAGTAGCACTTTCTCTTTGCTTGAGCCTTTTCTTCCTTGCCCATGTGGTGCTTCTCATTGCCTTGCCTCTCATAGATTTCTTGATCCTTTTTCTCAAGCTTGGTAGGACACTTAGAGGCAAAGTGTCCTATATTTCCACACTTGAAGCACTTGTTATGAGCATAATCTTTTTTCTCATCTTTATTCTTGCTCACCATCTTGGCATCTTAAGTTTGTATTGGATGCTTTGCCTTTCCACCCCTTCTTGTTTTCTTCTTCTTTATCATCAAATCACTACCATCTTCATGGTTGATCTTGATTTACTCTTAGGGTGTCTTCTCTTGCTCAACTTGTGGCTTTGATTGAGGCTCTTCTAGTTGCTTCACCAATTGCTTGGTTGGGCACATTGAGGTAAGATGACCCCAAGTGCGGCACTTGAAGCACCTGACATGCTTTAGCCTCTCTTCTTCTTTCTTCAACTTGAGCTTTTCTTCATTGGGGCAATTATTTTCAAGATGTCCCACTTCATGGCACTTGAAGCACATGAAATGAGAGAGCTTCTCTTGTTCTTGCTTCTTCATCTCTCTTTCATATCTTCTCTTGCACCATCTCTTCCCCTTGATCTTGCTCTTGTTGAAGCCAATGCCACTTATGTTATTTCGGCTTTCTTGATGATAGACTTTGCTAGTCATGAAGCTGACTCCACTCTTGTCACCATAGTTTCTTTGAGTTTTCAACATATGCTCAAAGGTGATTTGAGAGTTGTAGCACCTCTCTAACTTGTTGCTCAAATTCTTCACTTCATTTTTGAGCTCATTGTTCTCCTTCAAAAGGTTAGTCTCACAAGACATAGAAGTAGAACAAGCATCTATATGTGAAGAGCATGGCATTTCTAGTAAATCATCACAAGAGGTGGATACATGCTTCTTGTCCACATCACAAGGGTTAGTAATAATATGTGATTGATCATTTGACCCAAGTGATGAGCTCTCATTATTTTTAATTTCTTTGTAAACACTTTAATGAGAGAAGCATGTTATTCTAATAATTCATCATGAGATGCAAGTAGTGTCTCATGATTCACATTTAGCTCATCAAGTGAAGATTTATAAGCATTAAGTAATTTTTTATGTTCTTCACAAGAATTCTTTAGAAATGAGTTTTCATTTTTTAATTTCAATATTTTAGCTTTCTCATTTTCTAAAGACATGGTTATGCTAGCAAGTCTACTAACAAGCTCATCATATGAATCAACATGATCAACCACATTATCATTTGATACCTTAGTGTCACCTTGTGACATGAAGCAATGTGGTGATGTAGTTGGAGAGCTTGTAGTAGCATCTTCATCATGGCTTGAGCATGAACCCTCATCACCATCAAGTGTGCACGGGGTAGCATCATCACTTGCAACACTTGTGGCATCATCATCAACCTTGTCAAGTGAACTTGTAGTGGTTCGATCATTATCATCGTCACTTGACCATGAGGTGGAGCAATCTATCACAATCACCAAATTGTGATCATGCTCGACACACTCATGCGCCTCCTTCTTAGGCTCATCCTCCTTCTTGAATTTTCCATCATCCCATGTGGAGGAATCACCGAAGGTGTCCTTGATGGAGTCCCATATCTCACGAGCGGTTCCTTTGATGTTTACTTGTTTCATCAAATCAAAACTCAAAGCATCCATTAGAAAACAACAAGCATGTACATCAAATTCATAGAGAATTCTTTAAGCTTTGGTGAGATTTCTATGATCCAAGACATAGGTGAGACCGCTAGTGACAACCCACTAAAATTGAGGTCCCTTTGCACGAAAATGATCAAGCATATGATTTTCCAACGTGCAAAGTTTGTGCCATCAAAAATATGATTCTCACAAACATCTAGCCCATTAGACGCCATCCTCTCGGGTCGGTGAAGACCACAAATGAGAGACCTCACTCTGATACCAACTGAAAGGGTCGAGATGGCGACTACAGGGGGGTGAATAGTCATTTTTAAAATTAATCGCTAACCGAAACATGTGCGGAATTAAAACTATCGGTCTAGCCAAGACTACACCCCTCTATCTATGTTCTCCAGCACCTTTCAAAGATACTAATTAAGCAACTAAGGTGTAGGGCTAACTAGAGCTCTCCTAATCAATTCTAGGAGCAAGGTCACACAAACCTATGCCACTAGTACTTTAAGCAACAAGGGAGCTCCTACACATGCTAGTAAGCAAAAGCACAAAGCCACCTAAGCTTACTAGCAATGCTCAATAACAAGGCAACCAATGCCAAATTAGAGAGCACAATTACTAGCTACACAAACTAAGCAATGTGACTAACAAGGTTACACAAACCAAATTAGCCACGCAAGGGAGCTACTTCTATGCTACACAAGCAAGAAGGTAACTAGCAAGCTACATAAGCTAACTAATTACAAAAGCAACAACACAAGCTCAATGTATTTGAAAGTAATCGCAAGCTTGTGTAACGGGGATGCAAACCAACGGGAAGAACAAGGTTGACACGATGATTTTTCTCCCGAGGTTCACGTGTTTGCCAACACGCTAGTTCCCGTTGTGTCGACCGCTCACTTGGTGGTTCGGCGGCTAATTGGCATCACCCGCCAAGCCCGCACGTCGGGCGCCACAAGAACCTACCCTGGAAGTGAGGGTAGTTCAATGACACGCTTTACTAAAGTTGCTCTTCGCGGCTCCCGCGGGGCGAGCACAATACCCCTCACAAAGCACTTCTCCGGAGTGCCACACAAGCTTCTTGCGGGCTTCAACAGAGACCACCACCAAGCCGTCTAGGAGGTGGCAACCTCCAAGAGTAACAAGCACCACTGGCTTGCAACTCGATCACCTAGTGCCACTCGATGCAACCTCACGATGCAATCGTACTAGAATCGCTCACTCACACAATCGAATGATCACTATCAAGTATGTGTGAGATGGAGGACTCCTAAGCACTCTCAAGCATGGACACAAAGTCCCCCAAGGTGCTCAGCATCAGCCATGGCCGAGGGCCACTTCTATTTATAGCCCCAAGGGCTAAACTAGCCGTTACCCCTTCACTGGGCGTTTTTCAGGCTGACCGGACGCTGCACCGGACGCGCCGGACGTGTCCGGTCGCTATACCGAACGTGTCCGGCAGTGCCTGACCGCCACGTGTCCCATTCTAGCTGGTCGTTGCCACAACAACTCTGTGACATGTCCGACCGGACGCTCACACCGGACGCAGAAGCAGACATGACCGGACGCTGAGCCGCTGTGTCCGATCGAGTCCAGTAAGCACCTAGGTCCGACCGGACACGTCCGGTCGACCGTTCACAGAACTTCGACCATGCAGATTCACACCAGACATGTCCGGTGTGGCGACTGAATGCGTCCGGTTGCTGAGTTCGCCTGTTGATACCGGACGTGTCCGGTCACCATACCGGACGCGTCCGGTCACTCTCTGACCTGCGCGACTCACTCATTTTCTTCGCCAAAATGATCCACATCAACTCCAACTTCATCTCCTTTGTAAATGTGCCAACACCACCAAGTGTACACCACCATGTGTATGTGTGTTAGCTTTTCACAATTATTTCCCAAAGGGTTAGCCACTCAACTTGCCATGCCACTCAATCCTAGCGACGATGCAAAGTTAGATCACTCGAGTGGCACTTAGCTGACCGATATGTGAACAAGTTTGCTCCTCTTGATAGTACGGCCATCTATCCTAAACCCGGTCATAAACTTCTCTACACACCTATGACCGGTGAAATGAAATGCCCTAGGTTATACCTTTGTCTTGCGCATTCCATTCCATCTCCTCCAACGTCGATGCAACACATGCACCAACACGATCAACAATGATATGATCCACTTCATATCATCATGTGATCATATTGGTTCATCGATCTTGACTTCACTTGCTCTTCACCATTGCCATCGTCCATCGGCGCCAAGTCTTGCTCAAGCTTCACCACCACGCGGTCCATCACTCCAAAGCCTCCGACTTGCCCTTCACGCTTGCAACCGGTCTGTCGGTGTTTCGGACCGGGGGGTCCTCAACCAACCGACTAGTGAATTTGTTCTGTGTGCTCCCGATTCCGGATGGTGATGCAAAGAGACACAAGGTTTATACTGGTTCAGGCAATCGAGGCCCTACGTCCAGTCTGAGAGATCGATCTTGTATTCCTTGCACCGAGGTGCTCGTAGTAGGGGGTTACAAGCTAGGTGAGAGAGGGAGCTAGCCCTAGGTCTCGGCGGGGGAAGTGTGGGCTGCTTGAGGCGTTGTTCTCAAGCAGCGTGGAGGCGTGTAGTTCTATTGGGGTGTTCGTCTTTCTGTTCGTTGCCCTCCTTTTTTCCTAGAAATGGCCCCGGTCCCTCCCTTTTATACTTTAAGGGAGAACCAGGAACGTACCTATGTTGCTACATAACGCTCTATATCTATAAATATGGGTGGCGTGTCCGAGCCCTGTAGCCGGCCACTGTCGTGGTATGGTCGATGGAGTGGCCCCGTCCTTGTCGTGCAGAAGTGACGCGCCCCGTCCTTGTTGTGCAGAAGTGGCGCGCCGGTCATACTTGGTCTTGTGCGTCGTGGGGCTCCAGTACAGCTTGAGGCAGGACATGGCGGGCGACGTGCTGGTCATCATGCAATGACGTCGTAGGGAGCTGTGGCTCTGCAGATGCCGAGGCCGAGCCATCGTGGGGGCTCGGCGGACATGGATCCTCAGGCTGCCGAGCCCCTGAAGCAAACTCCCGAGGCCTTGGAGGGAATTATTCGTCCTGGGTACTGATTCCGAGGCCACAGTATCCCAGACGTGGCTCCCCACACTGCGTTGTTCTCGGAGCAGGAGTTGGCAGCACAGTGAGGCATGGGTGCCAACCATGTGCATAGTGGTTGGCACAGTGGCGGGTAACCCCTGCCCAGTCCTGTCTCCTGTCCTGTCGGTGTCTAGTCGGTATGGTCTCTAGGCTGGCGACATGCTGCGCTCCTGTACATTTGTTGACCTGGTGAAGTGCCGAGGCCTAGTGGCTGCTGTAGTCGGTTGTGCCGAGACCTGCTGCGCTGAGGCCGAGACCAGCTGTGCTGAGGCCTTTGCAGATGGCAATGCGGGGTCTTGGCGGCCATCGTCGTAGTTGATTTAGGCGGAACAGTGCGGAACGTGCATCTATAGGATATGGTACCCTGTATTGTCAGCAAGGGATGGTAAAAAGGCGATTTGACCGTTGTCCCGTCGCTCCTGTCGCGGTGCACCACCGATCGTGGCTTACATAGTGGGTGCAGCTGGGCGCATTGATTGGATGCGACAGCTTGCTAGAGCGACCTTTGAGGCGGAGGCGACGAGGTTGCGGGACGAGCCCAGCCTCGGACGAGGCGGAGCATGGCCAGCTCGCCTGAGGCCCTACCGGGAGTCTCGGGCGAGATGGAACTCGGTCAGTTCGCTGGTCCCGAGGTCACAGGAACCCAGTTCTGACTCCCCACGTCGTGTTCATCCTTGGTGCAGGAGTTTAGGCAGCACAGTAGCCGGTAGCCCCTGCACAGTCCCGTCGTGGATGGCAGGGCGCTGACGTGCTGGTCTGTCACTTCGCCGTACTGTGCCGTCGTGTGATTGTCGGAGTGGTTGAGCGCCTTGATTAGACGTGATGTCCAGCCGGGGTAGTCTAGTCAAAGCGGTGGTCGCGGGGCTAGTGGCGAGTCGGCCTCACGCGAAATAGGAGAATTGCAGACCTTGGCGAGGAGGCCTTGGGCGAATCGGACAATCGGTACTTCTTCTGAGGCCTCGGCGAGAGGGCCTCGGGCGAAGGGGCCTCGGCGAGGGGGCCTCGGGCGAATCGGAGATTTCTGGCTGAGACCTCGTTTGTCTTATTGGTTCTTGTTTTTAGGGTCTAAGCAGTTTTTTGGTTCTTGCTTGGGGTACCCCTTCTCACGGTATCCGACAGTAGCCCCCGAGCCTTGGGGGGAGTGGAGGCACTCCCCCTGAGGTTCTGACGAGAATTGGCTCTTGATAGTTCCTGTCGGGATGGTGTTCCGTATTTAAGGTTTCGGTGGGTGCGCGCGAGCGCACCCGCCGGGTGTAGCCCCCGAGGCCCTGGAGGAGTGATTTTACTTCTTCAGGGGCTTTTTTCTCTTTCGAGTGAGGGTTTCACATTGTGTTTTGCCGAGCCTGTGGATGCGAGTTCGGATCGCTGGGCCTCGACGATGCTGCGGGAAGAGCCCCTTAGCCTCTGCCTGGAGCAAGAGGTCCGTTAGGGGTTCCCCCGGCTTTTTGTACGACCCTCGTGCTTCCTTTTCGCTCGAAAGGAGGGGTGGAAGATGCCATGCTACCCTCGGGGGGCGCGAGCAACGGCATTTCCGATGAGCTGTTATCGGGTAAGTCCGAGTGGAGGCCCATACCCCGTTCGCTGGGGGTCGGCAAGTGGTCCGGAGACACGCTCCAAGAGTACCGGCGGGTTTCTCTAGTGGGTGCCGAGGCCGTTCGCTGGGCCTCGGTGGCTCGGTGCCTCCCTATGGTGGGATCCCATTCGGAGACCTCCCTGCCGGTCTCAGACACGACACAGGGCTCGCTTGTACAGGCTCGCCCGTAGTCATCCCTGACTCTTTTGCCCTGGGGCAGCTGTCGAAACCCCTGGGGGCCCAGCCTTCGAACCCCTGGACCGTAACGGGCTCGGGTCGATTGTCTTTATCTTGGGTGCAGGAAGAGCCCCCGAGCCTCCGCACGGAGCGAGAGGGCGGTCAGGGGTCCTCCCAACTTTTTTGTCCGTCCCCCGCACGTCCTTTTCGCTCGGACGGGGGGTTGTTTGCCGAGCCCACTCGTGTGCGAGCCTGAGCCGCTGGGTCTCGGCAAAGTTGCAGGAGGAGCCCCCGAGTCTCTCGCACGGAGCGAGAGAGCGGTCAGAGGTCCCCCTGGCTTTTGGTTCGCCCCTCGCGCACGAGGGTCTGTCTGCCGAGCCCCCCTCGGGTGCGAGCCTAGGTCATGGGGTCTCGGCGTCTTTTGCAGAAGGAGCTCCCTAGCCTCTGCACGGAGCAAGAGGGCCGTCAGGAGTCCTTCTGGCTTTTTGAACGACCCTCGCGCTTCCTTTTCGCTCGGAAGGAGGGTTTGTTTTGCCGAGCCCCCTCGTGTGCGAGCCCAAGTCGCTGGGCCTCGGCAATGTTTTGCAGGAAGAGTCCCTTAGCCTCTGCGCAGAGCAGGAGGGCCGTCAGGGATTCTCCTGACTTTTTATTCGACCCTCGCGCTTCCTTTTCGCTCGGAAGAAGGGGTGGAATGTGCCACGCTACCCTCGGTGGGCGCGAGCGATGGCATTTCCGATGAGCTGTTATCGGGTAAGTCTGAGTGGAGGCCCGTACCCCGTTCGCTGGGGGTCGGCTAGCGGTCCGGAGACGCGCTCCAAGAGTACCGGAGGGTTTCTCTAGTGGGTGCCGAGGCCGTTCGCTGGGCCTCGGTGGCTCGGTGCCTCCCTACGGTGGGATCCCATTCGGAGACCTCCCTGCCGGTCTCGGACACGACACAGGGCGTCCCAAGCGTTTCGCTTGCTTGGGCCTCGGCCTCGTATAGGCTCGCCCGTAGTTGCCCCTGACTCTGTTGCCCTGGGGCAGCTGTCGAAACCCCTAAGGGCCCAGCCTTCGAACCCCTGGACCGTAGTGGGCTCGGTGCCCAGTTCCTTTGCCTGAAAGGAATCGGGTGGGGGTTATTTCTCTCCCTACGGCTAACAACGGCAGGCGCGTCTTTTGAGACGGCTCTTTCGGGGAGGCGAAACGGCGCCTACTGCTGCTGCGGTTGGACGCGACGTGGTGTCAGCTGACAGGACGTAACCGTACGCGTGATTAATGGGGAGGGAGTGGGTGCGTGGGCGGTAAGACCGGATCTGGATAATCGCAGCCGATTTTCTGGGGGAAACTTCCCCGATTCCGTCGCCCGGTGGTTTCGTCTCGTCCCTGCATAAATACACAAAGAGCCTGGCCCTTCCCCTCCTTACCTTTTCCGCATTCGCTTTTGCTGCCTCTGTGCCGTTGTTGAGAGCATAGAGCGGGGAGGAGAAGGGCGAGAGAGAGAGACTGAAAGAAAGAGGGAGAGAGATTACCGCCATAGCAGCGTCCTCCGCCGCGCAATGGCTGGTGGTCCCGTCATCCTCCCGGCGGATCCCTAGGAGCGGTCTGACGTCACCGAGGAGAAGCTGCAGTCGCTCGTGGAGGCCGGTCTTCTTCGCCCGATCACCGACCCTGACGAGCTGGAGTGGATCGCTCTGGGGAACGAGTCGGAGCCGAGGCCGCATGACGGCTACATGGTGAGCTTCATCGTCTTCCACGAGCGAGGCCTCGGGTCGCCGGTGGATCAGTTCATGCGAGCGCTCCCGCATTACTATGGCATGGAGCTTCACAATTTCAGCCCCAACTCCATCGCGCAGGCGGCCATCTTCGTCGCCATCTACGAGGGGTACTTGGGGATCGCTCCCCACTGGGAGCTGTGGCTCCACTTGTTCCGAGCGACGTTCACCACCAAGCCGGGGGGAACGAGGGGGGCTCGGAAGGTGACGAGGGCCGGTGGCTGCACTCTTCACGTGCGCTAAGACCGGCAGCCCCTCTACATCCCGGCCCAGCTGTCATCGTCCAACCGTCGTTGGTATGACAGCTGGTTCTATCTCCGCAACGACGATGGAGGACTTCCCCCTTATACCGGGCGGGTTGTAGAGAGTCAGCCAGAGAAATGGGGATATGGTGTTATCAAGGTTGATCAGCCTAGGCTGGAGCCGCTCTTGAGGGCCTTGGGGAAGCTGCGTGACCGCGGCCTTTCGGCGGCCGTGGTCGTGGCGGCTTTTCACCGCCGGAGGGTGTTGCCGCTGATGGACCGGCGGCGGCGGCTGTTCGAGATGACCCCGAGCGACCCGATTGCCGGCATAAAGATGTCCGCCTTCGCCCTTACCGACGACGAGACCCTGCGTCGGGCGAGAGAGGCGGTAGACGAGAAGCCAAAGATCGATGATTTGATGCCGTTCCCGATGCGTCCGTCGCGGGGGCACATTTCACTGGTAAGTTGGATGTTGCCGAGGCTTTCACGGCCTTCTTGTTTTCCGCCTTTTTTGTCTGCTGTCTTACTTTGTTGTTCCCGTAGGGGATAAGAGACGTGCGAGACTCCCCGCCGCCTGTTCCCGAGGACGCCCGGCGGCGAGCCGCGAACAGGGCACGCGCCGAGGAGGAGAAGAAGAAGAAAGATGCCAAGGAGGCAAAGCGCACGAAGAAGCTCCTTGCACGCGAAAAGCTAGACGCCCGTCGCCGGCGTCAGAAGCTCGACGATCTCTTGTTGGAGCCGTCTCCCTCGCCGTCGGTGTCGGATTCTTCGGGCGACGGCGGCGGGCGCGAGGTGGGGACGGCTTGCCTGGAAAACCTTCCGAACATTAGGGAGATGGTGCCCGGGGCGCCGGCAACGAGCCTGACGCCCCTAGGAGGAGGTGTCCCGGGTCCGGTGGCAGCCCGTCCCGGGGCCGAGGCCGACACGCCCGAGGCGCGGGTGTCGGAGGAGCGTGCCGTCAGCCCGATGGGCTCGACGGTGGAGGTGGAGCGAGCGACGGTGGGGGCGACCCCATTGTCTCCGCGAAGGGTCAAGGAGGTGCCGGGGTTCGGCGGAGGCCAGCTGGCACTGGTGGACACAGAGGCCGTGCTGCTACCATCACCGCCGCCGTTGCAGAGGAGGCTGGCGGTGTCGAAGCGGCTGCATCCCCGTTCGTGGTAAGCGTCTTTTCTGGTGGAGTCCGTAGTACTTCTTGTTTGCCCCTTGGTCACATGCTGACCTTGGGAGTGTCTTCGCTTCCAGCCAGAAGCATCTGGTGGAAGATCCTACCTTGGCGCCCCGTAAGGCGCTCAAGGTAAATGTTAGCTCCTCCGCCCATCAGGCAGCGGAGGCGCAGGCTGGCGTGCAGCGTGGCGCGGCGTCGGGCGGGGCCGTTTCGGAGGAGGCGGCTACCCAGGAAAAGGGTGCCGAGGCGGCCGTAGAGCGAGTGGAGGAGGAGGAGCCCACGCCCTGCGACGTCGTTGGTTCCGAGGCGGAGCAGGCCAGGGCGAATGAGGCTGGGGCATCTACCATTGCCGAGGCCATTGAGGGTGAGGCCGGAGCCCCCAAGACCTCCGAAGTCGGGGCGGTGGACGCCGGGGCCGCCGAGGTAGAGACGGCGGAGGCCAGAGCCCCCGGGTCCGTCGAGGCCGAGGCGATGGAGATGGAGACGGAGCAAGTTTTGGCGCCGCCCCTGGTTCGGACAATCTCGTCTGATGATTCCTCCCATGGGAAGGAGGCGGCGGACGTCGAAGCGGCCAGTACCACGGAGCAGCCAGTCCCAGATCCCGCCGAGGGGAGTTCGGCCCTTGTCCGGCTACGGCCCGAGCCCCATGGGTGGAACTTCCTGTGTGTTTTCTGGCGGAACCGGGCTGACCCTGAGGGGGAGCCCGTGTTCGCCCTTGAAGATATCACAGAGGGGGGGCGATGGGATACCCTCGAGCAGTACCGCCAACTGGCAGTGCGGTCGCTGCAGACAACGATGACTATTATGGGAGGGGACTTGCCCGGTGTCACCCAGGTAAGTACTTTCCTTTCTCGCGCCGCGATGTTTTCTCTCCGAGGCCCTTCGTAGTGTTTGACGTGCGTTTTTTGTTTTTCCTGTTTAGGAGCTCGAGACCCGATCCCTTGGGAAATCGGTGTTCCTACGAAGGGAGAGGGATATCTGGGACCAGCTCCAGCGGCAGAAGGGCCTGCTCGCCGATGCCCAGGGGCTTTTGTCGGCGTGGAGTGTGGAAGTGGAGGACCTCCGCCTTCGTTGTGCTGACATTCAGGCCGAGTTGGTTACGGCTAAAGAGCAGTCTGCCCCTCTGGTGGCGAAGATCAAGGAACTGGAGGAGGAACGAGACTCCTTCAGGTCTCGGACCCAAGAAGCGACGGCCTCTGCCAAGGCCATAGCCGGGCAGCTGGGTGCGGAGCAGAGCGAGCATCGGCTGACGAAAGTCGCCTTGGCAGAGGCTACCAAGGCGGCCGAGGCCTCTCGGGTCGAGGCCTTAGACTGGAAGAGCAAGGCCGAGGGTAAGTTCCGCTGAACCGTGCTCCTTGTTCCTTTTGTTCAAGTTTGCGCTTGACTCCTGACCCCTCGTCGCGACGTAGATCTGGAGAAAGAGGCCTCCCAGGCGGCTGAGACCTCCGTCGCAGCGCAAGCGGCGCTGGATGTTGAGGTCCGGGAGCACGAGGCGCTGCGCAGCGCTGTCCGTACCGCCTACGAGGCCCTGGACGTCGAGGGAGTCCAATCAGCCAGCTCCCTTGGGAGCCGCCTGATTGCGTTGAGCGGCCGCGTCCACGAGAGGCTCCGGGAGGCGTTGCACACGGGCGTCAAGCGCGCCCTGGCCGTCGTCTCCTCGCACTACGCCATCAACCTCGAGGCTGTCAGCGACGGCTACGTGTTGCCAGAAGATGACGAGGAGGCTGATGCAGAGGTCGTGAAGCTGTTGGAGGCGGCTGAGGCACCTGGCACAGCGCTGGCCAGTCTATTTGAAGAAGAGGTGGTCCCTCCCGCGCCGGCCGCCGACCCTTGAGCTTTGACCTGGGCCAAAAGGGGCCATGTAACTGGATTGAGTTAGTTGCCATACCGTGACGTTTTTGTGGCCGTCGAGGCCTTTAAAGTATTTGCGTATGTGGGTCTTTTAACCGTTTCTTGTTTTACTTCGAGCATGTGCCCTCTGTCTCGATCTTGGGAACCCGTAAAGAAATTCCTCGGAACCTTAAGTTGTCCTTTGGCGAAGGGTGGTGAGGGAGCTGCCATAGCCCAGAGGCATAGGCCATTCTCACGACTCGACCGGCCCTTTGGCCTCGAGACAGGCTTTTGGTCTTTGGGTTTCTTGTGAAGGTCCCGTCGGAGCACGAGAGAGTTTGGCGTAGAAATTTTTTGAAAGACCATTAACAAACGGTGTTCAGGACTTAGGGGGTTCCCCCTTTTTAGCCACTGAGGGAGGCTCGGCTTTGCAGAGGCAGAGCTGAGTCTCCCTTATAGCGCTATTGTGGCGTCGAGCCCCTATTGATAGACAAGCTCTCTGTACAGAACTTCCTCGGAGCCTACGCTGTCCTTTGGGTGAAAAGGTGGTGCGGGAGCTGCCGTAGCCCGAAGGCGTAGGCTCGGCCGGCCTTTTCACCTTTGAGACGATCGTACGGTCCTTAGGTTCTATACAATCGACTTGTCTATAAGGGGGTTCCTCGAAAGATTATAACAACTAAGAATGCTTCTTTATTGTATTTCGAGAAACAATGTAAACAACGTTTGGAATTTTAAGGGTAGAAACGACGTAGCTGTTCTATGTTCCAAGCGTTGATGAAGATTTCGCCCTTCTCGTTGGCTAACTTGTAGGTCCCGGGCTTCAGCACTTGAGCGACGATGTACGGCCCTTCCCAGGGTGGGGTCAGCTTGTGGCGGCCCTTGTTGCTCTGCCTCAGTCTCAGCACCAGGTCGCCCACCTTCAGGTCTTAGCTTCGGACGCACCGGGCTTGGTAGCATCGTAGGGCTTGCTGGTACCTGGCCGAGTGTAGCAGCGCGACGTCTCGGGCTTCCTCCAGTTGGTCGAGGGCGTCTTCGCGGGCAGTGCGGTTGCTTTGCTCGTTGTAGGCCTATAGTCTCGGGGAACCGTATTCCAGGTCAGTGGGGAGGATGGCCTCGGCCCCGTAGACCAGAAAGAACGGTGTAAATCCCGTGGCTCAGCTCGGTGTATTCCTTAGGCTCCAAATGACCGATGGGAGTTCGGCAAGCCATTTCTTGCCGAATTTCTTCAACCGGTTGTGTATCCTAGGTTTGAGACCTTGTAGGATCATGCCGTTCGCACGTTCTACTTGGCCGTTTGTCCTGGGATGTCCTACGGCCGACCAGGCCACACAGATGTGGCGGTTGTCGCAGAATGTCAGGAACTTGTGGCCGGTGAATTGCATCCCATTGTCGGTGATGATGGTATTCGGGATTCTGAACCTATGGATGATATCCGTAAAGAACAGCACCGCTTGCTCGGATTTGATCTAAGTGATCGGACGAGCCTCGATCCATTTGGAGAATTTGTCGATGGCTACCAGCAGATGGGTATAGCCCCCGGGTGCCTTCTGCAGAGGCCCAACCATGTCCAGCCCCCACACAGCGAATGGCCATGTGATGGGGATGGTTTGGAGGGCTTGGGCCGGGAGGTGCGTCTGTCGAGCGTAGTACTGGCATCCCTCGCAGGAGCGTACTAGCTTCGTGGCGTCGGCCACTGCTGTTGGCCAATAGAAACCTTGGCGGAAGGCGTTACCCACGAGCGCCCGAGGCGCCGCGTGGTGGCCGCAGACTCCCGCATGTAAGTCCCAAAGTAGGGATTGGCCAGCCTCGGTGGTGATGCATCGTTGGAGAATACCAGATGAGCTACGCCTATACAACTCGTCGTTGCAGAGGACGTAAGTCTTGGCTCATCGTGCAAGCCGTCGAGCCTCGGCTCTGTCCGTAGGAAGCTCTCCTCGAACGAGGCGATCAAGGAAAGGGACTCGCCAGTCCATTCCTCGGTCGGCCTTGGGAGGCTCTGCGTCAATCGCCATGGCCTCGGGCTTGGCTGGCGGGGTCTCGGTGGCAGAGGGGGCCTTGGGCCCTGCGGTGGGCTCGGCTGATGGGCCCTCTTCCGTCGCCGAGGCGTAGTCGACGGATGGCTTGTGGAGGTCTCTGGCGAAGACGTTCGGGGGGACCGGGGTCCGCACCGACGCCATCTTTGCCAGTTCGTCTGCGGCCTCGTTGAACTTTCGCGCAACGTGGTTGAGTTCGAGACCGTCGAACTTGTCCTCTAGGCGACGTACTATCGTGCAGTACACCTTCATTTTGGGGTCATGGCAGCTTGACTCTTTCATCACCTGATCGACGACGAGCTACGAATCACCCCGTACGTCGAGATGTCGCACTCCAAGTTCGATGGCGATTTGTAGGCCGTTGACGAGGGCCTCGTATTCGGACACATTGTTGGAGGCGGCGAAGTGAAGCCGGATCATGTAGCACATGTGTACTCCGAGGGGCGAGACCAGGAGCAGGCCCATGCCAGCCCTAGTCTTCATCAGAGACCCGTCGAAGTACATGGTCCAGCATTCTGATTGGATCTGAACGGGTGGCAGCTGTGTGTCGGTCCACTCGGCTACAAAGTCGGCTAGGACCTGTGATTTGATCGCTTTCCGAGGCGCGAAAGACAAGGTTTCCCCCATGAGTTCGACAGCCCACTTGGCTATTCTACCCGAGGCCTCCTGGTTTTGGATTATCTCTCCCAGAGGAAAAGACGACACCATAGTCACCGGGTGGGACTCGAAGTAGTGATGCAGCTTGCGTCGAGCCAAGACTACGGTGTAAACTAGCTTCTGGATGTGGGGGTAATGTGTTTTAGTCTCGGAGAGCACTTCGCTGATGAAGTAGACATGTCGTTGGACGGGTAGAGCATGTCCCTTCTCCTGCCTCTCGACCACTACGGCCGCGCTGACCACTTGGGTCGTCGCGGTGACGTAGAGTAAGAGGTGCTCGCCCTCGGCGAGTGGAACCAGGACGGGGGGGGTTGGTGAGCAGTGCTTTGAGCTTGGCGAGGGCTTCCTCGGCCTCGGTGGTCCAAGAAAAGCGCTCGGTCTTTCTCAAGAGGCGGTACAGGGGCAGGCCTTTTTTGCCGAGGCGCGAGATGAAGCGGCTTAGGGCCGCAAGGCATCCCATGACCCTCTGCACCCCTTTGAGGTCTCGGATCGGGCCCATGTTGGTCACGGCCGAGACCTTCTCCGGGTTGGCCTCGATTCCACGTTCCGAGACTATGAATCCCAGGAGCATGCCTCAGGGAACCCCGAAGACACACTTCTCAGGGTTGAGCTTGATGGCAGGACGTCGCTCCACGCCACCGGCGTCTTTCCCCTGCCCAGGCTTAAGCTAGACAGGTCCCCAACCAGGGACTCTGAACCAACAGCCGGGCATGGGATACCGATGGGGCGTCGCCACATGCCGCCGGCGTTTCGCCCATGTCCATGCTCAGGCAAGTCAGGTCCCCAACCAGGGACCTTGTGCCAACAGCTGGACATAGGGTGCCGGCAGAACGCGGTGCGCCACCATGAGCTCGTGCGGTGTCAGGGTGGTCCTACGCGCATTGCGCCTGGCGAGCGTGACAAGAGCGGCTGCCCAGGCGCCGTCTGCGCCTGGGCTGCCGGTGCGTGATGTCGATGTCGGTCGGCGGGGCTCGGGGCGTGAGGAGTACCATGTCGTACCCGCATCCTAGAGACATGAACTCTAGGCTCCCGAACCAGATCATCGTGCCGAGATGTAGTGGTCGTATGGGGTTTGCCATTCGGAACTTGTTAGGATGACGAAGCTGACACGCAGAGGCCCCTACCTAGCGCGCCAACTGTCGGTGTTTCGGACCGGGGGGTCCTCAACCAACCGACTAGTGAATTTGTTCTGCGTGCTCCCGATTCCGGATGGTGATGCAAAGAGACACAAGGTTTATACTGGTTCAGGCAATCGAGGCCCTACGTCCAGTCTGAGAGATCGATCTTGTATTCCTTGCATCGAGGTGCTCGTAGTAGGGGGTTACAAGCTAGGTGAGAGAGGGAGCTAGCCCCAGGTCTCGACGGGGGAAGTGCGGCCTGCTTGAGGCGTTGTTCTCAAGCAGCGTGGAAGCGTGTAGTTCTATTGGGGTGTTCGTCTTTCTATTTGTTGCCCTCCTTTTTTCCTAGAAATGGCCCCGGTCCCTCCCTTTTATACTCTAAGGGAGAACCAGGAACGTACCTATGTTACTACATAACGCTCTATATCTATAAATAGGGGTGGCGTGTCCGAGCCCTGTAGCCGGCCACTGTCGTGGTATGGTCGATGGAGTGGCCCCGTCCTTGTCATGCAGAAGTGACGCGCCCCGTCCTTGTCGTGCAGAAGTGGCGCGCCGGTCATACTTGGTCTTGTGCGTCGTGGGGCTCCAGTACAGCTTGAGGCAGGACATGGCGGGCGACGTGCTGGTCATCGTGCGATGACGTCATAGGGAGCTGTGGCTCTGCAGATGCCGAGGCTGAGCCATCATGGGGGCTCGGCGGACATGGATCCTCAGGCTGCCGAGCCCCTGAAGCAAACTCCCGAGGCCTTGGAGGGAATTATTTGTCCTGGGTACTGATTCCGAGGCCACAGTATCCCAGACGTGGCTCCCCACGCTGCGTTGTTCTCGGAGCAGGAGTTGGCAGCATAGTGAGGCATGGGTGCCAACCATGTGCATAGTGGTTGGCACAGTGGCGGGTAACCCCTGCCCAGTCCTGTCTCCTGTCCTGTCGGTGTCTAGTCGGTATGGTCTCCAGGCTGGCGACATGCTGCGCTCCTGTACATTTGTTGACCTGGTGAAGTGCCGAGGCCTAGTGGCTGCTGTAGTCGGTTGTGCCGAGACCTGCTGCGCTGAGGCCGAGACCAGCTGTGCTGAGGCCTTTGCAGACGGCAATGCGGGGTCTTGGCGGCCATCGTCGTAGTTGATTTAGGCGGAACAGTGCGGAACGTGCGTCTACAGGATATGGTACCCTGTATTGTCAGCAAGGGATGGTAAAAAGGCGATTTGACCGTTGTCCCGTCGCTCCTGTCGCGGTGCACTGCCGATCATGGCTTACGTAGTGGGTGCAGCTGGGCGCATTGATTGGATGCGACAGCCTGCTAGAGCGACCTTTGAGGCGGAGGCGACGAGGTTGCGGGACGAGCCTAGCCTCGGACGAGGCGAAGCATGGCCAGCTCGCCTAAGGCCCTACCGGGAGTCTCGGGCGAGACGGAACTCGGTCAGTTCGCTGGTCCCGAGGTCACAGGAACCCAGTTCTGACTCCCCACGTCGTGTTCGTCCTTGGTGTAGGAGTTTAGGCAGCACAGTAGCCGGTAGCCCCTGCACAGTCCCGTCGTGGATGGCAGGGCGCTGACGTGCTGGTCTGTCACTTCGCCGTACTGTGTCGTCGTGTGATTGTCGGAGTGGTTGAGCGCCTTGATTAGACGTGATGTCCAGCCGGGGTAGTCTAGTCAAAGCTGTGGTCGCGGGGCTGGTGGGGAGTCGGCCTCGCGTGAAATAGGAGAATCGCAGACCTTGGCGAGAAGGCCTCGGGCGAATCGGACAATCGGTACTTCTTCTGAGGCCTCGGCGAGAGGGCCTCGGGCGAAGGGGCCTCGGTGAGGGGGCCTCGGGCGAATCAGAGATTTCTGGCTGAGACCTCGTTTGTCTTATTGGTTCTTGTTTTTAGGGTCTAAGCAGTTTTTTGGTTCTTGCTTGGGGTACCCCTTCTCACGGTATCCGACACGGTCCATCAAGCCAAGTCTTGTCTTGATCTTCTCCACCTTGATCACATGACTCAATGTCATGTCTCATGTGCAACAAGCTCCTTCATCATCACATGTGTGAGTTTTACAACATCTCCAAGCCATTTTCACCTTCATGGCATATGTTGCTCATACACATGTACCTTTGGACTAATCACCTGTGTATCTCACATAAACACAATTAGTCCACCTAAGTTGTTACTCAATTACCAAAACCAAACAAGGAACTTTCAGCATGTCGGTTGGCACGGACAACTCCAAAGAGGAGTGCCTATGCACGATTAACTGCAACAACGACGCAGCCGGCAACGCGACGATGTCGAGAACAGACGAGGTAGACGGGTCGAGTAGCAAGGACGAGTTCCAGTACATTGCAAAGGGACTTTGGGATATTTTTGAGATAACCCCGCCATGTCAAACCAACCTAGAACTACACCAAGCCAAGGTACTCACCGGGAATCATCAAGCTATACAAAAACATGAATAATTTGTTTTATCATTATATGTGGGTTAAAAACTTTAAAACATGAGAGCTTGGTTAAATAATTTCTTTTAGGCCCTAATCAAGGTGCTAAGCGAGATCGTAACACCAGGGGTGTTACAACCAACCCCGCTTAAAAAGAATCTCGTCCTAAGATTCGAAGCAAGAACTAGAAGAGGGGAAACGCGATCACATTCCGTAGATCAGGGATTACATGAAAGTTTACATGACTTCGAATACTAAACCACATGGGGATCTAGGGATACATGGTTAAGAGCAACTTGGTACAACCGAGAGCTACTCCAGCAGTCGAGATAGACGAGGACAATGGAGGAACAACAAGAAGATGATTATCCAAAACATGACGTAGCACCAACAGATCCAAAAGCAGTCGACTGAGAAGTAAAACATCGTGAACCCTAAGATTAACTACCCAAAAGTAAAACATCGTGAACCATCTAACTCCTAATGCCATCCTCCATCTTTCTATTTTCGTACATCTTTGTGAAGCTTTCCTTGGAATTCCTCCTTCTCTTTCTCTTTTCCGTCACTTCTTTTGTTTGAAGCCTCAACCCCGCCGTGAAGACACCAATGTTCTTGGCGGCTGTGGGATTCAGTTTCGCTAGGGTCTTAAAAGCAAGTTCTTTGACTATGACCTGATTGATTCTATGAGGGATTGGCGTGCTAATTGGTTATATGCCGCCAATTTAATTCCTTCTCTTGCCATACATTCTAGTTCTGGTCCCTCGGTTAATGACCGGTGGGAAAAGAACTCCCTGACGCCAAACGAGCTCTAGGCGATCCAGCCGTTCCTTGAGCAGATAAGCACTCTAAAGCAGTAGGGCTTGACCGGCTTCGGTATTGTCTCGAGCTTTCTCCGTCGCCGTGTTTAGCCTCTGAAGGAGCGAGAGAACCTTGGCTTCGAGTACTCTAGGGCTGAGGATCCTTCACGCATGGTCCTAGCCCTTGAGTTGATCGACGAGGAGGTACTCGAGCATCTCCAGAAGATGCTGAAAGGAGCAAGCATTGTCCCACTTACTGTCTCTGAGTACTCTACCAACAACCCGCCCCTAGCTGTAAGTCGTTTTCTCTTCGTTCGGGTTCTTTCTATATTTCTTTTGCTGTATCCATTTTTGCTTAATTTTTCTTATCTTGTTGTTTTATTCTTTTCGTAGGAATTGGGGCACAACTTTGTTGACCCTATTCCCCTTGATGTCCTCCCTGCCGTGGTGAATACTGGGGAGAACCTTGCTGGGGCTTCTGTAACCAGTAAGTTCCCAATCACCACAGTTTTTCCTGGAGTTTCTTCCGGAGTTGTTGATATATATGAAGAATATGTTCCTCGTCTAGTCCCTCGAGGTCCTCGTAGTGTCTCGAAGAGGGGGCGAGCGGATAGTTCTTCATCTGGTTTACCTACTTCCAAGAAGTCTCGCCAGCCAAGTACTCGTCCAGGTACTTCAGTTGTAGCTAGCATGCTCTTAGGTGAGCATATTAATACACTCTGTCCCTTTGTCTTTTTGTTATTGTCTTGAACCGAGTTCTTTTGTTCTTTTTTCAGCTGGCGCTATGGTGGCCTTGGTCGAGACTGAGGAAGAAGAGGATGACGATGTGCCCCTTATGCGGCGGTGAGTTGTTTTCTTTTTTCCCTGCACTTGAAACCTTCTTTTTGTTTTGACTTTGGTCTTGATCTTTTTGTAGTAAACGGTCATCGGGTATGAGCTCTTCCGAGCCTCCTGCACCAGGTTCTTCTATAGCTCCAGAGCTGAGTTCTTTCGTAGCTCTAGTTCTGGCTATACCGCTCCTGCCGCCTAGTGGCGGGGACGTTTTTGCTGTCGTGGTTCCTCCTACGAGGTCTTCTTTTTGTTTTACGAAGAAGAAGATAGCTGGGTGAGTGGATTTTGGTTTCGTCTCTTTGCTTCTGTTCTCCTTTTCTCTGGTTCTCATTGGCGAGTTCTTTTATCAACTTTCAGGCCTTCGTCTTCTCTCATCTCTCCATCGACTTCTTGCCAGCCCTCTGTTGTGCTGCCGAGTATTGAGCCTTAGGACTCGCAGCGCACTGTTAGTGAAGTGGTTGTGGGGCGACAAGGCCTTCTGGTGACGATGCTGCTGCTGTCTTGGTTGCCCCAGAGGTGACCGTGGCCATTGCGGTGGACTCATCTAGGGAAGCAGCCGGGACTTCCCATGATGTGTCTTTGGCCTTGTCTTCTCCACATCGACCGTCTTCTCCCTCCGCTCCTCTTTCTGCTAAAGATGTGGTTCATTAATTTGATGCCACTCATTAGTTGTCAGAGTTGACTGCTTCTTGGGGAGAGTTCGCGACTGTCGCTGTTTTACCACCGGCAACCTGTCACGGGGTACCCAGGACAGTGATTTGTTTGGAGGGGTATCAGCGTTTGCAGGAACTCGGTAGTAAACGCAGGGAGACAACAATTTATACTGGTTCGGTACACTAGAAAATCACGGCGCCCTACGTCTAGTGTGGGGTGGATAGTATATTGCGCCCTGCGCTATTTGTTGTGGTTGTGAGTTCTGTCGGTTATGTCTGTCGCCCCTGATCTAGGGACCCCTGCCCTCCTTTATATAGTCTAGGAGAGGCGGGAGTCCTAGTCGGTTACAAAGTAGAGATCCTAGTAGGATTATGTGTAACTAGTTCTAGTAGGATTACATGTAGAGAATCCTAGTTGGACTAGGTCTTCTTCTCTCTTCTCCATGGGAAACCCCATGGGTCCCGTATCGACAAGCCCTCGAGCATCTCATGGATGAGCTTCGGAAGCCTTCTTGTTCTTCTTGGTCTTCGTTGAGTTGTTGTAAATCCGTTCGAGGTACTTCTTGAAGTGAAACCTTGAGATGGTCTTCTTTGTCTTTTCTTCGGCTGATGTGCACTTTTGGATAAAAGTGCACTCAGTGAGTGTAGCCCCCGAGCCTCTTGCTTGTTGGGACAAGAAGCCAGAGGGTCCCTTTAGTCTTCTTGGTTGCTCTGAGTTCTTTTTCGGTGAGTGCAATTTTTCGTAAAAATTGCACTCACTGAGTGTAGCCCCCGAGCCTCTTGCTTTTGCTTGCAAAAGTTGGAGGGTCCAGATTCTTGTCTTCAAAAAATTTTTGGGGTTATGTATCCCGCAGCCCCCGAGCCTTCTCCGAGTACTTTTCTTTAGAATAGAAATTGGATGAAGGGTCTTGATGTGTTGTCTTTGTTGCAGTCTTGAGTACTTGTATTCTTGGTCTTTCATCCTTGAATTCGAGCCCCCGAGCGTAGTTGAAGCGAATGCCGAGCCCCCGAGCTTAGTGTTTGACTAAGCCGTGATGCTCTTTCGAGTTGTTTTTATTTATTCAGGTCATTTCTAGACTTCTCTGGTTCTTGATGTACCTCTTCCAGGTTGTTTGCACTTCGTCCAGGTTCTTTCTGAACTTGTATGTACCTTATCCGGGTTGTTTTCTGATTTGACTAAGTCGTGATGCTCTTCCAAGTTGTTTTTATTCATCCAGGTCATTTTCTAGACTTCTCTGGTTCTTGATGTACCTCTTCCAGGTTGTTTGCACTTCGTCCAGGTTCTTTCTGAACTTGTATGTACCTTATCCGGGTTGTTTTCTGATCAATCCGGGTTCTTCCTGAATTTGTCTTGGTACTTGCAGCACCTCTTCGGGGTTGTTTTATTATCGATTCGGGTTCTTTCTGGATTTGTCTTGGTACTTGCCGTACCTTGTCTGGGTTCTTTTTTGATCAATCCGGGTTCTTTCTGAGCTTGTCTTGGTTCTTGCCGTACCTCATCGGCGTTCTTTTTTTATCAAACCAGGTTGTTTCTGGACTTGTCTGAGTAAAATAGCTCTCAAGAGCGTGTTTTTCCCGATCTCATGGTATAGATGTAGCTCCCTTGGTTCGTGGCCACGTTGTTGATCGTCGCAGCCAAGTCGCTGGGTATTTCGGACGAGTAGTTGGATACCATGTCCGAGCAGTTGGTTGTAGACACGTCGAGCATCCAGAATTCGTCACCGACTAGTTTGTTGGTTCTGAGTAGTAGTCGAGGTAGTCATTGAGCATCATGGCGGAGTCGGCGGGTTGTTGTAGTGGTAGCCGGAATCCGTCGTCGTCATGGAGTACTCGGAGAGTGTTGTGCAATTACTGGGTTGTCGTAGTGGCCTGCTTGCTTCCAGTCGGATGGCTTGCTTGTTGGCCAGCTAGAACAGCTTGTTGATAGGAATGTACGTATCATGTACGAGCCTTGATATGTACGTGTGTGCACATACATAAATAGTGCACAAACGCCTTGGCCTTGCCTACTTCTTTGGTCGTTCATCTTGCTTCATGGTCAGTCCTCCGTATCCGAGTTGATCTTGATTTTATACCGTTCATGCTGAGGTCTTCGTATCCGAGTTCATCTTAACTTTTTGCGTTCGTGCAGACTTGATGTACTTTTGTCTAGCCTGCAGCTTTGGGTTTTCTTGTGTGCCTTCCTCTTTTTGGCTTGGCTTCCGTATCCAAGTTGTTATGTAGATCGCGTGTTCTTCTTGCTTAAATCGTATCCGAGTACTCGGACTCCTCGGCCGAGTAGTCAGTCTTGGCTTGCTTGTTATCTGTCTTGATGCACGGTTGGACATCTCGTGTGTTCAAAGTAGTCGGACATTCGAACGGACAGGTTGCTATCTTTGGTCTCGGACGGCTTGCTGCTCGTGGCTTGGTTCTGATTTGGCTTTGATATTTCGGAGTTGTAGATGTGATGACAGCCTGTATATGACTTGACGTGTGCTTGCACCTTGTTGGATCGTTCGTGTCCCATCATGATTTATGTGTCCAGTAAATTGATGGCTTCCTCATTTGCATGCATGCAGATCCGTATGTGCATGTGTATTCAGTGTATATATGCATATATCTTAATCTTTTGCTCGCTATTGCTTCCCGGACATCATATGTGCATGTCGTGGTTGTACTCTGCCCTGTAAACAACTCTGTGCGTTATCCTGACGAAATCCCTCGATTTGTCGAGTACTTTTCTTTTCTTCCTCTTTTGTGATCCGTCGAGTGCTTTGTCCGCGCTATGACTTGTTAGATGTAGATCTTTGTGTTGACAACCTTTCGCCTGCGCTATGTAAAATGACTCGGCATAGAATGTTGCCTTGACAAACTTCGGAATCCGAGTGCTTTCTTGAGTGGCGCTTGTGCTTTTCTGAGGAAAAAGTATTCCTATCTAGATGTAGCCCCCGAGCCTCTTGCTTTTCTGAACGAAGAGCTGGAGGGTCTTTTTAAGCTTAATTTCGGTCGACTAGTTTTAGGTGTTAGCTTTTAGCTACCCTCATCGGCGGGCTTAAGCGTCTTTTCAGCTATTTTGCTCTCAGCCGGGATGCTCAGGCATGTTTTCAGCCATTTTGCTTTTTGTTTCTGGTGTTAGCTTTTAGCTACCCTCATCGGCGGGCTCAAGCGTCTTTTCAGCTATTTTGCTCTCGGCCGGGATGCTCAGGCATGTTTTCAGCCATTTTGCTTTTTGTTTCGGGTGTTAGCTTTTAGCTACGCTCATCGGCGGGCTCAAGCGTCTTTTCAGCTATTTTGCTCTCGGCCGGGATGCTCAGGCATGTTTTTAGCCATTTTGCTTTTTGTTTCGGGTGTTGGCTTTTAGCTACCCTCATCGGCGGGCTCAAGCGTCTTTTCAGCTATTTTGCTCTCGGCCGGGATGCTCAGGCATGTTTTCAGCCATTTTGCTTTTTGTTTCAGGTGTTAGCTTTTAGCTACCCTCATCGGCGGGCTCAAGCGTCTTTTCAGCTATTTTGCTCTCGGCCGGGATGCTCAGGCATGTTTTTAGCCATTTTGCTTTTTGTTTCGGGTGTTAGCTTTTAGCTACCCTCATCGGCGGGCTCAAGCGTCTTTTCAGCTATTTTGCTCTCGGCCGGGATGCTCAGGCATGTTTTCAGCCATTTTGCTTTTTGTTTCGGGTGTTAGCTTTTAGCTACCCTCATCGGCGGGCTCAAGCGTCTTTTCAGCTATTTTGCTCTCGGCCGGGATGCTCAGGCATGTTTTCAGCCATTTTGCTTTTTGTTTCAGGTGTTAGCTTTTAGCTACCCTCATCGGCGGGCTCAAGCGTCTTTTCAGCTATTTTGCTCTCGGCCGGGATGCTCAGGCATGTTTTCAGCCATTTTGCTTTTTGTTTCGGGTGTTAGCTTTTAGCTACCCTCATCGGCGGGCTCAAGCGTCTTTTCAGCTATTTTGCTCTCGGCCGGGATGCTCAGGCATGTTTTCAGCTATTTTGCTTTTTGTTTCGGGTGTTAGCTTTTAGCTACCCTCATCGGCGGGCTCAAGCGTCTTTTCAGCTATTTTGCTCTCGGCCGGGATGCTCAGGCATGTTTTCAGCCATTTTGCTTTTTGTTTCGGGTGTTAGCTTTTAGCTACCCTCATCGGCGGGCTCAAGCGTCTTTTCAGCTATTTTGCTCTCGGCCGGGATGCTCAGGCATGTTTTCAGCCATTTTGCTTTTTGTTTCGGGTGTTAGCTTTTAGCTACCCTCATGGGTCGACAACTTGCTTGATGTAGTCGAACAGCATGATGAAGTCGTCGGACAGCTCGTCCGAGTTGTTTGCTGATGAGTTTAACCAGACGAGTGACTGTCATGTCGAGTACTCGAAACAACTCGGAACGTATTGCCGGGTTCCCAGAATTTGGTTGCTTGCTCGTGACTTGTCGGCTTGCTGTAGGTGGTCTTCTCTTTATTGACCGTGTAGCTTGTATTTCTTGACCTTCTCTCGTATGAGCATGTCGTATGTATAAATCAATGCACAAACACCTTTGGCTTTGCTTGCTTGCTTCCTTTGTTAGCTTCTTGCATGTCCGTGATGTATTTGTATACGAAGTTGTAGCAGTACAATTTGTTTCTGGATCAGAGTCATCGGACAGATCGCTCGCTTCAGGCTTGGACTACTTCCGCGCTTGATGTAGTCGAGTTCTTTTGGTACGACGTCGTAACCTGATATTCCTCTGTTCTGCACTGATTCGGTACTTGTCTTGGATAGAATTGGCTCTGGACTTGTATGAACTTCTGTTGCTTGTTCGAGTAGGAGTAGGACTTGTTTCTGGGTTGGACTTGAATCCGCGTGAAGATGAGCTGTATATGTGCATGTCGTATGGATGGTGACGTGTGATGTAATTCCTTTGGTAGAATACTTGCTTGCCGTGTGGTGCTTTCTTGCTTGCATGCTTCCTTCCTTCTCTTGCTCGTGGCTTCAAAGCAATTTGAAACGTATACGTATACGTAGTTGTATACGGTCCTGGACTCTTGGTGGTCGTATCCGAGTGCGGCTCAAAAACTATTTCCATAATTGACGCTTGCTAATCCCTTTTGGTTTGTACGGTGACTTGGTTGACTTTTGCAGGAAATCCTTGTTTCTGCGTGTTGCAAGCTTGCTGTTCGTAGCCTTACAGTGCTTGCGTTCCTTGACAGGTTCCCGTGTGGGTGCCACATCTATCTGTGGTCGTTGAGGCCGAGAACCCTGCATCTGGTGTTGATCGGAGTAGGACCGGTTGACTTTCTTCTTCGAACGATGGTGATGATGAGTGTGAACACGGCGAGTTGTTGACAAGATCGACTAGAGCTACGGCGAGTTGTCGACGGGAGCCGACGAAAGTCGCGGCATGTCTTGATCTTAAGGTCCACCGAGCTCTCGAACGCAAAGCGCCGAGAACCCCTACCTGGCGCGCCAGCTGTCGATGTTTTACCACCGGCAACCCGTCACGGGGTACCCGGGACGGTGATTTGTTCGGAGGGGTATCGGCGTTTGCAGGAACTCGGTAGTAAACGCAGAGAGACAACGATTTATACTGGTTCGGTACACCGGAAAATCACGGCGCCCTACGTCCAGTGTGGGGTGGATAGTATATTGTGCCCTACGCTATTTGTTGTGGTTGTGAGTTCTGTCGGTTATGTCTGTCGCTCCTGATCTAGGGACCCCTGCCCTCCTTTATATAGTCTAGGAGAGGCGGGAGTCCTAGTCGGTTACAAAGTAGAGATCCTAGTAGGATTATGTGTAACTAGTTCTAGTAGGATTACATGTAGGGAATCCTAGTTGGACTAGGTCTTCTTCTCTCTTCTCCGTGGGAAACCCCATGGGTCCCGTATCGACAGCGACCTTTGCGACTTCTTTTGGAGAAAAACTCCAAGTAAGTTTTCTGAAGTTCTTTCTTTGGGTGTTCGTCTTTCTCTTGTTCTAATGCCTTTTTTCTCTCTTTCTTTTTGTTCAGTCCTTCTCTCGGGACCATACCGGCTTCTTCTTCTCGTCGGAAACCGAGAAGAAGTTGTCTTCTGAGTTGAGCGCCCTGAAGGTAGAGCTGGATCTCTGCCATGCCGAGATGGAGGCTGAGCGTCAAATGCATCAGAAGGAGGAACAAGGTCTTCGTGCCCGGGTTGTTGAGGCCGAGAAGCAGAGGGATGCTGCTATCCAGGAGGCCTCAAAGAATTCAAAGGCCATGAAGAACTTGGAGGCCGTGAAGGAGTGCAACGATATTGCAGGATCTTTTTGTGTCCTTCTGCATTCAAACTCTCCTCTCTGCTGACTTGTTGTTTGTTGCCTTGTCCAGCTCTCCGGGTCGAAAAGCAGAAGCTCTCAGAGGGCGTTGATGAAATGAAGACTCTTGTTCATACGAGTCACAACAAGGCTAAGGAGGTAATTACTCATGCTGAGGAGGAACTTGCGCTTGCTAAGTTGATTAGGCGTGGAGCTGATAGAGATCTTGTGTAGGCCTAAAAACTATTGAAGACTTGTCTGGCAAGTTGGCGACGGCTACTGAAAACTGGAAAGCTTTGTGGAAATCCTTTCGTTCAGTAGCCGACGTTCTCTGAACTCCAGCGGATGATGGGCAATCTTGGGCTCAGTTGATTCCTCGGATTCTGACTCGTTTCCAAGAGTTCGTGAAGAGGTGCGCCCAACTGTGTACCAAGAATGTCCTGGCCCAGGTCCGAGTTCTTGCTCTAGCGGCTCCTTTGTCCAAGATAGCAGAGGAAGCTTACAGTCAAGAATACATTGATGTTGTTGAGAGGATGAAGCCTGAGGTTGAAGACTTAGCTAGTAGAATAGTAGATAATCTTAATATTGTTATCTCTTCTCCTGATGATGACGCTTGATGTATTTGACCTTTATTCCCGTGCCTTGTAATATGACATTATACTTCTTTTTGAATGAAGATTTTTGTTGATGCCTTCTTTGCCTGGATGCCTTGTTTATTTCTTGGATGATTTATCCAATTGGTCAGAGTTACTTGACTTGCCGAGTAACAATTCTGCGCGCTATCTTGACAAACTTTCTTGATTTGTCGAGTACTTTTCTGTCCCATGTAAACAACTCGCTACATATATAGATCTTTGTGTTGACAGCCTTTCTTGATCTATCGAGTGCGTGTCTGGCCTTCTTTTGTACCATGTAAACAACTCGTTATATGTAGATCTTTATGTTCTTGGGTATTTGTGCCATGTAAACAACTCGTTATATGTAGATCTTTGTGTTCTTGGGTATCTCTAGTGTAGTCCCTAAGCCTCTTGCTATTTGGAACAAGTAGCTAGAGGGTCTTGTCTTGAAATTGATGTGGTCTATGCTCAGGCTTAGTCGCTTTGCTTTTTGTTTCGGGTGTTAGCTTGTTAGCTACCCTCATCGGCGGGCTCAAGCATCTTTTTAGCTATTTTGCTTCGGCCGGGATGCTCAGGCGTATTTTCAGTCATTTTGCTTTTTATTTCGGGTGTTAGCTTGTTAGCTACCCTCATCGGTGGGCTCAAGCGTCTTTTTAGCTATTTTGCTCTCGGCCGGGATGCTCAGGCGTCTTTTCAGTCATTTTGCTTTTTATTTTGGGTATTAGCTTGTTAGCTACCCTCATCGGCGGGCTCAAGCGTCTTTTCAGCTATTTTGCTCTCGGCCAGGATGCTCAGGCGTTTTTTCAGCCATTTTGCATTTTATTTTGGGTGTTAGCTTGTTAGCTACCCTCATCGGCGGGCTCAAGCGTCTTTTCAGCTATTTTGCTCTCAGTCGGGATGCTCAGGCGTCTTTTCAGCCATTTTGCATTTTATTTTGGGTGTTAGCTTGTTAGCTACCCTCATCGGCGGGCTCAAGCATCTTTTTAGCTATTTTGCTCTCGGCCGGGATGCTCAGGCGTCTTTTCAGCCATTTTGTATTTTATTTTGGGTGTTAGCTTGTTAGCTACCCTCATCGGCGGGCTCAAGCATCTTTTTAGCTATTTTGCTCTCCGTCGGGACGCTCAGGCGTCTTTTCAGCCATTTTGCTTTTTAAGAAACAACTCGGGGAAAGTCATGATGAGACATATGTTTGTCGAGAAGGAATCATTTTTATTGATCATGAATATTGATATTTCACAATGATACATATGTTTTTGGTGAGTGCTATCTTTGTTGATCTCTTGTGTCTTGTATACATATTTTCCCTTGAGTTGTTTTCATGCGTAGAATCTTCATAGCTGACTGATGTGCCATGTATTGTTGACTTCTTTTCCGTCTTCAGTTATGAGCTTGTATGTGCCGGGTCCGATGACTTTTTTGACGATAAAAGGACCTTCCCATGGACTTAGTAGTTTATGGCGTCCGTCGGTTTTTTGTATTCTTCTTAGTACTAGATCTCCGACTTGTAATGATCGAGACTAGGTATTCTTGTTGTAGTGGCGTCTTAGTCCTTGGAGGTATCTTGCTGATTACAGGGTAGCGTTTATTCTAACTTCTTCTGTACTGTCGAGTTCTAATCTTCTGGTGTGTTCTGCTTCTCCTTCGTCATACTGTTCTATCCTTGGTGACATCCAAATCAAGTCGGCAGGTAGTACGGCTTCTGATCTGTAAACTAGGAAGAAAGGCGAGTATTCGGTGGCTCTGCTTATTTGAGTTCGTAGCCCCCATACTACTTTGGGTAATTCTTCAATCCATTTTGATCCATAGTCTGCTAGCTCTTCATACAGTCTTGGTTTCAACCCGGCTAGTATGAGTCCGTTAGCCCTTTCTACCTGTCCATTGGCTTCTGGATGTGCGACTGATGCGTAATATATGCTGAAGCCACAATCCTGTGCCCAACTTTTGAATTCTGTAGCTGTGAAGGGAGAACCCAAGTCCGTGATGATTCGATTGGGCATGCCGAAGCGGTGCATAATGTCTTGGATGAACTCGACTGCTTTGGCTGTGCTGTATTTTGCGAGTGGTTTGTATTCGATCCACTTGGTGAACTTATCAATTGCCACGAAGCTGTACTCAAATCCGCCTTTTGCTTTCTTGAGAGGTCCTACTTGATCCAGCCCCCAGCAGGAGAAGGGCCATGCAGGTGGTATGCAGATGAGGTTGTGGGCTGGCACATGAGCCTGTCTTGCGAACATCTAACAACTTTTACATCTTCTGATGAGTTCTTCTGCGTCTTTCAAAGTGGTTGGCCAGTAGAAACCAGTGCGAAATGCTTTGCCGACTAGTGTTTTTGAAGCGGTGTGATTTCCACAGTAACCTGAGTGTATTTCGTCTAGGATTTGTTTGCCTTCTTCAAATGAGACGCATTTTAGGAGTACTCCTGATGATGCGGCTCTTCTGTAGAGCTTATCTCCTACTAGGACGTAATTTTTGCTTCTGCGGATAACTCGTGTGGCTTCCTGTTTTTCCGTTGGCAACTTATTCTCTTTCATGTAATCAATAAAAACCTAGATCCATGAAGTGGTGATTACCAAGATCTAGTTGTCTTTGGCTGAGATTTTAGGGGTTATCTCACCGGGTTTTTTGATAGAGGGAGCTAATAGCTCCTCTATGAATACACCGGTTGGGACCTTCGCCCTGTCTGATCCAAGCTTAGCGAGGATGTCTGCCGCAATATTAGAATCCCGCAGGACATGTAGAATTTCTAATCCTTGGAAATGTTTTTCGAGTTTTTGGATTTCAGCACAGTAAGCACCCACGTTTTCTTTGGTGCAATCCCAATCTTTGTTGACTTGGTTGATGACTACTGCCGAATCGCCGTATACGAGTAATCGCTTGATTCCGAGGGTAATTGCCACTCGTAGCCCATGGATGAGAGCTTCGTATTCTGCTTCATTGTTGGTAGCTTGCCATAATATCTGAAGGACATACTTGAGTTATTTTCCGTCCGAAGAAATTAGGAGGATGCCTGCACCGGCTCCGCCTAGCTTGAGTGATCCATCAAAGTATATCTTCTAATGATCAAGGATGGTGCTTGACACGGGTTGTTGAATTTCTGTCCATTCGGCAACAAAATTAGCAAGAGCTTGGGATTTAATTGCTTTCCGCGGGGTGAAATCGATGTTGAGAGCACCGAGTTCAACTGCCCACTTGGATATGCGCCCTGTTGCGTCTTTGTTGTGTAAGATGTCTCCTAGTGGGAAATCTGTCACCACGGTAATCTTGTGGCTTTCAAAATAGTGACGAAGCTTGCGTGAAGTGATCAGTAGGGCGTATAGTAGTTTTTGCATATGCGGGTACCAGATTTTTGATTCTGACAGTACTTTGCTGATGTAGTATACTGGGCGTTGTACTTTATACACGCGCCCTTCTTCTTCTCTTTCCACTACTATTGTTGTGCTGACTACAGCAGAAGTTACCGCAATGTATAGCATCATGTCTTCGTCTTTCTTTGGAGGTGTTAGGACTAGTGAGGATGTGAGGTATGCCTTAAGTTTCTTGAAAGCTTCATTGGCTTCTTCTGTCCACTCGAACTTATCTGTCTTCTTTAGCAATTTAAAGAAAGGCAACCCTTTTTCGCCGAGTCTTGAAATGAAACGATTGAGTGCCGCCATGCAGCCTGTTAGTTTTTGTACATCTTTGACGCTTCGAGGAGGGCCCATCTCTGTTATGGCTCGAATTTGCTTGGTGCTTGCTTCAATTCCGCGATGACTGACCAAGAATCCAAGTAGTTGTCCTGAAGGAACTCCGAATACACACTTGTTTGGGTTCAATTTCCACCTCCATCTTTTTAGATTTTCAAAGGTTTATTTTAAGTCTTCAATCAGTGCATCCGGGTTCTTTGTTTTTACAACCACGTCATCCACGTATGCTTCTACGTTTTCGCCGATCTGATCTCCAAGGCATGTTTGGATAGCTCTTTGGTAAGTGGCTCCGGCATTCTTGAGTCCAAACGACATGGTCTTGTAGCAGTAGGCGCCGAACGGAGTGATGAAAGATGTCTTGCTTTGGTCCTGTTCTTTTAATGCGATCTGGTGATATCCGGAATAGCAGTCTAGAAAGGATAATAGGGCAGATCCTACTGTTGAATTAACTATCTGATCAATGCGTGGTAGCCCGAATAGATCTTTCGGGCAGTATTTGTTGAGATTTGTGTAGTCGACACACATGCGCCACTCGTCCGTATTCTTTTTCTGTACTAGAACTGGGTTTGCTAGCCAATCTGGATGAAGGAATTCTCTGATGAATCCGGCTGCCATTAATTTTGTAATTTCTTTTTTAATTGCTGCCTTCTTGTCGGGAGAGAATTGTCGTAGTTGTTGTTTCACAGGCTTGGAGCCTTCATTGATATCAATTCTGTGCTCAGCCAACTCTCTTGGGACCCCTAGCATGTCGGCCGGCTTCCAAGCGAAGATATCTTTGTTGTCTCGAAGAAAGTTGGTGAGCGCGAGTTCCTATTTTGCTGATAGGTGTGCACTGATGGTTGCCGTTTTTTGAGGGATCACCGGTGTCCAGGTCAATTTGCTTGACGTCGGCTTCTTTTGGTGGTGCTAGGATGCTTGGCTTTTTAGCCTGTATCTCTAGTTCTTCTTGACTTATTTCTGCGGCAATAGTGGCTATTTCTTTTCTTCCATCGTTTGCTTGTGCTCTTGCTGTAATTTGAATAGCCTGAACATCATAGTCAAATGCGCGCTTTAAATCACTTCGAAAAGAAAGAACACCATGAGGCCCTGGCATCTTAAGCAACATGTACGGATAATGCGGTATTGCCATGAATTTTGCTAGTGCCGGGCGCCCGAGGATTGCGTGATATGATGAATCAAAGTCTGTGACTTCAAATTTGATGAACTCTGTACGGTAGTTTGAGGAAGTTCCAAAGGTAACCGGTAGAGTGATTTGTCCAAGTGGCATTGCTGCCTTGCCGGGTACTATGCCATAAAAAAGTGTGCTTGTTGGTGTGATCATTCCGGCGAGTTGTAGTCCCATCTTCCTTAGAGTTTCTGAAAAAATGATGTTGAGTCTGGCTCCTCCGTCGATTAGTACTTTTGTAACAGTCATACCGGCAATGGTTGCATCTAGAACCAGTGGGTAATGGCCTACGTTTCCTACGCTGGTCCATTGGTCTTCTCTTGAAAATTAGATTGGATACTCTGACCAATTGAGATATCTTGGTGTAGCAGGTTCTACTGCCATGATGGTTCATTACGCTAGTTTTTCTTGATGTTTGCTTCTGGAATCTGGAACCCCAGCAAAGATTACTACCATTGTTCCCCTAGATTTTTGGAATCCCTTGTCTTCAAGGTTATCTCCTTTTTTCTGATTGTCTTCTTTATTGTTTCCCTTGCTATCTTTTCTAGTGTATCTTTCGTTGAAGGTGTAGCAATTTACGATGGTGTGCTTTTCCGTTGGGGTGCAAGGGGCAACGTATGTTTTCGATGTCGTCATATCTTCTAGGCCTGGTAAATTTCTTTGATTTATCAGCCATTGCTACTGTGTTGTCTGGACCACGCTTTCTCTCCTGATGTCTGCTGTTTCGAGGAATTTGCCTGTCCGGGTTGTCTCTGTTGTTTCTATCCGGGAATCTTTCTCGTGTTTTCTCCTCTATAGTAATCATCTTTTCCACTGTTCTTCTGAATTCTTCATTGTTTCTTGGGTTTTCTTTGTAGAAGTCTTGAAATTACTACCTAGCCATGATTCCATGAGAGAAGGCTTCGATTACTTCTCGTTGTGTGATGTCATGTACTTGAGCTCGTAGTTCGCCAAATTGTCGATAGTAATTTCTGAGACTTTCACCTCCTTTCTGCTTGAGTCCTTTTAACTCTGCGTGGGTGATTAGATGTGTAATAATTCCCGCAAAATTTTCACAGAAAGCTCTTTGCAAGTCTTCCCAATTTCTAATTGATCATAGATTCAATTTGTCAAACCATTGGAGTGGCATGGTTTCTAGGGCCATGGGAAAGAACAAGGTTTTGATGTCATCGTCTCCTCCGGCCAATTCAATCGATTGTGAGTAAATCCTGAGCCATTGCTTTGGTTCGGTCTTGCCATCATACTTGGAGTGGTTGGACGGCTTGAACTTGTGAGGTAGTCGTATTGAAGCAAGTCTGTTCGCAAAACAAGGGAATCTATCATGTGTTCTGGCTTCAGTATATTCTGATTCTGCGCCCCCTTCTTGCCAACTGTCATCTTGGTGAGAGTAGCTCTGCGTGGCTGTCCGAGTAGGTGCTTTGCTTCTGGTCTTTCTTGGTTGCTCGACTCGGTTGTTTTGACTGTGATTTCTTCGGCTTTCTCCGTTGTGACTTCCACTTGGTCCAAGTCTTTCGAAAGCGGACTTCCTTTGATTTTGATCTTTCTGTTCATGAGATGTTACCCTTCCGTCGTACGTTTTAAGGACTGTTGATCAGAGAAAATCTTGGAGCTGTTCTTGTTTTTCATTGGGATATGAGGTCGCCCTGAGTTCTTCTAGTGCTTCTCGGATCTTATCGTAGGGTGTATTTGTTGCTCGTCCTTCTTCAACCTCTCGTTCTGATTTTCTTCTGTTGTACTCGGCTAGGTCTGATTCATATTTGATCCAAGTGTCCTTTCGCTGCTTAGCACGGCGTTGACGTCCTTGTTTCAATTTGTTCTTTCTTTCTCTCGCTTGCCTCTGACTCTCAGTCTCACCATCGTGCCCCTGGATAAATGGTGATATGTTGGATTCGGATTCATCTGAAGACCTCACGTTAGGTACTTCTGGGGGGATCAATGGTGATCGAGGATGGCGAATCATGAATACTTCTCTAGCGTGAGTTGTTCTGTCATCGTCGTTGATTTCTGTACTGCTAGAGCTGTTGATAACTTTAGTAGGTGTTTCAAGGTCATAGATTGAATCTCCTTCTTGGTAGGGTAGAGTTTTTGTCATCGTATCGTCGACTAGTTGGGTGCCGTCATCCTCAGGAATGGTACCTGGCCAGTGAACGATGCAGTCTTGAGAAGTTATAGTTATAACGAGACCTTCCTGGGCTCCCTTTAGTGGCATTCTGAGCACCGGATCGAGGAATCCTTTGGGCCATGTCTGATTAGACGTCGCCATGTTGTGGAGTCCAAACGGAAGAGAACCCAACTTCTTTGAAGTATTCTGAGTGTATTCCGAGTAGTATTCTTGATAGGTTGACGTCATGTTCCGGAGCTTTGTCAGAAAAGAACTCGGTTTTCTGAAAGAACTCGGATAAGACTTCGTCTCGGAAGCGGAACTTGAGTTCGAATCGGATGCGTGAAGTCGCAGAATCCGAGTTGGATTGGAAATCACGAGCTGCGCGAATCTTCCGGCAAGCTGATCTATTGTTGTCGTCGAAATGAAAAAGTTCTGATGATGATCCGAATCTTCGAGGAGACGGCCTTGGAGCTTGCCATCGTCGCCTGCCTCGCAGATCCATGAACCGAAGATGAAGGTTGATCCCGTCGAGAAGATCATGTTGTCGAGGTCCGTCGAGCTCTCGGATGCAAATTCGTCGAAAGCCCCTACCTGGCGCGCCAGCTGTCGATGTTTGACCACCGATAGCCTGCCACGAGGGTACCCGGGGCAGTATGTTCGGGCTTCAGCGTATGCAGAACTCGACGGTTAACGCAAGAGACAGTCGATTTATCCTGGTTCGGGCCCTCGATCGTAGATCGAGTAACAGCCCTACGTCCAGTCGGCGTTAGCCTTTGCGTTAGATTGATTGTCCAGTGTTGTGTTGTGTATAATTGTCCTCTTGAACTCTCGATTCAAGGAGCCCTGCCCTCCTTTATATAGTCAGGAGGCCAGAGTTCTAGTCGGTTTACAATGAGAGTTTTTAGTAGGATTACAGGATAATACTACTACTAAGATTACAGGGGAAGAATCCTAGTCAGGCTAATAGCCCTTCCTTGCGGGGTATCCCGTGGGTCCCGCACCGACAGTCACCACACCAGGCTTACTTCGCCGGGTCGTCTTCGCATCCTCCTGGCGTCCCTCAGCCACCCGTGGATCTGTGGAGCAATCAGGCCTTGCTCGCCGCACTGAAAGTGGCAAATTCCACAGCAGCTGCTCCTCAAGCGGCCGAATGATTCATGGACACCCGTGCGTCTTCCCACATGCCCTCCAACGCCGATAAATTCACCTCCTCCACTCCAGTTTACAATTCCACTCCTATTGTTGTCGGCAACGGCGACACGCTGCTGGTGACTCATCGTGCTTCCACTCATATCCCCACTGTCCGATCTCCACTTTCCCTCCCCAATGTTCTTGTCTCTCCATCACTTGTTAAGAATCTGATTTCAGTTCGTTCCTTAACTCGTGACAATAATGTCTCTGTGGAGTTTGACGCTTTCGGTTTCTCTGTCAAGGATCTTCCCACTCGTTCGGTGATCCTCGGCTGTGCTGCTGTTCTTCCAGCTCTTATGCGGTTCCCTTCGCCAGTGTAGCAACAACGCCCTATTCGTTTGGCTTATAAGCTGTATTTTTTCAGCCAACGAATAATATTTTTCTCTCACAACAAATTAGCCAATAATACTTTCAACCATGGCTTATCAGCCAAGCGAACAGGCAGGTAGCTTCGTGCTGCTAGGAATCATCTCCCTCCGTCTTCGTTTTCCTGGGGATGCCTCCTGCTTGGCCGGAAGGAGCGGAAGCATGGCTGAAGCCTCCTGACACACGGACTCAAATGAGCACAAGAACTCACGAAGTTGCATATCTTTTGCACCAATTTCATTCTTTAGCTTGTTAGCTTTGTCTTCGTACAACATTAGCCATGTGCTAGAGCGAAACACCTCGCGCTTTAGTTCTGAAACACGTTCAACATTATAGTCATCTATCTTGACTCATTTTTCATTTTCAAGGTACTTTAGTACAGTGTGGTATGCGTTTTCAATTGATAGGTTCTTTGTAAGTCAGGATTTTCAGAAAACTCTTTCGTTTCCCTATCGTATGATTCTCTCGCCAACATATTGCCAATGGCCAGCTCGGTGACGTACATGCCTTCATCAACATGCATTGTTCTCTCTGACTGGATAGTGAGCTTGAGTTCTTTTGCAGCTAGAGCAAACATCTCTCTCCTGCTCATCCTAAGAACCTTTGGAACCTGCAGGCATAGTAAGGGGTGGTAGTACAGTTAAACAAGAGATGAGCTGGCCGGGACAGAGCGGTCGACCAAAGGCGTGTAGGATCTGGTACCTTTGGAAGGCGATCGTCGACCTCCATGAAGTCTAGATCCGAGACGGTCTCTGCGGACTCCATGGACGAAGGACGAAAGGTAGGAAGGCAGGGGAGCAGGTAGGAAGAGGACGAGGCTTGCGGTGTGGATACTGTAGGTCGGGAAGAGTCATATAGGCTGCGCCGCATCTACGTTGTCGAGGAGGGATTGGTCCCCGCGGCTGAGTGGACCCGTGAATTGGGGGTCCACCGTGTGCCCAGAAGAAAACCAGCCAAGTCTAAACTGCATAATCTGTTTGTCCGTGAACAGACCTATCAGTGTATTGATCCTCGAGGAACAAACGCTGGGCTAGGGCGATCACAGGGCCTTTTCACGTAGACACGTTGGTGGCAATTTAGCCCTCACAGAATAGCATGTGTTTTCGCAGGCTTGTACATCGACATACGAGCAAACATGCATAAACAAAGAAGCTATAAGAGATAAGCAAATCTGCAAGAAGAGAGAAGCTATAAAAGGTGTGTTCCACTACACCGAGGCTTCCGTAGAGCCACCTAATGATAGAAGGGTTTATAGGTCTCCCACGTTACATAATGCTAGGCGCAAGCCTATCTTGCAGGACCATCAGACAGCAAGGTTCATAGTTCTCCCGGCACTCGTAGCCAGGCGAGGTGTGCCCGCAGAGCTGCCGTCGTTGCTGGGCAACATCGATGCACCAAGGCACACATATAATACAGACGAGCTGAATCACAGGATGTTCCAAGCAAAAAAGTTCTTCGCGCCTATACGCCAACACATGGCTCGAAAATACATCATCACGTGTTGCTTTCCGTCTTGCAGCACAGGACACCAGCAAAAGCAGGCGGAAGTCTTCTTTGGATGGCAAAGGGCAGCGACTCCATCCAGCCAAAAGATTTGTTGCCGCACGAGATGCCTGCACAGCAGCAAGGATGAGGCAATCGTCTATACTAGCCGGGCTTCGTCGTAGTTTTTTTTAGTTTTTTGCTTCTGTTTTTTTTCCTTCCTTCTCCTCATCTAGGAAATCTTTAGCGTTGAGTCGTTTGTGATTTAGTTTGGTGTTGTCTACTTTCTCTTAATGAAATACGTGCTACACGGCACGTTCTAGAAAAACGTGCCAGTGCAGATTGTCAGAAGCGGGACAAAGGTCGAACTAAAGTTGTGTTTTCATTTCTATGCACAAACATGATCACTACGGACATGTCTCATTTTGGAAGCAAAAGCTGCAGAACGCACCTTGTCTAGCCACTTTCCTAAGACAGAGAACAGGCTCTACGAGGACGTTTCTCTTCAGCAGCAGGAGTTTCGGCAGGTGCAATGCTGTAGTAACAAAAACAACATTGTCGGGTTCATAAATCCAGGATCCTTAATGGATCCGTTTTCCTATAAAACCCAGCTCAGCAGGTGTAGCAGTAACAACGCACGCCTGGACCGGCCCAGATAGGCAGATACATAATGACAGGTTGAGACAACGACCCGGTCTCCGACCGGAAGGCCTGGCCAAGGTGGTACCATAGTCCGACTCCGACCGAGGATACGTCAGACCTCTGCTCGCTGCTCTTTTTCAACCGACACGGTCGGGACCGACTATGAACGACTGACCAGGGACGCCCGCTCGGTGAGGGCCCGGGGATCAGGCGGAGCAGATAAGATAAGGCGCTCAGGTCAACCGTAATACCGAGGATCATACCCTACCATGCCCTGCGCACTTGTAGGACGGTGCCACCAGGTCATGCCAGTCGGACACTATACAACCTTCCGGACATGTCAGAGCACAAACAGTATTGTAGGCGTCGACGTTTGTCGTACCAGGCGAATATGGTAGAGACTGCCAGATGCGTCTGAACATAAACAGTATTGTGGGCGCCGACGACCGTCTCGTACCCGACAGCGTTGGCAACAAGACCAGGTAGCACACGTATACATTCTCTCTTTTTCTCTCTGACTTGTAAGGCCATCCCTTTCAACTATAAAAGGGGATGCACTCGCTAGACGACTCGAGGACTCAACGACTTGAAGACTCGAACAGCTCAATAGCTCTAGAACTCGACAGCAACACAGAGGATATGCTCCAATACTTAGCGCACGTTAGAGCACTATGCTAGATTTGAACATCACTGCCGGCCTCATCACTGCCGGATTTGTGAGAACCGGCAGTGATGTTCCTTCACTGCTGGTTATGAGCTCAAAAATGAGAAAATGATTGGGGCTGGGTTAAAACCGACAGTGAAGCACCACATCACTGTCGGTTTGTGGCTTGAACCGGCAGTGTTTTGGCGGCCACTCATCACTGCCGGTTTAAGCCACAAACCGATAGTGATTGGGCTTTATCACTGTCGGTTCTAGCCAAGAACCGACGGTGATAAGCCTACAACACAAAAAGGCTGCAGCCATCCTCTTCTTCCTCCGCTCTTCCATCCCGAGAACAGAGGCGCGCGTTTGGGCCCTTCCCTCCATTGTTGCGGCTGCTCTTCACCATGAAGCTAGCGTTTGGATTTTGAAGAATGGCTTGATCTTTTTGCTTTAAGGTTAGTAACAAACATCCACTCCTTTGATTTAGTTGCTTAATAAGCTTCGTTTTGATGGCTACATTGCTTGATTCTCATTCTAGTTCTTTCTCCATTCTAGAGAGCACTTTTCCAATTGGATATTTGTGCAAGGCTCAAAAATATGGTGAATCTATCATCAAAACGGTTGGTGTCTATGAACACATTTAAATTCGTGGCTAATTATTCTATGGTGGTCAAGATCATCATTGTTAGTATGTGATGTTATAATTAGTTCTTAGAAGTAGAGTAGAATAGTTGTTCTTCAATATTGTGCAATTATTATTTTTTACTATGATTTTCAATTTACAGGGCCGGGGCTACCAATTTCAATTTTCCAATAATTAGTGTGCAAAAATGTTTTCCAAAAATTATACTTTCGAGCTACAATTGTTGTTCATGAAGCTCGATTTCTTATTAATTCTTTGTAATTACTATCTCAGTATTTTTTTGTGCAGAGATGAATCGAGAGTGGATGCATCTGTCCTGAATGGATAAGCGGTACATGCATGGCGTCAGCCAGTTTATCACCGATGCCAAAGTCCATACTGGAAATGGGAACCCTGTCTTCTGCCCATGCAAAGATTGTAAGAATCAAAGGAACTTTTGTCAAATTGAGTCTATACGATCGCACTTGATTACCAGGAGATTCATGCCAAGCTATACGATATGGACTATGCATGGCAAGGTTGGTGTGAATGTTTTGCAGGAAAACAATAATGATGTGGACATGCCTAACGTAGCCATCCACGATGGTGACGAGGAATCCGGTGTCAACACGAAACCTATGCCCACAGTTAATAATGTGTTTAGGAACACGCTAGCTGACGACACCGAGGGTAACAATGGCATTTCTTAGCTGCTACGTAATGTAGAGACCGGATATCTTAGTGAAAGACAGCTGAGAAAGCTAGAGAAAATGAGATAAGATGCCAAAACACCATTGTATTGGGATTGTCTAATGAGCAAACTGGAAGCCGACATCATGTTGTTAGAGTTCAAATCGACAAACGGATTGAGCGATAAAGGTTTCGATCGGTTGTTAGGTATAATAAGGAAAATGCTCCCAGAAAAAAACGAGTTGCTAGAAAAGACATACTTGGCCAAGCAAATGATCTGCCCCATCGGCCTCGAGGTTGATAAAATCCACGCATGTTCCAATGATTGCATATTGTACCGTGGAGAAAAATGCAAAGACTTGAACAAGTGCCCCAAGTGTGGAGCTCCACGGTACAAGGAAGGACCGTCAGATGAGGGTACCAAGACCAGAGGAGGTCCTATAAAGTTCGTTTGGTATTTTCCTATAGCTCCCCAGGTGCATAGGCTGTTTGCATGTGCAAAGTCAGCCAAGCTGTTGCGCTGGCATGATGAAGAGCGTAAGAAAGATACAATGATGAGGCACCCCGCCGATGGGCATGACTGGAGGACTGTCAATACTATGTTCTATAAGGACATCGGTGGAGAGGTAAGGCACCTTTGGTTTGCTTTGAGCACAGATGGGATGAATCCTTTCGACCAGGTTAGAAGCAATCATAGCACCTGGCTAGTGACGCTCAGTATATACAACCTTCCACCTTGGGTCTGTATGAAGCGGTCGTACATCCAGATGCCACTACTGATCCAAGGGCCAAGACAACCTAGGAATGACATCGATGTGTTTCTGGAACCAGTGATCGATGAACTAGTGGAGATGTTTGAAAAGGGTGTGCCGGATGTTTGGGACGAGTACAAAAAGGATCATGTCACGATCAAGGGAGTACTTATCGCTACAATCACCGACCTGCTAGGTCGAGGTTCGTTGTCCGGAGAGAAGACAAAAGGTTATACTGGATGTGTCGAGTGCTTGGACAACACCGATGCGGTAAATCTGTCAAATAAATCAAAGATAGTTTATATGGGACACTGTAGGTTCCTACCTAAGGATCACCCTTACCGCAGGAACAGAAAAGATTTCAATGGTACTATTGAGAAACGCTTAGCTCCAAAATATCGAGACGGGCCTGTGATACTTCGAGAACTCAACAAACTGGAGGTTGTCCTTGGGAAGGGGGACAATGCAATAGCAGCGCCTGATGGGAGCGTTTGGAAGAAAAAATTGGTTTTCTGGAAACTACCTTACTGGCCACTTCTGAGTGTACGCCACTGTCTTGATCCCATGCACATCACTAAAAACGTGTGCGCTAACACTCTTAACACCTTGATGGACACTGGGGGGGACATCGAAGGATTCACTAGCCACACGCCTGGACATGCAACACTTGGGAATCAGGAAGGAGCTGCATCTTGTGGAGCTAGAGAATGGCCAGTTCGAACTTCCGGTTGCGTCACGGACATTGAAGAAGGAAGAAAAGTGTGCGCTTATTTCTTTCTTCAATGAACTCAAAGTCCCGACGGTCTACTGTGCGAACTCGAAGAGGCTAGTGAACATGAGAGAACTCAAGTTCAACTATGGCCCTATGAAGGCCCATGACTATCATGTCATTATGACTCAGCTGCTCCCTGTTGCCCTGCGTGGTATCCTCCCCCCAAAGGTCCATGCCCCAATAATAAAGCTTTGCTCATTCTTCAACGCGATCTCAAAAAATGTCATTGATGTGTCCACGCTAGAGCAGCTGCAGCGGGACATAGCTGAAACTCTCGTTAGGCTTAAGATGCATTTTGCGCTGACTTACTTTGATATCTCATTGCATCTGCTCATTCATCTTGTTGACCAAATTAGAGCCCTTGGCCCAATGTACCTGCATCAGATGTTCCCTTTCGAAAGATTGATGAAAGTTTTCAGGAGATATGTTAGGAACAAATTCAGGCCAGAAGGGGGCATGGTTGAAGGATGGTCAACGATGGAGGCCATTGAGTTCTGCACATATTATCTGGACATTAAAATGGTCGGAGTTCTAGAATCTTGTCACGAGGAAAGACTACGTGGCAAAGGAACGATCGGGGCGAAATCTGTTACAGTAGACGACCCTGTTTATTTCAGACAGACACAGTTCGCTGTTCTCCAGCAAGCCAAGGGTGTGATGCCATACATTGATGAGCACAGGCAATCGGTGCAAACTCTGTATCCGAGCAGGTCACAGGCTTGGCTGGATAAAAAACATAAGAAGGAATTTGTTAGCTGGTTGCGACGTCGCTTGCTTGGAATAAAGTTGGGTAATCAACTGGATGCCTTAGCCAAGGGGCCTTCGAGTATATATCTTAAGTACCAAGGGTATGAGATCAATGGATTCACATTTTACACAAAAAAGCAAGATGGAAACAGCACATACCAAAATTGTGGTGTTCGTTTTGATGCTCACGACGAAAACGGCAATGTGCATGCGACATACTATGGTTTTATAGAGGAGATATGAGAGCTAGCCTACGGTCTATTGAAGGCAGCTCTTTTTCACTGCCAGTGGATCCGGCTCGAGAAAATCAACATTGACAGCGAAGCGTTCACTACCGTTGATCTCACTAAGACCGCATACAGAGACGACCCCTTCGTCCTTGCCAGAGATGCTATGCAAGTCTTCTATGCAAGGGACAACAAGACAAAAGGAAGGCTAAAAGTAGTCCTAGAAGAGAAAAGGAAGATTTCAGTGTCGATGGAGTGATGGGCGAAGAAGACTGCAGGGGCTATCAGAAAATGCATCCATTCAGGACGAACGTAACCCTACCTATCCTTCAAGAGGGTGACGAACCTGCTTACGTATAAATTGATCACAATGAGGCCCTCATTGTTGATGCACCTAAAGATAGTTAGATTATTGTTAACTATGTAATCATGATGCAGACGTTGTATTAGTAATTCGTACTGAATATTTAATTTATATTTTGTGCGCATCTGTATAATTTAATTGTTGGCTATGTAATCAAATATTAAGATGATGTTCACAAACACTATTATTTGATAATTATACACGATTAATTAATTATCATAGAATTAAATAATCAAGACACAAATTTTTGTGTTATTTTAGAATATAAACTAACTGCATTATTTCTATTAATAAATAAATAAAGAAAAGCAAACTAACCGAATTCCCTATCCTAACTCAACGGTTAAGGCCGCGCACTCTGTACTCTGAGACCCGTGCTCGAATCCCAGGTGGGCCAAACTTTTTCGATTTCACATTTATTATTAGTAGTGCATAACGATGGGATTTTGCATTTATTATTTAGTAGTGCATAACGATGGGATAAAAGAAAAAAATAAAACCATTCTAACCGAACTCCCTATCCTAACTCAGCGGCTAAGGCCACACACTCTCGACCCCGCAACCCGCGCTCAAATCTTAGGTGGGCCAAATTTTTTTATATTTTTTACTAAACGATGGCGGCAGGGCCCTTCACTGCCGGTTTTGGTTTTAAAACCGGCAGTGACATAGTCGGTTGCTCAAACCGACACAGAAGACCCAATTCACTGTCGGTTTTTAAACTAAAACCGACAGTGATGTGTAGATGCTCCTCACATGCCAATAGTGCTCCCATGACCACAACAGTTGGAACACTGCTCCCACCTACCCCGACAACTTTAGTTCAGAAATAAAAATGTACCACGACTGCTAGCCCCTATAAAATGGTCCTCGGCTAGGGGCTAGCCTCTCTATGCATGTTGGTTTCAGCCAGACCTTATCAGCCATAATATAATGTTTTTCTCTCACAACAAACCGGTAGTGATGTTCATGCCCCCCTATATAAAACAAACTGTCGGCCACATATATATATCCCACCCACCCACGAACGCTCTCAGTCTCATTTCTTATGTTTTACTCTCACTTCTCAAGACATCCTCTCTCTCTACGTGATTTGGTCATGGCTCCTGCATTTTTCAATTGTATTGATATGTTGTCTTCTCTAATATTCTATCTATATTCGTTTGATCTATATTTATATTTATGTTTCTTTGCATTCTACATTTATATATATTCTTATTCCTTGCATTCGATCTACATTTAATTATGTTGCCACATTTTACTTGTAAGAATTTTTTGTGCTTATATTTTATGTTCATATTTTTTTTGCATTTTATCGATCAGGTGGTATGAACAACGGACCTCCCCCACCACAGGAACCAGGTTTCCACCCTGGTGATGAGCCATTCGCTCCTAATGTGGTCATTCCACGGTTTCCTGTTCCAACTATTGTATGAAATATTTTCCAACATCTTTTGTTTTTTTATGCTAACAAAAGTGTAATTAGTTTAATATCATTGTTGCATGCATATATGTCGCACCTATATCCCCAATAGATTGGCTGCGAACAGCACTTAGCTGGTTCTTTCTCTCAGACATCATCGAGAACACGGCATCTAATGCAAGTGGTCGGCTATGGACGTGTGAACTCGGTTTTTCCATCCCTGTGAGGGGTTTAAATCATCGGAACCATATCCACGGGACGGGAATACATAGCCCGGACGTGATAAGTGCCTAATTAAGTGCCATGCGCATCTGTTTAGAGGCACTTCGACGTATTCGCTATGATGTGCCTGATTTCTCGCACTTCAAGGCGCTTACTTTGAATGTTGGTGATATCCCCGTCCCGCAAGCAAGCGAATGGCTTGCGAGCTACAGCCATGCGGATGTGGTAAAATGATCACTTATATTTGAGTCATGGTTATTTGTTGTTTATTATTGTAATAACATTCTCCAATTTTTTTTCTTTTTCTCCACATGCAGATTGCGCTCTAGGATATATGTTGTCAAATTTTTATACTCGTCATCGGGAACCAAAAGATTGTCCATTTCATACTTCATTGCTGGTGTTCCCGTCCCTTGTACATCATAATAGATGTTCACAGCCTCTTCCATGGTTAATTCTGGATTGTCTTCGACGTACTTCTGTATGTTCCTTAAATCTTTATTGTGTATTTCTTTATCTCTTGTTGTAGCGTATTTATTCTGTGTTTGCCTTTCGAATTCGGACTTCAACAAATACGAAGGCAGTGAGGCACAGAGATTGAAGAAACTAACACAATCTTTCTTCGAGATATGTGCTGTAAATTTTTCTTTCATCAAGGTGGTAACGCTGCCACTGAACGGCCTTTTTCTTTTCTATTGGTCTACTTTGGGAGCATTAGCGACCGAATCTAAGGACCTTTTCTACGACTGCGAGGATGTCCTTGATCTTGTTTTGGGCTGAGGTGGAGGAGGAGGAGGAGGAGGATGACGACGAGAATTCTGTTTTCCCGGCGCTGATGAAGATGGAGGAGGGGAGGAGGAGTCTCTTTTCTCAGGGCTGATGAAGATGGAGTCGGACGAGAAGGAATAGAAGAAGACCTCTATCTTCTTGGGGGTGATGGCTCCAGATGAGGAGGGGAGTGATCTCTGTTGGAAGATGGTGAGTGATCATCACAGGTGGGCGAAGACTCGTAGTCGTCCTCATCATTAGAGGACAATTGATGGTCAAGCTTAATGAAGCGCTTGCGCCAGGCCACTTGAGAGCTCTTGTTTTGACCAAGTTTCGGCCTGTCTTCCGCTACAGGGTACTCAATGGGTATCTTGTTAAACTTCTTATCAAGTATTCTGTCAATGGTGACGCGAGCGTACCCCTGTGGAATTGGGCGGCCATTAATTGTCCCATCTCCCGCAGGCCAGGCCTAGCCAAGCGTCACCTTGTCCTTTGTCCATTCCTGACGGATGTACAACTTGACATTGACGGGTTCAATGATGCCGTCCACCGGATGAGGCACATTCGCCTCTTCTTCGTCGAGCGGGGTCGATCCGCAGCTGCTGCGACCCCTAAACTGTGGGCTAAAGGCAGTAGGAGTAGGGTTTTGTGGTACTCCTGACCCCTTGGACAGCAAAATTTGCTCGACTCGCGCTTCAACAGTCGCCTCAATCCGTGTTTCTATTCTGTCTTCCATCTCTTTTAGTCGCCTCAAATACTCTGCCTCCTGTTCCGTTCTACCCCTCGAGTGGCTCCGGTAAGTGTTAGATTCTTGGGGGAATGCTAGTTTCCAAGGAACAACACCGGTTCCTCTAGTGCGACCAGGGTGCTCCTTGGTTCCGAGTGCTTGGGTGAGCACGTCTTTCTCCCTATTAGAAGTGCGAGTCCCTTGCCTCACCTCCTCAGTTACCTAGGAGATCCTCTGGATGAGTTCGCTCATGGGTTCATTTGTGGAGCTAAAGCTCCCGTCCTCGGCGTGTCATACATTCCTCCCCATACAGTATAATACCGATTTGGGCTCCCAATCAGCTGTCTCAACCTGAACGCTTTCCTCAGCAAGGTGATCCATCTTTTGAAGTTCTGCTTCAAATTCTGGCATCTTTTTGGCGTAGCCACGAGAGCCGAGATGATGAGGATTCGTCGCTTTCTGTGAGTTCTCCTTATTCTTCCTGCTCAGTGCCGAGTACCCTTCGGATAACCTGTATTCCTTGAAATGTTGTCATAAGTCCTTCTGCTTTCTAAACTGTCCATCATCGAAATCTGGCTCTTTATTTTTTAAGACAAAATTCTTGTACAATATCCCCTTGAAATTCTTGAAGCATGTCCCCATGATTTTTTTTGTTTTTTCTTGACTAACTCCCTGTCATACTCGGTTGGGAAAGTGAAATACTCTGGGATCTTGACATCTCATATGTAATCCTTCTCACTTTCGGGAATCCTCCACGGTCATCATTTTTTCCAATTCACTTCCTGTACCTAATCGGGATGAAGTCTCTAACAAGTAACCTGAGGATAGCCTTGTATTTGGTCAAAGCTATAGACGGTGAGAGTGGATCTCCGAATTCATCGAACTCAGTAATGTGCCAGTGTGCATTCCTACTAACAGGAATCTTTGACACGCCTCGCTTGAATCTGGCCTTCCTACTACCCGAACCCTCTGGCTCCTCGGCCGGCGGAGGCTCCTGTAGAGACACCAAGTAAGCTATGACTCTCTCAATTGATTAGCGTGTGTGGCTACACAGTCATATGATACCAAAGTTACCTGACTATCTTGGTCATTTTGACTCCGATCGAGCACGTCGACAGTGACGGTGCAGCGATACCCATTGTCCTGCAACGCACGGCAGGGGGTCAAGCACGATTTGAAAGCAATGAGTGGAGGCTCGAAGTGTTTCTCTTACAGCAAACTCATACGGATCCATCTCATTCAGCTGTCGGAGAGTCTTCTCTTCAAGAGGTGCATGCACTTGCACCTGGCCCTGCTGCTCCACCGGCACAGGGACAGATCGGACCTGAATTTTCTGGTTCTGGTAACTGTAGGAGAATAAAACCGCATTATAATAGGTTGCCAAACCAGTTAGCCACGGTCTACACTATTCACAAGCACACTGATCGAAGTATTCAGGTACCAAGTATATATAATAAAACTTACCTGGAACAGAACTGGTGAGCCTCTGGAATAGACGGATTGAAGTACCACCTGGACGCCGTGTTGGCGCTCAGATAGTAAGTACCTAGTATATGAGTGCCAGGTAGGACAAACATTTTTAGGCAGCGGTAGCAGAACATCACAAAAGAGGGCAAACAAATAGAATCGTGTGTACCTTGATAAGATTTCACCAGTCCTCCAACAAACAGCACAACAATAGGCCTATCCACAGCACCACCGTTGATAGCATCAGTGTTGAATGCAGCAGCCCTCTGTCCCCATAGAGTAACCTTCATCTCAGAGTAGCTGCATGCACCACAAAACCAACCACAGAGTTGGAAACAACCTGTCCGCACCAGTAACGGTAAAGGAAAGTAGGGAGAAGGAACAAGCATAACCTTAGGTCCCTAAGAATAACGTGTCTGGTGAGTGTAGGGGTGGGTTTGTTGGGCAGGTGAACCCTGTAGGCCTCAAACTTCTCCACCAGCAGCCCAATTGTGTCTGCAGGGACAGTTTTATTAGCATGAAACAACAAAAATAGTAGCAAAAAACACCGGGCATGTGTGAACTTACCAACGAAATTCCTGGTGTCACCAGCATGCGAGGACAGATCGCCTATTGGCGTTATCTTGTAAGCGTACTTTGGGAAATCTGGACACAGTGATTCCTGGTGCCACTCAGGTCATGTGGTTTTAGATACATACAGATACCACATGTATAGGTATCTGTATGTATCTAAAACCACATGACCTGAGTGGCAATGGAACACGAATGTATGCAAGCAGCAAGAAAATAGGTAGAGGAACAAACCTTCTCATCAACAAGCACAAGATCGACATGCTGGATGGGTCCGTCATCGGTTCCACCACGGTATTCCCACTTGCGGCTAAGGATGAAAACGGTCGAACTCGGTCGAAAAACTCCTCAACCGTTTTCTACTTTTACATTTGAAATACGAAAGCGAAAGTGAAAGCGGACAAGCCGGACACGAAAACGAACACGAACTTACGGAATATCTAGAATTTCGGAAACGAACCAATTCGAGCGGAATTATGTCGAACACGGTCGGTATGCGAAAATTCAATACGACCAGCAACACTAAAAGCAGGAGAAAATTCCTTCAATGCAGGAGAAAATTCCTTCAATCTCTCTCTTTTTCTTTTTTCTCCTCATATTTCTTTTCTTTTTCTTTCCTTTTTTATTTCTCTTTCCTTCTCCCCTTCTTTTCTTTTCCCCTCCTCTCTCCTTATCCGATCGGCCTCTCTTTCCTTCTCTCTCTCTCGGGCGGCGTCCAGGCCATCACCCGCGCCCCCACCTCCGGTCCTCTGCCCTCCACCTTCGGCCCGCACCCCCACCTCCCGCCGGCGGACGCCGCCGATGCTGCGCCCCGCCCGCCGCCGTGGTCTCCACCGGCGCATCAGGCGCGTCTCGTCGCCGCCGGTGCTCCACCCGTCGTCGATCCGCCCCAAGCCCGCCGTCGTGGTCTCCGCCGGCGCATCAGGCGCGTCACGGCGCCGCCGGTGCTCCACCCGCCGACGCATCAGCCGCCGCCAGTGCTCCACCCGCCACCAGGTTAGCCCCGCACCCGTGGAAAGCAAGGCAGGGCAGGGCAGTGGCAGCGCGTGGTGCAGAGGAAAGGGGAGCGGGTGGCGGTGGCGCGGCGCTCCGGCAGCGGGCAGCGCGGCAACGGCGGGTGGAAGTAGAGGCAGGGGAAGAGGAAGGGTGAGCTCCCGGTGGTGCGATGCGAGCGGCGGCAGTGGCGAGCTCCCGAGGGTGACCTTCGCTTGCTGGAATTCAGTTCGAACCAAATTTAGAATACGGAACACTCCGAATAAAATATAGAAAAGTAGAAATCGATCGAACAAAGCCTAAACCGAATTCGATCCGATTTCGAATTTAGTATTCCATATTTCGAATTCGAATTTAGTATTCCGTATTTTGTCCGAAAATACGAATTCGCTCGGATCAAATGTAGAAAACGATGCGGTTTGGTTCGGGATATTTCCTTTCCGTTTTCATCCTTACTTGCGGCAGACACGAACACAGATGACCAAGCGCCATGCACGCGGCCGCAGATCAGGAAGCAAGTCAAAAGCCATTGGACCACACTGCACATAGCACGAGGGGGGAAGCCAGAAGCACATGCTATAAGGATCACGTCAGAAAGAAACACGGTCCACAGTCAAGAAGAGTACACACCATAATCTGGTCATGATCATCCCTAGAAGGCAGGGAGCTGGAACATCCAAAAGAACCAAAATTCTCTACAATGACTAACCCAGCATACACTACGGGAAATACGTGATTTGCCGAATGCAAAAATCTTTACCGAGTGCCAAATTTCGGGCACTCGGCAAAGACATGCTTTGCCGAGCGCCGCACTCGGTAAAATATGGCACTCGGCAAAAACATGCACTCGGGCACTCGGCAAAGGCAGACACTCGGCAAAGATTGGTAGATGCCTAAAAGCATCCAGCGGCGTCCTCTTTGCCGAGTGCCCCCCGTTTGGCACTCGGCAAAATATTTTTTTTGATTTTTTGCCACCAATTTTTTTTAAAGCTTTGGTACACTACCACAAACAACATGTTTAAATTTGGGACATTTTCATTGCCTTTTGGCATATTTCTATAGTTTATTTTGTTTTGTTGAATTTTTCCAGAAAATATAAGTTTGAACTGCAGGTGCATCGAATAATGGATTAAATTCGTTCAAAAATGTTATCCTTGTTTCTTAGTGTAAATTTAGGCTAAATCCAGGAACTGTCTCAAAATTTCGATCAACGTGCTCACGGGGCAACGCCGCCAATTTGCGTGGGAGTGGTTTTTTAATTGTATAAAATGCGAACGAATTCCGAAAATCATGAAACTTGTCGAGTTGTCGCCATATCGTATGCGTATGCCGTGGAAAAAATTTGAAAAAGTTTCGACCACGTTGTCACGTACGATGCTCACAAACCAGGACATCTCCACATGTGATATTTGGAGGCCCAGCAGGCGGCCCAGGCGGAGGCCCATCGGCTGGAGATGGAGGCTGTACAAGCCCAGAGGGCGGTCGAGGCGCAGAGGCTGCAGGACATGTTCAGCTTCATGGCGAGCCTTCAGGCCTTGCCAGGTGTGGTCGTGCCCCAGTCGCTGCTCGCTCCAGTTGTGGCTCCTCCTCCTCCTGTAGGGACTCCGGTGAGTATATATGGTTGTTTATTCCTTTAGCTTGTGCGACCCTCCTGTAGATACTCATGAATTCGCTTCTCTTTTGTGCAGCCACAGTCGGCGGGTTCGAACCCGACTCCTCAAGATGGCCCTTCTCCACAGGCCGGGTGGCCAACTGGCCCTCCTCAAGGTGGCAGTTCACACTCCGGGTGGGGAGACTGGCACTAGGTACCGTTTATTTGTTTCTTTTCATGTTGCATGGACTTGTGTTAGACTTAGCCTTATGTTGGACTACTACTAGAGACATATATATTGTGATGGATATTGTCATGGATAATGCGAATGTATGTGATGGATTATGGACAATGGATTTGTATGTGATGTATTATGGATGGTGGATGTGTATGTGATGGGTTATGGATGTGTATGTGATGGAATATGGATGTGTATGTGATATATCCTATGCTGTTGTTGATATATATGTGATTTTTTTGTTTGTGCTGATGGAAAGCAAAAAACCAAAAAAACAGTATTTTTTTCTCTCTTTGCCGAGTGCCACACTCAGCAAAGAGGGCTTTGCCGAGTGTCGTGACCATGGCACTCGGCAAAGCTGGGAAGCAGAGACCCAATTTCCCAGCTTTGCCGAGTACCAGAGCCATGGCACTCGGCAAAGATGTTTTTTTTTTAAAAAAAAATTCTTTGCCGAGTGCAAGAGTATGGCACTCGGCAAAGAATTTTGAAAAAAAAAAGAAAAAATTCTTTGCCGAGTGCCACTGAGGTGGCACTCGACACAGAGGCCGTCAGAGTTGACGTCGGATTTTTTTTTGCCGAGTGCTGACGTGACACTCGATAAAGGCTTTACCGAGTGTCCGATGTGTAGCACTCGGCAAAGAAACCTTTGCCGACGAATTCTTTGCCGACTGCTCGGCAAAACCTTTGCCGAGTGCAATAGGGGCTTTGCCGAGTGCCCTAAGCACTCGGCAAAGAGCCCGTCTGCAGTAGTGACAGGCAACACCATGAAGAACCAAATTACAAATCTAATCGGCGTATCATTGGCTGACCTGCGTCTGATCTCGTTTCAAACGTCCTTATTACGAACAAAGAATCAAATTACAAATCGAACTGGTATATCTAGGCGGCAAGACAAATACAAAAGCTATTGAGCCGACCATCACAAAAGCCAATCTGTACTGGATTTCAAAACGGAATTAGACACGGGGAAAAAACCTGGCCTGTTATTTAGAACAATTTCTGTGATTTCTTTAAAGGCGCTAAGCTGCTCTTCGTTTAACTTGCTAACCAAATCCTTTGCCTCTCCCATTAGTTGTTATATATTATATGAACGTTCTTCCTGTATAAGTCTGTTACCACAAGCAGGCTCTAAATTTGTGGTTCTTTCTGGTAAATTGTGGTCCCTCGTTCTTGCCCCGTTCCTTGAAAAAGGAGTCGAGAGGTCATCAAGCAAACAGTTTTTAAGCTCTGCATCAGAAAGCTGGTACTGAGCATTACCTATAAGATCTCTAAAGCGTATATCGCTTTTACTTGCTATATTCAAAATAAATCTTAATGCCTGCGTTTCAGACAATTTCAAAACCGGTGGTGGATCCCTCGGAACTACCGAAATGGAACTATGATGGGTCAAGCACAGGGCAAGCCCCGGGAGAAGACAGTGAAGTCATTCTACAGTAAGAGGGAAATTACAATATATGTGTGCTTTTATATGCAAGCATTGTACTGTTACATTTCTGATGTTTCTCTTTCTGTTTTCAGCCCCCAGGCTATCTTCAAGGACCCATTCCTAGGTGGCAACAACATTTTGGTACCAACCATCCCAACCGAATCAGCCCTTCATATACACGTTTTTAGCCTTTTTGTGCCATTCCACATAAACTTGAATAAAAGGGCTAAAAGAATAGCAGTTACTAGTTACTAGAATGCCACTGCCTTTTCAACTAGTCCTTTAGCTGTAATACGTTATTTGATTATATTGTAATTGTGGCATATTCCTCTTGGACTGAATGCCACGTTGTCACCTGAATGCATTGGCAATCTTGCTGAACTTTAACTAGCATGTGCATGACAGCACGCTGATTAATATAAAATTTGGCTTCCCAGGTTATCTGTGATACCTACACGCCGCAGGGGAATTTTTTTTTTAATTTTCACACTTTTTGGAAACTAATTTTAAATCTAACATGGTCGGGTTTTTTTAAAAAAAAACTAACACTTTTGGCCGCACCTATTGCCCTGGCGCGGCCAAATACCTGTGCCGCGCCATGCATGGTGGCGCGGCAGAGGGCTGACGTGGCGGCAACCGGAATCGCTGACCGCTAAAGAGGCAGGGCCTGCCGTGCCACCGATCTTGGCGCGGCACTGCCGCGCCCTGATCCGTGGCGTGGCAGAGCCGAATAAAACCGATCGCCGCGGCCCGCGTCCGCCAGTGGCAGAGCAGCCGTCGTTGCCCAAGCAGCGCAGCAAGGCCGTCTGGCCGCCGCGCCCGCGTCCGCCCGCGCCAGCCCGCCGCCGAGCACGCCGGCCGCCGCGGCCACGTCCGCCCGCGCCAGCCAGCCCGCCGCCGAGCAAGCCGGCCGCTGCGGCCGCGTCCGCCCACGCCAGCCAGCCTGCCGCCGAACACGGCACGGCCGCCGGCCGTCCGGTGCGGCCGCCGAGCCCGCACGCCGGCGCGCCACCCCCTCCGGCCACGCACGGCGGCTGCCCGCGCCTCCCGGCCCGGTCTAGCGCGCTACAGCGAGGTACTCCCCTAATAAAGTTAGTAAAATTATTAAAGTATAGTTAGTAGAGTTAGTAAAGTTATTTAGTTTAGTTAGTATAGGTAATATAGTAAGTTAGTATAGGTAGTAAAGTTAGGTAGTTTAGTTAGTACAGTTATTGAGTCTAGTTATACATTGGATTTAGTCTAATTAGTTGTTGTAGTTAGCCTTGTATAGATGTTAATATTAGATTAGTTAGTATAGTTATAGTTAGAATATGTATTAATATTACTATGGACATTACGTACGACGATTTCGACGACTTGATGAAGTTTCTTGAAATGCTTTTGTAGATGGATTGTTGTGTTAGAGTTTTGTATGGAGGAAGTGTTAGGAGAGAAGATGGTATGTTTGAGGATATAGAAGAAGAATTGGAATGGTTTGATGAACCTCCTAGCTTCAACGACCTTTGTGTCCGTTTGAATACAAAGTTTGACGGTGATTTCACACTGAAGGGGAGGTTTGATACTGGAAAGACTAGGGCACACTATGTCATCATGCCCTTGCGCGACCCTGCTCACTGGTCCCGCTACACTAGGGTTCTCCAAGGTTCCAATGTGCCCATGGCTAAGGTGGTGGTGGAGAATGGGTACATGATGCAGGGTGTTTAGGATGGCCCGTTCAATGACGGTGTTGGAGGCAATGAGCAAGAATTGAGGGTCGAAGGGGAAGCAACTCAGGGTAACATGGATTTGTATGGTCAGTTGACGTAGGAGCAGTTTCATTCAACTGCAGTAGGTTGTATAAGCAATGACTTCGATATGAATGATTTTGAACGGGAAGAGGAGGAGCAGGAGGAGGAGGACATGAGACGATTCTAATGATGACCAAGGAGGTACAGATGCTATGCCAACACCGGCTGATGCCATGCCAGTATCGGTTCATACTATGCCATTACCAGTACTAACAGAGGTTTTGCATGGTGTCCAGGCTCAGGGTAGACTAGTCATAGATTTGGCTGCAGATGACACCCCCTATGATTTATGGGCCAGAATTAGCGAAGCGCAGCAGTATGTTCCACCACCACCTTACACAGCGACTGAGCTTGAGCAACTAAGGTCCAAGAACGTACCTTTTATGGGAGTTCTGAACTATAGGGATGTCAGCATGACGGATATGGCAGTTTGTGACACCGGTCTCCAGTTGTGTAGGAATTCATTGTATAACCATGAGAAAGAAACCCTTAGGAAGGGGATGATATTCAACACAATGTCAGAGATAAAACTCTTCCTTCAGGACTATGCTGTGTACCACCATAGGCCATACATCATCACTCGGACCAGGAGTTGAGGTACCACGTGATATGTAAAAACGGTTGTATGTGGAGGTTAAATGCACGAAAGAGATAGAGTGATGGCAAGTGGAGGATAACTAAAGTTATCGAACCCCACACTTGCCTAGACAATAGGGGGAAGGTAAATCATCAGCAGCTCACTGCACGTTACCTTGCCTAGACAATTGGGGCTCGTTGATGATAATAATGACATATCGGTGTCTTCTTTACAACAGTCCATATCTAGATTCATTAGGTATGATGTGACGTACGGAAAGGCTTGGCGTGCTAAGCAAATTGCTCTAGCGATTCGATGGGGTACTTGGGAGGAAGCGTACAACAGGGTGCCCCACATCTTATGTGCAATGCATTACTACAACCTTGGCTTGAAATAGTTTATGGACACTGGAGGGATGTTTTTTCGGGACCCATTGAGGCATGTCCTCTATCGTGTATTCTGGTCATTCGCGCAAACGAAACATGCATTCCAGTTTTGTTGGCCAATCGTACTTGTTGATGGCACTTTCCTAATAGGAAAGTACAGGGACACCTTGATGATGGTTGCTGCTGTTGATCCTGAGGATCAGATAGTACCCATGGCTTTTGCTTTGGTAGAGGGAGAGAACAATGAATCGTTGTCATGGTTCATGCGGCTTCTACGTGTGTAAGTGCTTGGCCCAACTCGCACTATATGTTTGATCTTGGATCGTCACGCAGGGCTTCTTAATGCTGCAGCTAAGTATATAGATGGGTTCCCGCCTCTAGTACATAGATGGTGCATGAGACACTTTGCCGCTAATTTCTGGTGGCGTCAGCAGAAGCAGGAGGTATGTAACAAGGTAAAGGCTCTATGTTGTGTACGTATAGAGCACCAGTTCAAGGAGACAAAGAGAGAACTAGACAAGATGGTAAATGCAACGGGAAAGGCCTAGTTAGAGGTGCAGATGGAATAAAAGGCTAAGTGGGCGTTAGCATATGACGAGGGGTGTTTCAGGTATGGCATCATGATCACTAACTCCTCGGAGTCCTTCAACCGTGTATTCATCGGAGTTCGATCGTTGCCTATGTCTGGAATTGTTGAGTTCTCATTTCATAAGTGCAACGAATATTTTGTGAAGAGGTGGGAACTTACGCAGAGGAATATAGCTAAGCAGGGGCGTTTTGGAAAGGTCGGAGCTAAACATTTGAAAGAGGCCGAGGAATTAGCCAAGCAGCACACCGCTGAGCCGTATGGACCCCGCCGTCATATCTTTAGTGTACGGGGCAAGGGTGGCACAAGCTTAGGCGGTGAACGTTATGGTGGACAAAACTACTGAGTTGATCATGAAAAGGTACAGTGCAGTTGCAACGTCCCTCAGATCATGCATGCCCCTTGCTCTCATATGATCATGGCCTGTAGGGTTCGCAGGTACAACTATGAGGATCTGCCATATATGTCACCCTTGTATCTCCGTTCGAACACCGTTAGTATTTGGGAGATGAGCTTCAAGCCATACCTTGACCCGACACAATGGCCACCTTATAATGGTTATGACTACGTGTAGCATCTGGATCTAATGAAGGTAGGGAAGGGTAGGAGGAAGAAGAAGCGACTCAAGGGGGACATGGACGCTATGAGAGGGTACGGCGAAGACATGTACGGCGGGGGAGACTTCAACGAGACCCGTGGCTGGAATCTTTGCTCTGTTTGCAAACAATCTGGTCACAAGGCTAGCCGGCATAGAAGACGAGGGTAGCAGGTGATTTCATATTGTGTTCGTACTGCATAACAAGTAGTTCAAATTTTGCAATGCTACATAATGTAAATCTGAATATTGTTAATTTGAATACTCTAACCCTTTTTATCAATTTGTAATAGGATGGCCCCTCCCACGCCGCACCAGTTGTACCCCCTTCTTGAGGTGGAGTACGACGACTCCCTTCTTCCACCGGACGACGAGGTTTCCAAGAGGCATTCGAGGGATCCTTACATTCCTAGGACTTAGTCCATTACGTCGAACTTATGTCGAACGAATATTGTTGTTGAAAACTTGTAGACTCATAAACTAATGAAAATGTTATGTGGCAACTTGTCATTCATTTATTTGCTTCATGTTCGTTTCAACTTGAGCACGGTCGCGGCACCACTTGTAGTTTTGTACAGCACCGACAACAACTCAATTGAAGATGGATGTTGTCTGTCCGCGTCACTGCCGTGTCATCGTCTATGGCGCGGCACTGACGCGCCATGGACTCTGGCGCGGCAGAACCTGGGCTATGGCGCGGCCAAACCAGTGGGCTACGGCGCTGTATTCGAGATAATTTCGCCCGATTACGTTCATTTTAGAAATTTTGAATGCATGACACAAACAGATGTGATCACTTAAGATCGATCATGGGTAATCCGAGTACATGACATATAGGTACAATACATCAGTAGTTCAAATGAAATATAAGACAACATAATGGAATTTCTACTACATAGCTACATTGATCATTAATAAAGCATGGAACTAACAGACGGCGCAATCAAACACCCTTAGTCAGAAACATACTGAGTAAGCAACTCGTCGTTCGAGTATCAATCCTCAACCACAACCCTGTTGCTGTGGCTAGGCTCACCTGCATTGCCCTGATCTGCCTTTCGCCTATAGTAAGCGGCCTCTGCGGCCTGAGTGAAGAACGCGTCGTCATCCTCCTCCGCTTGTAAGCCCGCCTCTGCTAGAGCGACGAGCTCACTCAGTCTGTCAGTGTCATCCTTAGCCTCCTCCGCCTGCAAGCCCGCCTCTACTAGAGCGATGAGCTCGCTCAGTCTGGCAGTGTCGTCCTCATCCTCGTCCCCCTCATCAGACAACACAATCGGTGATTCAACGGTGTGACCAGCTCGCTTTCTATGCTCATATAACTTCTTTTCCTCATACCTTGCACGAGCCACCTCTGCAACATGGTCCTCGCTGCATTCAATCCCTTCATGTATAAAATGCAATCAGTTAGCAACGCGACTATATTACATTTAAAATCAGGCAACGAAAAAAAGGCTTTGAAGTACTCACTGGCACATAATGAAACAACATGCTCGTTCAAGACCTGCATCTGTACTCTTGTCTCCTCCCTTGCCTCCTTCCTTGCCCTCTCCTCTTCTAATGTCATCCGTCTCTCCAATCCTTATTTGACAAGCCCAACGTCGATCGGGTTACAAAAACCGCATTATCTAGCAAACTCACGCATCTTGTCTTTGTGATGTTTAACGAAAAGGTTGACGTAGTCAGGTCCATATCCCCTCTTCCGTGCAATTACTTGCTTCCCCTTTAGTTCATCCAAGAACTTAGCTTGACCATTATAACATTCCCACCTACATTTCCTAGTGCTCTGTTCAAACGATAAACTATATCATATATGTCTTAGAAAAAGAAACAAAATATGATTTCATGGTTACCACAAAAATAACCAACCTCATCATAGTCAATCATATGGCCGCAATAATGGCATATTCCAAGCTCTGAAGGGACTAGACCGTAGTTTGATTTAACACCACATTCGCACTTGACTGGCGGTGCTTTATAAATTAACCTTTCTTTTTTCTTTTGCTTTGCTTTTAGAGGTTCTTTGGGCCATTTGTTCTTAGGACCATACAACTACTCCTTGAAACGACACTTCACCATTGAATACACCTAAATAATGTGACATTAGTACATGACACATATAGCTCAATATTTCAACACATATACTTTGCACTTACTTCATGCTTGTTTGGACACACAAACTCCAACGTATTGTCAGGGTTTATCACGGCTCGGTCTCCGCAATGGCACAGAGGAGGTTCCTCGAGTCGTCTAACTGCGGCTAAGTGCTTCTCCTTAGCCGTCATTGAAGGGGGGTTAGGGGAGGTGGAACCCATCGCTCGAAGTGCTCTCATGGATATCGCCCTCTCCACCAATCGTCGAAAAGGAGGTACATGGGGTCAAACTTGTATGCACCGTCGATCCACTGAAAGAAAAAGCACCTCTCATGGCCCTACACAATAAAAATTCAACAAAATATTAGTAACCTAGTAATACAAATAAAGAAGAAAAATATACAGAAACAATTACTTACATTAAAACGACTGCACGTGTATAGGCAACGAGCCGCTGTGTTCGGATGTCTCGATTGAAACACGTCGACCGGACGACCACAGTCACAGTTAGGGACATGGAGTTCAGGAGGGATGGGGTCATCTTTGCTAGACTCGTCGGGGTACAATTCTTTAGGACGACCCCGTTTTCACCATAACTGCTCCCGAAACATGTCTTCCATCTAATAAAACGGTTCAAATTAAACATCAATCAAAACAACGCAAATTAATGTAAAATATAATTATTTGCAATGCAACTAAAATAATATAACCAACAATTATAGCAACAAAAATATACATGGTAAACATACTTCTAACTAAATAATTAACCTTAACATTGACAAAATCAAACTAATATATTCCTTCAAACCGTAGACCATAGTTCCCAAACATAATTTTCCTCCTAAACTTAGCTCCCATTCATAATATACTATCCACCATTCAAACGAAAATAAAATATGCGTCATTACCTTGCACGAGGACGAGGAGGGAGGGAGGCCGCCGGGGAATGGAAGGGAAGGGAGGGAGGCGGCAATGGAGGGTCGGGCGGGGGCCGGGCTACCGGCGTTCGTGGCGTGGCGGCGGGCTGGCGCGGGCGAACGCGGGCGCGGCGGCCTTGTTGCTCGGGCAGCAGGACTGGCGGCGTCGGTTTTATTCGGCTCTGCCGCGCCACGGATCAGGGTGCGGCAGTACCGCGCCAAGATCGGTGGCGCGGCAGGCCCTGCCCTGTCAGCGGTCAGCGATTCCGGTCACCACCACGTCAGTCCTCTGCCGCGTCACCATGCATGGCGCGGCACATGCATTTGGCCGCGCCCGAGCAATAGGCGCGGCCAAAAGTGTTAGTTTAAAAAAAACCGATCGTGTTAGATTTAGAGCCTCTTTGGCGGGGCTCCTGCAGGGGCTTCAGCTCCGGCTCCTGCTGGAGCTGTGCCAAACGCTTGTTTTGGAAAAGGCTCCGCATGGGGAGCCGGAGCCATTTTTTGCCTGCGCAGAAGAAGCCTAAAAACGAGCTTCGCGTGGCTCCTTGCTGTGGGTTCACGTCGTCTAGTGCGAAGAGCCGTTTTGCCAAACGTTTTCCAGAACGGTTTCAGCTCCTCCAGAGGAGCTGCTCCTTTAGAGGAGCCAGAGCCCTACCAAACAGACTCTTAAAATTACTTTCCAAAAAATATTAAAATTAAAAAAAATCCCGCAGGGGGAACCCCTTCCTACTAACAAACGCCAAAGGGCTGCGCAAATTTTCAGTGACCCAAAGGTAATTATGACTTAAATCACACGTGTCCTATGTCACTATTATTTTCTCATTGCCTTCACGGAATGAGTTGAAAGTTGAAGCACTTGCTGTGTCATTTTCCTTCCAGGTTTGGCATAGAGCAAGAGTACACTTTGCTCCAGAAAGATGTGAATTGGCCTCTTGGTTGGCCTGTTGGAGGCTACCCTGGTCCCCAGGTAGATAAGGAGAAAGAACTTGGTTTATCACGCCATATGATGTTACTTTATTGAAATACATGTCTTGTACTGGTTTAATGAGCACAATTTTGAAAAAAAAAAACGTATTGTGTCAAAATATGCCAGGGTCCGTACTACTGTGCCGTAGGAGCAGACAAATCATTTGGCCGTGACATATCAGATGCTCACTACAAGGCATGCCTTTACGCTGGAATTAACATTAGTGGAACAAACGGGGAGGTCATGCCTGGTCAGGTATGGTTATGATACTTCTATACACATGTATTTTCTTTTTCTGAATCAGTGTGGTATAGCACCACCACTCCGTCCCTTATTTCTCTTCTTTCAAGGAAAATATAAAATTGTTTAGCAGGCAGAACTTCATAAACCTTATCTGTAAAGTGGGAGTACCAAGTTGGACCTAGTGTTGGTATTGAAGCCGGAGATCACATATGGATTTCGAGATACATTCTCGAGGTACCTCAAACAATAATTAAGTATTTCCCCATATTTTGTGATTTTGTTTCTTTTCTTCTTCCTAATTATTAGAGCATATTTTACAAGTCCAGAAACTTATTATAGTAAGGCATTTATAATTACACACAGCAACATATCATGATTGAATTAGGCATTTCAAAATAATCTTCTCATGGTGAAAAATAATAGTTCATTTTATCTGTACTACTCAAAATATCTGAGGCCTGAACGGTCAGCGATTCCGGTCACCACCACGTCAGTCCTCTGCCGCGTCACCATGCATGGCGCGGCACATGCATTTGGCCGCGCCCGAGCAATAGGCGCGGCCAAAAGTGTTAGTTTAAAAAAAACCGATCGTGTTAGATTTAGAGCCTCTTTGGCGGGGCTCCTGCAGGGGCTTCAGCTCCGGCTCCTGCTGGAGCTGTGCCAAACGCTTGTTTTGGAAAAGGCTCCGCATGGGGAGCCGGAGCCATTTTTTGCCTGCGCAGAAGAAGCCTAAAAACGAGCTTCGCGTGGCTCCTTGCTGTGGGTTCACGTCGTCTAGTGCGAAGAGCCGTTTTGCCAAACGTTTTCCAGAACGGTTTCAGCTCCTCCAGAGGAGCTGCTCCTTTAGAGGAGCCAGAGCCCTACCAAACAGACTCTTAAAATTACTTTCCAAAAAATATTAAAATTAAAAAAAATCCCGCAGGGGGAACCCCTTCCTACTAACAAACGCCAAAGGGCTGCGCAAATTTTCAGTGACCCAAAGGTAATTATGACTTAAATCACACGTGTCCTATGTCACTATTATTTTCTCATTGCCTTCACGGAATGAGTTGAAAGTTGAAGCACTTGCTGTGTCATTTTCCTTCCAGGTTTGGCATAGAGCAAGAGTACACTTTGCTCCAGAAAGATGTGAATTGGCCTCTTGGTTGGCCTGTTGGAGGCTACCCTGGTCCCCAGGTAGATAAGGAGAAAGAACTTGGTTTATCACGCCATATGATGTTACTTTATTGAAATACATGTCTTGTACTGGTTTAATGAGCACAATTTTGAAAAAAAAAAACGTATTGTGTCAAAATATGCCAGGGTCCGTACTACTGTGCCGTAGGAGCAGACAAATCATTTGGCCGTGACATATCAGATGCTCACTACAAGGCATGCCTTTACGCTGGAATTAACATTAGTGGAACAAACGGGGAGGTCATGCCTGGTCAGGTATGGTTATGATACTTCTATACACATGTATTTTCTTTTTCTGAATCAGTGTGGTATAGCACCACCACTCCGTCCCTTATTTCTCTTCTTTCAAGGAAAATATAAAATTGTTTAGCAGGCAGAACTTCATAAACCTTATCTGTAAAGTGGGAGTACCAAGTTGGACCTAGTGTTGGTATTGAAGCCGGAGATCACATATGGATTTCGAGATACATTCTCGAGGTACCTCAAACAATAATTAAGTATTTCCCCATATTTTGTGATTTTGTTTCTTTTCTTCTTCCTAATTATTAGAGCATATTTTACAAGTCCAGAAACTTATTATAGTAAGGCATTTATAATTACACACAGCAACATATCATGATTGAATTAGGCATTTCAAAATAATCTTCTCATGGTGAAAAATAATAGTTCATTTTATCTGTACTACTCAAAATATCTGAGGCCTGAAGCCCATGATTTTACCCTTTAGTTAATACCAATTTTGGCATTACTATAAACACTTCTAAACATTGTCCTACTCACCTTTATCAGAGAATCACAGAGCAAGCTGGGGTTGTCCTTACCCTTGATCCAAAACCAATTCAGGTATGTCCACCAGTAAGTTGTTTAATTAAAATCATTGCAATGTGATAGAATTAAAGGAATCTTAACATATAGCCATATTGTATTGGTGACAGGGTGACTGGAACGGAGCTGGCTGCCACACAAATTACAGGTTAGTCTTTTATGCTAATGCTTAATTTCCTTCCGTTTTTTGTTCATGGTATTTTTGTCATTAACGGATAAACATCAGAATGCCTATAGCACTATAGTTTAGCATATGCTGACTGCTGAGTGCTAAAGGAAAAAAGGTTTGTTCTAGTGTTCTGGAAAGGGAGTAGAAATCAAGTATTAGTATATCATTAGTAAATTGTTGTCTAGTATGAGCGGATCCATTCACTTCAATTAATTACTAACTTTCTTTATTTAATATTTTTCCCAATACATATGTCACACGGGGATTGACAGACAGTCTGAATTCCTTGCGAATGTAGCACAAAGACGATGCGTGAAGACTGAGGATTTGAAGAGATCAAGAGAGCAATCCTGAACCTTTCTCTGCGCCATGATTTGCATATTAGTGCATACGGAGAAGGAAATGAAAGAAGATTGACAGGGAAACATGAGACTGCTAGCATCGAACCTTCTCATGGGTATGGATGGAGCACCTTTCATTATATTTTGCGAATGCACTGAATATTGTTTATTTATAAGTTATATTATCATTTATCAGGGTGTGGCAAACCGTGGCTGCTCTGTTCGTGTGGGGCGAGATACCGAGGCAAAAGGGAAAGGTACATGTTCTTGCAGTGTTCCCTGAAATTTCCTACAGTTGGAACTCACAAAATACACCCCACCCCCAAGTAAATATATAAATATCACAGTGACATAACTTTCCCCTAACTTTGCGTCATTTTGTTGAGTTGGTGTAGCTTCTAACTGGGGTCGTAGGGTTGCGCTCTCTCTGCATAGACCTATTTTCTAGTTCCTTTGGGTGCATTCGCGCATGACATCAGCAATTTAGTGACTTGAATCATAAATCTAGAGCTATTTACCCTTTTCACCTTGTCGGCTCCAACAGGTTACCTGGAAGACCGTCGGCCGGCATCAAACATGGACCCATACATTGTGACGGGGCTACTGGCTGAGACCACAATTCTCTGGCAGCCAACCCTTGAAGCGGAGGTTCTTGCCACCAAGAAGCTGGCGCTGAAGGTATGAAGCAATTGAAGGATGGTTTAGCCACGAATAAACAGGCCCACAACAAAATTGATTCTGTTGTTCACTGGCCTGGGTCCCGCGACTCCGCTCGGCGCCACTCTGTACAAAATTACGGTTTCTGGACCCACATTGTCTTTCATTCATCGATTACGGTTGTTACAATTTTGCTTGAACACCGTCACACCATGTTTGGACTTGGCATGTACTTTTTTACTCCATTTGGGGCTGAACGATGAACAGTGAAAACAGTCGTCGAGTCTGGTTCTTCAGATGTCAGTTAAGTCTTAACCAGTGTCAGGTTATGGTTCTAAGCTGAAAGCATGCCGATGTCACTGGCTATTTGCCCTCCTATGATCAACGCCCTCGCATGACTGCATTTCCGCCATATCGTGAAAGACAAAGCCATGGAAGCCCACGCGGCACAGGGCAGGGTACCGACCGGATGCTCAGAGGGCAGGGTAACTGAAGTTTCTTGCATCGCATGGCAGAGGGCAGGGTAACCGAAAAATTAACAGCCTCCCAGTCTTAGAGCCACGGCTGGCATGTCGGCAACATGCCACCGACATAGCTACCATTTTTTACAGTGTTTTTTGGGCCATCTTAACGACGATTTAACGTACGATCAGCTGCCATTTTGTGTGCATGGATCAGCTCACAACTCCCTGTTGGATTGATCTCCCACGTCATTAGGCCTAACGGCCTTTGGGCCTTGTTCTCGCGCTCTGATCGGGGGCGCCCAACCCTACATGGTTGGTGGGCCCCCGTCGCACAGCGCTATAAAGGAAAGGTGGGGGCCGAGGCTTGTAGTACGAGGTTCACCACGCTGCCAGACACCCCACCGACATCCTAACCCTAACCCGATCTTGAGAAGGGGCGCTGCCAGCGACGGGAAGCACCACCGACGCCGGCAACGCCACTCCGACGCACACGCCGCCGCCAAGGACGCCACTGCACCGACTCCTCTCTCCACCGAACGTCGCTGCCGGCGCGCAGATGGCATCCGCGAACGAGGCCGCGGCCGGCGCTTCCACCACTCCGACTGCTTCGACCACTACGGCCTTCGATGGTCTGCGACTTCCTACTCCACCTACCCCTTTTCTTCCTTTTATATCTCTGTAGTTCATGCATTAGGTTTTGTGTATATACTGTAAATCTTGAACATGTATTCCTATTCTGTGTACCCGATCTGGTGAACTTGACTCGATTGAGTCCTACGAAATTTAACAATGGCATCGGAGCCAGGTGCCTCTGTGTATCCCTAACCGGGTAAAAGAAGAAACGAGAACAGATCCATTCGGATCAGAGAAGAGATAGGGCCCTCGGCTCACGAAGCCGAACCCTAAGACCTAACCCTAATTCCCCACATCAAATCAGAGAAGGGGAAAAGGGGAGGGTCCGATTCCGAACCCTAGATCTAAATCCTTGTTCGGAGAAGAGAAAAGCAGACCCAAATCCGAAGAGGGGAAAGGGGATAATCTTGGAGAACTCGAATCAAACAAAAAAAACATGAATCGGGTTCAACCGAACCCTAACCCTAGATCCCCTTTTCGGGTGAACGAGTAAAAAGAAAAGAAAGAAGATAGAAAACGAATCCGAAGGGAGAAGAAAGTCTACCTCGCCGTGCGTCGGGATGTCCCTTCGCCGGCGTGGGAGAAGAAGCCGAGCCGGGGAGCTGGCTCGTCGGGCTCAGCCAAGGAAGTGCCGCGGCCAGGCCGCTCGACGGCGGCGTGCTCACTCGTTGGGGAGCACGCGCGCCGGCGAGGGGGCCGGCGACGGCGCTATGGTCGCCCCACTGCACGCTCGCTCGCCGTCGTCGCTCTCGGTCGCTGTTGCGCTGAGAAGAGATGAGGTAGAGAGAGGAGAGAGCGGCGAAGAAGAGAGAGAGAAGCAGCGGCCGAATGACCTAGGGTTTCAGGCACCCGCACGACGTCGGAGTTTTTATCCGGCCGAAACGAACGCTCGGCCGTCCGATCCGATCCGACGGTGGAGCGCGACTGGACCGCCGGCTGGCCCAGGCGGGCGCGCGCGGCAGCGCGACTTTGCCGGCTCAGGCCCAGGTTGCGGCCTGCGCGCGCGCAGAGGACTGGGCCGAGCCGGTTTTTGCCGTCCTGGGCCACGCTGGGCTGAAGTGATAAGAAAAAAAAATTTTGTTATTATTTTTTCAGGAGCAATTTTAATGCATATTTTTTGATGAATTTGAATGATTTTGATACAATTTTCTGTGCAAATTTTATCCAACGATATTTTGCCAGAAAACAGTAAAGTACTTAGTGCTTCTGGAAAAATAATAATATGAAAGATTATTAAGTTTCCGCTGTGCATGATAATTATTGTTCTCTTTTGATTAAATTTGAACCAATGGGATAATTTAATTTTAAGAGAAGTGATGAATTTCTGATAATTTTTTATGAGATTATGATGTTGTTATTTTCTGACCAACGTTGTTAATAACAATATTATAATTTTGATCCATGAGAAATTATGCATTAATTTTACTTCTGCCCAACGGTGATGTAAAATGTTTGCATGGATAAATTATAAGTTTTAATTTGACCAATGTTGAGTTAAAGCATGAAATTTTGTGTATAAATGTTTCTTACTTACTCTAGTGTGGTTTCAGGAGGCAAATGCATTGTGAATATTGCCAACATCCCGACACTCAATGGGACCAATCACCGTGTGTGGCGGGAGAAGTATGAATTGGAACTTGCGTTGGGAGAGGTCGATTTTGCCATCACCTCACCGTGTCCTCCTGAGCCAGAGGACCCAGTGAGAGGTGAAAATGAATCTAACGCAGATTTCGCTGCTCGAAAGCGTGATCATGCTAAAATAAGAATGAAATATGACCTTGAACATAGGCAATGGACTCTCTCCAACCGCAAGTGTCTGTTGGTGGCCAAGGCCACCATAGAAGAACAGATAAGGGGTTCAATCCCTGAATGTGCTACTACTATAGAATATCTTGAGAAAATCAAGAGTCAGTTTACTGGGTCTACCAAGGCCACAGCAAGTTCACTGATTAAGAAGCTTGTGAATGAGAAATTCACTTGTGGTAGCATAAGAGAGCACATTTTGAAGATGAACACTACGGCATCTAAGCTAAAGGAAATGAATTTGAAGGAGGATGATTTCTTGATTCATTTGATTTTTGCTTCTTTGCCAAAAGAATATGACACCTTTATTGTGAACTACAATATGCAGCCTGAAAGATGGGCCATAGAAAGACTCATCTCAATGTGTGCTCAAGAAGAGGAGAGGATAAAGTCCTCACAGGGTGAATCCGCTCATTTTGTGAAGGATAACAAAAGAAAGAACTTTAATGGCAAGAATTCTAAACCACAAGGCAAACCTAAGTGGGATAAGGCCTCTTCCTCCAATTCATAGGGAAAGAAACCCTAGGATTCTGAGAATCGGCAATATGGTGGAGCTGAAAAAGATCAGTGCAAGCACTGCTTCAAGAAGGGACACTACAAGAGGGATTGTCCAGACTTCCTGAAATCTCTGCTAAAGAAAGGTGATGAATTTATTACATTTGTAGATGAATCCCTGTATTTATGTTATGATAAATCCACTTGGTGGGTTGATTCAGGAGCAACTACTCATGTTACAAATTCCTTACAGGGGTTAAGTGGGACGAGAACCTTGCGAAGAGGAGAAAGAACGATTAAAGTTGCAAATGGAGTGCAAGCCAATGTTGAAGCCGTTAGAGTTTTTTCTTTAGAATTGAATAATGGTTTTGTACTTAGACTTAAAGAAGTACTTTATGTTCCCTCTTTGCGTAGAAATTTGATAAGCGTTTCGAAACTTGATGATGATGGAATTGATTGCCACTTTGGTGGTGGCAAGTGTAAGATACTGGTTGATAATAAATGTGTTGGTCTTGCCTTCCGACGAGACAAGCTTTATTTATTATCTCTTGCTGAGAATGCGAACAATGTATGTGATGAGAATGTGAATGATTCCCCATCTGCGAATGTAACTAAGAAGCGGAAGAGAATTGATTATGTCTCTTCGAAATTATGGCATTGTCGCTTGGGCCATATTTCGAGGGGGAGAATAGAACGATTGGTTAAGGAATCAATTCTCCCGCGCTTAGAATTTTCAGATTTAGAACAATGTGTTGATTGTATCAAAGGAAAGTATATCAAGAAAATTAAGAAAGATGCCAAACGAAGCACAGGAATTTTAGAAATAATCCACACAGACATATGTGGTCCTTTTCCTGTGAAAAGTGTGGATGGTTATGATTCGTTTATAAGATTCACAGACGACTACTCTCATTATGGCAATATTTATCTAATTAAAGAAAGATCGGAAGCGTTGGATAAATTCAAGATATTTAAAGCTGAGGTTGAAAATCAGCACAATAAGAAAATCAAGATAGTACGATCAGACCGAGGTGGAGAGTACTATGGGCAAGATACCCCATATGGCCAAATTCCTGGACCGTTTGCAAAGTTCCTACAGGAAAATAGCATAGTTGCTCAGTACTCCACATCGGGGGAGCCTTAGCAGAATGGAGTGGCTGAAAGACGTAACCGTACCTTAATGGATATGGTAAGAAGCATGATGAGTTACTCCACATTACCGATTAGTTTATGGATGGAGGCACTGAAAATCTCCATTCACATACTTAATCGAGTACCAAGTAAATCGGTGCCTAAAACACCGTATGAATTATGGACAGGAAGGGAACCCTCACTTAACCATTTGCGTGTGTGAGGCTGTCCGGCTGAGACAAAAGTGTTTAACCCAAACATAGGAAAGTTAGACTCCAAGACAGTCAGCTGCCATTTTATTGGCTATCCAGAAAGATCGAAAGGATATCGCTTCTATTGTCCTGACAGACATACGAAGATTGTAGAAACAAGACATGCTGTGTTCTTGGAGGATAACATGATCAGGGGGAACTTGGTAGCACGAGAAATAAGCCTACAGGAAAAGTGGGTACATGTACCCACTCCGATGGTTGAAGAACCATTCTTCACGCTACCTGCTGCTGTTGCACCGACAGTGCAGGACACTGTAGTGCCAACACCTGTTGCAAGTTCTCCCGTGGCGACAATGAATGAACATGAGGAACCTATCCTTAAGGAACCTATAGAACCAAATGTTGCACATGAGGAAGAACAACAACAGCCCAATGTGGAACAAGTGCCAGATGCACCTAGAAGGTCTCAAAGAATAAGAAGATCAGCTATTACTGATGACTATGAAGTTTATGAAACAGAAGAATGTCAGATGAGGGATGATCCCACCTCATTTGAAGAAGCCATGAGAAACGACCACTCATCAAAGTGGCTTAAGGCCATGGAAGATGAATTGAAATCAATGAGTACCAATAAAGTTTGGGACTTAGAAAATATTTCTAAAGGAGCCAAAATAGTAGGCTGTAAATGGGTCTACAAAACGAAATATGACTCCAAAAGGAATATAGAAAGATTTAAAGCACGACTTGTGGCGAAAGGCATCACGCAAAGAGAAGGGATTGATTACAATGAGACGTTTTCTCCAGTCTCATGTAAAGATTCCTTCAGAATTATAATGGCACTTGTAGCCCACTATGATTTGGAGTTACATCAAATGGATGTAAAGACGGCTTTCCTAAACGGGGATTTGGAAGAAAATGTTTATATGGCACAACCGAAAAGTTTTGTCGTAAAAGGAAAGGAAAATATGGGATGCCGCCTGAAGAAATCAATCTACGGATTGAAGCAAGTTTCAAGACAGTGATATTTGAAGTTTGATAGAACGATAAAAGGTTTTGGGTTTAAAGAAAATATTGAGGACAATTGCGTTTATGCAAAGTTCAAGAATGGAAAGTACATATTCCTAATTTTGTATGTGGATGATATTTTACTTGCTAGTAGTGATATCAATCTACTAATGGAAACGAAGAAATTCTTGTCCTCAAACTTTGATATGAAAGATCTCGGTGAGGCCTCATTCATTTTGGGACTAGAGATTCACCGAGACAGGAGAAAGAGGGTTCTAGGATTATCGCAAAAGGCATACATAGAAAAGGTCCTGAAGAAATTTAGTATGCATGCGTGCAGTCCTTCACCTGCTCCTATAGTCAAGGGCGATAGATTTGGGGAACATCAGTGTCCCAAGAACCAATATGAAATTGACCGAATGAAAGCGGTACCGTATGCTTCAGCTGTTGGAAGTTTACAATATGCTCAAGTGTGTACACGTCCTGACCTAGCTTTTGTTACCGGGTTACTTAGCAGATATCAAAAGAATCCAGAAATTGAACATTGAAATTTAGTGAAGAAAGTCCTGCGTTATTTGTAGGGTACGAAAGGCCTCATGCTTACGTATAGAAGATCTGATTCCCTGCAGATAGAGGGGTATTCAGATTCTGATTATGCGGGAGAAGAAAGAAAATCCACGTCAGGATATATATTTACTCTCGCAGGAGGGGCTATATCGTGGAAAAGTTCCAAACAAACCGTAACTGCATCCTCGACAATGTATGTCGAGTTTGTAGCATGCTATGAGGCAACGGGGCAGGTGAATTGGCTGAAGAAATTCATACCCGGATTGAAAGTGATTGATAATATAAATGAACCACTGAGGTTGTATTGTGATAACAACCCAGCGGTACAGTATGCTCACAACAATAGGTCAAGTGGTGCTGCCAAACACATTGACATAAAGTACTATATTGTGAAAGATAAAATTTGGGATCATATAATAAATCTTGAGCGTATAAGTACAGAGAAAATGCTCGCGGATCCGCTCACAAAGGGCTTACCACCCAACGTGTTCAGAGAACACGTAGCCGGTATGGGTTTAAGGGAAAGCCTATGATTCCCGAACATACGAAGGGCCCAAAGAAAGCTTACATTTCAAAACGGAGAAGTGTATTGTGACTGTTAGTCTAACGGCACTAATTGCTGTGACGATGGGACAGTTCTATGCACTAATCTGTGATGAAATAGGATGGAAGCAAGAAAAATATGAATCGAAAGTTTTGAGTAAGAATTAAAAATGAAGAAAGTGATGAGAGATCAAGGAGGAGAATGTTGGATTGATCTCCCACGCCATTAGGCCCAACGGCCTTTGGGCCTTATTCTCGCGCCCTGATCGGGGGCGCCCAACCCTACATGATTGGTGGGCCCCCGTCGCAGAGCGCTATAAAGGAAAGGTGGGGGCTGGGGCTCGCAGCACGAGGTTTACCGCGCCGCCAGACACCCCACCGACATCCTAACCCTAACCCGATCTTGAGAAGGGGCGCTGCCAGCGACGGGAAGCACCACCGACGCCGGCAACGCCACCCCGACGCACACGCCGCCGCCAAGGACGCCACTGCACCGACTCCTCTCTCCACCGAACGTCGCTGCCGGCGCGCAGATGGCATCCGCGAACGAGGCCGCGGCCGGCGCTTCCACCACTACGACTGCTTCGACCACTACGGCCTTCGATGGTCTGCGACTTTCTACTCCACCTACCCCTTTTCTTTCTTTTATATCTCTGTAGTTCATGCATTAGGTTTTGTGTATATACTATAAATCTTGAATATGTATTCCCGATCTGATGAACTTGACTCGATTGAGTCCTACAAAATTTAACACTCCCAACTCGTATCAGATGCTATATGCGTCGTGACATCGTTGCTCAGCACCTACCAGCGAGAAGCAATCGTGCGAGAGCAGGGGCAGAGAACAAGAGCAACAGAAGCAGCACGGCAGGGCCTATTTTACAGAGATGGCAGGGGTGCTTGTACAATTTAGCGATAAAATAAAAACACACGAAACTAACACCATAGTTCACTACGTAAGAACAAGGTCATAAACGAACACGAGCAGGAAAAAAAAGAGTCTGTCTATCAACAACCATGTATTTTATACAGTTTCAACATATGAATTTTTTTCACCATAGAATTAAGATCCACTAGCCTCCATCCTCCTTTCACCTCCAGCCTTCTTGTACCTACAGCCTTCTTCTACCTTCAGACAATCACAAATCACAAGTCACAAGATCACAGATCCACAGATCACAAGAAACAATTTTTTTCTATGCAAGGAAAAAAAAATATGTCACGTCGACTCCACATCCAGCGGTTCTCCGACGTATCAATACAGGCCTCGCTGCTTCCGTCCGCGATGCTGATGCACGCCATCGATGGCGATGGTAGCGTCCATCCCACGTCAGAGTAGTGTAACTTCATACACGGACGAATCTGAATGAAAAGAGAGGGAGTGAGGGATAAAAAAATTTATGTGTTTTTTTACGCTAAAACGCATGTGTGTTATATAGCATTTCTAGAAAAAAAAAGTCCTATGGTTTGGGGTGCCTGTGGTTTCGCCGTCGACGGAGAAGGCGATGCCGCTGTAGTCCACCGGTGTGTACTATACTCCAATCCACTTCTAACATACCTTAATATCATTCATGCAATTGTCTCTCAAATGTTCCTAACTAATTGATATGCAATTGTCTCTCAAATGTTCCTAACCAATTAATAGAAGATAATCTTCCAACTACACATAAAGTTTGACATTCAGCTGCATTTGCATCTAGATTGAAATTATCTATATAGATTAGGCTGGTGCTTTAATTTATTTTCATATTTTTCACCTCAGGTAATGTCAGAGACGTTAGAACGAGAGAGAGGAGAAAGATGGTTGTCGAATGAGAGGAGAGGAGAAAGATGGTTGTCTGAGTAATCTATTGAGCAGCCCCAAATGGGGTATATCTTAAACCCTTATAAAGCAAAACCTCACTAGCCTATTTTTCTCAATCCACATAGTGCCACGTCATCATCCTTTAATCCCAAACATCTCCATTGTACGTAGGCATTTATGCCACCGCCCACGATACCCTCAGTGCTCACGCAGGTTGTTGTCAAAAAAATGAAAAAGAAAAGAAAACTGCTCACTCAGGCCCACCCTAGAACATGGCTTCAACGTAGGTAAGCTGTCCCTACCGCTTCCACTGCTCCATCCATGTACGCCCACGCCTGTGCCGATCCGTCTATTGCACACCTGGATGGCCGCCGCCATCGCTCGAGGCTCAACGCCGCCATCCCCCTTCTCTCCCCTCTCCCCAAGCTCTTAGGCACCGAGTGATAAGAACCGACTGCAGTTTCAGCTCTAGCGCTTGCTCCACATTCCCTCGTCATCAATACTGGATCTCAAGGGTCTCCATGATGGCATTCATCATTTGGATTTGGATGGTCTATAACTCTATATACCTTCTTCTCATTGCTCAGTTATACATGCGAGATCCTCTAGGGTGGGTGGTCAGAGATCGACGATTTCATACAGAAGGTACGTAACTGCTCTTCTGTACGCTCCTCTTCTAAATCTATTATGCAATGCATGACGAATTATGACTCTTTTCGTGTTTCTTTTTTCTGATTTGAGTGGAGTTCGTTGCCGACCTTTGTGTGTATGCTGTTGCTTCCTTGCAGGTTTGCACTGAGCACCAGTGTGCTGTCCATCGTACGCCCTGTAGCCCAGGCGAAGATGACCAGGGGCACAGTACGCCCAGAGCCCTGGACGCTGTTGGCCTTGACCCCGCCGCCCGCCAATCACAGGTGATTCACGCTCACGCCCTCGCCGCGTGCACCGCTTCCTGGGCCCTGCCTCCGCCTTGAAAACCTCTTCTACTCTTGCTATGCGTGTTCTCTCAGGTGTTTTGCATCTGACCATCCCTCTTTTTCGCTATATTATATCATCTATAATTAGTTGATCTATTATTAGTAATTTTTTTATATTTCTCTGTGATGGCATAGCCAAGGTAGAGATCAATCATGCGGGTTTCACATTCCCTACAAGTATACGCTAAATTCGACAAACCTATATGCCAATACATTTGTTGGCTTCTAGCTGTTCCAGGTGCTACAACACGGATCATCTCATCTTTATGCATCTCCACATCTCCAAATATAGCTTACCATTAATTCAATTAACCATTCAAAGGAACAGGGACTCCATAGGCTGATATTTTGGGTGTGCAACTATGTATATTCTATATATATACTTAGCGAATGATTTGAAGTAATATATAGCACATGTGCCTGTATCGAGGTAAATCTCTTCCTAACCTAATTAAATTTATTCTCTATGCAATCAAAATTCTACTGAAATACCCGCGGCAACGTGCGGGGAATCCTTCTAGTATATAGTACATCAGAGCCCAAACCCTAGATTAGAGTACAATGACAATAATACCCTTAACACCCCCCCCCCCCCCCCCCCCCCCTCAAATACAAGGTGTATGCAATTTGCGTTGCATTTGGAAGAGAGAGAACACTAAGCACTGGACTTAGAACACTAAGATAACTGAACACATCCAAATTTGAGTCTCCAAGGCGCTGAGGCAGCGGGAGAGGACGCGCCGGCGAACGTGGGCTCTGGAGTAGCAGGGTCCGCATCGGCGAGCAAACGCTGGAGCAGCGGAGGTGGGCCACGCCGGCGAGCGCGCACGAGGAAGAAGCAAGAAGCTTATGATGATAATATGGCCTATTATATCTCATTTTTGGGCCTATCGGACTTGGTTGGATGAGGATGCACGTGCTGGGGATGTTCTTGTTGCTAGTATGGATGAGCGTCTGGTTGCAGATGTTGTTTGGCTTGATCATGCTTCTGAAATGTGGGCCTTTCTTCGCCAGCGCTATGAGCCCTCTGGTCAGTCCACCTATTCCTTACGTCAAGAATAGTTGTTACAGCAGGGTGACAGTTTAGTTGAGGATTTCTTTGGACAGCTATCTGCAGTGTGGCATGAGCTTGACACTCTTGGTCCTCAATTGTCTCCGGCCACTTGTGATTTCTGCAGGAAGCAACAAAGCCACTTAAGCTTCGTCGCACCTATGACTTTCTGACTCATCTTCATGCTGAGTTTGAGCCTCTTCGTGCTTAGTTACTTGGATCATGAACCATGTGTGTCCCTGATGGAGGCTCTTGCTATTGTTTGCAATGAGGAAAGTCGACTTCGTTCTGTTGGTCTGCTTCAGTCGGTCCTCCTCAGTTATGGCTGCTCGGTTTGCATCCTCAGGAATTCTTGGTTCGTTTCTGAACGTGGTCATGGTCTACCTCCTCAACAGCGGGCCAAGTGCCTTTGACGGCCGGACTGCACTCCTCATAGTAACAACGGCCCAACAGAGTACACAGGCCTCTTCAACAGGTCAGCCAAGCTCACCCTCCCTATGGCCCAGGACTGCACCCAACGACAGCACATCTTGGCCGAGCCCAGGAGCAACGCCTCGACAAACACTTGGTTCTTCTCTGAATGTGGTCTTGGTCTGCCTCCTCTGCAAGCCCGCGACTCTTTGACTAAAGGCACGTCCATCGTCACGACTCTCTACCTTTGTGCTTCTCTTCGCACCTCCTCGGTTTGGCTAGGTTTTCAAGACTCGCAGTGGCATGCTCGTTCTCATGTCATGGAGGTAAGCAAGGCTTAAAATTTGATAGCCTTGTAACTTATAATTGCCAATAATACATTTCCGCAAGCTCTACTTAATTAAATCCATACTTAGTTTAAATATAAAATTAAACCATAAGAATGCTCTGCTAACAACGAAGTAGAAAATTATGGGATTCCATCTCATAGGAAAAGATTAAGGGTTCATTTGGTAGGGCTTCAGATTCTCCGAGAAACGTTTCAAATCTAGATTCTCCATAAAAACGTTTCTCTCCTGAATCGATGAAATCGTTTGGCTACAAGATCCAGATTCTCACTGAAATGAACTAGAATCATCGAGAAACACCTATTTTTGTGATTCTCATTCCTAGTTAAAAAACTAGAAACGTTTCTCTATCGAATCACTTCTCCAGATACCCATTTAGCACAAATTCTGGTGATTCTTACGAGAAATGGAACCAACTCTTGCAGCCAAACGCACCCTAAGACAGACAAAAACAGCGCTCTCCAAAGTCCCAAACCATGTAAGGGGCCGTTTGGAATAGAGTAATCCAAATTAGAGGAATGGTTGGAAACGGAAGGGATAGGAATGAAACATGGAAATGAGAAAAAAAAACATAGAATATAAATAGAGAGGTGTTTAGAACACATAATTTACGAACACGGGGGTTTGAAAATTAGGAATGAGAAAAAAATTATTAGAAGCACCGTGGAAAAGATCATAGTAATTAACATTCATAACTTGCACATGCATCTTTTAAATGGAGTGAGATCGTTACTATTGGATTTTTCATAGGAATTAGTTTTTGGAATGCAGAAATCGAAAGGTCATGGTTAAATTTGAAAAATAAACAGTCGGATAATTTGCTTAGATTTTTAAGCCAATTAATGCTGGCGCTTTGCAAGTAAGTTAGCTTGTCTGATCCGGTTTCTACGTTTTAGAATAAGATGATACTCCATCCGTCCCTAAATAAATCAATTTCTAGAATCCATATTAGTCAAACTTTTTAAAATTTGACTAACTTTATAGAAAAGAGGAATAATATCTATGACATGAAATGAGCACCATATGAAAAGATATTCTATTGCAAATCTAATGATACTAATTTGACACCATAAGTCTTAACATTTTTTTCTAGAAATTTGGTCAAAATTTAAAAAATTTGACTTAAAACAACTCTAGGAATCTATTTACTAAGAGACGGAGGGTACTATTTCCTTTTTTTATAAGACGCACACATATCAAGATTTAAACTTTAAATTTTTTTGACCAATAATTTGTCTGACAATTTTTATCTATTATAATAGAAACTTCATATGGTTAGATTCGTAAGAAGATAAATAATAATGATATAATATAGAGTAAATGAATAATTAAAGTGTAATTTAGGAGACCGTGTCATTCTAAACCATATCACATAGAATGCCGAATTTTTTACTTTTTAGCCCCCTTTTTGAAAGTTTTTCATAAATAGACCCCTAGAGGAAAAAAATTCAGAATCTAGACCCTTAGCTCGGCGCCATCGATGCTGGCGCCGAGCTAACACGTCTCGGCGCCAGCGTTGAAAGGTTCTAATATGGCTAGAGGGGGGTGAATAGCCTATTTAAAAATCTACAAACCGACTAGAGCAATTTTATTAGTATAACAAATAGCGAAATACAAACTTGCTCTAGCTCTACAAGGGTTACAAGCCACCTATCCAACAATTCTAGTTGTTATGATCACTAGGCACACAATTTACAAGGTCACTACTCACTAAGAGCTCTCACAATTGCTACACTAAAGAGTTCCACTAGATGAACTTAATCCACAAAGCAAGCTCTCAATTCTAGCTACACTAAAGAGCTTGTTATACCTAGTTTGCGAAAATATAAATGAGTAAGTGAAGTGATTATACCGTCGCGTAGAGGAGTGAACCAATCACAGGATGAATACTTTAACAATCACCGGGAGTGATGAGGACATCACTACTTCATCGCATACAAGCCAAGTAAAGGAGGAGGTCCAGCATGGGCGTCCAATTCATTTTTTCGTGGTGGAAGCCGAGTCCAACTCAAGTTCGAGTCCGGATCGGGCTCCAGGACCAGTCTACCTTAAACTGGTCACCCAGGATGCATCCGGACTCCGTTTTCGATGATCCACATATGGATGGAAATCTAATTGGATAAGGAAACCAACCCGATTGGTTTCACGTCAAAAGGCCTTCATAATCAACGGAAATCGTCAAAATAAGTCAGCGTCCAGAATCTGTCAGGGTGCTGCGACACCGTCTTTTGGTCCGTTGGACCGTGTATCGTGTTTGGGCCCACTAGGGGCCGCGTCCAGGGGGGGTGACGTCCAAGACTCTATAAATACCAGCCATCACTCTCCTTAGGGTTTGGGTTTTGTTTAGTTCTTGATTTCCTTGTGAAACAGACATCGTTTTGCTGCAACTGTCGCCGCCAAGGCCTTTCGGATAAAGACTTGAACTCCTTCTTGATTTCATAAGCCTCATATTTATTTGCAATTTCAAATTGCGTTCATCCCGTTCTTGCTTGTGTTCTCGATTCGCTTGCAGGAAAGCCTTCTCGGCGAGGTCAATCGCATTCGCGTGGTTGATAACCAACGGAGCAGTGGTGTAACGGTTGCGGGGGTCCGAATCAATCTTGGTTCGAAGCCTAGACGTGAACGTCGAGTCTCCATCAATCGACGCTATCATACCTTTCGGAAGATCGGACCTAGACTACATCAAGTGGTATCAGAGACCTTGTTGCCCGTTAGGTATAACTTTGTTTCCCCCTTTAGATTATTACTGTTTTTGCATTACCTACAGTCCATAAAAAGCCAAAAAAATATACATCGTCACATATTCCCTGTCCTATAGCCTCATTGTGCCGTGCAAGTTCATCTCTGATTTGCGTTGTTGAGTTTGTGCCCTAGGTCAAGTTCTTGTTGCTGGTTTTAGATCGTTTTTTAAGTTCAGTTTGTGTTTTTCTCTTTGTTTTTCATCATAATCCGTGAACACCTTCAAGTGTTGTTGTGATTCCTTTGTATTCATCAAACCCTAGTCCACGCCATCTTATTTGTTACACTTGTCTTCACTGTTTTCATCAAATCCTTGCTGTCGTGACTAATTTTGCGCACATTGTTTCCGTTTTGTCCTCTAATTCAGAGTCCGTTCTTAAAACTGGTCTAGTTTTCGCATACGAACTCCGTTTTCGACGTTCCATACATGCAAATCGATCAGAAAAAAATTTCGGATCCGTCCATCCCCCACACTAGCGGGGTTCGAAAATTTTAGATTGGTCAAAAAGTGGTCACAAGACCCTCTTTTTGTGGTCACAAGGTCTTTGTCGATTTCGAGCACGTCTTCTGGAAATTCCACAGGCCACGTCTTCACTTGTTTAAGCTCAAATTTTCTGTGGTTACTTCTTTTATGCTCCTAAGTGAAGAAAAAATATAAAAAAATAAAAATAAAAAGTCAAAGAATCCAAAAAAAAACAACGACAGCCCAAAAATAGAGAAAAAAGATAGGGGCAAAAGTGGAACAATATCTAGAGGAGCACGTAAAGAGCGCCATTTGAGTTGTATTTGCGTGTGCTGATTTCTACCTTGTTCCTAATCATATTCTTGCTGTCCACATCACTTGATACATCTGGTACTTGGAACGTGAGTAGGCCAGCAACTAAGACAAGTACTTGGGATACTTATTCAGCTTTGCTAATCAGTTGCGAATTTTGTTATTCCTTGCTACTATATTGTGTCTGTCCAAGCTCTACTTTCTTCTAACCAAGTACAGGTTCGCCTTGCAACTGTTACACTCAAGCTACAATGGTATCACAGTCACCGACCGATTGCATCGCCTGTTGCTTTGGTAAGAACACTTGTAAGACCGTGGTAAGACGCTTGAGAGTTGAGTGCCTTATTTTTCCTTATCCACAATCTAAGTAGTTGGTAGGGATAATACTATTTGTGTTGTCTTTTTCTTTCTACTAACCATGTCAGGAAAAGCCAGAGGCAGCGGCCAAGGAAACAAGGGCGCACCTATGGATTTCAATGACTGTGTTTCTAAGAATGAGCTCCGTGCCGTTCTTGATGACAAGTTCAATGAGATCCTTCAACAAATCACCAATTTGGCCAAGAGGATTGAAGATGTTGAACAACGACATCTGGAACCACGTCCTGAAGATGACGATGATGATCTCTCTGAGGAGGACGATGGCGACGTGGAGGCTGAAGCCGAAGCTCAACGACGTGCTGAGGATGCACGTAACCGTAATCGGTTGAACTTTAACCGACGTGGTATGGGAGGTAACAACCAAGGTAATAATGATCCTTTCTCTAAAACCAAGTTTAAGATACCTCCTTTTTCTAGTTCTGCTGATCCTGAAGCATATTTAGATTGGGAGATGGTTGTAGATAAAAAATTTAGCTCCCATCAAGTACCTGAAGAATATAGAGTTAGACTTGCTACTAGTGAGTTTACTAGTTTTGCTCTTTTCTGGTGGAATGATATTTGCAATAATGCTAATGCTAATGCTCAAATACCTCAAACCTGGACTGTACTTAAACAACGAATGAAATCAAGATTTGTTCCTCCATACTATCAGCGTGATCTGTGATTAAAACTGCAACGTTTAAATCAAGGTAGTAAAACTGTTGAGGAATATTATCAGGAGCTTTTAATTGGTCTAGCACATAGTAACATACAAGAGGATGATATGGATAAGTGCTCTAGATTTTTTGGAGGTTTACGTCGTGAAATACAGGATGTTCTTAACTATAAAGAATGGACTAGATTTTCCCAATTATATCATTATGCTATTAAAGCTGAAAGAGAAGTATAGGGACGACAACCTAGGCGATCCACGACTCCATCCATGACTCCATCCATTCCTTCACGTCCAACCGAGGTGAGTAAATTTTCTAATGTGCAGACACCACCAGCGCCTGTAAAAAAGAATTCTCCTATCACACCTTCTTCTAGTGGATCTGCTACACCTTCCTCTAGCAGCTCTTCTAAAGTTGTATGCCACCGCTGCAAGGGCATGGGACATATTGCTAAAGAATGTCCCAACAAATGTGCATATATTGCTACTGATGATGGTGGGTATGCTAGTGCTAGTGATGAAGAGAATGAATTTGCACTTGCAACTGATCTTTATGCAGATAAATTTGCGGATAGTGCTGAAGATCCTAATGAGGTAATTGATAATGTGGCATGCACTGCAGACTACAAATCAATCCTTGTTCAGCGTGTTTTGAGTACACAAGTTGAGCCAGTAGACAAGCTACAATGCCATAATTTATTTCAAATGTTCCTCATTGTCAATAATTTCCGTGTTCATGCTATAATTGATGGAGGGAGCAGCAATAATTTAGTAAGTTCTGAGCTTGTCAAGACTCTTGGTTTATCTACATGTGCTCTTCCATATTCATACCATGTTCAGTGGTTCAACAATAGTGGTAAGGCAAAGGTAACACAATTTGCTCGTGTGTAATTTTCTATCGGGTCATACCATGATTATGCTGATTTTGTTGTCGTGCCTATGCAAGCTTGTTCACTTTTGTTAGGCCGCCCTTGGCAATATGATAATAATGTTTTACATCATGGTAGGCAAAATAGATATACTTTTATGTTTAAAGGAAAGACCATTGCTTTACTTCCTTTATCACCTGCTGAAATTGTGCAATATGAAAAGAAACTTGCTGAAAAGAAAAAGAAAGGCCATGATAAAGACTTTAGCAAACCAACAAATGAACCATCAAGTAACATGAAAGAAGTTTTATTTGCTCTTAAATCTGTTCTTGTTGATCATGATGAACCATGTTATGCTCTAACTTATACATCACCGATATGTCCACTTGGTCCTACTCCTAGTGCTATACCTCTTGTTGGTACTAACCCTTTACAGGAGAAAGAGGATGAATTCTCAACAGGGAAGCCACCATGGCAGCCGCCTTTGCGAAGGATGGGGCGCCAAGATGAACGTCTTCTTCCGGAACCATCGTTGCTGTCATCCAATGGAGGAGACGATCTACTTCAGTCGAGGACACTTCAATTCAAGAAAGGGAGGATGATGAGGACATCACTACTTCATCGCATACAAGCCAAGTAGAGGAGGAGGTCTAGCATGGACGTCCAATTCATCTTTTTTGTGGTGGAAGCCGAGTCCAACTCAAGTTCGAGTCCGGTTCGGGCTCTAGGATCAGTCTGCCTTAAACTGGTCACCCAGGACGCATCCGGACTCCGTTTTCGACGATCCACATATGGATGGAAAGCTAATTGGATAAGGAAACCAACCCAATTGGTTTCACGTCAAAACACCTTCGTAATCAACGGGAATCATCGAAACAAGTTAGCATCCAGAATCTGTCAGGGTGCTGCGACACCGTCTTTTGGTCCGTTGGACCGTGTATCGTGTTTAGGCCCATTTGGGGCCACATCCAGGGGGGTGATGCCCAAGACTCTATAAATACCAGTCGTCGCTCTCCTTAGGGTTTGGGTTTTGTTTAGTTCTTGATTTCCTCGTGAAACAGACATCGTTTTGCTGCAACTGTCGCCGCCAAGGCCGCTTGCAGTGAACCAGGGCCCTAGTTCTTGATCTTGTTCGCCTGTGGCGATTAGTCCTTTCGAATAAAGACTTGAACTCCTTCTTGATTTCATAAGCCTCATATTTATTTGCAATTTCAGATTGCGTTCATCTCGTTCTTGCTTGTGTTCTCGATTCGCTTGCAGGAAAGCCTTCTCGGCGAGGTCAATCGCGTTCGCGTGGTTGATAACCAACGGAGCAGTGGTGTAACGGTTGTGGGGGTCCAAATCAGTCTTGGTTCAAAGCCTAGATCGTGAACGTCGAGTCTCCACCAATCGACGCTATCATACCTTTCGGAAGATCGGGCCTAGACTACATCAGGGAGAATACCAAAGGGCAAGAGATAACCATTTTTCTCCCGAGGTTCATGTGCTTGCCAACACGCTATGTCCCCGTTGTGTCGACCAACACTTGGTGGTTCGGCGGCTAAGAGGTGTTGCACGAACCTCGTCCACACAATTGGACACCGCAAGAACCTACCCACAAGTGAGATAACTCAATGACACAAGCAATCCACTAAAGTTACCTTTTGGCACTCCACCGGGGAAGGTACAAATTCCCTCACAATCGTCGGAGATGGCCACGAACAATCACCAACTCATGCCAATCCTCCTCCGCTGCTCCAAGCCATCTAGGTGGTGGCAACCACCAAGAGAAACAAGTGAATCCCACAGCGAAACACAAATACCAAGTGCCTCTAGATGCAATCACTCAAGCAATACACTTGTATTCTCTCCCAATCTCACAATGATGATGGATCAATAATGTAGATGAGTGGGAGGGCTTTTGCTAAGCTCACAAGGTTGCTATGTCAATGCAAATGGCCAAGAGAGTGAGCTAGAGCTGGCCATGGGGCTTAAATAGAAGCCCTCACGAAATAGAGCCGTTGTACCCCTTCACTTGTCACAACACGGGGTGACCGGACGCTCCAGTCAAATCGACCGAACGCTGGACCTCAGCGTCCGGTCACGCGATGCGTGCCACATGTCCCCTCTCTTCAAATGTTGATCGCCCGATCTCGACGGTCAAGTGATGACCGGACGCAGTAGCTCAAAGTGACCGGACGCTGAACCCCAGCGTCCAGTCGTTTCTAGTAAGCATCCAGAGATGACTTTTTACGACCAGACGCGTCTGGTAATGCTCGACCGGACACACCCAGCGTCCGGTCACACGACAACTCTCCTGTGTGCTGCCATGTCAGCAGGACTGGACGCAACCTTCCAGCATCCAGTCAGAGACCGATGCTAGCGTCTTCATGCTTCACCTAACCGGACGTGCCGGTCCAATCGAGATCAGCGTCCGGTCACTTATAGTGACCTCTATTTTTTCATCTAGGGCGTCGGTGGCACTATCGGACTGTCTGCACTCTATGGGCGAACACTCCGCTGGTGAAGTTCCTGACCCTTGCTCTAATGTGCCAACCACCAAGTGTGTCACCTTGTGCACATGTGTTAGCATATTTTCACAAACATTTTCAAGAGTGTTAGCACTCCACTAGATCCTAAATACATATGCAATGAGTTAGAGCATCTAGTGGCACTTTGATAACCGTATTTCAATACGAGTTTCACCCCTCTTAATAGTACGGCTATTGATCCTAAATGCGATCACACTCACTAAGTGTCTCGATCACTAAAATAAAATGGCTCCTACTATTTATGCATTTGCCTTGAGCCTTTTGTTTTTCTCTTTCTTCTTTTTCAAGTTCAAGCATTTTATCATCACCATGCCATCACCATCACCATGATCTTTACCATTGCTTCATTACTGGGAGTAGTGCTACATATCTCATAATCACTTTGATAAACTATATTAGCACTTAGGGTTTCATCAATTAACCAAAACCAAACTAGAGCTTTCAATCTCCCCCTTTTTGGTAATTGATGACAACCCTTACATAAAGATATGAATTGAAATTTAATTGAATCCATATTGCTTGCCCAAGCATATTTACCATGTGTAAAAGAATATGGACAAGTTTCATAAACTCCAAATGGTAGCAATTGCTCCCCCTACATATGTGCTAAGAGTTTGGATTGTAGCTTGCACATATGCTTAGATAGGAAATATATGAGACAATTTCTACCAAATGATGCTAAGGTATAAGAGATGGACCTTTGAAGCGTGATACCAATCGAAGTGCACCAATATACCATCCTTAGCACCATTGGTAACTAGACATACATAAAAACTAGAATACCCCATGAGATCAACATTACAAGCAAGGGTCTAGTTTCCATAGAATGAACATAAGTCTAGTTACTTTAGCCTATGCATGCTAGTTTCTCATTTCATCATTCAAGCCTATAACTAGCATACACCACATAAGCATAGATATTGAAATTTAAAACTTGTGCCATACAAGCAAATATATGAAATGCACATTCAAATACAACATACAAGTTTATGAGCTTGCTTCCCCTACTTGTGTGCATTTTTTATTGATCCCCTTACAATGTCATTTCATTTGTTTTCATTTGTTTGCTCCTCCTATCTTACTATCTTTATGAATTTCTCTCCCCCTTTGTCAATAATTAGCACAAAAGGTGAGCTCAAATTATAGATAGGTTGAGGTGAAACCATGTGAAATGATGATCATTTTCTCAATTTGGTTCAAACTAGATCACTTACAAAAGATATTTAACTCGGTTTGATCCAAGGACAAGCTTCTTCACACCTCTAAATAAAGGTTATCTTGTACCATGTTGAGTTAAACACTTATAACTTATTTTCTAGATCAAACACTAGGTTTACAAGCCCACAAACATGTCATATGCTACCACTAGATTATTTCAAGCGTACAAGCAATAGTGGTACCATACAAGCATCAAATTCATTTGATTTTCATGAATGAGCCTAGGACATGATAGGAATGACTAGATACACTAAGCAAGTCCTTAGCAATGGATGGATGACATGTCAATCAACTTTACCTTACTTTACTCGAAGGAGAGGCATGTCATATAATGGGGGTGCATCAACACATATTTGATAAGTCAAGTATGTTCAATTCATTCCTTAGCTTGCAAAATCTTTTCTCATCAAGTGGCTTAGTGAAGATATTGGCAAGTTGATCTTCGGTGCCCATACTCTCAATGCAAATGTCCCCTTTTTATTGATGATCTCTTATGAAATGATGATGGACATCAATATGCTTTATTCTTGAATGTTGAACCGGATTGTTGGTGAGCTTTACGGCACTTTCATTGTTACATAGTAATGGCACTTGCTTGAATTTGATTCCAAAATCACTCAAAGTAGCCTTCATCCAAAGTAATTGAGCACAACAACTACCGGCCGAAATGTACTCCACTTCAGCGGTTGAAAGTGCTACACTATTTTGCTTCTTTGATGACCAAGACACAAGTGATCTTCCCAATAGTTGACATGTGTCCGATGTGCTCTTTCTCTCAACTTTACATCCCACGTAACCGGAGTCCGAATATCCAATCAACTTAAATCTTGCTCCTTTGGGATACCACAATCCAACATTTTGTGTATGCTTCAAGTACCCCAATATTCTCTTTGTTGCCTTCAAATGACTTTCTCTTAGTGATGCTTGAAATCTAGCACACATACACTAAACATCACATCCGGCCTTGATGCGGTCACATAGAGTAGGCTTCCAATTATAGACCGATACATCTTTTGATCCACCATGTTGCCACTAGCATCACTATCAAAGCTTCCACTTGTTCCTATTGGTGTACTAATAGCTTTAGCATCATCCATTTCAAACTTCTTAAGCATGTCCTTGATATACTTGCCTTGACTCACAAATGTGCCATTCTTCATTTGCTTGATTTGAAGACCAAGGAAGTAACTAAGCTCCCCAATCATAGACATCTCAAACTCACTTGCCATCATCTTGCCAAACTCCTCACAAAAATCTTGATTTGTTGACCCAAATATGATATCATCAACATAGATTTGCATTACAAACAAGTCATTTCCAAGCTTCTTGGTGAAGAGAGTGGTGTCAACCTTTCCCATCTTGAATCCCTTAGAGAGTAGGAAATCCCTCAATCTCTCATGCCATGCTTTATGTGCTTGTTTTAATCCATACAAAGCTTTTCTCAACTTGTAAACATAGTTGGGTTTCTTTTCATCTTCAAAACCAGGAGGTTGCTCAACATACACAGGCTCATTGATGTAACCATTGAGAAATGCACTCTTCACATCCATTTGGTATAACTTGATGTTGTTGGCACAAGCATAGGCTAACAAAATCCTAATTGCTTCCAATCTTACAACCGGGGCATATGTTTCTCTAAAGTCAAGACCTTCAACTTGAGTGTAACCTTGAGCCACTAATCTTGCTTTGTTGCTTATTACTATCCTATCTTGATCTTGCTTGTTCTGAAAGACCCACTTGGTTCCAATCACATTATGATCCTTAGGCCTCTCAACTAACTCTCATACTTGATTTCTTGTGAAGTTATTTAGCTCTTCATGCATAGCATTGACCCAATCAACATCCTTCAAAGCTTCATCTATCTTTTTAGGTTCAATGGATGACACAAATGAGAAATGCTCATAAAATGAAGCCAATCTTGATCTAGTTTGCACACCTCTTGAAATATCACCAATGATAGTGTCCAATGGATGATCTCTTGCAACATTGGTTGGTTGAAGTATTTGCACTTGATTGCTTGCATTTGATTGATCACTTGGTTGAGATGATGAACTAGCCACTTGTTGTTGATCTTGCACTTTGTCATGACTAGCACTAGCTTGAACTTGATCATGAGAACCACTAGCTTGCACATTTGAGTTAGAGAGCACTTGATTCTTATCATCTTCAACATCAATCACCTCTCTAGGCCTTATATCACCAATGTCTATATTCTTCATTGCATTGACCAATTGTGTACCTCTTACATCATCTAGATTCTCATCTTCCTCTTGGGAACCATTTGTTTCATCAAATTCAACATTATGAACCTCCTCAAGAGTACCACTAGCCAAATTCTAAACTCTATATGCCTTGCTAGTAGTGGAGTAACCAAGCAAGAAGCCTTCATCATATTTCTTTTCAAACTTGCTCAATCTAGTGCCTTTCTTCAATATGTAGCATTTACAATCAAAAACCCAAAAGTATGCTATGTTGGGCTTTCTTCCATTCAATAGCTCATATGGTGTCTTCTCCATCATGGGGTGACAATAGAGTCGATTGCTATAATAGCAAGCCGTGTTTATTGCTTCGGCCCAAAATGAATTACTCACATTGTACTCACTCAACATTGATCCTGCCATGTCAATCAAAGTTTTATTCTTTCTTTCAACTAGGCCATTTGATTGTGGAGTGTACTTGGCCGAGAATTAATGTCTAATTCTAAATTCATCACACAACTCATCAATTCTAGTGTTCTTGAATTCACTATCATTGTCACTTCTAACTTTCTTGATAGTTGTTTCAAACTCATTGTGAATGCTCCTGACAAATTATTTGAATGTTGCAAATACATCACTCTTATCAACAAGAAAGAACACCCATGTGTATCTAGTGAAATCATCCATAATCATAAATCCATATTTGTTTCTATCAATGCTAGTGTATGTGGTTGGTCCAAACAAGTCTATGTGCATCAACTCAAATGCCTTAGATGTGCTTATTATGCTCTTCTTTGGATGTGTGTTACCAACTTGCTTTCTGGTTTGACATGCACTACATAGCTTATCCTTTTCAAATATGACATCTTTCAAGCCTCTAACTAAGTCATGCTTGATCAACTTATTCAATTGTTTCATTCCAACATGACCAAGCCCTCTATGCTATAACCAACCCATGCTAGACTTAGTGATCAAACATGTTGTTAATTGAGCTTCTCTAGCATTGAAATCAACTAAGTATAGATTCTCATATATAAATCCTTTGAAAATCAAGTTAGAGCCATCTACACTTATGATCTCTACATCATCCACACCAAATATGCACTTGAAATCAAGATCACACAATTGAGCTACCGATAATAGATTGAAGTTCAAGCTCTCTACTAGTAGCACATTAGAAATGCTCAAGTCATTGGATATTGCAATCTTACCAAGCCCTTTGACCTTGCCATTGTCACCAAATGTGATACTATCAATCCCATTGCTCTTGTTTTCATTGATTGAATTGAACATTCTTGGATCAGTGGTCATGTGTTGTGTGCACCCACTATCAAGCACCCAATGCCTTTCTCCAGCTTTATAATTGACCTACAAAAGAAGATCAATTCTTTTTAGGTACCTAAACTTACTTAGGTCCTTGAAGGTTAGTTACCAAAGTCTTTTGTACCCAAATGGCCTTCTTCTTTGGGCCCACAATTGGTGTACCAATGAATTTAGCCTTCACACCATTGGCACCCTTAATAAGCATGTAACAAGAATCAAATTTAATTGAGGATACATTAGGTAGCTTGTTCTTGCTAATCTTGCAATTTTGCTCTATATGCCCAACTTGCTTGCATCTATTGCAAAACCAATAATTGCCCTTCACAAAGCTAGCTTTGGGAGTGACAAAGGTCGCCTTGCCTTTGTTGGGGGTATAGCCTAATCCCTCTTTGTTGAGAGAAAACATTTGGCTACCCAAGCACTTTAGCAAGCGGGTATCTCCACCATAGGCATTGCCTAAGGCGTGAGTGAGCTCATTCACCTCCTTCTTGAGGGTCTTATTTTACACCATTAGTGAGGCATCATAAGTGAGACCATCACTCAAAGATGAAGTAGAAGTAGTAGTGCTACAAGAAGTGTTAGTGAGAGCAACTACAATGGGCTTATAAAAAGTTTCATCAATAAGATCATATGTTAGTCCCACATCACAAGACACGATCACTTGCTCATTCTTGGCCTCCTCCTTCTTGACTTGCTCGATGAGAGAGGAGTGAGCTTTTTCAAGCTTAGAGTGAGCTTTGCCAAGCTTCTCATGGGCTTCCATTAGCCTCTCATGAGTGGCATTGAGCTCATCAAGAGATTTGCGCTCTTTTCTCTTCATTTCAAAGCAAGTGTGCACTTGCTCACATATGTCCATGAGCTCCTCCTTGGAGTACTCTTCTTCATCATCATCACTCCTACAAGCATCACTTTCACATCCATCGTCATCACTCACATCATATTTTACCTTAGTAGGCTTTGCCATGAGGCATATTGATGAAGTGTCAAAGATGGAGGGCTTGTTGTTGATGGCGATACTTGCTAGTGCTTTCTTGATAGATTTCTTGCCATCATCACTAGAGTCATCACTATCCGAAGAGCCATCACTATCTCAAGTGACCACATAGCCTCCACCCTTCTTCTTCTTCTTTTAGAAGGACATCTTTTTCTCCTTTTTCTCCTTCTTTTCTTTCCTGTCCTTCTTGTGCTTCTTCTCATTCTCACCATTGTCACTATTGTAGGGATAATCCGCTACAACATGATCGGGGCTCTTGCAATTGTAGCATCTTCTCACATATTCTTTGCTTTTGGTGTGATCTCTTCTCTTTCTTGCACCATACCCCTTCTTCTTCATGAATTTTCTCATCTTGTGCACAAATAGAGCCATGGCCTCATCATCAATGTCACTAAGATCCTCATCATCACTTGATACTTTCTTGGACTTGGACTTATTCTTGGATGATGAGCTAGCCTTAAATGCTACACTCTTCTTCTTCTTGTCTTCTTCTTCCTTCTTGTCATCCTTGTCAACCCCCTCCCTTTTCACATGGTATGTCTCTTGTATCATGACATCACCTAGTACTTGGTTAGGGGTAATCTCCTTCAATCCTTCTCTTATGATAAGCAATCTCAACATCTCAAATCTTGGAGGTAGACACATTAAGAAACGATGAGAGACATCATCATCCTTGATCTTCTCTCCCAAAGCCTTCAAGTCACTAACAATTACTTGCAACCGATGGAACATCTCCGGAATGCTCTCATCATCCTTCATCTTAAAGCTTGTCAACTTATCCTTGAGGATGTACAACTTGGTACTCTTCACCGCTGGTGTGCCCTCATATGTTTCCTCCAATCTCTTCCACACCTCATTAGCTCTTTCACAATCCTTAATTTGCTCAAACACCTTGGAATCAATGGCATTGTATATGGTGTTGAGAGCCATTGTATTGCATTGCTTGTTAGTCTTGTCTTAGTTGGTGGGATTGTCGGGATCAATGATAGCATAGTCATTCTTGGTCACCTCCCATACTTGATCATTGATTGAACCAAGATACATCTTTATCTTTCTCTTCCAATAATCATAGCATGTGCCATCAAAGAACGGTGGTTTGCCCCCCACATGGTTGAACACAACTTGAGCCATAATTTGACACCGAGGTTGTTAAGCCTTCAATCAAACGGTGACCATGGCTCTGATACCACTTGAAAGGTCCTAATATGGCTAGAGGGGGTGTGAATAGCCTATTTAAAAATCTACAAACCAACTAGAGCAATTTCATCAGTATAACAAATAGCGAAATGTAAACTTGCTCTAGCTCTACAAGGGTTGCAAGCCACCTATCCAATAATTCTAGTTGTTATGATCACTAGGCACACAATTTACAAGGTCACTACTCACTAAGAGCTCTCACAATTGCTACACTAAAGAGCTCCACTAGATGAACTTAATCCACAAAGCAAGCTTTCAATTCTAGCTACACTAAAAAGCTTGTTATAGCTAGTTTGCGAAAATGTAAATGAGTAAGTGAGGTGATTATACCGCCGCGTAGAGGAGTGAATTAATCACAAGATGAAAACTTTAACAATCACCGGGAGAATACCAAAGGGCAAGAGACAACCAATTTTCTTCCAAGGTTCACGTGCTTGCCAACACGCTATGTCCCCGTTGTGTCGACCAACACTCGGTGGTTTGGCGGCTAAGAGGTGTTGCACGAACCTCGTCCACATAATCAGACACCGCAAGAACCTACCCACAAGTGAGGTAACTCAATGACACGAGCAATCCACTAGAGTTACCTTTTGGCTCTCCACCGGGGAAGGCACAAGACCCCTCATAATCACCGGAGATGGCCATGAACAATCACCAACTCGTGTCAATCCTCCTCTGCTGCACCAAGCCGTCTAGGTGGTGGCAACCACCAAGAGCAACAAGTGAATCCCACAGCAAAACACGAACACCAAGTGCCTCTAGATGCAATCACTAAAGCAATGCACTTGGAATCTCTCCCAATCTCACAACGATGATGGAACAATGATGGAGATGTGTGGGAGGGCTCACAAGGTTGCTATGTCAATACAAATGGCCAAGAGAGTAAGCTTGAGCCGATCGTGGGGCTTAAATAGAAGCCCCCACGAAAGAGAGCCATTGTACCCCTTCACTGGGCACAACACGGGGTGACCGGATGCTCTGGTCAGTTCGACCAAACGCAGGACCCTAGCGTCCGGTTGCCCGATGCTCGCCATGTGTCATCGGCTTCAAACGCCGATCGTCCGATCTCAATGGTCAAGTGATGACCGGACGCATCAGTTAGAAAGTGATCGAACGCAGGACCCCAGCGTTCGGTCATTTCCAGTAAGGTTCCAAACATGAAATTTCACGACCGGACACGTCCGGTCATGCTTGATCGGACTCACCCGGTGTCTGATCACTCAACGTTTCCTCTGTGCGCCTCACGTCAGTGTTCGTCAGCACTGACCGGACGCACCTTGCCAGCATCCAGTCAGTTTACACGCCAGTGTCTGGTCACAAGACCGAGACCATGTGCTTACTGCTGTCACTAACCAGACTCTGAACCCAGCGTCCGGTCACTGCACCACCAGCGTCCAGTCACTCTGTGAACCCCTGTCTTTTCTGTATAGGGCGACGGTGGCACCGTCGGACTGCCCGCACTCTACGGGCGGACACTCCGCCGATGAAGTTTCTAACCCTTGCTCAAATGTGCCAACCACCAAGTGTATCACCTTGTGCACATGTGTTAGCATATTTTCATAAATACTTTCAAGGGTGTTAGCACTCCACTAGATCCTAAATGCATATGCAATGAGTTAGAGCATCTAGTGGCACTTTGATAACCGCATTTCAATACGAGTTTCACTCCTTCACTGGGCACAACACGGGGTGACCGGACGCTCTAGTCAAATCAACCGGACGCTGGACCTCAACGTCCAGTCACGCGATGCGTGCCATGTGTCCCCTCTCTTCAAATGTTGATCGCCCGATCTCGACGGTCAAGTGATGACCGGACGCAGCAGCTCAAAGTGACCAGACGTAGAACCCCAGCATCCGGTTGTTTCCAGTAAACATCCAGAGAAGACTTTTTATGACCGGACATGTTCGGTCATGCTCGATCGGACACACCCAGCGTCCGGTCACACGGCAACTCCCCCGTGCGCTGCCACGTTAGCATGACCGGATGCAACCTTCCAGTGTTTGGTCACTAAGCGACCCAGCGTCTGGTCAGAGACCGACGCTAGCGTCTTCGTGCTTCACCTGAACGGACACGCCGGTCCAACCGAGACCAGCGTCCGGTCACGTATAGTGACCTCCATCTTTTCCATCTAGGGCGCCGGTGGCACCGTTGGACTGTCCGCACTCTATAGGCGGACACTCTGCCGGTGAAGTTCCTAACCCTTGCTCTAATGTGCCAACCACCAAGTGTGTCACCTTGTGCACATGTGTTAGCATATTTTCACAAACATTTTCATGGGTGTAAGCACTCCACTAGATCCTAAATGTAACAGAACCGACCAAATCATAAGAACGTAAGTACAAAAACAATCACCGAAGCGATCAAATTCCTGTACTTAAGCTCCCATAATCCCGGTAGTCCGAAAACCACGAAGGATTTCAACCAACTCTCGACATACAAACCAAGATCGTAGTGATTCAACACAACACATCATTCGTTACAACATTTCACAAGTAGCATTCGGATTACATCCATCAGAGTGCAAATAGAATATTACAAACCAAGTTTGAGTGTGCGGAAGCAACATAGTTTGGTACAAAACATCATAGTTTTCAAATACATTGCCAAGTCTGAGTCATGTCCCACAAAAGCATTACCAGGTACGAGAACTAGTAGAGACCGTGCCCAACGGTCTAGTCTTCATCCCCAGCTGGGAGAAGGCAGTATTTGCAGCAACCAAAGAAGAACTGGTCATCTGCAACAGGTGGGAGATAAACCCTGAGTACGAGAAGGTACTCAGCTAGACTTACCCGACAAAAATCAGAAATAAAGGACACCAAGGATCATGCAAGGCTTTTTAGGTGGGCTAGCTTGATACAGTTGCATAAAAGAGCTTATGATTATAGTAACCAATTTAAACTTATTATCAAGCTTATCATTAATTACCTGTCCACTAGATTAGCACCTGTACTAGAGCACTCACTTATTAGGAGCAAACAATATTAACCATAGCAGGTGTAATAAGGCTGTCATCATCATATCATCATTTCCGAACCATTAAGTTATTAAGTGTATCTACATTGGAGATAAGCCCGTCAAGTTCTCACTAACCGGGAGAGACGGCGACTCGAATCGAATTACAACTCAGCTGAGGGGGTATTCCTAACTCTCACCCTGGCATACTTTGCAAGGGTAGCCGTGGGTCACCTTTGGAACATCTCAGGAACCAAATTCACGGGTTCGATCAGCGCCAGCACTCTCAGGGATTACCCTTCTGCCAGGACGATCAGGACTTTTAAATCACCTGCCCTTGGACTCACGCCTACGGCTCCCTTCCGAGGCGCACTTTATACTTATCGACTCCCGGCCTGAGGTGAGCTACTCGGCTTCGTGGTCGGTCTCCAGACCCGGCCAACTAAGAGAGAGGCATGCGTTCAACATGAACAGGAAAGGCTCCAAGAATCAGTCCTTAGGCGACACAGACGGAGTCACTGCAAACCGACAAGCCTCCGTCCGGTCTTCATTTCAAATTAAGACTGGTTCTTTTCCACGATAGCAAATATAGCCAACCGTGCCACATGTATCTTCCTATATCTCGCAGGTGACAGGAAATCACCCGACTTCTACCGCGTTTAAGCAGGGCTAAGCACTACTCGAGCCTGAGCTATATAGGATTTAGGGTAACAATATTTGGACAAGGAATGGGTAACCAATGCAGCAAGTGTTTGCATCCAACACCTAAACTTAATGCAACAATATATATATGTAATAATAATATTGTAACTGCAGTTCGGAAAATAGGAGGCTTAATATGCTCCGGGGCTTGCCTTTCACAAAGTTGCAAGGACGGTGATCTGGGCACTCAACAGCGACCTCGTCTGGCACTTCTCCTGAAGGCTGCTCCTCCTGAATCTCCGGTGTCGGCTGCTGCTGCTCGTTCAGTTCCTCGAATTCCAGCAGGGTTACTCCTTCCGGTATACCTATTGCATGCCGATGCACAAGATAAATATCATGGATGCATAAGGAATGACATGATGCTCATGATGAATGAATCACAATGGGTGTTTACGAAAACATCACTGGACACTCGTTTACCGAGTAATTAGCTCTATTCAAATCACTTTAAGCATGTATCTAACTTACTTAAATAACAAGAGCAACTTACCTAACTTGCATAACCTAAGATAAAGATGCTCATCTTCAGTTAAAGGCCTAACACCTATGAACAGTACCATGAACTTAGAATAGTAAAGACATACTTAAAATAACCGTTAAAGCTTCATATGCAACAAGTAGTAACTTAATTCTATCATAACCAGAGTTCTATAACTCCAAATGACTTGCAAGAGGACATTCTGGAAAGCTCATGAAATTCTCTACAATTCATTTGTAAACATCAAAGTATGATTCTTAAGTTAACCAAATCAAATTCCAGCAAACTTAGAATCTGTCCAGAAACGACAGGGTTGCTAACTTAATTATTTAATGATGGTGCAAAAGCTTAATTTGACCAAACCAAGTTTACCAACTTGTTTTGCATACCTAATAAACATCAGAAAGTATAGTGTCAACTTCTAAATAAATTATTTAATACCCTTTTCTAATTTATTTAGTTAATTAGGTGATTAAAGCAATATATAGTAAAACTATTCAGAAAAATCTACAAAAATTACAGTAGCTATCTCATGCTTCACATAGACTACCATAAAAATTTCAAAGCCATTGGACCAACATAACTTGCTGTATCTAAAATAACAGATGACATGTCTATTTCTAGCATAATTAGGAAACCTTATTAAAAAGTGTCAAGCAACAGATTTCCCATTTTTCCTAGCATCCTTCTAGCATAAGAATAGCACCCATAAAATTTCACCTTCACTGGATCTATAGAAAAATTATGAAAATTCACACAAGATCCACCTATTAATAAAAGGAAATTCTATAACTTAAAAACTACACATGCACTAGCTTTGAAATTTTTACCAGAGCTTCTAATAAGCAATAACAGACTGCCCCCAAAATTTCATAATTTTTGGACCACAGAAACTAAAGATAAAATTCAAACAAATTTGCATGCATCTAAAAACACATTTCAAAGTCCTAATTAATTCCTCAAAAATTTCTCAAACATGTGCTCATATAATATTTTTGTTAAATACTAGACATGACCAGGAACCCAACAAAATTAGAACCACATCATTTGGATCTATCAAACTTGAGTTACCTATTTTTGAAATGGTGCACCAAAACTGTGAAAAACAGTTAAACAAAACAAAAATAAAAACCTAACCGCTACTGGTGGGCTGGCCCAAGGAATGGCGGCCCACGAGTGCACAGGCGCGGCCCAGAGCCGACGGCGCGGCTCAACACAACGCGGCCCACGCTGGGCTCCCGCCTCAGCAGCGACGCTGACAGGGAGGACCCGCGCGTCAGTGAGGGAAACAGGGGAGGAGCGACGGCCGGTGGCGTAGCTCGCCGCCGGTGACTTCTCCGGCGAAGGTAAGGGTTTCTACGTGCTCGCCTCAACCTAGCGGACCTAGGGGAACCCTCATTCGTGGCTATTGACGCGACAAGGAGGGGTGGCGATGGCCACGGCGGCGCTCGGCCACGGCACGGCCGGCTCCGGTGAGGCCAAGGCGTCTCGGCCCTAATGGCCGACTCTACGAGCTTCAGTAGGGTTCACATAATCCAGCGCAAGGGGGAGAAAGGGATGGAAGGGGCTCGAGCAGCACGGCCACACGCGCGCTCGGCCGGCGGCGGTCATGGCGACCTGGTGGAGCCGCGCTCACGGTGAGAGCTACCTGAGGCGAAAATGGAGTGGCGGTGGGGTCGGGGACGTGGAGAGACTCACGAAGGAGCTGTGGTTCAGAGGAATCGGGCAATGGCACTCGGGTTTGGGTGGAATTTGCTCGGCGGTGCTCGGTGTTCCGGTCGCCGTGCGCACGGAGGAAGGAGGGGAAATGCGAAATGGGACGGCGACTCGGCGGGCAGGCAACGGGGTGGCTTCATGACGCGGCTGCGACGGCAGGATGCGCACGGCGCGTGGCCAGCGCGCTCAGGCGAGCGGCGACGGGTGGCGGACACGCGGCGTCGTTTTTCTGAAACGGTCGGCCACGGCGACTAAACGATTTCTGAAAACAACGCGATTCAGTGTTTAGCGAAGGTGACTGACAGCACGTATTCGACGCGTTGGATCTCTTAAACCGTGGCGATCCAGGTTAAGTCGTAGTTAACAAAGTTGGAGATCTACATAAGTACTACAAGTTTGCTAATTGGAGCTCGAGCTAGTTTGGCTTGGTCAGTGAGATACAGTGCTCCAAACATCAGCTCATGAAACTGAAATCTGCTTGGGACTTAGAAAAATTTGCTAAGTATGAAATCAGCATGTACATCTGACTTGTGGGCCATGTTTGAGCATGTTCCACACATTTTCATGAATTGGCCATAAAACAACTTTTGTTCCTTGATAAATTAGCTACAACTTTTGTAAAGAGTGCACAGCCATGCAAAGCTTCTAAGTTGGACTTTTGAATCAGTCAAATGATGACACTCCATGGGTCAATTTAAGTCAAACTTGCACTTGAGGACATTTTGGTCATTTTGGTCTACATGAACAATGTTCCCACAAGTAAACTAAGTATAGTTAAGGTGTATTAGACCATGATCAACCATTTTACAAAGTTGTTATACCACTTCTACTGATCACATGTGATAAAGAAAGTAAAACAAGCAATTCATACATATGTTTCAATACAATGTTTCACATATTGCATGACCTTGTTGTTATCCTATACTTGTCACATTACTACCATGTTGCCATGCTTCAAGACATGGGAAATTCATGTTGCATTCATATGTTGCACTACTACCATTCACAAGCAATCCAGTACGAAACAAACAGAATATGCGAATGTTTCATATGTATGTTTCAGGGAAAATGACATGATGAGATAGATGATGCACATGTTTATGAGACGAAATGCAATTAGTAGAAGCCAAACACCGAGGGTGTTACACTAAATGCATATGCAATGAGTTAGAGCATCTAGTGGCACTTTGATAACCGGATTTCAATATGAGTTTCACCCCTCTTAATAGTACGGCTATCGATTCTAAATGTGATCACACTCACTAAGTGTCTCTGTCACTAAAACAAAATGGCTCCTACTATTTATACATTTGCCTTGAGCCTTTTATTTTTCTCTTTCTTCTTTTCCAAGTTCAAGCATTTGATCATCACCATGCCATCACCATCACCATGATCTTTACCATTGCTTCATTACTTGGAGTAGTGCTACCTATCTCATAATTACTTTGATAAACTAGGTTAGCACTTAGGGTTTCATCAATTAACCAAAACCAAACTAGAGCTTTCAAGCGTCCCTAGCGCCGAGCTCCTGAGCTCGAAGCCGACGTGGAAGGTGACAAGGCAGGAAGCTCGGTGCCAGTCACACTAGCACCGAGCTCGACGCCAGGGTGACTGGCGCCAAGCCTTTATTACATATGGGCCCCACCCCTCTCTTCCTCTCCCTCTCTCGCCCTAGCAGAGTAGAGTCGAGCTCCACCGGCCGCCCTCGCCCACACGCGCCTTGCCGAGCCTGCGCACGGAAGCCCGTGCCGCGCTACCACCGTGCCCGCACCGGCCACCCATGCCCTGAGGCTACGTCATGCCACCACGGACGCCCCGCGCTCCGAGCTCACCGAGCGCCGTGGCCGCCCCATGCCGCGCCACCGCGGACGGCCCGTGCCCTAAGGCTATGCAGGAATGTCGTGCCCCACGGTCGCACGGTGCCGCCGCCGCCACGCCATGCCCAGCGCCCCTACGCCCACACCCCAGTCCCCTCGCCGGTTCATGTGCCTGCGCCACGCCCTCTCCTCACCTTGGCCTCGCCCCGCCTTGCCGCCCTCCACCGTCGGCCTCGGCCGTAGCCAGACTCGCCGCGTGGAGCGTCGGGCATCCCGCGACCGCCGCATGCCACCGCCATCGTGGGTCCACTGCCTCAGTGATTGGGACCAGGCGGGTCACTACAGCTGGGGCTCTACTGTCTTGTGTTTTCTATACCGGCAGCTGTGCGAGGGGTGTCGTCGGTCTTTGTCCAACGCATCACTTGGTGGATGCGTGTACCTATTACAGTTGTGGATGTGGGCTCGTCTTCTAGTTGGTCGTCCAGAGGTTCTGGCTCGTCATGAGTGGTTCCAAGGTCAACCTCCAAGTCGGCAGCCGATGTGGGCGTACCTTTGTGTTGACATAGAATTTTCATCCCATGCTGAGGACACACGCAGCAAGCTAGAAGGGTCTGCTCGATGGAGCTGTAGATCCGCCTAGCTTCAACACAGGGATGGTCGATCCTACGCACTCCTCCCAAGACATGCCAGTCAATTTAACAATGTAATTGATAAGGAGAGAAAGCTTATCAGTAATTAAGGACAAAACTTGCCGGTGTTGCCAGACAGTCTCGAATGTGCGGCTCTGAGAGCCGATATGAAAGGAGATCGACTAAATAGTCGATTCCAGCATATTCATGAGAATAAATCGGTTAAAGCTCATTAGGTTGTATAAGAAGAATCGGTTATCATTCAAGATAAATGTCATTATTTGAGAGATATTAATCAATGGCAATAAGATATAAAAAATGATTGGTTTATACTGAGCCAATGATTACAAACAACTGAACCCCTTTTTATATAAAGAAATATTTCAACACCATTTAACCATTTACTAAAGATAAATTTAATGAACATGTTAGATCTCATCTATCGCTATGACCAGTGGGGCATGAGGCAGAATCATGCAGGCCGTAGAAATAACAATAGACTCGACGACCCTAACTCATTACTAATATCAGTGGGGCATGAGGCAGAATCATGTAATACAATAATAAGATCATGGGGCTAACACACCTTTCAACCTATCTTTACTTCAACGGTCTCGTGATGTGAACTGTTCGTGAAAGCACTCGATATCGGCTAAAACAACCGATTCAGGCATAGCGCATAGTTAAAGTCATGCCTTATTCGGAATAGACCTACCGAATAACGATCCCCACTCCACGGTGCTAACAGTGGGGTGTGAGGTAGAATCACACATGCCATGATAACGGGCCATGGAACGGTTTTCGCTAGCCAATAAATCTACTCAAGACACAACATGCTTTAACCACACGCTATGCACGATCAAGATTGATGTAAAATAGTCGATAAAACATAACTCATTGTTTAATGTACAGATTAGATTAGTTTTAGATTAACAAACAATTGGCTAAACAGGATATAAGGCTGATCTAGATCAATCCTAATTGGGCAGAGTGATATTGCTGTAATTTAGATAAATAATGAAAGCAATAAGCAATATTGATAACTTAATGAATCTACCAAAGACTGTCATTCTAAGGTAGAGCCGATAACTTGACCTTGATCTAGTTCATGCAGTGGGGGTCGACCGGATCGATGCAGTCATACTTGAACTAGGCAAGAATCAATAACTAACTTATACCAGAGTCACAGTGGAGGTCGACTAGATCAATGCAGCCGTACGAATAGAGGTATAAGCTATGACGGTACTTACAACAAGCAGTGGAGGTTGACCGGATCGATGCAGCCATACTTGCTAAAGAACTCGCTGAGATCTACTCTACTCCTACTCCTAAGGGGTGGCCAGAGCCGAAAAAGTAAATGACTTGTATATTGGATTGATTGTTGTCCTTTTACAATAGTCGGGGTTTGGTATTTATACCCAGGGCCTAAAAATAAATCCTACTCGAGTATGACTCAGTACCATTTTTGGTACGAAGAGAACATTCCTATTTTAAAGTAACTTAGACTCTAATCTTTCCCTTTTTGTAGAGTTCGATATGTATCTTCTCGATGCCAATCATATCTCGTCATCGTTATCTGCTGACGTCATTTGGAGAGAATCGATCCTAGCGTCGCATTCGACCTGGCAAATATCAATCCCTACTCAATCGATTTCTTGATTAGCACAATCTTGAAAGCCAGCGAGTTCTCGCGCTCTTCTCCCAAATTTTGGTGTAAACACTTTGGGACTAGGTCAGGGTTCCGTACATGAGGTTAGACCGGGCGTACATTGAGTTCACGAATGAGCTAGACACGCTGATGGCGTCTAGTGTAAGTAAATTTTATTTCCCATGCTAGTTTGAAAAAGATTAGTATACCATCTAACATCTTGTTTGGACATGTTGCAGGTGGAGTGGGAGCCGTCCGGTGGAGAGGGCACACTTCCTTTTTAGTTGAGCAACGTTTGTGGGTTCGACGATGACTTCTATAGGATGAGGTGCCCTCTAATCTGCTTCTATGCTGTCGAGTTCCACCTGCCACATAGAGTTGCACGTCAATTTGGAGTGAGACAGCTTTGGCCTACGGCTTTGTTCTCGACTGGCGTTGACTTACACAAGTAAGTGTTTTGATATTTCAAATGTCTCATGATGGTCCATTTCTATTAATATGGTGATATGTACATGGATTCAAGTAACGATGACATACGTGCTGGTTGGATCGTCAGAAGAACAGGAAGATTTTTTACTGGAAGAAGCACCACCAGTCCTACATTGAGCAATGGGAGGAGATACACGACAACATGGATGACAACAACGAACCACACACGAACCGTGAGTTCAGGCGGTACCAAGCTTGGTACCAGCGTGTGACACATTACAGGCTGAGGGTACAGTGGACAGAAGATGACTACGTCGACATCGAGTCCTCCGACGATGAAGACACGGTGTACGACCAATCTACTCGTGCAAGAAGGCAGGACCGATCTTGGACAGAGTGGTAAGCCAATTGCCTTATTTTTCTACGTTAAGTTGCATAACAATACATTAGGCGTTCTTGGACCGACATTAGGAGTTATCTATTTTAGTTAGTGCCACCTTCGAGCCGTATCATCCTTATAATATGTTAGATTCTTGTAAAAAAGGAAACAAAACCTATTGCTATCTGTTCAAAAGTATTATTACTGAGAACTTTGTTGTAGGGCAATACACTTAAATGCTCCGTTGAAGAGATTGAGCGCATTCGACCGAGAGTCAGGGACGACTACATGCTTAGCTTCCTGGACGTAAGATTAAAAATATTCTTTCAAACATATCATTAATACGTTAGATTCTTTCAGTTAACATAATTTTATACAACAGAGGTTGTCACGTCGGCTACGCCGTGCGGCTGGTCATTGTGGTTGCAGGACAGACACGACGCAAGACGTGTACGTTCCTTCTACAGGCAGAGGAGGCTTGGGTTCCTTTAGCCAAGTAGCTACAGGGGACGAGGACGAGGACGAGGAAGACGACAACGACGTGGACAAGAGGCACGAGGAGCTTGGCCCCTCTCAGCTCCATGACGCTCCCTCAACTCATCCTACACCACCTCCAGGCACTAGGCGATGCCGTTCGCGTGACCCTTACACTCCAGGTACGAGCGCTCTTGGTCACAAGGGTAAGGGCAAGAGTAGGAGGCAGTGAGGGTTGTGGTAGATGTTAGTATGCACTATTATGGATTTTATATTTACTTTTCTATAACTATTTGGGACTGTATGAATATTGTGGACTATTTGGATTGTGCAGGACATGTTATGTTGGTTGTGATATTCGTTGTGGTTGCATTTTGCTCCTTGGATGATTAAATGTTCGGAATATATAATGATGTCTCTGTTTGTAACTGTGGATGCTCCTAAAATAAGGGAAACTCTTGTAGATTTTTTCCGTGAATCATTAATCATACTACACTGCTAAAAAGGCATAAATGTAGTACACAGATTAAATGTAAATTTATTAGAACGTGTATAGTCCAATCGTATCGTACATATGCTTTGTAGATGAATCTAGGATTACCAAGCAACAGTGAACGAATCTAGGCTTTTCAGACAATAAAAATAGACTTTTCAGATACAAGGACAGCAGCAATTTATCACTTTACTGATATAGTACTGGCATGCAAGGAAGCACAACTCCACTATATCTCCACCATCCATCTTATAACTGTTTGATCCAAGGGCTGAGGTGAAGAGACACACGGATCGCTAACATGGCACATTGAGAGGCATCCATTCCTCCTCTCAACCTATAAATAACCCCTCACTCCCTCTCATTCACACACACAATAAGAAAGAAGAACACTCCTCAGCATTTTCTTTCATTATAGTACCAATGTTTAGAGGGTCGTCTAGAGGGAGAGGAAAGGGAAAGAGAACTACCATTAGGTGGGATCGTATATGTCACATCTATGTGTTTGTTGTTTGGTTTAATTACCTAAGACATGTTAGGTTTAGTCAAAGGAAACTCTATACCCTAGTTCGGTACATGTTTTCACATGCCATTTCATGTGTTTTGTGTGTTGAATTATATAATGACATACGTCGTTATGTTTTATTTGCAGCACGTGTTCACATTTCAATACGTCCGTAATATTAAGCGGAATATTAAGGCCATAAATAATGAAAACAACCATATAATGAAAAGTTCAATACTATGCCACATTAAACAACATAATAATACTAGAAGTACGTGCCGACAGTAGACATAGGGGGCAAATGCACTTTCAAATCCTTAGTCTGAAACATATTGAGTAAGCAACTCATCATCCGAGTACCAGTCCTCTACCACAACCCTGTTGCTGTGGCTAGGCTCACCTGCGTTGCTCTAATCTGCCTGTCACCTGTAGTAAGCGGCCTCTGCTTCATCTGCAGCCGCTGCGGCCTGAGTGAAGAACGATTCGTCATCCTCCTCTGCCTGTAAGCCTGCCTCTGCTAGATCGATGAGCTCGCTCAGTCTGACAGTGTCTTCCTCAGCCCCCTCCGCCTACAACCCCGCCTCAGCTAGAGCGATGAGCTCGATCAGTTTGTCAGTATCGTCCTCAGTCTCCTGCGCCTGCAAGCCCGCCTCTGCTAGAGCAATGAGCTCACTCAGTCTGCCAGTGTCGTCCTCATCCTCATCCCCCTCATCAGACAACACAATCGGTGATTGAACGGTGCGATCAACTCGCGATCTATGCTCATCTAACTTCTTCTCCTCATACCTTGCATGAGCCACCTCTGCGACATATTCCTCGCTGCAACCAATCCCTTCATGTATAAAATGCAATCAGTTAGCAATGAAATTATATTACATTTAAAATCAGGCAACGAAAAAAGGCTTTCAAGCACTCACTAGCACATAATGCAACAACATGCTCGTTCAAGACCTGCATCTATACTCTTGTCTCCTCCCTTGCCCTCTCCTCCTCTAACGTCATCCGTCTCTCCAATCCCCATTTGTTAAGCCCAACATCGATCGGGTTACAAATACCGTGTTGTCTAGCAAACTCACGCATCTTTTCTTTGTGATGTTTAACGAATAGGTTGACGTAGTCAGATCCATATCCCCTCTTCCGTGCAATTACTTGCCTCTTCTTCAGTTCATCCAAGAACTTAGCTTGACCATCATAACATTCCCACCTGCATTTCCTAGTGCTCTGTTCAAACGAAAAATTATATCATATATGTCTTAGCAAAAGAAATAAAATACGATTTCATGTTTACCACAAAAATAACCAACATCATCATACTCAACCATATGGCCGCAATAATGGCCTATTCCAAGCTCCGAAGGGACTAGGCCATAGTTGAATTTAACATCACATTCGCACATGACAGGAGGTGTTTTGTAAATTACCCTTTCTTTCTTCTTTTCCTTAAACTTTCGTGGTTCATCCGGCCATTGGTTCTTAGGACCATACAACCACTCCTTGAAACGATACTTCACCATTGAAAACACCTAAATAAGGAGACATTAGTACATGAACACATATAGCTCAACATTTCAACACATACACTTTGCACTTACTTCATGCTTGTTTAGACACACAAACTCCAGCGTATTCTCAGGGTTTATCATAGCTCGATCTCCACAATCGCACAGAGAAGGTTCCTCGAGTCGTCTAACTGTAGCTAAGTGCTTCTCCTTAGCCGTCATTGGTAGAGGGTTAGGGGGGAACCCACCGCTTGAAGTGCTCATGTGGATGTCTCCCTCTAAACCAATCATCGAAAAGAAGGTACCTAGGATCAAACTTGTCTGCACCGTCGATCCACTGAAAGAAAAAGCACCTCTCATGGTCCTACACAACGAGATTCCAACAAAATATTACTTACACAAATAAAGAAAAAGGATAGTGGAAACAATTTCTTACATTAAAACGACTGCATGTGTAGAAGCAACGCGTCGCTGTGTCCGGATGTTTAGATTGAAAACGTGGGCCGGGAAACCACAGTCACAGACTGGGAGGTAAGGAGGGATGGGGGCATCTTTGCTAGACACGTCGAGGTATAATTCTCGAGGACGACCCCATTTTCACCAAAACTACTCCCGAAACATTTCTTGCATCTAACAAAACAAATGTAATTTAACAAACAAAAATCTAAACATCACAAATAAATGTCAATGCGAACCATAACTATAATACAACCAATTTCGTTCTAAGAACCGAAAGCAATTAATATTAAACCCTAAACCTAGGGTTTCCCATTTGATGCACAACAATGAACCCATAACATAACTACATGCGTCTAGGTTTATTAGTTTTTTCACTCCTTGGCATCATCCTACGATTGTATAATACATATATTGAGGGATAGAATGAGACCCTAAGTAATGACGATTCTTAAGTTCAAAAATACGACTAATATATACCGAATCGATGCGAAAAAAAACTAGGCGAGGGAGCGAGGATATCTTGTTCTCGAAGATCTATGGATCAAATCAAAGTTTCCAAGGTCCAATATGCCGATTCGTGAGGTAGGGTGAAGTGGAGAGAGAGAGAAAACCCGAGAGGGAGGAGAAAGAAGACGAAGAACGCTCGGGCAGGAAGGTTGGGGCGGGGTTAAAATAAAGGCTCGGCGCTAGTCATCCTGGCGTCGAGCTCGGCGTCAAGATCTACGGCGCCGAGCTTCCTGCCATGTCACCTTCCACATTCGCTTTGAGCCCAGGAGCTCGACGCCAGGGACACTGGCGCCGAGATGTGTTAGCTCGGCGCCAGCACCGATGGCGCCGAGCTAAGGGTCCAGATTCTAAAATCTTTCCTCCAGGAGTTTATTTGTGAAAAACTTAAAAAAAAGGCTAAAAAGTAAAAAATTCGACATAGAATGGATCGGAGGGAGTAGCTGTGAGGAGAAATATGACAAAAAAAAAACTACAAAAAAGCGTATCATTTGGCTTCCAGCTTGTTTTTGTCGTAAGCTATATGCAATGCTTTTTTAGAATAACTATATGCAATGTTGTGCCAGCTGCCCAGCCCGCGCTGCGCAGCGGCTGCCAGTGTATAGATGCATGGCCAAACGGGGCAGCATGGCCGGGCCCTTGCTCGATATTGGGCACGATGTTGTAGTCGTGTCGGGTCGTCGTGCCCACTCTCGGGCGTGCCTATGGACACGGCGGCGCACCGTACCTGTGAAGGCCCGAGTCCATGCCGCATCGTCGATGCAGCCTCGCCTTGCACTCGAGGATGTCGCGCCGCGCCGCCGCCACTCCCCAGCTCCCCTCGGTGAGGCCGTCGCGCCGCCCCTCCCTGCACCAAGGTTGTCGTGCCACACGTCGAGGTCGATCCCTAGCTCCCCTAGCACCGAGACCGTCGCGCCGCGCGCTGAGACCGCCGCTACCTAGCTCCCCCAAGCCGAGGCCGTTGCGCCGCCGTGGGGAGTACAGGAGGAGGCGATGCAGACGCGGTCATGTGGACGTGCCAGGCCAAAATCCGTGTCGTGCCTATGTAGTGTAGACCGTGCGGGCTGGAGTCACAGGCTCCGGCACGACACTACTACACTCATGCTGGAGTCACGGCTGAGGCACAACGCTACGCTCATGCTCGTGCCGACACCGGCACTGCAGCATCGCACGTCAGAGGGTAGGGTAACCCAATAATGCCTCCCACAGCCACGGCTTGGCATGTCGGCAGCATGCTGCCAGCCACCGATATATATACTGCCTTTTTAACAGTGCTTTTTTGGGGTCATTTTAACGACGATTTGACGTATGACCGACTGTCATTTTGTGTGTGGATCAGCATAGCGCCATAGCACCTATCATCGAGAGAAGCAAATCATGCAAGGGCAGGGGCAGAGAGCCAAAGAGCAAGAGCAACAGAAGCAAGAAGCAGCACAGCGGGGCCTATATTTTATTTTACAAACACGGCAGGGGTACTTGTACAATCCAGTAATGAAAACACATGAAACTAACAGCATAATCGACTACACAAGGATTAAGGACAGTGTCCTATGGAATGGTGGGGTGCCTGTGCTTGGGCTTCGCGGTCGGCGGAGAGCCAGCATGCATGGCCACGCCACTGTAGTCCGCGCTGTAGATCAGTCCTGCCTCAGCGTCCTCCCCCTTATCCGCCGTCCATCGTGCCTTTGCCTCCTCATCCTCCTCGGGTTTCTTCACCTCCATAGCCACTTCCTGCACGCCATGGACGGAAAACTGTGTCAAGTTCTCTGTCTCCACATTGCTGAACATGTTAACTGAACCCAAAGAATTGAAGATGTTTACTGAACCCAAAGAAATGCATCCTATGTAGGGAGGACGTACTGAAGACAGGCAGGCAGGCAACGGCTGGATTCAGCCTTCAGGCACTCAGTTTTTCTTTAGCAGATAACGAAATGAAACTTCAACAGGCTCTTGGTGATGGATGTATGAGCTATGTATGAAGTATGGAGTATGAACTGACCTCATGCTGCTGCATGTGCTTGCTCTGATGCTGGTAATGGTATCCCGAGGACTGGCTGAGTTCTCTGCCTTTGCGACCTAGAACCAGCTCTGGATGCCTGCCGAGGAAAGACCGAGGCGAGGATGAAGAAGCACCTGCAACTGCAAGAGTGGCTAGAAGAAGGCTTGAAACAAGTACTACACAGGATGCCTTCATCATGCTGCTGTATTGGGCTATTGGCAATGTTGTCGATGCTGGTAACACGAGAAGAGCAGAGCAGGCTCCTCTCCACGGCTCTCTTGGGTATATATAAAAATAAATTGGGACGGCTGCAGGACCCAAATGCACGATGGTGTCTAGAGTTTGACACTTTTGCAGATTAGACCTGTATATTTATGAAAAGTTAGATACTTATGATTCGGGTTAGCTTAGTATCATCTATATGCACCACTTTGCAACACATGGCAAAACGGGTGCGCAACTAAAGATGGCAACGGGCCCCGATACCCGATACCCGATGGGTATTTGATCCATTAGGGGATGGGATGAGATCATATCTTTACCCGCGGGCATCTAAATGGGCAAGAATCCATCCCCGATGGGTATAGCGGGTACGGGAACGTTCCCTATTTACCCGTCCCCGTTACCCGTTGGAAACCCGACTATTTGAGCTGTCATGCGAGTATTAAGCCCAAAGAAGCTCAACATAGGTATTTTGACCCAAATCTGAACAATCATATATATAGTTTGTGTGTTCTAGGAACCATAGTTCAATTTTTCCTCACCATCTCCGTCAGCAGCACAAACACGCCTGCCTCACGAGCGCTCGTGCCCCTCGCTTTCTCAGTTCGGTCTCTCTACCACCTTTGCTCGTCCTCATCGCAACCTCGCTCGGGTGAAGAAGAAACATCTCCGATTGCAAAGCTGCGCCCCCAAGTGTCCTTATTTATCGGGTATGCAGTACCCGTCAGGTATCCCCGACCGATGCCCGACGGGTATGGGGATGGGCAAGAATCTATACCCGAGACAGTTAACGGGGACAGGGACGGGATGAATTCTCCGTAGCAGGGAAGAGAACGTTCCGGCGATACCCGACGGGTACATCCCCGTTGCCATCCTTAGGCGCAACACATGGCAAAACGGGGCGGTACTAGCATAATGAGCCTTAGTTTGTGGACCATTACGTCACATGTGAGTGAGTAAGCAATTGCGTTAGGAGGCTATAGGAATAGAAGTGTACAATTATTAGGTAGCTGGGGGCACGGGCAACCCCGGAGTTTGGCGTTTTCCTGAATGCATTTTTGAATGGCTTTTCTTTCTTTCTTTTTCTCTACGGGCTCTCGTGAGAATGGATCTCTACTAAATCTGCCAAACTAAAGAGGGACCCCATCACCCAGGCAGGCAACGTACTGCAGGCAGCATACACACATGATGCTGCTCCATCGGTCGACTGAACTGATCAATCCTGTCTCTCGTCTGCACTACCGTTTACCGGCCTGATGGGATGGGCAATGTCCTCGCACTGACACCCCATGCCTCAGGGTTCTTTCATGCTCATGGTCTGGGTGGATGCATGATGCATCATGCCTGCTGTGAGATTCCATGTGCTGTGTGTATGCTGCGTGCACCTCAATATACCAAGGTTGTAGGAGACCCTATCTATGGCAATAGAAGAGAGAGAGAGAGAGTGACTCTTTACAGAAGATGAATGTTCAGATAGAAAAAAGCAATGGCCATCAAACTGAAGTTTGAGCTAATTTGCAGGACTTCCGAAAAACATTTTTGCAGATTCTCAACATCTCCTGGCCCCTCTTGGGCCTCACCGTGACCCCCATGCCTCAGCGTTTTTTCACGCTCATGGCTCATGTTCTGGGTGGATGCATCATGCCTTCACTCAGTTTACCCAAACAAGGCCGCCCTGCTCCTCCGACAGGAGCCCCGTCCACGTCGCCCAAATTAACCTCAGCCGTCCGATCTGCCGATCAACGGTCCAAAAAAAACGAAGCGGATTCCGTCGGGAGCAGCTTCTCCTGCGTTATCCGGCTTCTCAGCTGCTTCGTCTCGGCTTCCCTGGCTTCTCATCCGAATCCGGCCTAGCAAATATATATTTGGGCTTCCGCTTCTCGTTCCAGGTTCTTCTCCCAGCTTCCTCTCTCCCTCACCCGTCGGTCTCTCCCTCTCCCTCTCAATCTCCACGCGGACAGGGGCGGCGACGGCGCGGGCGTGCACGGCGGCTGCGGCCGGCCTCCTCCTCCTCCTCCTCTCCCCCTCCTCCTCTTCCCCTGGCCTCGCGCCGTGCCGGCCGTGCCCGCACCGCCCGCTCACGGCGCGAGGCGCTGCCAGGGCGCGGGGCTGCGGTGCCCGTCCCCGGCCACGGCGCGGCGCAAGCGGGCGAGCCGGTGGCTGCCCCTTGGTGATGCCTCCTCCCTCTGCTCTGTGTGTGCTCCTGTGCTACAGGAAACCCTAGCTGTCCGTGCTGGAGGTCGCGAGCGCCCAGCGCCGGCCCCACCCCTGGCGGTGGTGCCCTGCTTCCGCGTGGAGACGCTCGCCAACGACAGCAACGGCGGCTGCGTGGACGACGAGGTAAGCTCCCAGCTCTCCTCTCTCTTGCCCTCACTTTCTCTATCTTGATGAAGCTCACATCTCGCAGCATAGACCTTGTTTGTGCAAATATGGCTCCAAACTGGCCCAGGGAAAAAAGTTCTGGGAGTTCTCCCGACGTGGCGGCGAGGCGCGGCGAGGCCGCTGCCGGCCCCCAGGCGCCCGTACTGCGTCGGGCGGAGAGGGGCCACGTCGCCGTGCCGCACCTCCCATCTCCAGCGCCGGTGGTCTGCCCTCTCCCTTCCCACAGCCTCCTCGATTCATGGTTTCTCCATTGTTTATTTTTGTTTTTGTTTCTACCAGATTCGTTGCCCCTGCCACCTCTAGGGTTTAGGTTTCTAGGTCAGCATTGGGAGCAGTGATTCACGCTGTTTTCGATCCATTCTTTTTTTTTTGTTATTTGGCACCAGTTTGGAAGAGCGGCTGAATTGTGCTACTGTCATTTTCCCTTTTTATCTAATGACCTCTGGTATTGAGCTTACATTCATGTTTTTAAAAGTTTTGTAATAAAATTGATGCACTCATATTTTAGTTCTGAACAATATTGAAACTGCCCACCACATCAATGCGGGGTGTGGTATTGTGCAGTGCTTTTAAGTATGTTGATTACAATAAGGTAATAAGATGACGCTATTCAGTCTGCAATAGTTAAAATTCTAAAGAATTTTTTTTCTCTTTATGATGGTTGCCACATTCGGTACCTATAGAACTATTTGTATTCATTGCTTTTTTAGGTTACAAAACTATTTGTTTCTTCCTCACAGGGACACTATGGTGATAGATGCACAGTTATGTGATCATGGTCAATGCTAAGTTTAATGCTCCAATAACAGTGTGGTTATGGACAAGCAAACCGCTCTACCAGCTGCATCTTAGTTCTAGGTGCCTCTTAATTCATGTGGATCCTTATATATAGTGTTTCCATTTTTTAAGTGGTAGCTACAGGTCCAAAATATCTGATTAGCATTTATATTTCACATTATGTCCTTTTTAGTTTATCTAGCTGTCATATATTCTGCTCTCTTTGTTTTATGTTGGTGGTCACATGTCCAAAATATCCTCTAACTATTATGGCAGCTATCATAAGATATTTTTGGTTCAATATGTGGCTTCCCATCTTGTGCTCACGTTTCCAAGAATTTTGAAGCGATACACGGTTTAGATGAATTCATCTATTGCATACTAAAAGTTTTCCTTCGAATCTTGACTATGCTGCTCAGAAAAGTGTGATTTTCTACCCTTGTTTTTTTGGGTGCAGAGTTGCTCTAAATCAGGTTTGTGTTTTTGGATCAATGACATATCAGTGCCTCTATTTTTACCCTATGAAATTGCAGTTTGTCACACTGCTTTTTGTGGTTCTATTTTTTTTAGGAAAATAGCTTACTGAGTTCATCGGAAGCATGCTACAAGATTGGCTTTAACTACATTATCATGCTTGCTCTGACAATGTTTGCTTCTTTCTGCATAGGTTGAATTGGTTTCACGAGTTTGCTTCTTGTGCCATAAATTGAAGTGGTTTGATGAGCCCATTCCTTTGGCTTCGGCCAAACCTTAAATTAAGATTAGTGTTATCACCATGTTCATCTCTCTATATGCGTATGGGTTCACAGTATTGTAACGTAGTGCAGAGATAATAGATAGACACCACTATGGCCATGACTTTATATTGCTATTGCCTTTTTACAGTGGCGCAAAGCAGGTCTGTGATGCCGTCAGGTGATGGCTTGGAGCAGGTGTGTACCGCTGTGCTCATCTTATTGGTTCTTCAATTTGATGCAATTGTTGATCGATTTGGTTGATTCGTGGTTCCACCTATGAATTTATACTTTCCCAGCCATTGCAGCCGACCTGTGTGCCTCTGACCACACCGCACATTGTTGCCCCTTGTCATACTTTAGGGCAGAGGTAGGCGCTGCTCACAGTGGAGATGTGTTCCTTCTGTTTAGTGCAGGTAATGGTAGAATCCCTGGTTGGAGATTTTTTTTATGTTCGTTTTTTTGGCTTTTTCTTTGTTCCCCAAATTAATTAGTTCTGTAATAAAATCATCTACTTACATGATGCTGCTGTGAATGAAAAATTGATCATCAAGCAATCAACTTCCATCTTCTCGAGGATCAGTCCAAATATATGTGCTTCACTGGTTTGGGTAGCTGCAGCCTGTGTAGTAGACGAAGCAGAAAAAAAATTCATATTTCTTCTTTCTGATATTTTTTTTGGGTATCACATTTTTGTTTGGTTCAATTTATTTGGCTTCGTTCATTCCTTCACTTCAGTCACCGGTGCTTTTCTCATGTTCTCTTACATCGTGCAGTTTCTTTACATCGGTGCGGTTCCAAATTATATGTGATCAGCAAAACAAAAACATTCACTTAATTGCCACCTCAAGATTTGTTCATTTGATACATTTTTGCCGGCAATTTCCAGGCCAGAATTCAGGAGGGAAACTAGATTGAATATATATGGATCCGGGGCTGCCAAAATGTTGGTGAGTAAATACTTATTGCATTTGTTAGTTCTTCTAGCTAGAGCTTATTTGGGCAGGGCTTCATGTTCTACAAACTGAATTAAAATCTCTTTCATGCACATCTCCAACCATTTTTATTCTTATGGCAGTCCATTTACTCATCTGATATTTTTTTAACCTACATGCGCGAACTGAGCTAAAATATTTCTCATGTATGAACTGAGCTAGACCACTGTTCTTATGGCAGGCCATTTACATGTATGAACTGAGCTAACATAACAGAAAGCAAGCTGATATTTCTCATGATGTAACCACTGATGCAGAATAATTAATGGAAATATGTTCAGTACTCTTTGTGACCTCAGTTTCACCCTTTTTAGATCATAAACTTTGTACTTACTGATGCTTTGCTAACTTATTCTAAGTATTTGTGGTGTGAAGAAAAAAACAGCCATTGTGTCTACAGATTCAATATGGTTGTCTTCTGAAACTTTTCCTGCTATTATAAATGGTGAGGTCGATAGGATCGGCAGAGCTACATGCTAAATTAAAACAGTGCACTCTTCAGACTTTGGGTTTATAATATGTTTGCAAGACCACCAATTCTGTCCTATGGGCCTGTAATATTCCATTTGTTCTACAAAGACTCTAGGTAATTGTATCATGCGCTCTTATACTGCTAATAAGACTTAAACACGTGGTGTACAATGAGCTACTTTCCTTTGCCCTTCTACCACCCATGAGTTGTTATAGACAAATTTACTTGATGCAAGCATATATATCCCTGGATTATTCCACGATTTAAAAAGGAAACTAAGTCCATAGGTGCTAATTTGTAATAGTTATATGAGTGGAAACACATGCCTCCATTTTTTTCATGCTCTGTGTTATTTCAGATTTCAATGGAATGAGTGTGTACTTTCATCACAATTTGAGCTTTAGACCTACTGAATCATTGGTGGTTTATACATGTAAGTATTATGTCAATTAGTTTCGAATTACACATGTTGATTTACGAAAATAAACATTTAAGTTACTGCCTCATACATGACTGACCAAGATTTATCTGAATCAGTTGTGTTTTCTTTATAGCTATCTTAGTTCACAGCTATTGGTCTGCTGCTGCCTTCACTCAACCTAAATGAGGGAATGGAGTGCTTCATAAAAAAAGAACATGATCCTTACCATCAGCGAGGATGGAGGGAACATGAGCATTTGAACTGCCTTTGCTTTTGAGTCTTGACGCCACTTCACTCAAGGCACCTAAACAACCTCAATACTATATTAGAATATGTTGGTATAATGGTTTGGACAGTTTTTTATTACATGCAAAACTGAAAATATTGGAGCCCAAATTTAGAACCACGTAGTACCTTTTATGATACCCTCATTGCTTTAGCGATGTCTTTGTGCTGGGCCATCAACCACGTAATCTCGTGAGGATACTCTGCGTCCATACCACACCTATACTGCTTTAGCCTCCATCTTTGGTCCATGGTTCACTTTGGTTGGGCAGTAGCAGTACGCAGTAGCTCCTTTCTTTGCCACTTGGGTGCCTATTACTGTCAAGGCATCTCACTGTTAGTAATTGGATTAGATTCATGTATACAATTGAGACTACGCTCTCAATTTTTGATTTGTATGGCTGCTGTTTTTTTTACAAAAAGACCAAGGCTTCTGTCTAAATAGACAGTTCAAACTTACGCCAGGTTAAAATATATATAATGGACAAACTTTTGATCCATTAGTTTTCAGAAAGTATAACCATAGCCTACCTAAATTTTGCGGATGGTAGACCATCTAGATTTCAGTTATATTCGGTGTGGGGAAACTGTCACCACAATTGATAGCTAACAACTCTAGATGGCCTGCATATTGGTTGATAAACCTGTCCATAATTATGTTTCCTGTATTACTAATGTTTCCTATGTATTGTAGTGACTGCTTATTAGCTTGTTGGCTGCACGGTCGAAATGACAGGTCCTTATACAATGCTAGCCCAATTCTATTTGCAGCGTCCCTGTCTAATCAGTTTCCCCACTAATTTCTTTGCTCCTTGCGGTGCAGTGAATAGCCGGTATTTCGCATCGATTCACTTAGCAAGCAGTTTTCAGAGACGCTCTCTTATTTTGGTAAGAAACCTACTTTGGGCCTCTACCTATCTTCATCACCTAGCACATACAAATTCTTTTAGCTTAGCACCATTTTTCAGTCCAGGTAGATGCCTTTTAGGCCTCGAAATAATATCATCTTATTTGGCAATGCCTGTATCAAATTGGTAAGTTAATTTTACATTGTTTGTGACGAAGCACTGATACTTAGGTTATGTAGAGTCTCATGTGTTACTTGGGGACACCCATTTTGGCATGAGTGCAAGAAGCCCGTGCCAGCCACCATAGGCCATCTGATGGTATGTGTTACCTGAACCACATACCCATTATATACTGATGGTATGGTATCGATCACTGAAACTATGCTGGAAGCCTCTTTGTTTATGATATGTTGTTCTAAGCATTTGGATTTATTTTTCTGATTCAAAAACCGGATTCATTTTTCATCTTCCCTATACGCTGTCATTGTTTCTGCATGATTTATTTCACATTCTGATATGCGGATGTACCTCATATTTTTTGTTACACATACTGTGCAAATTAGAAATAGCAAAATGGAAACGCCGTCCTTTTTTTACATGTACTTTGACTGATATGAGTTATGTTCAGAATTAATTCGTAATGACATTAATCTCACATCCTTTTTTTGTTTCCAGAAATAATCACAGAAGGCCGTAATGTTACAGGATGCTCAAAGTATTTTGTCTCCTTTTGTTCGGCATTGTCCCTTAACTGATCTTCATCTATGTTTTGCTATAGTAAATTAGTAATCGACATCAAACCATGCATGCCTTGCTGCGGCTTGACACCAAATGGAGCAATGCCATGGGTGTTCCAAGTATTTTGTTTTCCCTTTTTTAGGCATTGTCCCTTGACTGATCTTTATGTATGTTTCCCTACAGTAGTCGTCATCAAACGATATGTTTTACTGTAGCTCCGCACCGAAGGGAGCAATGCCATCTTCCTGGATTCAATATATATTTTCAAAAGTAAACTTACATGTTCCTACCAACGCGCGCAAGGGCGCGCGCCTTATACTAGTATTACCATATGCTGCATGCATCTCAATATGTCAAGACTGTAGTTATAGCCTTGTAGGAGACCCTATCTATGGCAATAGAAGAGAGATCCAGTGACTCGTTGCAAAGAGATAAGCGTTGAGATCAACAAAGCAATGGGCATGCCCTTCAAAAACAAAGCAATGGTCATCAAGTCTTTAGTTTGAGCCGATTTGCAGGACCAGGCCGATAATAACCAACCACTAACCACCCTGATTTATTTGGTCCTTGTCTAACGACGGCAAGGCAACCTCCAAAAATGCATATCTTTCTGTGGGGGACTTGTGCTGCAGATTCGTTGTACGCTTGGCACTTGGCAGCATGTGCAGCCTGTTCTTTTCGGATGGATTGGTTTATAAGTCATGACTGAAAGTACTGCTGGCTGGTTTGGTGTGAGAGAAAAATACTGTTCGTTGGCTGAAAGCTGAGACACCTCATTGATATTTGGTTATTATTAGTTCCTGATTAGAGCCGTCTGGTGCTTGTGTCTGCCAGAATGGGGGGCTCGAGGTCAAGCTCAGGGAGGTTTCTTTTTATCAGACCTTGACCTGCTTTGTCTCTTGCTAAGCTGTTGGTCACGGAAACGTCAAGTTTTATATATGGGCCCGGTGTATAATAGTACTAGTATGGAAGTGTGTACCGACATGCATGCGGCCTAAAATGACATGCCACCAGCAGCGGATAGCATCGTCGTCTCTTGCATTGCGATCGTTGTCTTTTGCATTGCGCTTCGGTCTGGACCAGTGGCAGACTTCAGCACTAGTTCTTTTCCCTCTTTCCGCTGCCGTTGCTCTTATTAGTTGTAGTTGGGTTCACAAATCACAACAGAAATCAGAGTGACCATCTGATCACAATGTTTGTCAACAGAAAACTGTGCGCCAACTGCCAAGTGCATATATAATCGTATATAGAACCAATGATGCACGCCTAATTTTGGGGGGAGATTCTCTCTACTCTTATCCACTGTGAGCGTATTTGAATAAGGAAATAGTCTAAATTACCCCATGAAGGTTTGGTCTATGTCTGAATAATCACCTACATATATCAATGTTTGGTTCGATTTACTCCTTGCTCATTTCAGCTAGTCCAGTTTATTCCTTAATAAAATTTGTTATTTTATTTCTCTGCGTACGAGTTGAGTCTAAATTTCATTTCATTAGGTGATAGAGGGCACAATACTTTAGTTTAAAAAATATATCTTGAATTTTTTTTTCATCACTATTCTGGCAGGTTAGGAAATTCAATAAAAAAAAAATAAATTAACACTAAAGGTACAATATATAGTGATGAAATTTCATAATGTATTTTTCTAACACAAAATATGATGTTTTCTTTAATTTCATATAAGAGTAGTGGTACGTATGTCAGCAGAAAACTGAACCAACTAACTTCCAGTCCTCAGCTGCCAGTGTGATAGTAGTACCAATCATGCACGCTTAATCTCGGAGGTAGTTTTCTTAATTAACTATCCACTCTATTAATTTGAATAATACCAACAGTCGCGTATTTATAATACAAAACCATATATGGGAGTTTGGAGTTTACTCGAACTGTGTAGTCGTCTAGTGCATGGTTGGAGCGTCCGTCCGTCTGAACGGAAGAAACAGGGCCAGTCAGCCACCCACGACTGACTTGGATTGGACGCCTCACATTTTAATAGCGGAGAATCCTTATCCAGCGAGCAGATTCGCTTGTCTCATCCCGTGGAGGTGTGGACACACAGCCCTCAAGGGAAGGCCTTGCTTTAGCGCGTGTTTAGTCCCTAAATTTGGAAATGTGAGCTACCGTAGCATTTTCGTTTTTATTTGGTAAATAGTGTTCAATCATGGATTAATTAGGCTTAAAACGTTCGTCTCGCAATTTCCAACCAAACTGTGTAATTAGTTTTTTTTTCGTCTACATTTAATACTCCATGCATGTATCGTAAGATTCGATGTGATAACTACTGTAGCACTTTTTAGGAATTTGGTGTGGAAACTGAACACGCGCTTACTACAGAGAGAGAGAAGGCCTGGCCTGCTTTAATTTCTGGCTAGCCAGGCCCGAGGTGGAGGGCGCGGCGTTTGCGCCAATTCCATTCCATCCGGCTCTCGTGTGCCTCGGCCAGATTGGCGCTTGGCCCATGCCAAACGACCCAGACTTGAACAGTTGAACTGCCGCCACAGCGCGGTCCGAGCCCAGTCGTGGCAGCGGGAATCATGCAGTCCCCTGCGCGCGCGCGCGGGCGTCGCGGTCTACCCAGCTCGCGCCGCCGCGTGCCGTCCGGTCCAGGACGGGCGCCGGCTCGAATGCTCGATTCCGCGCGCGGCCTACGCGTCGTCACCGGCGCTAGCTTGCCACGCTCCGCGCCGGCTGCTGGCCCGCATGACGCATTCGTGGTGCGTTGCCTTGTTCTGCCGGCCTGCATCGGCGCGTTCGTCACGTCGCTGGGATGGCATGCAGGCACTTGCAAAAACAGCTGGGGAAGAAAGCTAGGAACGGCACTAGAGAGAGTGGCTGTTCCTGCTTCCAAATGCGGATCGAGTAGAACGGCACGGCATCGGAATGCAGCACACGGACGGGACGGCGAACACTTCTGACTGCAGTGCAGAATGGGAAGGGGTGTGGGCGGCTGGGCAACAAACAAGTCAAAGGAGGACTACAGGTCTCTCTGTCTCTCTCTCAGTAGTGCGTGTTTGACCCACGCAGGATCATTGTACACGGTAGACGGTACAGCCCAGCGGGCAATGCAACCAACGATAAGCCTGTTCGCTGGGTTATAAACGATCGTAAATTTTCAGTCAGAACAGTATTTTTCTCTCACACCAAATCAATCAGCAGTAAATAATTCACGATCATTTACGGCCTGCCGAACAGGCTGTAGACGGCAGAGCGAGGTACCGTACCCACAGGCCATAACCCACTTTTCTCACCACAAAGTAGCTTTCACAGCAAGCCCCGTTCGCGTGCCCTTAAATCCGGTTTGATCCGTTTTTTTTTCCATCCGGAACAGTATTTTTCTCTCACAAATTCCTCCAGAATTTCTTCAAATCATCTAAATTTCTTCAGAACCATACCATCCGAACGGGCCCAAGTACTTTTACAACATCCAATTTTTCCCCCTTTTTTTTGGAAAGTTCTGGAGGGGCCAAGGCCCCTATAGTAAAGAAATTAAATTAAACAAGCAAGGAGAGTTTTACACCAACATTCAAGAAACAAGAAAGACGTTCTCTAAGCTATGAATTACAACCAGTTTTGAATCCATGTAAAATAGTTCACGTTGGGAACTTTCTTTTGCTTTGAGAGGGGTCAAGGCCAACTCCTTTTTGAAATTGTTCCTGCAAACTTGAATGTTTGGTCCAATTCCATTGAAGATCGAATCATTTCTAACTCCCCAAATTGTCCAACACGTGATGATAGCTGCATTCAAAAAGAATTCAGACTTCAGAAGATCTCTGAATTGCAGCGTGACTTCATGGAACGAAGCATGTGCTGGGAAGTTCAAGTTTAGGATGTTCTGGCACGATCTTGCGATATTCAAGGAAAAGATGGTTAAGGGTCTCTTCAGTTGCTAGCTGACAAAGTTCACAGTTGTAAGACTGTAGCTGGATATTATTTCTCTTTAGGATGTTTCTTGTGCCCAATCCATCTTTCAGGAGCAACCAGAAAAGGCATTATTATATGAGCAACCGAAGCATTATGATTTCATATGATCACAATTACTTTGGGTTGCCAAAAATACTTGAAACCGAAGCATTATGATTTGATAAGAGCTCAGATACTCTGCATTACCAAAAATATGAGCAACCGAAGCAGAATTATTTGACAGAGCTATACATGCAATAGAAGCAAAATACAAATATAATTTTGCAAACTTTATTTTAAATTCACAATCAATATTGGCGTCATCAACTAGGCTTTCGCCAAGTCCCAGCAAGGGGCTTCACCATCCGTGATATCGACTAAGAGTCAGCGCAAACTAATATAAAAGCATGAAGGGGCTCATTTTGCTGCTTCTAGCCCCCTCAGCTAAAAAGGTATGGGATTTGTACCAAAGTAATCTAAAAGAGCTGAGGGGCTCATTTCGTAAATCCTCACCCCGTTGCCCCATCACCTCAAAAGGTATGGGGCTCGGCGCCAAAGTAATCTAAAAGGCGCCAAGGGGCTCATTTCGCTACTTCTAGCCTCCTCAGCTCAAGTGGTATGGGGGTTGGCACCCATGTAATTTAAAAGCGCCGAGTGGCTCATTTTGTGACTCATCACCCCTCACCCCAAATGGAACGAGGTTAGCGTGAAAGTAATCTAAAAAAGTCGAGGGGCTCTCTTCGCTGCCTCTCCCCCACTTCGCTATTGAAAGTTCAGCAACCCACTGTTCGAGACTTTGGTTGAGTTACGACGAGGGGCTTCGCCATCGACTTCGGTGTCATCAATTATGCCTCCGGTAACATTTTGGCGAGGGGCTTCGCCACAAGCCTTGGCGAACTTGACACCAACCGACCCAACATTTTTTGTAAAGGGCCTCACCACTGATTCTGACATCGGTGTGTGTAAATACCTCAAAATGAAACAACAAATTTTCTTCATCCACAGTAAGTTCCTTGACACCTGTACATAACACTCATTGATGAGATGAGCACATGTAAGAATTCTCAACCTCTTTACATTATGAGCAATGGCAAAACAAGTGGCATTTTGAGTGTCATGACTCCTTCACTCCATTCACTAGCTTTGCATCTTTGTCCTTAGACACTTTGGATTGCTCATTCTGTGACTTTGCATTTTTTTCCTTCGATTTTCTGTCATTAGACACTTTGGGTTGGTCATCCTATGGCTTTACTTTTTTGCCATTAGACAATCTGGATTGGTCACCCTGTGGCTTTGATTTTTTTCCCCCTTAGACAGTTTGGATGGGTCATCTTGTGTCTCTGCTTCTGGGTTCTCATGGACCAACACAATCCGTTCATTGTACATAGCTTCTGCCCCGTTTTAATTTTCCCATACATGATGACTCAATGTTGCTTCTACACTAAATTAGAGTGAAGTGTCTTCTCAGCAACACTAGTCAAAGTGACTTGTTTAAAAAATAAAAAGCTATATAAGGTAACACATATAACATTTGAATACTGACAATGCCTGAATGAATAGCCTAATTGTCGATCTTAATGTGAGTTGTCCTAATTCCTAAATGCACTACAACTCAAAATATATATAGTGAATTGACCTAATATAATGGCATATATTAAGACCTAGTGAATATGTGAACGAAGTTACCCCTAACGTTGTCCAAATAGCAATTAAGAGAAATGAAGTTGTTTCAACAACAATTAAACTCACCTGCCATTCCGTTTAGCAGCAATAACATGTTCTTGCCTTCTTGCTAAAAAAATGTGTTCTAGTTGCCCTTGTTGGTGGGGATTTTTTTTTAATTTTAACCTTTTTTCGAAACTAATTTTAAATCTAACACGTCCGATTTTTTTTAAACTAACACTTTTGGCCACGCCTATTGTCCTGGCGCGGCCAAATGCCTGTGCCGCGCCATGCATGGTGGCGCGGCACAGGGCTGACGTGGCGGCGACCAAGAGCGATGACCGCTGACGGGGCAGGGCCTGCCGCGCCACCCATCTTGGCGCGGCAGTGCCGCGCCAGGGGTCATGGCGCGTCTGGGCCAAATAAAACCCCGCGGCCGAGCTCCCGGCCGCACGCACCCCTGCCCGCCCGCCTGCGCCGCCAGCCAGCCGACGCGCCCCGCCGCCGGCCATCGCCCGCCTCCAGCGCCCGCGCCTGCCCGCGCCCACACCGCGCCCGCCTCCAGCGCCCTCGCCGACCGCGCCCGGCCACTCGGGCGGCCCTTGCCCTCGCAGCACCCGCGCCGGCCGCGCCACAAACCTCGGCGCGTCGAGGCCGCCCGCTCCTAAGGTACCGCCCTCTCGGTTTAATGTTATTATGATTATTATTGTTTTAGCATAATTAGTTTGTGATGTACGTATGTAGTTTTTAGTTTTTAGGTTAGGATTTTGGGTTTAGGGATTGATTAGGTATTTGTTATTTAGTTTGTAGTTATTGATTTAGTTATGGATTGTAGCGGTGCAGTTGTCACTGGTAGATCCGGTTATTATTTAGTTTATAGTTAGTTATTTAGTTAAGGATTGTAGCGAGCCGGTCGAGGGATCGTATTCTATTCGAACGTTTCGATCGTAGGTTCATCCCGCTGTGGCCGTAACGCTAAGCGTAACTCGCTCCCTCGCTTCTTGGTTGGCTTTGTCGTACTACGATCTCTAGCCTCTATCCACGTCCCTAGCACATGACCATCGGGTTTTACCTCTTTTGCACGCTTGTTTATCCTATCCTTGTGCCGATTTATTTTGGGTTAGAGTGAATATTTTACTTTGCAATGCTATATAATGTTAATTTGAATTTTGTTAATTTGAGTACTCTAACGCTTTGTTTTTCAATTTGTAACAGGATTGCCCATTCCACGTAGCACCCGTTGTACCCCATTCTTGAGGTGGAGTACGACGACCAGCACCGAGCACACATCTTGAGTGACAACGACGCAGAGGTGGTCTTGCCTCCTTTGAGGCCCCGCACGCACACCAGGGCGCACCAGTGGGACGAGCGTTACGCACCGTACATACGGCGTGCTGGCTTCCTCGAGCTTATCCGTGTTGTCAACCACGGTCTTTCGCCCCTTGACCCAGCACTACTTACCGTAGCTGTAGACAGGTGCGAGTGCATTCTTTGTACGTAAACTTTCTTATAACAAATTTGAGGCAACTAACAGTCGTTCTATTCTTATAACAGGTGGAGGCCTGAGACCCACACGTTCCACCTACCTTGTGGCGAGATGACCTTGACGTTGCAGGACGTGAAGGCTATTTTAGGCCTTCGGTTGGGGGGCTTCCAGTGACAGGGATAGTTGACAACGATCACTGGAGGGAGCTGGTGGCTCAGTTTGCTGGCTTTGTTCCACCGGACGATGAGGCTTCCAAGAAAAATAAGTGAGAAATTCAAGCCTATTTAATATTTGCATCGCTTTCCTAGAGCCATCGGGTCTCATTTTCTTTGGTAAATTTCAGGAAAACTTCTGGTGTTTCGTCGTCCTGGATCACGGAGCGCTTTGATTACTTAGACCCGCAGGCTAAGGAGGCTCAGATCGACAGGTTTGCTCGAGTGTGGCTCTGGCACTTTCTTGGTGCTTTCCTCTTTCCAGACGCCTCGGGCAACACCATCAGCTGGATCTTCCTTGATATACTACGCCAGCCGTGGGAGAACATAGCGGCGTACAGCTGGGGCAGCGCTGTCCTGGCATGGACATATCGACAGCTATGCGTTGCCTGCCATCGCACCTCAGGGTATGCAAACCTTGGGGGTTGCTCGTACCTACTCCAGGTTTGGTGTTGGGAACAATGGCCCGTTGGGAGGCCTCTTAATATGGGTTTACCGGTAAGTACTTGAGTTCATTATATTATTCGATATGGTTACATATGATGAGTTTATTAATGGCTAATTCATTATCGTGTTCAATGCAGCAATGGAACAGGCAGGATACACTCCCTACAGCTCTGTTTATCTGGACGGAATCAGAGTTAGTTAGAGGGAATGCGAGGCGTAAGTACAGGGAGTACACGGACGGTCTCGGCGTCCTGACACAGCACTAGGTTACGCTCTTTTTACTATCATACATGTGTCTTGTTCGATCTACACTATATCACAACCTAACTCAATTACGAAATGTTTAGGTGCATTGGTGTCCTTGGGATGCTCTGGAGTTTCAAAACTATCTCAGTCCTATCACTAGGGACGAGTCAGAGGAGTATCGCTGCAACGTCCCTCTTATTTTCTTCCACGTGGTCGAGATTCACTACCCCGTCAGGGTCTACAGACTGTTTGGAAGAATGACAGGCTGCCCACCACCGCTTTACTCCACCAACCAAGTATTGCATGGGTGCGTTACTTATTAATAACAGAGCTACAATCCAAAGGTGTGTGTGGTAGAACTAACATCGTTTTGTTGTAGGTTTGACCGTAGGAAGAGGTATAAGACCAAGGATTGGCGCGTGACACACAGCGTGTACATCCACTTGTGGGAGACCAGGGAACGGCAACCGGTCCATGCGGGTCCTCCACACGACCAGCACACCTTCGGCGAGTACCTGCGCTGGCTTCACAGGTCTATGAGGATACATATCAAGCCCCCATACACTGAGGAGGTGATTGACAAGGACTCGGAGGAAGATATGATCGAAGATGTGTACGACGTTGCCACTAGAGAGGACACACAGCTACAGAGAGCCCCGCTACAAAGATACGTGGTAAGATACTTGAATGGTATAATTTGTTATCCATTTGGTATTAATTATGTATACTAAAAATGTTCAACCGCGTTTCTAAACCCAGGCGACACAATTGTCGAGACTGTCCAACGAAGCAGCGTACCGGCTTCACGAGTCTAGAGGGTAGGGGCCAGACGTTCTCGAGGCTTTTGTGGAGGTAAACATAAACTAGTCTGTTCTGAAAATGTTTCTTTAGTGTATATGCGTTTATGAAATGCGCTAACTTTAACGTCTATTTATGCGGAAGGTGAAGAAGAGCTGCAGAAAGCTAGCTTAAAAGTTGAGCTACATGGACACTCCTTATGAGGAACCGCCACTCCCAGCGCAGTCGGGTGGTACGTCTTTAGCCTCTTTGAGGACGCCAGCCGGCTCTTCTCAGCCGGTGACAGGTGCCACTTCCGCGGTGCATACACCACCACATTATAGCGCTGGGAAGGACCCTACAATCGAGGACGACGAGGACGACGACGACGAGTGAGAAGATTGGCCGTAGGACGAGATCGGCATGTCTCAGCTAGGTGGTGCCCCGCTTGGCACCCAAGGAGTATCACAGGTACTAACAAAGGTATTCTAAGTAATCGTGCATATCACATACTTGCAGGGTACGAGCCATACGCACCGCACCGATGTTGGCTACACTCCTAATGTGTTGCCAACAAATCCGAAGAGACATAGGCGTCCGAGAAATCCTTACACTCCTGGGTCTTAGTTTGTTAGGTCGAACTATTATTGAGGTCCGAAACTTACAGGCTTATTTGGTTATGTTATATCAAACTTAAGTCAAACTTATGTGGCAGCTTGTCAACTTATGTTATTTGCTTCATATTCGTTTCAATGCGTCGCGACATCACTGCTTGCGAGATTAAGTAGCAACTAGTTCAAAAAACGGCTTTCAAAAAATATTCGTTTCAATCCGATCCAATTTTTCGTAATCGATTAGTTAACATGGTGTTTAACCGTATTATGAAAGACGGAAAAAATATCAATTGCCTTATCAATTTTTCTATTCGGCCTTGAAAAAATTTAACAAAATATAGAAATAAATTTACTATTCATTTTACGTCAAACAATCCTTACAACAACTCCCACCATCGGCGCGACGCGTTCCGATTAAACCGTCCAGGTACCGCCGGTTTGGCGGCGAGCGCGGCGGGCAGGCTTGCTGCTCAGGCTGGCATGACTGGCTGCGGTGTTTTATTTGGCTCAGTCGCGCCATGACCCCTGGCGCGGCACTGCCGCGCCAAGATGAGTGGCGCGACAGGCCCTGCCCCGTCAGCGGTCATCGTTCCTGGTCACCGCCACGTCAGCTCTGTGCCGCGCCACCATGCATGGCGCGGCACAGGCATTTAGCCGCGCCAGAGCAATAGGCGCGGCCAAAAGTGTTAGTTTTAAAAAAAACCGGACGTATTAGATTTAAAATTAGTTTCGAAAAAAGGTTAAAATTAAAAAAATCTTGGTGGTGGTGACGGGTCCTTTGTACTCCTATCTCAGAAGTCCTAATGAGCAGCAATAAACATTAACATTAAGGGTGTGTTTAGTTACCCCAAAATCCAAACTTTGGCACTATGCAAAAAGAAGATTCCCCGTCACATCAAACTTGCGGTACATGCATGGAGTACTAAATATTAACGAAATTAAAAACTAATTGCACAGTTTGGTTGTACTTTGCGAGACGAACGTTTTGAGCCTAATTAGTCAACGATTGGACAATTGTTTTGTAGTCCAACAGGGTGCAAGACGTGACTTGGACGAAGGCGACGTGATGATCCGATGATCAACACCTTAAGCAAGACCTTAGGAGCACAAGAAAAGACCCAAGATATCAAGAAAAGTCCAAGCATGAAGATAGGAACCAAGCCGTACGCAAGATCACGAAGAAACGAGCTCGCAGATGCGACCGGACGCAAGGACCGGACGCTCGAAGTGCGACCGGACGCTGGACCGGTGGCTCGGCAGACAGGCGACCAGACGCGAGGACCGGACGCTGGCGGCAACCAACCGGACGCAGGAACGCAGCATCCGATCGAGTACAGAAAGGATCCAGAGTGGCATATCTGCGACCGGACGCGTCCGGTGGCAGGCGACCGGACGCTAGCCAGCGTCCGATCAGTGTTTTGCTGGCTCAACGGTCGGGACGACCGGACGCGTCCGGTCAGGACGATTCAGCGTCCGGTCAATAGCAGTTTCGCGGGAATTCGACCCCAACGGCTACTTTCTCAGTGGGGCTTATAAATACAACCCCCAACCGGCCATTTGAGGTGTGTGGAGCTGAGGAAACCTACCAAGGGTGTTGATACACCATTTTAGTTATCTCCACATGCAAGGTGCTTAGTGTTTTATTATGTGATTAGCATAAGTGCTTTGCAAAGTGCTTAGGTTGATTAGACCACCGCTTATGCGCTTGCTCTAGGTTTATGCCTAGTGTTTAGTGAGGTTTGCATACCTCTTGCCACTCCGTGCTTGCGAGCACAAGTATTGTACATCGAAGGGGCTTGAAGTCTTGCGAGATCACACCAACCGCTTTTGTGGTGTGGCCGCCACCGTGTACCGGAGGGAACAAGGCCCGCGGCGTTTCGACCGAAAGCTTGATAGTGAAGACGGCAGGGAGCATCCGGGAGAGGCTTGCCGAGAGGCACATCGGAGACCCACTTGCGCGTGAGGAAGGCCCGAGGCTATCCACGGAGTTACCCGACCGGGAGCTTGGCCCTTGCGAGGGATTCCTTGCGAGGGGCTCCAACGAGGACTAAGGAGAAGCTTGCGCGTTTCTCGATACCTCGATAAAATTATGAATCTAAAAAAGGCAAAACGTTTTATAATTTCGAATAGAGGGAATATCAAGTTAGCAATTTTATAGAACCATATTTAGCCACACACACACTAGCATATTTTAGTTTGACAGTAAATGCGTGCCCCATTCAGCTTACTTTATAATCCGGCTTGTTCGTTTTTTTAGTCGGAACAGTATTTTTTTCTTACAATAGTTCAGCTGAAACAGTGTTTTTCAGCCAAGCAAATAGGCCCTAATATAATAGCGCAAAATACTTACCAGCGAGTAGATTCGCTTGTCTCTCGTCCCGTGGACGCATCGCACACGTACGCTCAAGGGAAGGCCTGCCGGCATTTGCGGCCGAGTCCCAATTCCAGTTCTGTTGTGCCCAGGCCAGTTGAGCATGGTCGGTTGGCCCATGCCAGATCCAGACTTAAACAGCCCACAGCGCGCGCGCGCACGGCCCGGCACGAATCCAGACTTAAACGTCTGCTCAGGTCGCGGCTCGCGCCGCCCGGCCCAGGACGACCGAGATCATCGTCCGCGCTAGATTGCCCCGCTCCGCGCCGGCAGTAGGCGCGCATGACGCGTCATCAACATCATCGATCGTGCGTTGTGCCGCCGGCTTGGCGCTCGTCACGTCGCTGGGACACGGGACGGCATGCATGCAGGCCCTTGCAAATGCAAACATAAAAGGAACGACACTGCTAGCGAGAGTGGCTGTACTGCTGTTCCTGCGTCCAAGTGCGGATAGAGACACGGACGGGACGGGGACTGAACGGGAAGGGGGAGAGCGCGTGGGCGCCTGCCGGCCTGCCGCCTGCGCAAACAAAAGTCCAAGGAGCAAGGAGGACTAGGTCTGTGTGTGTCTGTGTCTCTCAGTGCGTGTTTGACCCGCGCAGAGGCAGGCAGACATGGGGATTGCCAAAAGGGTTTGGTTTTTTTAGGGGCTGTCTCATCGAATGTTTGACACATATATGGAGTATTAAATATAGATTAATTACGAGTCGTTGTCTCATCGGATGTTTGGACACATATATGAAGTATTAAATATAAACTAATTACGAAACTAATTGCACAGCTTGTGACTAATTTATAAGACGAATTTTTAAGTCTAATTAGGCTTAATAAATTCGTATCGTGGAGTACTGACGGATAACCTGTTCGTTTGGCTGTGGCTTGTCGTAAACGATCGTAAATTTCCAGCCAGAACAGTATTTTTTTCTCACACAAACCAGCCAGCAGTACTTTTTCACGAACCCGCAATGATACGAACTAGCCAACCGAACAGGCTGGGATTCTGTAATTTATTTTTTTATTAGTATCCAAACACTCCATACCATACTCTTATGTCACACCTCCTAAGTTTTAGTCACCGGATCCGTACTTGGCCAATAGCGAGATACTACCGTATCCTAGCAAGGTAGGAGTAGTTGAGTTGACATCATGATCATTGTACATTGTACAGTGCAAAAAGGGCGAGGAGCCGTACCCACAGGTCACAAACCCACTTTTGTCACCACCAGGCTGCTTTCACAGGAAAAAGTATAGTTTTACGGCAGTCAAAGATTGTATCGACTCAACGGAGACCGAAATTCGACCAGTTCGTCGAAGTCAAGCAGCACCAGCGGCGGAGCGACGGCCATCCAAACGTGGGCCGGCCGCCAGAGATCCGATGGCGCCGGCTTTATTTAGCCCGCGAAGTAATGAGGAGCGCACACGTAGATGAAACATCTTCCGTCCACAGCTAGCAATGCAAACAGCTGCAGACCACACTGGCACACAGGTATCCATCCAGCAGCATTTGACGTCCATGGAATGGTTTATGTGTATCCAGCTAAGCGTCACTGTTCCTGCCGTTACGTGTATGCCCGACTACATCCATGCATGCCGTCTCTCCGCGCGCAGCGACAGTCCCCGTCCCCTTTCCCTGGCATGCATGCATTGGCTTCGAAAGGGCCGCGTCGGATGCACCATGCCATGCTTGCGATTGCGATGCGACATGGTCCCGTTCCGTTCTGCAACACCACTCTGGTTCCTTCTCCACGAATTCCCTGGATATAGTACAACACTACATGTCACGACGACGATCACATGGGCCGTGGGCCGGGTCTCATGTCCTGGCCCAGCGTGCATGGAATGTTCAGTTGGCCAGCTAGGCCCATTGCGTGTCAACGTGTTTTCCATTTCCTGCACTCAGTTCGTCGTTTATTTTTACCACGTACCGGCACGCGGCAGCTACCATGAACGCTAGTTCTGGCAACGGTCGTCTCGTGGGCCTGTACGTTGGTGCCGGAGTAAAAACGACGCCAGACGCGCCTGCTCGTCTGCTCACCTCACCTGAAACTCTTAGATTTTGTACTACTCCTATAGTCGTCATCGATCGTTAATACGCGTATCCAAGCCTTTTTCTGACCTCGCGATCGCGCTCCACAGAGACAGCGAAAGACAACCGGGTAAAAGACAAGCGGATAGATTAGCTACAGATTTAGGCCTTGTTTAGTTCCATAAATTTGGATTTTGGGGCTACTGTAGCACGTTCGTTTTTATTTGGCAAATAGTGTTCAAACATGGACTAATTAGGCTCAAAACGTTCGTCTCGCAATTTCCCACCAAACTGTGCAATTAGTTTTTCTTTTCGTCTATATTGAATGCTTCATACACGGGCCACAAACATTCGATGTGACAGATACTGTAGCACTTTTTTAGAATTTGGGGTCCAACTAAACAAGGGCTTACATATTGATTGCGTTCCTGTGGGCATGCAGGAGATCACATTGAAATCTTCTCTGCTCATTGGAGTTAATAAGATTTGCATGCCCATAATAATCATGAGCCAACTTTAATTTAACCAAAAGATTTGCTAGCAGCTATAGGCCCGGGCCCTGACCAAAATTAAAGCAACTGGAGCGGGTGGCAGTACTTAGGTCCTGTTTGATCTCGTCAATCTCGTAGTGATTCTAATTAGTGGTGTACTCCCTCAAAACTTGTATATTTAAATAGGTTTAGCATAAAAATATATGACGTGATTAATCTAATAATAATGTTTATTTGGTATCACAAACATTAGTATTTTTAATATTTTTTTTGAAGTTAAAATTGTTAATTTTATCGAAATGAAAGATGGACACTTGTATTATTTCAGGATGGAGAGAGTAGAAACTGGATTCTAGATAAGAAAAGAGAGATGTGTTTGTATGCTATTCTCATAGATGTTATTGTCTTTGCATATATTGTGAGAATATCCAAATAGCAGGGTTTTGGTAGACAATTGGATTATAGAATCTTATTCTAGAGTCAAAGTGTTTGCTTATTCTCTTTTTCCCTACTATATTCTCAGTTTTTCTTAGGAGATCCAAAACAAGTCTTACGTACTACTCCATTCCCAAAGCTAGCTTTGTCCTAGTTAAACTATATATCGTACGCTTGATAATGTTTATAGAGAATAACATCATCTTCGACATTTGTTTTTTTTATCAGAATCTTCAACATTTGTGACATCAAATACGTAATATGAAGATATATTACATGATGAAGTCTTATTTGGTACCTCTAATATTAGTTATCTTTTGTATAAAATTTTGGTCAAACTTAAAACAATATGAGTTTAAACAAAAGCCATAATGAGTTTCCTTTTAATTTTGGGATGGAAGACCTACCATGATTTGACAACCAACGGCCGAAAAAACTATCATTTTGGCCTCCTTGGGAACACGTTTTTTTTTCCTGAAATATTTATGGGTCATGCCTAAACTCCAGTCTTGTGTATATGGGGCCTCGATGTCCTTCAAAAGGATTACTAGAGTGTGGCGGCCACAGTCATGGCCTATGCTTGTTATCCAGTACACACATGATTAGCTATTTTGTGGCCCCATATATACCCATATTGTGGATTAGCTCATGACACATACACGTTGGTTCATCTTAAGTGGTACGGTCATATGGTGGATTTGCTGATGACACATATCTACACATCTTCAGCCTGTTCGGTTGGCTGGTTTATATCTTTGCTGGTTCATGAAGAAGTACTGCTGGCTGGTTTGTATGAGAGAAAATACTATTCTAACTGGAAATTTATGATCGTTTACGACAAGCCACAACCAATCGAACAAGCTGCTTAAGGAGGAGGAGGCGGAGGCGGAGGACGTGATTGCAAGTGATCTTGTGCCTTGTTTAGTTGGCGAATTTTTTTGGGAAACGGTACTGTAGCACTTTCGTTGTTATTTAGCAATTAGTATTCAATCATAGTCTAATTAGGCTTAAAAGATTCGTCTCGTGAATTTCGTCTAAACTGTGTAATTAGTTTTATTTTTTATTTATATTTAATGCTTCGTACATGCATCCAAAAATTTGATGTGACGGAAAATCTTAAAAATTTTTACAAAATTTTGGAAACTAAACAAGCACGTGTTGAACCACTACTAGTACACTGTACTAGTACTACCGATGGATCTGAGTCAACGAATTGAAGCCACCGGATTCTTCCATCAGCCCCCCCATATCCATGCATGAATATATTGCTCCACTACACCGGTCCACTACCATTCTGTTGGATTATTATTGGATCTGGCAAGCAAGCTAAGCTGCCTAGAGATCGATGCTGCTAACTCTGCCTATACGCTAGCTCAATTCTGATCGATCGATCCACTGACATGAACGCGGCTAGCTAGCTAGCTTAGCTAGACGATGAAGCTACTAGCACAGTGCTCGCTCGTAGTCGTAGTACTTGCGCAAGAGACGGTGCCCTACAATTTTTCATCTCTTCAAGTGTGCCAAGTGCCAAAGTACAGGAGGAGACTCTGCACTAAGGTTGCGATCAGTTCTCGAAATGAAAATTTTTGGACGTCACATCGGATGTTTTGGGGATGTCGGATACTAATAAAAAAAAATTAATTACATAGCTCGACGGGAAACTGCGAGACGAATTTATTAAGCCTAATTAATCCATCATTAGCGCATGTAGTTACTGTAGCACTTATGGCTAGTCATGGACTAATTAGTCTTAAAACATTCGTCTCACAATTTCCAACCAAACTGTTCAATTAGTTTTTTTTCATCTATATTTAATACTTCATACATATGCCGCAAGATTCAATGTGATAATTTAGGGTAAAATTTTTTTGGAACTAAACCAGACCTAAACCAAAACCAGTGCACAAGACTAGCTACAAGAGTCGGCGTAGGGCCAGCCATCGATCAGAGGGCACTCTCGCGAGTCGCGCGCGCGCGTCCGTGTCCGTGCATGCTTTAGCCTGCGTAGAGTAGGGCCGCCGCGCCATGATCGAGTCTGTGGGTCTGGCCGCTCTGAACGGAGGTGGTTGGCGACGACGTGTCCTTGCCTCCTTTCGCTCTCATCTAGCGATCGAGCGCGTCACGTACAGTACAGGCGCACAGCACAGCACAGCACAGCGCAGCGCAGCGTCCCAGCATTGGCACTTTGGCAGCTATAGCTAGCTGCTCGACAGCGATAGATGGTGAGAGAGAGAGAGAGAGAGAGAGAGGGAGAGGGGGAGTACGGTGCAGAAACAACCAAGGCCTTGTTTAGATTGAGAAAAATTTCAACCCGATGAATAGTAGCACTTTCGTCTTATTTGGTAAATATTGTCCAATCGTGGACCAACTAAGTTCAAAAGATTCATCTCGTGATTTCCAACTAAACTGTGCAATTAGTTTTTTTTTTACCTACATTTAATGCTCCATGCAAGTGGCTAAAAATTGATGTGATGAAGAGAGAGTGAAAAAACTTGGAATTTTGGGGTAATCTAAACAAGGCCCAACCCGGAGAAGGAGGAGAGGGTAGCGGAGGAGGCTGGTTCCTCGGTTGCTCCGATCCGGCCACCTCTTCCTCTTTCTCCTGTCTCTCTCCATCGCCTCGTGCAATCCTTCTTCTTCCCCGGCCCCGGCGGCGCCGTTCCGCTGACCGTTTTTTGTCCCCTCATGCTTGGCGGTGGTTCTTGACTTCTTGCTAGCAAGCTCCGTCCAGTACTCCTTGTGTATACAGCTGCTCCTTGTTTTGTTTGGAGCTCTCGTGCAGTCGTGCTCTCTACACTCTGTATAAATAAATATACATACGCTCTCTACCGTACTGCATGCGTACATACCCGCGCTCGTTTCTCTCTCCTCGTCAACAATGCAACCCTACAAACAAAAACTTGTACCAGGGCCTCGTTCACTTTGCAAAAAAAGTGAACCCGATGAATAGTATCACTTTCGTCTTATTTAGCAAATATTGTCCAATCGTGGACTAACTAGGCTCAAAAGATTCATCTCGTGATTTCCAACTAAGCTGTGTAATTAGTTATTTTTTTACCTACATTTAATACTCCATGCAAGCGGTTAAAAATTGATGTGATGGAGAAAGAGTGAAAAAATTTAGAATTTGGATGGCATCTAAACAAGGCACAGAAGCAAAAATACTATACTAGCCTGCTGGCCCGTGGACAGTGGTGACAGCCCTGTTTCGTCGATCGATCCGCAGTCTCGCTCGCTCCCTCTCCTTGTCGCCATTTACAAGCCATGATGTTGACTGAAGGAGGGGACGAATGTCCTATTCGTATGACTAATAAGACATGATTAAAAGTACTGTTATTGATTTATTGTGAGAAAAAAATACTATTTATTAACTGAAAAAAAGTACGACTTATAAACTAAACTAACGGAACAGCAGATTTTTTTCAACAAACAATACAATGAGGCAGCCGGGCAGGCACTCAGCACTCTCGAATGGGGTTTGACCGTGCAACGCCAATGCTCTCTTTCGAGTTACTCCGTATGGGCTCATGGGGTTATGGCCGGCGGCGACAGTGGTCACTTGGTCACTCGAGCCTCGGCCTGACCAAATGGAACTACAGTTGCCACATTGACTACTCCTACGTACAAATACAGCACGGCTGGGGCAGGGCTCGGCTCTCTGCGTCAGTTGCATATATTGCTAACCGGAGTAGTAGTACGTGCATCGGTGCATGCAAGGAATCATACGTGCATGTGCAGGCAGGCATGCACGCACCTGGTGACTTGGAAGCATGGCGTTTTCGTTCTTGCACGTTCCATCCCAAACGGCCAAACCTATGGGTGACGATTAAACATAACAAGGGCTAGTTGGAGAAACTTCAAACTAGGGCTAACTTGCTGTACAGACACCGTGGTTGTTGCACTCCAGTTTCACCATGGTGTCAAGCTAAAGGAAAACGTGGCCGCCTTTTCAAACCAAATCATCCTCGTCCGGTCCGGCCGTGTGGGCGAAGAGAGAGAGAGAGGGTGACTTTTTTGAGAGAGAAAGCTCGATCTATCGAAGGAAAGGGGGCTACGGGAGTACTCCCTCAGTCCCAACAAGAAAGACGCTACATGCGTGTAAGGCCTTGTTTAGATGTCATCCAAATTCTAAGTTTTTTTACTCTCTCTCCATCACATCAATTTTTAGGCGCTTGCATGGAGTATTAAATGTAGGTAAAAAAAATAACTAATTACACAGTTTAGTTGGAAATCACGAGATGAATCTTTTGAGCCTAGTTGGTCCACGATTGGACAATATTTGCCAAATAAGACGAAAGTGGTACTATTCGTCGGGTTGAAATTTTTTTACAATCTAAACAAGGCAAGTCAATTTTTTTTTAGATTTTGATTAGATTTATAAAAATATGTGTAACATTTTTATCTTTAAATAAGTTTATTATAAAAATATATTCAACGGTGTATCTAATGATACTAATTATGTATTATAAATATTAATATTCTTTTATATATAATTAATTAAAATTAAAAAAATAATTTTTCGAAAAGCGAGAATGACTTCTATTGTAACGGAGGTAGTAGTATCGTCTCACACTCACTCTGTGCGTTGGGCCCCTCTGGTCACCAAACTTTCCATCTCCTCCGCACCTTTTCGGTCTGTGCAAAGTGGCCTGGGCGCCTGTGCCTGGGTCCTGGGTGTCAGGGTGTGGGCGTTTCCTTCTCTCTCTTGCCCACGGCTGGCTACCGCTACCGCTACGGGGCTGAGACTGAGACAGTGGCAGGGAGGCCCAGAGAATTGAAGATCCTTCAATGCGGTTTGGTGGCATCCCCGCACTGGCCCCTAGCTGCCCCCTTGCCCTCTGCACCTTGCCTCCCCCTCGCTCTCCCTCTCCACAGTGGACGCGGAGGCAGTCATGGCATGGCATGGGCCGACCCGTCCATGGCCGAGCACCCCCACCACCAGGCCACCACCACCCCCTACATAAAAACCCCCCTTTGCAGCGTTGCAGCAGCGAGGTCGATCGCGAGAACCTCAGCTACCCTGCAGCTCCGAGCTTTTACCCCGCTTTGACTCCACTCTATCTCACGCCAGGCTCCAGCCCCTGTTGTCTCCCACCGCAAGAATCCGGCCGGCTACCGCTACCTCCTCCTCCTCCTCCCAACGCCTCTGCTAGTGCTAGCTAGCTCGATCCACACGTCACCGCCGTCCCCACGCGCCTCAGCTTGTTCGTTAAGCTTGCTGGCCGCCCGGCGCCCCGCGCCTTCATTCATCGGGCGTCACCGCGGCGGCGGCCGCCGCTGCTGCGCACACTGCGCCTGGCGGCGCATCGGCGCGTGCCCGCAGCATGAAGAGGCGGTGGTCCCGCGCCGCGGTGCTCGCGTGCTTAGTGCTCCTCGCGGCCGCCGCGTGCGTCGCCGAGTCGCGCGCGGTGCCTGCGGCCGGGAGCGGGACCGGGAACGCGACCGCGGCGGGCGGCGGCGGCGGGAGGCGGGGCGCGTTCGACGTCGTGGTCGTCGGCCTCGTCAGCATCGGGCTCGGCCGCCGGTGGCGCGCCGGCGGCGGCGAGATGGTCGACGAGGACAAGCGCCGCGTGCCCACGGGGCCCAACCCGCTGCACAACCGATGAGCGCCACAGAGCCGTGCCTGCCTGCCTAGGCGCCATAGCTACTAGCTACCTTATGATCGAGGTGCGGTCATTACTGCGGCGAGCGCGCTGCGTCGCCTGGCCGCCGGCCCTCAGGCCGGTGGTGAGTCCGTTGTTGCCAGCCATCACCGGCCGGGGCGCGCGCGCGCGTGCTGGTCAGGTCTCGGTCGCCCGCGCCCGTGCATGGCGAGGTGGAGGAGAAGAATGCGAAGGAGAAGAGAGGAGCGTGTTAGTATTTTACTACTATTCCCTTCTGCTTCCCTTTCTTCTCTTTTCCCGTGCTAGTATTTTTTTTTCTTCTCTCGTCTGTTCTCGTGGCTGTTTTTTCCCTGCTTGTATTGATTGGCTTGCCAAGCGAACAGCAGCTATTCTGTTGATTGAAAGAGATAGATATATGAGTATAGTGTTTCTGGTTTGAATATACTTGTATTTGTATATATATATTGTCATGGATTTGAGTAAAGTGCACCAGCGGTTTCTAAACTTGTACCGCTGTGTCATTTCGGTCCCTAAACTCGTAAATCGACCGTTTAGGTTATATAAAATTTGAAATTATCCAAAATTTTGAAATTTGAAATTTAAAATTATTAAACAATCTTAGATATTGATATGGTCTATATAAAAGTTATAGTTCTCAATACGATCTACAATTTTATAGTTGAAAAGTTTTTTTGTTTGAAGTTATTTAGTGTCTCAAAATTTAATTTTAAATTTCAATTTTCAAAATCTATAAACATATAATAATATTTTGGGACCCTAAATAGTTTTAATTAAAAAAAATTTTAACTACAAAGTCGTAGATCACGTCGAGAGCTTCAATTTTGATATAAAGTTTGTCTTTATTCGAGTTAATATGAAATTATTTTTTGATATAAAATTATTAGATCATCATATTTTGACTCAAAATTAAGTTTAGGGACCGGAATGACATAACTAAACAAGCTTGAGGACTTAAACGGTCGATTTGCAAGTTTAAGGACTGGGATGACATAGCCGGATAAGTTTAAGGACCGAGATGATACAGTTGAACAAGTTTAAGACCTAAACGGTCAATTTGTGTGTTTAGAAACCAAGATGACATAACGATACAAGTTTAGAAATCGTAGGTGCACTTTACTCCATGGATTTTATATCACCTGAACCAGGACGATGCAAAAGTGTTCGTTTGGGCATCCTTTTCGCTTCTATCCAGTACTACGTCCGCAAAAGAACGTAGCTATACGATGCGTGTCAGTTAAGGAAGCATAAGTTTAATCAAGTTTATAGCAAATGTCATTAGTATTTATATCTTTAAATAAATTTATTATAAAAATATATTCTATAACTAATTCAATGGTATTTACTTTAGGTCCTGTTCGGCTTGTAAAATTTTGGCCGAAATTGGCTAAAAAACACAGTTCTGGTTGAATTGTTGGGAAAAAAAAACACTGTTTCGGCTAAAAAAAAGCCGAATAGACCGAATATGAGGTAAACCGAACAGGCCATATCGTAAATGTTTGTATTTTTTATATAAATTTAGTTAAAATTTAAATTATTTGACTTCTCGAAAAATAAAAATCGTATTCTTGTGTGGACAGAGTTCTGTGGACAGAGGGAGCATTAGATTTCTTCCTTTTGATTTGATCCACTACTACAAGAAAATAGTGGACTCTGTTAGGATGCATATATGGATCGGTGAAAAGTCAAAGTTTTGGCAAGAAACTAGAAAAAAAAAAGGGAAAATGGTGTTCTTACCCCTTACACACATGTGTAATTGTGATTTTACTCTTGCTTTTCTAACTTTGTGATTTTGCCCTTAACTGTAGCAAAGTCAACGCGTTTTTGCCCCTAGTCAACGCGAATTTGCCCATGTTTTTACCGTTGACCAGGGGCAAAATCACGTTGACTTTGCTACAGTTAAGGGCAAAATCACAAAGTTAGAAAAACGAGGGCAAAATCACAATTTCACGTCAAAGTAGGGACAAGAACACCAGAGCCAAAAAAAAAAAAGGGAAAATGGTGTTCTTGCCAAAAAAAAAAAAAAAAAAAAAGAGCTAGACAAAATTGTGGATTGAGGTATACGATATCGTGAGTACTGACATCGATCAAGAAGGTAGGGAATGCCGGAATGGAGTGAAGGGAGTCTTCTCCAATAAGAGATCAAGAGAAAAGTCATCTTTTTTTCCGACCTTTTGAAAAGGTGCAGGTGAAGTGGTGAACACATTGATCGACACCTCCGACGCCACTTAATGCACTTCCAGTTTTTTACCAACAATTTTCCGGGTTTTTTTATTTATTTCTTTGCTCACATGATTCAATTTCAATCCAACTTCCCAAGCTATACTCCTTTTCAGGTCAGTACTCCTTTCTTTATTGTTTCTGAATACAATACCGTACCAGCTGAATTAGATCGAGCACAACTAGCTGCCTCTTCATGATCGAACATTCCTGTTAGAACAAAAGTGGATGGATGAAAATGACTGTCAGTATTGATGAATGAACAGTGTACAGATATTTATACAAGCTTAATAAACAATTAAATGTTAGCAAAAGGTGTCTCTACATTGAACCGTCATTAGTAGTTGCTAATGACGAGATTAACTAATTGATCATAATTTATTTAATCTTAACACTCCCCCTTGATCAATTGGTTCCCGTAGACGTCTTCATTTGTTCATCAGTCATCATCTTGAAGCTTTGGAAAATATTGTGGGAAAAAAACCAAAGTATACCGATATACCAGGCAAAACTCTTTGAAACCCGGTGGAAAAAAATAAGGAGAAACACCATGATATATATATATATATATATATATATATATATATATATATATATATATATATAACTTCAATGTTAATAGACCCTTTAGGTGTCCCAAAGACATAGTCTAAAAACAATTTGATCAAAGATCAATATGTCATAAATATTATCTTCGAAAAACATCTGTGAGAAAAAATAGATAATATGACATTTACTATGTGTTAACATTACCTCATTAAAAACTTTATGTGAGAAAACTCCAGAAGAGTAAAACTCATATAAAGGAAAAAAGTATAATGTGATGTTGAAACAGGTTATATTTTATAGAGGTTCTCCCCTTGATTCTTGTAAATCTCTAAGTCTTTTCATACCAATGCCCTCAACACATTTATGAAATGCGGAGTATGGTAGAGATTTTGTGAACAAATATGCTAGATTATCACGTGACTTAATTTGCAAGATTTCAATTTCTCCATTCTTTTGGAGTTCATGGGGGTAGAACAACTTGGAAATAATATGCTTAGTCATATTACTCTTAATATAACCTGATTTCATTTGTGTAACACATGCCGAATTATCCTCAAAGATAATTGTCGGTGTCTCAAGTGCACCAGTGCACCAATACCACATGATTGTATTATGTGGTTTATCATTCTGCGAAGCCATACGTATTCACGTGATGCTTCATATAAAGCAATTATTTCAGAATAATTAATGGAAGTGGGCACCAAAGTCTGTTTTGAAGACTTCCAAGATATTGTTGTTCCACCTTGTAAGAATACAAAGCCTGTTTGTGATCTGCCATTGTGGGGGATCTGATAAATAACCAGCATCTGTATATCCTAACAAAATTGGATCTTGATTTTTACTATAGAATAATTCAAGATCTCTAGTGCCATTGAGATATCTTAAAACGGTTTTAACTCCTACCCAATGACGTTTGGTAGGTTCAGCATTATGTCTTGTCAGGAAGTTTATTGCGAATGCAATATCCGGCCGAGTGCTATTAGCAAGATACATTAGTGCTCCAATGGCACTAAGATATAGGACATGTGGTCCCAATATCTCTTCTTCTTCTTCCCGTGGTCTAAAAGGATCATTTTCAACATCTAAAGATCTCACTACCATCGGGGGTTTTGTTGGATATGACTTGTCTATATTGAATTTCTCCAATACTTTCTAGACATAGGAAGCTTGGTATACAAATATACCAGAACGTAAATGATCAAGTTGTAAACCCAAGCAGAATTTGGTTTGACCCAAATCTTTCGTTTCAAACTCCGTCTTTAAATGATGATGTGCTCCATTAATATCAGGTTCGTTGCCAATGATATTTAGATCATCAACGTACACCGATATAAAACAAAATTCTCTTGATGATTTTTAATGAAGACACATGAACAGTCATCATTATTTTATGCATCCCTTCAACTTAAGGAATTCACTTAACCGATTGTACCACATTCGGCCCGACTGCTTTAAGCCATATAATGACTTATGCAACTTGACGCAATACATGTTGCGATTTGCCTTGGGATTTAGTATACTAATTCCATCAGGAACTTTCATGTATATCTCAGAATCTAATGACCCATATAAGTATGTGGTCACTACGTCCATCAACTGCATAGATAGACGATTTTGTACTACCAACAATATTAAATATCGGAATATTATTCCACACATTACCGGAGAGTAAGTTTCGTTGAAATCAACACCAGGTCTTTGCATAAAACCTTGTGCCACAAGTCTTACTTTACATCTCACCACTTCGTTGTTTTCATTCCTTTTATGGATGAAAACCCATTTATATCCCACAGGGAAGATACCAGGGGGTGTTGGCATTACAACCGAAAACACTTCCCTTTATAAAGTGAGACAATCTCTATTTCAATTGCTACCTTCCACTTATCCCAGTCCAAGCGCTTCTTGCTCTCCGTAATAGACTTAGGATCTAAATCAGTTTGATGGATATTTGAAATTTGTTCAGAGAAATAAATATCGACTATTATGGACTTACGATTATAAGACTCTCCCATTTTATGAAATTTATAGAGATTTCGTCTACCCTTAAAGATTCATCATGACTTCCCAAAACGATGGATCTAGGGTCTTTCGATGTTCTAGCCTCAGTGTTTATGCGCATAACTGAGCTTGATTGTGGTCACTTCTATCCACGGTACATTGTATGCCCTCTAGGTGTCTTTCAACCAAAGGTTGAGTTGCATTTTCAGTCTTCTTTTGCTTGCCAGCAATCATATCTTGCCTCTTGGAAGTGCTTTCCCCCCTCTTTTTGCCAATTTGGGGGTGAGTGGTTTTATTAGGTACCTCCACTTTTTCAGGCACATTCCTTGCAGGATGGAGAAACTTTGTAACACCTTTATAATCAGAGAAAGTGTCTGGCAGATTATTTGCAATATTTTGCAAATCAATAATTCTTTGAACTTGTAGTTCAGTTTCTGTAGTACGTGGATAAAAAAATGGAATACCTTCTGCATTCCAATCAATTTCCTGGCATTCCTTTTGGTACAATTCTCCCCCTACTGCTGGGAAATGAACCTTATTAAAAATACAATCAGCAAATCGAGCTTTAAATAGATCCCCTATTAGAGGTTCTAAGTATTTAATGATCGACGAAGATGAATATCCCACATAGATCCCCAATTTTCTACGAGGACCCATCGATGTCCGCTAAGGTGGTGAGATAGGTACGTATACTTGAAAGGTCCTTGTGTGGTTTTGGTAATTAAGTGACAACCTAGGTGGACTAATTGTGTTTATATGAGATACACATGTGATTAGTCCACATGTATATATGTGTGAGCAACATATGCCATGAAGGTGAAAATGGCTTGGAGATGTTGCAAAGCTCACACATGTGATGATAAAGGAGCTCATTGCAAATGAGACATGATATTGAGTCATGTGATCAAGGTGGAGAAGATCAAGACATGACTTGGCTTGATGGATTGGTTGCAAGCGTGAAGGGCAAGTTGGAGGCTTTGGAGCGATGGACCACGTGGCGGTGAAGCTTAAGCAAGACTTGGCGCCGATGGACGAAGGCAACGGTGAAAAGCAAGTGAAGTCAAGATCGATGAACCAATATGATCACGTGATGATATAAAGTGGATCATATCATTGTTGATCGTGTTGGTGCATGTGTTCCATTGACATTGGAGGAGATGGAATGGAATGCGCAAGGCAAAGGTATAACCTAGGGTATTTCATTTCGCCGGTCATAAGTGTGTAGAGAAGTTGATGACCGGGTTTAGGATAAATGGCCATACTATAAAGAGGGGCAAACTTGTTTGCATATTGGTTATCTAGTGCCACTCGAGTGATCTAACTTTGCATCATCGTTAGGATCGAGTGGCGTGGCAAGTTGAGTGGCTAATTCTTTAGAAAATGTTTGTGAAAATGCTAACACGCATACACATTGTGGTGTACACTTGGTGGTGTTGGCACATTTACAAAGGAGATGAAGTTGGAGTTCATGTGGATCAACTCGACGATGAAAAGGAGACGAGAAAGGTTCGAAACTCTACCGGCGCCCTATATAGAAAAGATAAGGGTTTCACAGTGTGCGGTGGCATGGCCCACGCATGGCCTGGCCGGCAGCGCGCACGCGATGGCCACGCCGCAGCAGCCCAGCGGCGTAGCCTGGGCCCATGGAGGCGGCTGAGGCCAATCTCAGCCCGACGCGCGGCCGATAGCCCGCAAGGCCGGAAAGGGCACGACCATGGCCAAGAACGGCTAGGTAGCGGCAGCGCACGCGCGTGGTGACTGCAGACACGGGCCGCGCAACGACGAGTGGTGACGTGCATGAATTTTGAAGCGTAGCAAAAGTTACTAACGATCACAGTTGAGCTTCAACTAACTCCCCTATTGTAAAGTCCACATTGCCAATGACCTAGCAACGCCATCGCCATGACCAGAGAGCAACCAAGGAAGGAGAGAGATGGATGCCAGTATGAGCTCGTCGCGTTGAATGCCAGTTCGCGAACAGAGCGTCCACAACATGTTTTCACACATTTTAATGACGTTTGAGCAATTTTTAAGAGGGCAACGTAACACCCAACACCCCTACGACCTATACCAAGCTCAAGAGCTCACTTAGAGGCAATCAATAATACTAAAACATAAAGGTAGTGTTTTAACAATTTAGTTATAATTTGAATGCCAAAACGGCATTGTCTACTTCCATTCAGTCTTAGAAAGTCAAAAGTTCAGCTTGAACTAAACATCCATTAACACTTTTTTCATAATTTTTAAAATGTCTAAACCTTATTAACTACAACCAACAAGTATTTCACACAATAGTCCATACCTTATACTAACCCATAGAAGTAAAACATTTAAACACCCTTTAATTATTTTGTTCAATATAATTCGTCAAAAATGATACTTTAACTACAATTTTGACTTCTTACTGATTCAACGAAAAGTTCTATTTAAGCTTCGGATTCGATTTTTGAGCTTCCAAACACTAGTGAACAATATTTGTTTTCACAAATTAAAGTTGCATCTTCAACTACACCACTTGCTCGTCATCTTTACTTAAATATTACACACAAGTTATATTTTATTTTTGTTTATATAAATTGTTTTTCATGCCAAATAATTAAAACGACTTATCCCATGTTTCCTGTTAGGATTTTCATTAGTACTTTACGCACCAAGTAAGTTAACTCACGATATTTACTTGAGTCCTCAAAAGTGAGTCACATAGGGTTGGATTATCATTTCACGTGCGTTATAAAATTTTAAAACCCGAAAATTTGTTTGGCTAATTTCTCTCGGACCTAAATCTCGGTGCTAAGCAAGCTCGTAACACCAGAGGTATTACAGGAGCGGAGGAGCACCACGGCGCACGGCCATGGAGCCACCGCCTCCGTTCCATGGCAGCGTGAGCGGCGCCAGCGGCGTCGGTGGTGGTGGCGACAGCAGCGTCACCGCGCGACCTCGGCAATGTCGACGGCATCGGCGGCGTCCTCAGCGGTGCCCCCATGTGCCTGACGAACATGGCTGGGCCATGCGTCGGGCAGACGCCGGAGGTGAACTGCAGCGGGGATGACAGGCGCGGCGACGAACGGCGGCCACTGCTCCCTCCAATGCGGACTCCATGGAAGCGGCGAGGAGGGATACGGTGGTCGGAGATGTCGCGGGGGGCACGGCGGACGGCGCCCTGGAGCATGAAGCGGCGAAGGCCTCCGGCATGGTTGCCGCGGGCGATGGCGGTCTCCACGGCGTCGGTGATCGAATCCACCGTCGCATTCATGGAAGATATGGGGTTTACCATCTTCTACCTTGGGTTGAGATGCAGCGACGCCGACGAACTCCCTCTCCTATTCGCGTCAGTGATGTGGAGAGTGCGTGCTGCTGATAACGTGTTAGAAGAAAAAGTATCGATGAATGAAAATGACTGTCCGTATTGATTGATGAACAATTTACAGATATTTATACAAGCCCAATGGGCAGTTGCCTGTTGACCAAAATGTGTCTCTACAGTGAACCATCATTAGCAGTTGCTAATGACGAGATTAACTAATTGATCGCTATTTATTTAATCTTAACAATTCCATTCTAGTACATGTCACACGGCCGTCAAATAAAAAAATCCAAGGAAAGTTCTCTCTCTTTTCTGATGTGCTTGACGACGAATGAAAAATGTCCCGAACATATGGGAATGTGAAGCTCCGAAAGAAAAAAAAATGGAATTTGAATGCTTTTTTTTCTCCCATGCTAGCCGAATTCTGGTGGCATCTAGCTATTAATTTCTATCGATTTACTATTTACTTTCGCCAAGGACATAAATTTGAGTGGGGCTCTAATAATTTGCGATGGTCCATGAAATAATTCTACCATATAAGAGCAAGTTATTTTTTTACTCCTTCAAGCAACATTCGCGCCTAATCGATCCGTACTGCGGTAGCTTGTTTTTTAATCCGTATTTTTCAGCTTGTTTTTTCAACCGAAACAATATTTTTTTCTCACAACAAATCAGCCGGAACAGTATTTCGGCTTGTTTTTTCAGCGAAGCGAACGGGGCATACATGGTCTCATGCCTTAGCACAGCTAAACGTCTTAATTACGATATTGAGATGAGCAATAATTGGTAAAATATGTATTTACGAGACTTGCGATTCAGATATGTATAGACTGAAACTTGAACGGGCGATCAATCTACAACTCAACATCTACCTCCTCGGATAGTTTGAAACTATTAACAGCGATCATGCATGATTTTGACTTTCAACTCATCTGGGACGAAGAGTTGTGTAACGTTAAAAGGTGCAATTTTTGCATTTTGGTCCCTTTTTAAAACATTTTTTTTATAAAAAGACCCCTGTCAAAACTTTTGCTACAAATAGACCATTTTTAAGCGTCTTAGGAAATCACGCCGAGGTATGAAGGTCGGCGTCGACTGACATGACGCCGAGTCCTTGCCACGTCACCGACGACTCCGGGGCTGGCGCATGGGGCCCAGTACGTCGGCGTCGTGTCAGCCAACGCCACAGGCCTAACTTCGGCACGGTGGGGAGTCACGCCGAGCTCTTGGCACCATCCGGCGCGCGGCCCAGGCGGCCCAACAACGCTTCGTGGGCTAAGAGGTCGGCGTGCAATCAACTGACGCCGAGACGCTAACCTCGGCGCGGCCCGACTCAACGCCGAGGTTAGGTCAGTTGAGGCCGCGCCGCGGCCCCCTTCTTCCTCCTCCCTCCATTCAGAACCAACAGGTGGCCATTTCCCAGTCCCTCTCTCTTCCCATGAACCCTAAATCCTAAATCCAGCTCTTGGGAGGCCAGATCGAGGGTTTTGACGTTTTGCCAAGGTACTCCTCTTTCTCCTCTTTCATTTCATCCATTTAGATTCGGTTGTTTGTGTTTTTTTTTAACTTGGCATTATAGGTTTGGTTCATGTTCATGTCATTCGTGCAATGTATGGTGGTTCAAATGATTGAATGACCCAAATGTATGGTTGCTGTTGTTGTATATGTTCTGGTTTATAATCACTGAGTTAAATTTTGTGTTTGTTGGGATTCAAATTTGCTTAGGGTTTGTAATGAAAAGCTTATTTGGGAGGTATGGTGATTTAGTGTTAGTAGCTTTACATTCGTTGCAAGGTACTTTGGATTGATTTTTTTCTACGTAATGTTAGGATGCCAAGGCGTGGTAAAGCTCGTATTCTAAGGTAATTCTAATGTTTATTCATTATTTGTGCAACAAATAGAAAACCCTAGGTTTAGGTTTGGTTCTCGTTAATATGACTAAATTCTTTTAATTGTAGCTATGGTCGCCAGAGGGCAAATCCCTACGACCTAAAGCCTCACCCTGAAGGTGTTCCTCGACCCATGTGCTTTTGTGGTGATCCTTGCAAGGTAGACATCTCTGAAGATGAGGAAACATATAGACAGAGGTACTGGATGTGTCCCAATTATGCATGGGAACCTATAAAGCAACAGCGTCGTGCATCGATTGTGAGTAATTTTTATTGTGTGTTAATTAATTTTCTTGTGATATTAAGTATTACTTATTTATTTATTTTGTAACAATTTGTTTTTCTTGCAGACCGTTCCACCACTGTGTGACTTTGAGCAGTGGATTGACACTGAGATCAAGGAGTCAGACAAGCAGCATCTAGAAGGCCTGAAGGAGTGGGATGCGAAGGTTAAGGAGAGGTTTGAGCAGAGACGCAGACAGGAGGCCATAGAAAAGGAGCATAAGGAAGAGGAGGAAAGGTGGCGTGTTGTTGCGTACAGGGTGGAGAGGGAGAAGAAGCTTGAGCGTGTGCGCCGAGCGAAGGTAGCGATGGAGGAGAATCCCGATGCCCAGAGGAAGGGAAAGTGGCATTGTTGCACTCAGTAGGTATTTGGTTTATTCATGAGCGATGTCGTGTAGCCCTGGACTTTTTTACTATGTTGTAATGCACTCTGCTTTTATTTCAGATGAACTTATTCTCTGGACTTTTTTTATTATGTTGTAATGCACTATGCTTTTTATTCCAGATGGTCTTATGCCCTGTACTTCGTTAACTATCCTAGGACTGTAGTGCTACTGTTTGTATCACCGAAAATGCTACTTGTGCTGTTGCAGTCACTGAAAGGGCTACAAGTACTGTTGCAGTCAATGAAAAGTCTATTGGAAAACTCACTAAAAAGTCTAGATTCGTTTACTGTTGTATCCGTATACGCAATGAATTAATATCAGAATGATGTACTGTATTTAGATGAAGTGACAAAACACAGGTGTTGCCTTTTCAGATGAAATGACCAGTCATTGTTGTAGGCTTTTTAGATGAAGCATCTAGCCTTTGCAGATTCAATAAATGAGTACGCACACAAGTTTTTTGTCAAGTAGCATTTATGGTGAACCTGCCTTCATCTCTATATATAGTGCTCCATGTCTTGCTCCACATCCACACAACTTGTTTTCTGGTTTAGTTTTAGCAAATGTCGAGCGGAGGTTCCTCGAGTGGAAAGGGTTTCGACGGAGGAAGAGGAAAGGGGGTGAGGAAGGGACCTCCGATTGTGTGGGAGGGTTCTCTGGGTCCTGATTCTTTTGAAGAACCAATAGAGGAATTTCCTTTGGAGAGGAAGAGTGACTTCACCCGTGAGAGACCTCTTAGATCATACGATAAGCGCATTGAATATTGGCCAAAATGCTGCCACGGTTTGGATTGCGTTGTGCAGATGTACAATGACTGTGACGGTGGAGACCGTCGTTTCTTCAGATGCCCGTGAGGATTTGTATTTCCTTTGAACTCTCTCCTTTTTTAGATTTGCATTTGGTTTGTAGTAGTACTTATTGGTAGATGGGTTTTCAGGATTCAAGCTGTCCAGATAACTGTGGCTTCACTAGATGGGTCGACCCTCCTCCTATCTATCCCCATCAACAGTACATCGCATATCTATAGGGACGCATCTTTGATGTATTTGGCCCGGTGATGTATTTGGCCGTAACCAGGAATCTCTTGTTCTATGGCATTCAGAATGCCAGCATGCCTATCGGATATTACACAAACATCACGTCCCAGACCAATTACCACTTGCCTTACTAGCCTGAGAAACCAACACCAACTATACGTGTCCTCCTTCCAAACAATCGCAAAGGCCAATGGCACAAGCTGGTCTTTTACATCTGTCCCAATACAAACAAGCATTGTGCCTTCAAATTTCCCTGTAAGAAAGGTCCCGTCAATTGAGACGACGGGCCTGCAATGCTTGAATGCTTCGATGCTCTGCCCGAACACCCAAAAGGCTCTTCCAAATACCTAGCTACCATTCCTTGTTTCGCCCTCCTTAGATAAATACTTGAAGTGCATCCCAGGATTTACAGCCCTCATTGCGTTCAACATTATAGGGAGGCGCTCATAAGCTTCTTCCCAATTTCCAAATATTATTTCCAGCGTACGCTGCTTTGCCCTCCATGCTTTTCCATACTTGACATAGTAATTGTACCATTGAAAGATGATCTCAACCAACGTGGACAGCGTAATGGTTGGCATATGCTTCACCACGGGGCATAACTGCCTTGCAATGAACCTAGAATTGAGCTACAGATGGTTCTCTTCTGCCTCAACAGTGGCACAAACATGTGGTTGCTTCATTGAGGTAATCTTCCATTTGCCTGCCTTCATCTTCCTAGCACATACTCTCCAACCACACTATTGTTCTTCACAAGCAACAGTGTACCTCTTCTCCTTGAATGAATTGATGACCCTAAAAGGTCGGTTGTGTACAATGGAGTACTCTTGCAACCATGTTTTCAACTCATCCATGGTAGCAAACAATATGCCCTTCCGTATGATGAGGCAACCGCTAACATCAGGCACTGTTGTATCACTTAGCCCACCATTAGCTACTGCCCTGTGACCATGGCTAAGGTCCTCGAAATCACCAACTAGTGGATCTCTCCAAGGCAAGACCCTAAACAATATCTCTATTTCCCTAAAATTGAGACGACCAACAGGGCGATCGTCATCAGAGTCTTTGGCTATCTCCTCTACGAAGGATTCATCGTCTTCAGCCATCTCCATGTCAAAACGATTCGTCGCCCTAGCGTCACCAAAGTCTTCTTCACCACTAAGATCATCTTCGTCGCTAAGCTCATCCTCAATAGAAAAGTCTAAGCTAGCGTCGTCCAAACCTTCTTCTGCATCACCAATTACATAATCATCATCCTCTTCATCACTATCGTGGTTGCCCTCACCATCGGCAACCGCATTCTCCTCCTCATCTTCACCGCCCTCAAACCAACCTCCATCACGCTCGAGCGATCCAAACACTTCACCACCACCGTAGCCTAGTTGTGTGACAAGTATTTCTTCTTCAGACAAAGGACCATAACCTATGTGAGCGGGGGAAGATGGGCATGCTTCGAAGTTATCATTTCCTAAGCCAGACTCCTTACTTACTACTAAATCCAAAGATCGCACTTCTGAGGCCAATACAACTGTCTTGTAATCATTCCATTCAGACTCACTTGTAATTTTGAGCAACCGCTTGATCCGAGGACCCTTCGACGACCCAACATCTATGACACCTTCAAACTGAACATGCACGTCTTCTTCATTCCAGCCTAACTTAACATTCACTCGCTCCACTAACTGGGTCAAAGATGGTGTTTCAGAAAAAATCAACAACTCCTCACACATGTCCAGAAATTCCAAACTACCATCTCTTATCCTAACAATACGGCTTCCATGATACAACCTCACTAATTTATCCATCTACAGCCATCACACAACAAGTAGTGTCACATATCAATATATCATGCGAGTTTCAATCCAATAAGTAGAAACTAAAATATATCATTTCATCTTTTTCAACCCCAACAATATAATCATTTCTAGTCATAAAAAATTGAAATCTAATGACCAACAAATAACTAAAATACATACTAACCCTAATGACCAACAAATAACTAACCCTAATGACACATACAATAAACAAAGAACCCTAATGACCAAAATAACTAGAAACCAAACTAACCTAACATGTTCAGCACATAAAACAGTTAAACAACAATGCACTCAATTAACCTAAGCCATATATTTTGCAAATGCAAATACACATATACCAAAACACCATACACCCATGATTCCACATGATTAGAGACAATGTAAGCACATCTACATGGATAGATTGGAGGAGGGGAGGGACCATTACCTCGAGGAAGTTTCAGGAGACGAGATCCGGACACCTAGGGTCGCATTTGGGGGTTAGGGTTTCGTGGGGGCCGTGGGGGGAGACAAACAGAGAGCCGACGCTTTCAGAATGGAGGGAGGAAGAAGAAGGGGGCCGCGGCACGGCTTCAAGAGTCCAGACCTCGGCGTTGAGTCGGGCCGCACCGAGTCTGGTGGCTCGGCGTTAAGTGACCCCGCGCCGAGCTATTGGGCCACGAAGCGTTGTTGGGCCGCCTGGGCCATGCGCCGGATGGTGCCAATATCTCGGCGTGTAGTCCCACCACGCCGAGGTTGGGCCTGTGGCGTTGGCTGACACAATGCCGACGTGTCGGACCCCATGCGCCACCGTGTCGCCGTCGACCGGGGTCGTCCGTGACGTGGCAAGACCTCGGCGTCGTGTCAGTCGACGCCGACCCTCATACCTTTGCGTCATGTTCTAAGACGCCTAAAAATGGTCTATTTTTAGCAAACGTTTTGGCATAGGTCTTTTTGTAAAAAATGTTTTCAAAAGGGACCAAAATGCAAAAATTTCACACATTTGAAAAAGAAGTCCAGTTCAAGTTTGTTTAGGCCCGCTTTGGAACGGACGTCTTTTTTCCTTCTATTTTCTGTGTTTTTTTATGTGAAAATGAATTGGTTCTTATACAATTCTGTTCAAATTCCTGCGTTCTAAATGGGTCGTTAATCTACGCATTTCCAACTCCTCAAATGACCCTCTGAGTAGATTTGAGGTACCTCTGTCCAACAATTAGTCCATGTCGATAGCACTATACCTCGTGTACGTTGAAGAGATTTTTGGTGGGGGAGGCCAGCACCAGCCCAGCCCAAAGGGGGACGAAGCTAGTGGCGCCTATTGGTGTAGGTGAGTGGTAGCTTCACTCAGGTGCACGAAAAAAAAATACTAAAGGCAGCATGAATATAGATGCAATTCCTTCCGAATGGGGCCATGTTTAGTTACGCCTGGAATCGGCGCCGCCAAAATTTTTCTGGTACTGTAGCGCACTGTAGCGTTTTGTTTGTATTTGGTAATAATTGTCCAATCGTTGACTAATTAGGCTCAAAACGTTCGTCTCGTAAAGTACAACCAAACTGTGTAATTAATTTTTGATTTCGTCAACATTTAGTACTACATGCATGTACCGTAAGTTTGATGTGATGGAGAATCTTCTTTTTGCATAGTGTCAAAGTTTGGATTTGGTAGGAACTAAACATGGCCTGGGACGTATGATTGCGTAGAGACGTAGTGTGATCCTGCAACATTCTATTTGCAACATGACTTGCAACTTTTGCTTACCAGTAATAATGTGGAAAAAGTGATAAGAATACTACATTCTCGTACATATGACTATATGAGCAAAAAAAAAAAGCTACCGTGTGCAGAGTTCGCAATGTAGATACAAAAAAGAAAGGCCAGAAGTATGCCAAAATTTTGGAACACAACGGAAAGAGAAAATTGAGGAAACATACGAGTAAAAAGGTCCTACCATTGGATCAAATTCGGTGCACTGACAAAAAAGAAAAAGACATTTGTCTTGCAGCAGCTGGGTCCAATTAATAAATATGGGAAGTGATTTATCAATGACAACATCCAGTGGCGTAATTAGCCACTCAGGCAGCAGCCACAGAAGTACTAGTAGTACTCCGGTGAAGCTCTGTAATTGCCCCAGATGACTGGATCAACGATCATCATCTGCGCGAGCTGAGCAGATCATCCATGCAGCAGGAGCAGAAGCAGCTAGCATCTTGCGTCGATTCGCTGTCAGTGTTGCCGTCGAGATCTGTCCCCGCCTGCCACCATTGCCGGACTTAAATTTCGCCATGGACTGGCGGCCCGGCCGGGGGGCCGCCGATCACCGATCAGATGCGCTCGCGCGCGCGCTAGCTCCCGCAATTATTTGCCGGCCGGCCGGCGCCGTCGCCGTCTCCACGTACGCTCGCCGCGGACCACCGGCCGGCTCCCGCAAGGAAGGCTAAATAACCGAAGGCAATCTATGGTGTTTCTTTTTCATTTTTTCCTCAACCGGCTCTCTTTTGTTCAGAGTATTATTCTCACGTCTTAGTAAAGTTTTTACTAGGTGACAATTAGTCAATTTATCCGACTACAAAAATTCTTAACCCGACTTTCTTTAGTTCAATTCCCACGTCTTACAAAAATATTGGCCAGTCGTGACTCGTGACTAGGTGAGGATATATACGCGTTGGTTGGTAGTGCGTGGCAGCCCGGGCGGTGTTGCCTCGCAAGTGCCGTTCGACGTGGTACGCCAGTATAGAGCGTACAGAGCACAGCTACACGGCACAGGGAATTTTATTCCGGACGACATCATGATGCAGAAACGGAAACTTTGGCCTGCGTTCCACCGCCCGCCCCGCGGATTTATTTCTCGCCCGCCGCTGCCGTCTCTGCGGGGAGGGCGGAAAGCGGCTTTCGGCGAGGGCCGCGTCGAGCGCGCGCTGCCGCTGCCGCTGCCGCTGCACAAGTGGAAGTGGAAATGGAAGGCCGGCACCGGCAGCGCGGGCCGGCACGTGACGCGCATATAAAAACTAGCTGCGTCGGCGTCGCCCTGCCGTGCGTTGCTAGCTTGGGGACTTGGAGCGAGTCAATGCGCCCTTGCCCCCGCCGCTGCCCAACTCCAGCCCCACGCACTCATCAGTCAGATCACGCAGAGGCAGAGAGATTTGTGACCAACACAATCCAGTTTTCAGACAGAACAGGAGTGTTATTACTCTGCTACTACTAACACGCACTACTTCAGGAGTAATTAAATTAAAGTCTGTCTTACACTATCTCTGCGGGTGGACCTAGGAGAGAAGATAACAAGAGCAATGCCGTGCTACTACTGCATCTGCATTGCATGGCAGGTGGCAAGGGGCAAGGGCCGGTTGATCCAGCAGGAGTGACCGAGTGAGCATCCAGCTCCAGCAGCAGCAGAGCTGGATCTGGATATCTGATGATTAGTGTATCTTATCGGAATCAGAGGGCGATTAACGGGGGTCCGTACGTACGGGGGCGCGGCCGTTAAGCCTGATAGCAGTAGGGCACAGCCTGCCCACTGCCCAGACGGTCAGGTGTGTGCCCCAACCCAGGGCTCTTTTTCAGGTCTTCGCCTCACCCTCACCAATTCGCTATTAATGCGGTTACCAAAAACCACGGCTAAAGGTACTGTTTACTAATTTAGCGTGATAAAAAATATTATTTATTTGCTAAATTAGTACCGCTTATAAGGCAAATAAATAGAGCTATTTTTTTTAAGCAGGAAAGGGTAGAAACAAAGAGGGCATGAGGAGTAAATGCTCCTCCTCTTTTGCCGCGCTACATTACCATTGCCCGGTGCCCGAAGCAAGCAGGGGCTTAGACCTGTGTGCCTGGGTCTGTCCTCACGCAGAAATTAGACCGCATCACTCGGTGAAAAGGAAACATAGGCCTTGTTTAGATCATCTCTAAATTTCAAGTTTTTTCACTCTTTTTCCATCACATCAATTTTTGAACGCATGCATGGAGCATTAAATGTAGATAAAAAAAATAAATAATTGCACAGTTTGGTTGTAAATCACGAGACGAATCTTTTGAGCCTAGTTAGTTCATGATCGGACAAAGTTTGTCAAATACAAATAAAACGTGCTACAGTGTCCGGATTGCAAAAATTTGTAATCTAAACGAGGCCATGCTCTTCTACTCCTACCAGTAGCATACGTATGGTAATTAGTACTGATTTGTCTACTCCTACCAGGTTACTACAAAGCGCCGCTGGACTTTTTTTTTGCCACATTTCCACTGCGGCCTGCAAAGCAGATAGGCTAGACTGCCTCGATACAGGACTAGAGTAGGCAAACACTGGTCTACTCTAGGTTGGTTAATTTGCCAGAGTGTAGGTGAAGGCAGGCAGAGAGGGCAGCAATCAGAGGCAGAATGATTTTTACCATGATTCCATTCTTTTTATTTTTATTTATTTTTTGGCACGATTCATTTGATGGTTGTTGAGTCGATCGATGCAATGCGAGTGATTGCATAGTGCTTACAAAAGGATGTCTCAGCGTCATCTCTCGTGCTGCTTCCTTGTAGCCTACTCAAATCCTCGGGAATTTCAGCCATCATTTGGGAGCTTGATGCAAGTGTTGACGGCTTCACTTTCACATCATGAACAATCAGCGGCCTGTCCGGTGGTGGATTTCTGAGCTGATAAGTGCGACGATTGTTGGTTTGTTACGAGAGAAAAATACTATTGGGTAACAAGCGAACAGGCTGCAGATCTCAAGACTAAGGTCTAGAGCACAGATAGGAATGTGAAACTAGCAAGAAATCCTTCCGAAAAAATATTGAAAGAAAATAAAAGTGAAATCCATCCTCTCTCCTCTAAAGGAATACGTCTATTTTTAACCATTGAACTATTGCTGCAGTCCGATTTTAGCCACTGAACTAAAAAAAAACAAATATCTTGTTTGTCTTGCCTATATTTGCATTTTCTAAAAATAATAAAATATGACTTAATATCTAAAAAAATCAGACCTAATATTTTAAAAAATCAGAAAAAAGAGGTCGGTACCAAATTTTTCTTAAGCATAATATATTAGTTGTTTCTCTGATTATAATTATAATTATTTGAATTTTATTTGTTTCTCTAATATATTAGTTATTTCTAGTGTTTTATTGCTCGTAGCCATGATGACTGTTTATTTAAACTATTATTTTGTGCTTTACTACTTTATGTTGATCAAATGATTAGTTGATTGCATAATATTCTTGTTTTAAATATATTGGCCCTGTTCGCTTGTCTTATAATCCATACTTTTCGGCTTGTCTTTTCAACCGGAACAATATTTTTCTCTCACAATAAATCAGTCGGAACAGTGTTTCAGCTTGTTTTTTCAGCGAAGCGAATGAAGCCATTACCTAGTCGGGCGATGAAAGTAAAGTAAAGCTCTAACCATGCAATGCCCAAATAGGATTTTTATATAGTGGAGCATGACCTCGATGAGGTTTGTCACCTTCGCAATAGAAAAATAAGATCAAGATAATTGTAAATAAAATGTCAATATATATATATATATATATATATATATATATATATATATATATATATATATATATAGTAGAAAAATAGTACCGATTTAGTATATTTGTCATTAAGACAAATGAACTATAACTTTTTAGAGAATAAACCATATTTTATTGTCGTTAGAAAATACATATATAGGCAAAACCACCTTTGAAATAAGCTAGAGGGTCATATTTGTTGAGTTTTCATAGATGGGTAGTAAAAAAATGTTTGTTTTTTTTAAGTTCAATGGCCAAAATCAATCTCTAACATTATTTTGTCGATAAGAAAAAAAATGACCTTTCCTATCCACCCCTCCCGAAAGCGTAAGCATACAGGACAACGTTGATCTATAAACTTCATTACATTTGTCAGGGGAAGGCGTGTCATTTTAGGATATTTAATTTCTTCCCTCCGCCAATAAATGTTGAAAGTTATATTGGTGATTGTGTTTGTTTTGGTATAAAAACATCATACATTTATACACGAATGGAATGTCATTTTAGAATACTTAATTTATTCCCTCTGCAAATAAAAAATGTTGCTTTCGTTTTTCTAGGTTCAGAAAAGTACATCTCCTTTATCGGTAGTTGTTTTAGAGAAATGAATATGCTATTGTGCAACGATGCGCTCCATACCAAACATTGTTTGGTATAAATACCAAGTCATGCTTTTGACAAATCCGGATTTATATTTGCGAACACAAAATTTGAAGGCGTTCATCAACTTATTTCAGAATTAATGCATAACTAGTTCAAAAATCATAACTGTCAACAACTGTGTAGTTCAAAAGTGGCTCATATCTACAGGAAACACAAGAAAAAAACAGTACTAGTGAAATCGAATTATTACATGAAATCCCCACCAAACTTCGGATGGCTGTGGAAAACAAAAACACGCCACACACTTTAGTCTGATGATCTTGTGACAAGTGATCGATCCCCTGCATAATACTGCTTGTTTGGTTGGCTGGTTCGTATCGTTGCTGGTTCGTGAAGAAGTACTGCTGGCTGGTTTGTGTGAGAGAAAAATACTGTTCCAGCTGGAAATTTACGATCGTTTACGACAGGCCACGACCAAATGAACGGGCTGGATATTGTCACTGTAAATTCTCAGTCTCTAGTCATGAAGAGTGTCAACTAACGAAAACTGCAAATCTGTCGGCCCCATGCTGTTCCTGCTGCTACACAGCACTCATTATTCTTTTTACAATAGTGCTGCCCGAGTTTGTACCAAAAAAAAGGTGTTCTACAGTGCTGTGTCCGATTCACAGCATTTCATCTGTTGCTGAAACATGAGCTCCCAGAGCCCTGGGTCGCATGGAAACAGTTCTTACCGGGCATCACACACTACACTCACAACGCGACGTTGAATGCGCACAGCAGTGTCCTGCTCGCAGGGCATCCACGAGAACGAACGCCTGCTAGATGCCACAGCTCATGTCGTACGGCTTGTCCACCATGGGCGACGGCGTGTTCATCCAGTAGGACGCCGACCTCATCTCCATCGCCGTGTCCGACGTGACGTTCTTGTCCTTGAGGCTCTTCCTGTCGAGGAACGCCGGCTTCATGGGCGCCGGGACGGACTGGTCGCCCTTCATCGTCAGCATCAGCACGACGTCCGACATGGCCGGGCGGAGGTTCGGGTACGGCTGCACGCACAGCAGCGCGATCTGGCACACCTGCTGGACCTCCTTCTCGTCGAGCCCGTCGGCCTGCACCTTCGGGTCCACGAGCTCCAGGATCTTGGACTGCTCGTAGAGCCGCCATGCCTGAAATGTGTTTCAGAGACCGACAATGGTTGGTTCATCGATCAGAATGCCAATCTCATACCAGCACTAGGCTAGAACTGGATTCAATCAGAGAGCAGCATACGTGTTCTGGGAGGTACTGCATCTCGTTTGGAAGAGACAGGTCCGTGTTCTTCCTGCTGCTGACGATCTCGAGCACGAGCACGCCGAAGCTGTAGGTGTCGGCTTTCACCGTGAGCTCCCCTCTGATGGCGTATTCAGGCGCAGTGTAACCCCTGAATGAAAGTAGATCATACATTACTGCACCGTTTACATTATTGTGAGATACAAACAAAAAAAAAGTGAAATGGGTTCATTCAGATGACTTACAAAGTGCCGGCAAACGCAGTGCTGAGGTATGTCTGGTCCTCGGGGAAGAACCTGGCCAAGCCAAAGTCGCCGATCTTGGGCTGGAACTTGTCGTCCAGGAGGATGTTGCTGGCCTTGATGTCGCGGTGAACGATCCTCAGGTTTGACTCCTCGTGAAGGTACTGCAAGCCTCGTGCGATGCCGACGATGATCTGGTGCCTGGTTCTCCAGTTCAGAAACGGCGAGCCATCACCCCCTGCAAATTGTTGACAATTAGGAGTCCATGAGCAGCTAAGCCAAAGCACCAGTCTTTTCTCCCCCAATAGACGACGGACATCCAGGGACTTCATGCTTACCAAACAGTATCTTGTCCAAGCTTTTGTTCTTCATGAACTCGTACACCAGCAGCCGCTGGGACCCCTCGGAGCAGCAACCCACGAGGCGCACGAGGTTCTTGTGCTGGATGCTTGTGATCATGTTCACTTCGACGAAGAACTCTGACTCGCCCTGCCCAGACTTGCCGACGCTGAGCTGCTTCACTGCAACTTTCCTACCGTCGTCGAGTTTCCCCTGATGGACAGCAGCATAGCAAAAGGAATCATGTAGAATCACAAGTCGCCGAGCAATACAAAACTACAAATGCAGTATAATTTTTCACGTTTTCGCCATAGAAATTTACCAGATAAACAGGCCCAAAGCCTCCTCTGCCAAGTTGGTTCTTTTGGTTGAAGTCCCTGGTGGCCTTCTTCAGCGTAGCATAATCGAAGTAGGTGATCGTCCGGAGGTTTCCGCTCATGTTGCTGCTGAAGTACTCAGGAACATCTGGTGTACCAATCAGAATTGCCCGATTTGTATTGCTTAGCAAAGATGCTATGAATGAAAAATATGTGTTGTTCCAGAGTGGATGGTCATGATTTCGTTCACCTGAACCAGGGCTTCTTGGCCGCATCAGCTTCCTCATGATGTCTGGTTTGAGGAACTTCCAGCAGATACCAAGCAGGATTATAACGACAATGGCGAGAATGACGATGAAGACGAGGAAGACCGTCCGAGGATCTGGAGATGCCATTGCTGCTCCTTACTTCTGCCAAAGCTAAATTACATGCAAGAATCAACAATATCTGAATTTCAGCAGTAAGATGTTAAAAAGTTCTCTCTTTTTTTTGGCTAATCAACAAATGAACTCCAGCTATACCGAACTGAATGAAAGATTGAATGACAACTCCATGCAGTAATAAAAGCGGACGAGAGAAGTTTTGTTAATAGAAGGCACGATTCGTCGGAGCAGTAATTGTCTGTGGAGAAGAATCAACTACTATCACCAACTGTTAACTACTATCACCAACTGATGAAAGGTCGAGCTCAACGAAGAGCTGGGTTAAGCATCATCCAAGGATACAAAAATCCTCCAAAGTTAACATAACGCGCTTGCCATCCTTCGAAAAAGAAAAAACATAACGCGCTTGCCGGCACGACCTTGTCATGCATTGTAGCAACTTTTCGTCTAACAAAACTTAATTAATTAAATGATCACCCTTTTCATTTCAGACTCAGTCAGCGATCTAATCAAATACTAACTAACACTTTGCACTATTTATGAACTACTTAATGAACGATTTACCCTACCACAAAGAAAATCCTCTCAACCGCACTGTAAATACAGAGAGTACGTCGATTCGGCAAAAAGAAAAAAAGAAAAAAGAAAAAAGAAACACATCACAGCGTTTTTCCCGGAAAGCACACGGCGAACCAAATCGAATCACCATGACGGAGCTTCCGTAGCTCCATGGCTAATGCCTACTCAAGTTTCACTACCGACGTGAACCAAACAAAAACTGTGTTCGCTTACATTGCAGTGGCCACCGGAAGGCCGACCTGGTCAGTCGCCGGTGACGGTCACCGGACTCGCGAGTCTTGCCCCTATCTCCCAGTTCCAGCCACTACCGCGCGCGCATCCCCCGGCCGGCGTGGCCCGGCCGCCAGGCGTGCGTCGATCGGCAAGTCGCACCCCGACGACCTGTGTGGCGGGAGTCGTGACTCGTGAGCGAGCAAGCGACGGGGACAGAGCGGGGGCAGGGGATGGGGAGGCTTCCAATGCCGAGACGACGGCATAGTTATCGGTTTCTCCGAGGGAGATTTAGGCTGTAGCCCCGCTCGCGTGGCGCGTCCGGCCCGATCCGCCAACGCGCGGGCGCTGGCACTGCCGGCCGCGCGAGAGAGAGCCAAATGAGCTAGCTTGCGCGCAAACCGGAACGAACCAGCCTTGCTGCGAATAGATTATCGGGCGGGCAATTCCTGGCGACTGCGACGTGGTCGGGCTCGTTTCTAAAAACTCTGGATTTTGGCGCCGGACACGTCAGCAGGACCCGGGTGGATGGGTCTTGCAGCTGGAGCGGGCGGCGAAGAGGCCGCTCCCGCTGGAGTCGGCGCCCGGCGGCTGTTCCGTTCGCCGCGCGTGCGTGCGTGGGTAGAAGGAGCGCGCGCGTGCGGCGTGCGGCGTGCGGCCGTGCGCGGGAGGGACGGGATGGCCGGATGGGCATGGGCCAGGCCCAGACGGATAGGCAGGGACAGACATGGGCTGCTTTTGCCACGGCACCATGCAGCAGCAGCAGCAGCAGCCACCAGCGGATGTGTGAGGAAGGCAGTTGGGCTCGCGAATGTGCACACCAGGCACCACCGCAGGCCGCAGCACAATTCGGCCCAGTTCTCACGCGGGAGTCGAACTCGAACCACCAGTGTGCGGCTGGCCGCTGGCGGGACGCAACGTTCTCCCTGTGCGGTGTCTGTGCCTCGCCTTTCCCATGGCCCCACATGTCCAGAGACACCACACGGTCCCACCCGCCAGACCGAAACGCCCGGCCCGCCCGGAGAACCCAAAAAAATCGCCAGCGCATTTCAAACACCGACACCGAACGAACGAATCCCTCTCCACGGATCAAATCGAATCAAACGCTCTGCCTAGGGTTTCCTCCTCTTTCCCCACCCCACCCCCGCGCCGCCCACCCATGGCCGCCGCCGCAGACGCGCCCGCCGAGGCCGCCGCCATCGCGCGGCGCCTGGCCTCCTGCAACACGGGCACCCGGGAGCTCGCGGTCCGCTACCTCCTCTCCGACTTCCTCCCCGCCTCCGCGCCGCGCCTCTCCGCCACCGACCTCCTCAAGCTCTGGAAGGGCCTCTTCTTCTGCTTCTGGCACGCCGACAAGCCGCTCTACCAGAGCTCCGTCGCCACGCGCCTGGCATCCGCGGTCTCCGCGCCGCCGTCGCCCGCCAACGGCGCCGCCTTCCTCGCCGCCTACCTCACCACGCTCCGCCGCGAGTGGGCCCACATCGACGTCCACCGCCTCGACAAGTTTTACCTCCTCAACCGCCGCTTCCTCCACCACGCCTTCCTGCTCCTCAGCGCCAATTCCTTCGCCCCCGACGTCACCTCCCAGGTCGTGTCCGTCCTGTCGGATAAGGCCCTGCTCCCGGAAGCCGATAACGTCGCCGCAGGCACCTCCCGGGGCCTCGGGTACCATGTCGCCGAGGCGTTCCTTGACGAGCTCTTGCCCGTGCTCCCTGTCAGCCTGGAGACGATGGACGCCCTGCTGGCTCCGTTCTTCACTGTACTGGAGAAGTCGACTGATCGGGTGATGGTGAGTAAGGTGAAGGCAGGCGTATTTGAGAGGTTACTGGATAGCGGCAGTCGGTTGCTTGAGACGGTGAAGAAAGGGGAGGAGGTGCAGAAGGGTAGTGCTGAGGAGAAGCTCGGGAAAATTGGATTGCTGTTTGGATTCAGCAAGAGGTTCCTGGATATTGGTGCAAAGGCAGAGACGGTGCAATCGAACCGGAAGGTGGTCTTTGGGTTGAGGGATGCATTTGTGAAGATCGAGAAGGGTTTGCGGCTATCTGGTCTTGAGATCACTGTGCCAAAGTTTGAGGCTGCTGAGGTGCCAGTGCCACCAAATGCAGGCGAGGAAAAGGCACAAAAGAAGAAAAAGGCCAAGAAGGCTGCATTGGCTGAAGGTGAGATGGAGGAGGCCAAGGATTTGAAGCGTGAGAAGAAGGTAAAGAAGGACAAGAAGGAGAAGAAAGAGAAGAAGAAAAAGAGGAAGGTGGAGGTTGTTGATGAAGGGAACATTGCTGAGAAGATTACTGATGCTCCTGTAGATGACCAACAGATGGGTGATGGTACTGATGGCATTACATTTGATGAGACATTAAAGTCCAATCTTCAGAAGCAGTTTGAGATGGCTGCAGCAGAAGCTGGTATGCCCAAAGGGGGCAGCAGCTCAGGCGCTTCACCAGTGACACCAGCTAGTGGGAAAGTGGCAACAAAGAGGAAGCGTTCAAAATCTGCTGATAAGCTGTCTGAAGCTTCTGATGGGGATGATGGCAGCGAAGGTAATCTTCTTGCCCGGGATGGAGAGAAGAGTGGTAAGAGGGTGAGGTTCTCGATGAAGAATAATTTAGTTTGGAAACCTCACAATCCTTTGCCACCGCAGTGTTTGAGGCTGCCACCTTCGGCTACTCCAAGGGGAAGCGCACTAAAAAAGGGCGTTCAGCCAGGGCCCATAACACCGACGCCATTGAAGAAGGCTAAGCCAAAGGCAAAATCTGCAAAGAAGGTCTTGAAGAAGCAACCTTCATCTGCTGTGAAGCGTTTGCGGAAGTTGCAGAGTTTCTCAGCATGAGCTTTTTGGTGTATGACTCCATGATGGTCATAACTTTGTATCTTTTTTGTTTTGGTTTATCATTACTTGATTCTTATTGTTTTTGTAGGTTAGTTTTATACTATGTTGACTTCGCTGTCAGTCATATTCGATGAATTGCTTAATGATTTGTGTTCACTGTGCTTTTATGATAATCATGTGGTGATTGCAACAGTAGTACTGTGGTTGTTCTTATGTTTTTGGCAGTACTTGGTTTCCTGATGCACCCCTTTCTTTCCTGAACTGCCCATCTTGCAGCCACGGTTGCAGGTTAGAATATTGTTTGATATGTTATGTCACTGTTGGTACTCTGTTTAAGCTGAAGATCAATATAGGCATGCAGCCAGCCGAGCCATTGTGGTTTCTATTTAGATTGTTCTGTTTGGATATGGCTATTCTAGATTTTGTGGTTATTTATGAAATTTGCTGAACTGTGGACAGAGACAATCTGTAAAATTTCTAATGACGTTGATAATGTTTTTAAATGTCTAATTTGTGGTAAATTGAATTTGACTCCATCCTGTAATTCAGAAACTTTCAGTAAGATGCAGGTTTTTTTTTAACTTGCCCTGATCTATGCTCTGGAAATGTTTAGCAGACAAAAGTACTTATGGTAATTTATAAGTTCATTCAAACCTGTTATTTTGTTCTGCTCTTCTTAGCCCAGGATGCGTCAATATCCAAGCTGTTCAGTTTCAGCAAATAAGCTTTGCTTTACCATTGATCCTGAATTTGTATCTGCTGTGCAATTTAACAATTGCATCATGTTGACAACTGTTGCTTCGTGCTAATTTACTTGTGCTGTTTGCTGATCACCGTGGTCATGTGCTGCCTGTATCTGAATGCCAAGCCTGTGCCGTCAGAATTTTGTTCAGAATCCTCAACAGCTTGAGTAAACTATGTTACTATTTCTTGTCCACTTCTCTAAACACATCAGGGCAGGGCTTGCACTGCATGGTGGTCATATGTTTGTATCTTTTTTTCTCTGGTTTATCAGTACTTAATTCTTGCCCTGTGTTGACTTCACTGCCGATCCATATTTCATGGATTGCTTAATGATTTTTGTTTTCACTGTGCTTTTATGATGAGCATGCTGTGATTGCAATGGCAATGGCAATGGTAGCAGTAGTAGCTCTTATTTTCCTGGTGCCCTTGGCTTCCTGATTGACCCCTTTCTGTCCAAAATCCATCTTCTTGCAACACCGTTTGCAGGCTAGAATATTGTCTGATGTTTTGAAACTGTTTGTACTCTCCACTTTGACGATCAATGCAGCCATTGTGGTTTCTGTCCAGATTGTTCTGTGTTGGGTTTGATTGCTGAATAGTGGACACTGGCCAGACACGATTTGGAAAATTTTGTGGTGGGGCAATGGGCACCGGCGCCTTGTTTTGGCCTCACCTCTGCAAGCGTGTCTGACTGACTGTGATACACTCATACATCAGCAGTGAATTACTACGATCGTTATGGAATTATGGAATTGACCGTCATTATGAGTTCGACGGATCACTCGGTTCACTGGAAGCTTGAGCAAGCTCCCCGTTGGATGGAACTGGAAGTGCCCCATCAAAGATAGCTCGCGCTATTTTTAAGCAAGCCGTGCAATAATCTCAGAGGGAAGCCCGGCACGCCGCCTGCTTGTCATTGCCACTTCCACCGCATGCCATGCAAATCCTCTCCCGCGACCGCGAGCGATTCATCGGAACGCCGTCCATGATCGAGACAGGATGACGTCGCCGCTGGCACCTTCCCAGCCGGCGCGTCAGGGCATGCAGTCGCCGTCGCCGACGACGAAGGTGGCTCCACCGCCGCTGCCGCCGCCGCCGCTGGCCGTGGACGCTGCCGTCATCATGGGCGTGCTCACGGCCGTGCTCCTGGCGCTCTTCCTCTTCCTCATCTACGCCAAGCACTGCAAGGAGCGCGGCCCCGGCGAGGGCGCCGGCGGCCTGGGCCTCGGGTTCGCGCCCTCCTCGTGCGACCGCTGCCGCTCGGGGCTCAGCAGCTCCGCGGTGGGCGCGCTCCCGGTGGTCCGGTTCGCCGACGCCGACGCCGACGCCGGCCGCGCCACCGAGTGCGCCGTGTGCCTGGGCGCCTTCGACGCCGCCGAGCTGCTCCGAGTCCTGCCCGCCTGCCGCCACACCTTCCACGACGAGTGCGTCGACACCTGGCTGCGGGCGCACTCCACGTGCCCCGTCTGCCGCCGCCGCGTCACCAGGGGCCACGTGGACGTCCCCGAGCCGGAGGAGCCGGCGGCTGGGGCGAGGACGTCGGTGCCCGGCCGGCGGTCGGCGGGCGACGCGGAGGTGCAGGTGGAGGTGGTGGTGCACCGCGTGCGGGACCAGCGGTGGTCCACCGACGGCTTGGTCGGCCGGGTCGCGTACCTCGAGGCCGCCAGGCATCGGAGGGACGACCTCGGCATCCTAGTGGTCACCGCCGACGGGTCTCGCAGCTCCCGCAGCGTCGTCATGCCGCGGTCCTGCTAGCTGGCTGCGCTCACGGCTCATCTGCTGCTCCGAGATCGATCGAGCTTCTGAATTCTAGGTAGCTGACGCTCGTTCACCGATCGATCAATCGATCACCTGCATGTACATAGTTCGCGACACATCGGTAGTACAGTGATAGCATGGTAGGGTGAAGTGAAGACTCTTGTAAACTGTAATCTCAATGTGCCAGTGAGGCAGCGAGGTGATGTAGACAACTTATGGATGAAGTTCCAGATCAGAAAGTTGCAAACCTTTTCTTTTTTTTTTTGTGGCCACCAAATCTCTGATGTTACGATTTGCGAAGGAACACCATGGTTTATCCATTGTTGGAACTAGCAGACACGCTGAATAATCTTATACTAGATGATAAAATGAATGTAAGATTAAAAAAAAACTCTGAAAATGTGACTCCGTTAACAACATTTCGGCACTTGAGAAATTAGCAGTCCTCTAATTCTTTACAAAAAAGAATCACCTTCAAGAGTATGAATTGTGAATTTAAAAATGAACTTTGCTATTTATCTGTTGACAGATTTTTTCGTGCTAAATCTGTCAAATTTATGTGCGTTGGATTATACTTCAAGATTCGTGTTCCCATTGAATTTACGCTTCGAGATACATGTTCCCATTGTGCTAAATCTGTTTGTGTGTTATTGGGTTTTTGTTCCGGCTACCCGTTAAGTGATCTTTGGTTAGTTTTGTGGAATTTGACATATTTGTTGATACATCTATATGTCAGATTTTGTGATGAACTGATAGGTAAAAAAAACCAACAGTTTTGGCTGCACAAATCTGAACAGATGGATAAACAGTCCCTTTAAAAGTTGATGTTTTTTTGGGTTCTTCTGTTTTCCTGAACGACCGTTACAGATAAGGCCAGAAGTGCCGTACGAGGCTCCCAACGGCCGCCCGATCACACACAGAGTCACGCGCACACCGCGGCGCGGCGCAGCGATTCCCCGCCATGGCCACCACCTTCGTCGCCGCCGCCTCCCCCCACCCCTACCTCTCCCGCTCCCGCTCCCGCCGCCGGAACCCCAGCGCCACCTCCAGAGCCTCGGTTCGGGGTCGCCTTCCGCCAATCCGGTGCTCGTCCGCCTCCTCGTCGCCACCGCCGGCCACCGGCGGCGAGGAGGGAGAATCGAGGCGCGGGCGGCTGTCTAAGCAGTCTTCGTGGGAGGCGAAAGACGCGGAGGGGGACGACTACCTCTACCGCCTTGGGAAGGAGGCGGACAACTTGAACGTCACCGTCGGCGCACGGTCCGGCATCGTCGATGACCTCTTCGTCGGAAACTTCCTCGGGAAAGACTGTACGTGCTCTGCCACTAGATCGGCTCCCTACAGTCCACTGGTTCGATGGAGCGTCAGTTACTAAATCGACATACCTACATTTGATAAGATCATAAGAACAATGCTTGCTCAGCTTAACTCAGTGTGCTACACTATGTAAACATATTGACGTGCTTGGAAAAAATCAAAGGGACGAGTTAAAAGATTTTGATAGCCTGGGTGCTATTTGGTTGCAGCGGATATTGTGTTCGATTACCGGCAGAAGGCAACTAGAACATTCGAGTACCTGCAGGGGGATTACTACATCGCACCCGCCTTCCTCGTGAGTTAATTTTGGATCACTGCAATTATGCTGCTTTTTATTCAGTTTTATATTATCTAATATCCGATTGGCGAAGATTTGACACTGCAGATTCGTTTGGTTGCAGGATAAAGTTGGTAAGCACATTAATGTAGAAGGAACTTGGCAAATATTCTTGTATTAAGGTATCAAATTTGAACAGTCAGTAATTTGGTATACAAGTGCTTCTTTCGATTTGCATTGGTCAATTTGCAGCTTTTACTTTTGCTCTTGCACTTGGCGTGGTAATTACTGGTTGTGATTCTACTGAGAAATGTATTAAATGGGAGTGGTTAGCATAAGGCGACCTTCTTTTTATAAAAAAAAGAAATATAAGCCAACCAAATCATTAGACTGGATATGTTTTAGTCAAATACATAGACAATCTGAGGTCAGCCTGCAGATGAAATGTTAGTAACAATCATGCATATATGAATGAATGATTTTTCTGCTAAAATCATCTTTAATAATTGATTCTTGGTTTTGAGAGTGAGCTGTTGCTGCACAGTACATACAAACACCTTAATTCTTAAGGAACATGGATATCTCTTGTATGATTAACATATTTCTTGTTCTTCTTCCCAGGTACACATACTAAAATCTAAAGGACTGTTTGTTGTTTGCAGCATGCCACATTGTAAAGAACTACATTGCACATCTTAATAATATCAAGGTTCCCCTAATACTTGGTAGAGTAACCTAGTTCTTTGTTTCTGTAGTCTATTCTTGATATCTATTAATGTAATTGACCCTGATAGACTGCACTATGCAGGGATCTGGGGCGGAAAAGGTCAAGGGAAAACATTCCAGACTGAACTTATATTTAGAGCAATGGGTGTGGAGCCCGTTATTATGTCTGCTGGTGAACTAGAATCTGAAAAAGCAGGTCAAGAATCACTTGAACTATATATCCCTATGTGTTTTATCATTATACCATAATTTGCCCTGCTGTTCGAGTGCTTCTCACTTTGTTATTTTTTCATGCTAATGTGAACTTTATTCCAAACATTGAAAAACTTGTTTCACTTCTTCTTTTCCTTTGTATATACTTTCTTTGAGTATTTGATTAGTTGGGAAAGTGTGAACCGTCAAATTTGGTTCTTGGTGCTTCTGTTAATCCCCAGCTTCAAGTGGATAAAATTTGGTATTGTTCTGAACTACCAATTTTAGGAATATGAGGGAGAAGGGTCTCTCCATATTAGTTATGAAGGAAAATTAGTCACCATTATGTTTCACCAGATCTAAATGTGCAGAAATAGTAGGAATTGGTTGTTTTTCTTTCACAATTTTCTATCAGTTGCATGGTCTGAAAGTGTAGCTGCTTGTTGGTTGCTCAGGTATTTCTGTGCTCTGTTTGCAGGTGAACCAGGGAGGCTAATACGTGATCGATACAGGACTGCCTCCCAAGTAATCCAAAACCAAGTAAGAAGGTGTTTGCAGTTACTCGATCTTAGATTTGAGCATTTCATGTTTAAGTTTCTCTTTCTGAATAGTGAGCATGAAATGTTTTGCAAATTTGCAAAGTTTAATCACAGAAGTTAATCATCTGCATACATGGGGATATAGTTGTCTAATCATTTTGGATGCTTCAGTATGTTAGTTTATCATTCACTTCCATATGAATTGCTAATAATTTTTTGACATGGTAAAAGTGTTCCTGAATTACCAAAAGTTGGTGCTATTTTAGTCTTCCATATTCAGGGATTGTGTTCTACTGTTCTGAATACGACAGCTAGTTCATAGTTGTTTTGCTCCTGGAGATTGTACCAAACAAAACATGCTGTGAATTTTGTTCATTTACCTTTTTCATAAGAAGCCACTTGGTTTTCACAAGGTTTTCAATGATACAGGGGAAAATGAGTTGCTTGATGATCAACGATCTAGATGCTGGTGTTGGAAGATTTGGTGGGTTATTTTCTGTACATGTTTATTTTTCAATGCAATTGTGAATAGGGTTTGTCGATTTTACCAGTTACATGCTATTTGGCAAGCTTTGTTTGCAAGGATGAAACCTCTCTTCTGTATATTTTTGAATAATTTTTCTTTTGGGCTAGGAATGTATACAGTTTTTGAATCTTCTTTGAGTTTGTTGTTCAAGAATATAGTTATTAGAAAGCAACTTAGTGCTATGTGTTTCTCTTGTTGCCAGGAAACACTCAGATGACAGTCAATAATCAAATAGCTGTCGGAACTTTGATGAACTTGGCAGATAATCCTAACAGGGTGAGCATCGGCCAGAAATGGAGAGAATCTGATGTTACACACAGAGTGCCAATAATAGTTACTGGAAATGATTTTTCAACTCTATATGCACCCTTAATTCGTGATGGCAGAATGGAAAAATTCTACTGGTATGTTGTCCTATCTGGAGCAGTTCTGTACAACGATGGATCACCAACTGAAACTTCTGGACTGGAGTATTTTAATTTCCATTTAGCTTTGTGTATAATTAGGTGTTTGCTTGCCTTCTTGGCATTGACATTTTATACAGTACAAAATTTGATAGCTGAAGATAGGTGCTGATTTCGTGAGGCATTCATTTTGTGCTTAACAGGCAGCCCACCCGTGAAGATATAATTAGTATTGTTCATGGCATGTATAGAAAGGATGGATTATCTGTTGAAGAAGTAGCAAGAGTTGTAGACGCATTTCCAAACCAAGGTACCTTTTGCACAACATTATTTCAAAAACATAATTGGACTTCCATTTTTTCGCTTGTGTATTATGCTGTTAGAATACAATTCATCGTTGTAAGGATGTTGTTTAGCATTCCTTATGATTTGGTGTCCACAATTATAGGTTCGGCCTTACATTTGAGTGAAATTAGTGTTTAGTGATCAGCAAATGCTTTGTTTCTGTTAAAAATTAATTTAGTTATCTAAGAGCCAGATAAAATATTGGTACTGCTGAAGAATCGGGCTTAGAAATAATATCCAAGCTCATAAGCAATCCACTTCATTCTTCGAAATTTTTTTACTCAAGAACTAAATGAACATTCTGCAGCTCTGGACTTCTATGGAGCTTTGAGATCCAGGACATATGATCAGGCTATCTTGGAGGTATTTTTTCCATTTTATAAAGATATTATTTAAAATTCATATGGTTGGTTGTAGAAAAAGAACTTTAGGCTGTGCTTGTGCAACAATCTAGGCCATGCCTGTTAGTTTCAGCAGATGCGTAACATATATGCTTGTGCATTTCTGTTTGTCAGATAAATTGTTTGCCATGGAAGTATATATAGCATATGGGTCATGTTTGGCATGTAATAACTACAAACAGACATAATTAGAGCTGAATTCTGAAAATATAGATGTTGGTCTGTGTCAGGGTATTCAGAATGGAAAGGGGCGCTTTTTTCCCCACCGCAGCTTCTGAAAATGCTCAGATTCAGACATAGCCGAAGTAACATATCACTGTTTCCCTTGCACTGCAGTGGGTCGAAGAAATTGGTGGACATGAACAGCTAAGTGTAAAGCTTCTTAAGCGAAAGAAAGGAGAGGAGCTTCCAACATTTATACCACCAAAGGTATTCAGTATTGAAGCATATATACTACTACCTCCAGACTCCAGTCAGGGTAGCAAGACGTTCAGACATTCACAAAACAAACTGACCAGCATGTCTCATGTCTGAAACGTCATGCGTTTTTGACTGGAGGGGGCAGATGAGTTAACTGATTAGACTGCTAATTTTTTTTCATCCGTTTTGAGAAACCAGTACCATGACTGACACCCTGATATTATTTTTTCTACTCGCAACCAGCCATCACTGGAAGCATTGATTGAGTCAGGGTACTCACTGGTGAAGGAGCAAGAACTAATAATGAACTCAAAACTATCAAAAGAGTACATGAAGAACTTAGAATAGTTTGATTTGATACACGAGAGGGTAACCACCAGAGTCGGTGCTGCTTCGATTTCAGAAATCTCCGAGAAATCGTGGGTTCAGATATGAACTGCTGAAAGGATGGATGCATATCGGCTTGTCCTTGACTCCTTGCTCTATGGATTGTCAAAAGTCTTCGGTTTGACTTGGAAGACTTGTGAGCTGTGGCACAAAGTAGCCCGTGTATGTATGTGGAGCGGAAGCGTCCAAAGAGCCATCAATTCAATCCTTCTTCTTCTGCCTATAATATCTGATGGAATTGGAAGAGTCATACAGTGCCATTTCAGTTCACACAGTTTATACTTGCAGATCGTACACGTGTGCAGGTTCACATTTAATAGTACCAGTACTGGCAATATGAAAGTTGCAGAAATCCTATACCTGACTTTCTTGCCACATTTGGGAACGAACAATTCCGCTAGGAACTTCTCAGATTTCCTTGACATGAAAGATCTGGCAGTATATATCCTTCAGCATTTCTGCTATTTTCTGCTATGTAGAAACTTTTTGGACTCAGAGATGTATACACGGAAATTAAATTACTAATCTGGTGAAGATAGATATGGTTAGTTATAGCAAAGGACATGAGACCTTGATCCGAATTAAAAGCTTTTCTTTGCTTGTGGGAAACCAATCCAACAAATACACGACGACTAAACTAGTTTATCCACCACGCGGGATTGCTTGCTTAATTAGCTAGCTTAATGAAGCCTTTTTACTTCCGTGGCAGAGACGATGAGTCACGGGCGTGCATGGCGGATATTAGGAATGGGCGCCTGGCGCAGGGCGCGAGGCAACGTGTAGGGTATCCAACAAGGGTTAGGTGGCAGGCGGCGTCTCCTCCCCTTTCTGCCTTGTACTTAAGCTCGCCGCTTCTGTTCACAGTCCATGTTTGTTTTCCTCCTCCTGCTTCGGTTCCTTCTTGCCCCCTCCCTTCTCTCTGGCAAAGACGGACGGCCGACGACAACGGGTTGTCGGCGGCGGCGCTTACCGGCGGACGGAGGCGGCGTCGATGGAGTGGTGGCAGAAGGCGGTGGCGGTGCCGGTGAAGCGCGCGTGGATCGTCGTCGCCGCCCGGCTGACGACGCGCCGCAAGAAAGACGGTAAGATCATCATCGCGATATTATCCGATCCGTTAGTTCATTCACTCATTCATCCCAGCATCCAAATAAAGCTTCTTCTTTCTTTTTGTGTGTGCGTGTGTGAATGTAATAATCTCTCAATCTGCATATGGCCGTCTACTGCATGCCTTGATTGGTCATTGGTTTACTGATCGATTTCTTTTGTCTGGCGAACAGTCAGTCTCTGATCCTGAACAATCCCTGACCGTATATAGTTCCCATCTGATTTCTAGCATCGTTTAGCTTAGAGCTGGTGAATCGTTTCAGACTTTCAGTAACAATAAGCTAAGATTAGAGTAACCATTGCAATGTGGAACAGTCTAGAATAGAACGAAGACATCGTCGTGACCGGTTATTCAGTTCTAACAGCTAGCTAGCTAGCCAATATAGCCACCGGTTTGTTTAATTTCTTTGATCGTCGTCAGAGTAAACACGTGTCGCGCGTGCAATTTGTGATTAGCAGCAGATGACGAACTGACGACGCTCATCATGCGTGCACGCACCGCATAGAATGGTGATGGATATGCATGCACATCCATCATGGCAGGCATGAGGCCTGCAGGCAGCATGCTGCATGCATGCGTGGCCGTGTCGTTTTGCTCCCGTGCAAGAGGACAAAGCAGCGCGAGCTATCAGTATGAGCAGGGGTCAGTGCAGTGGACAAGGCATGCATGGAATTTTGCAGCTTTTTTTTTTCTCTTGCTTTTCCGTGCACCAAAGTAGGAGTACAGTACATGTAGGATACTTTTTAGGCACAGTGTTATTTTATTTATCAAACACTTAGGCTCCGTTTAGATGCCACCCAAAAGCCAAAATTTTTTGCACAGTACTTGTCACATCGAATCTTGCGGCACATGCATGGAGTACTAAATGTAGATGAAAAAAAAAACTAATTGTACAGTTGGGTGAGAAATCACGAGACGAACCTTTCGAACCTAATTAGTCCATAATTAGACATTAATTGCCAAATAAAAACGAAATTGCTACAGTAGCCAAAATCTAAAATTTTTTTGATCTAAACGGGGTCTTATTTCTAAAACAGTTTCACGTATCCTTCTCTCGTAGAGACATGAGTTGGATAAAGCTAAAAAAAAAGTAGCCCTAGCTCTCTCCCTTGTTTCTCTCCCATCCATGCACGAGGTTATTACAGCTCACTTGACCTGTAAAGTCGCTCGTGACGCTGTTTTTTCAAAAAAAAAAAAAATTGTTCCGTTGGAGCGGCACGTGGCTGGATGTGGGGGTGCATGCGGTGTCTTGCCGCTCGGCTGGATTGGATTGTCCACAGCACATCGGTGCGTGCGTGCGTGCAGGCTGCATGTTTTGTACTCTTTGAAGAGTCAAACTTTGTAGAGTTTAATTAATTAACTATATTTGTTAACAGGATATATATTATGATATGAAAAAAAAATATATTCAACTACAGATCTAATGATACCTTTATTTTACATATTATGAACAAATTATTTTCTTAGTAACAAGGTCATATATACATCGAGAGCTAAAAAAAACACCTAGGTCTATAGATCTGGTGAAGCATAAAGCAGCGTTGTCCATTTTATTTTATGTTTTTAAGATGGCAAACGGAGCTTCTCACATACTGCCATACTGGTACTGGAACTAGCAGTATATTATGAATGCTGGCTGTGCCGCAAGCCGTCCGGCACCTACCAGGCACGTGACACGTCACTCAGATAGATATATAGAACCGGCATGCATCATGTGCAGTATAAAACTATAGCTAGGAAACAAAAGAAAAATGGAGATGAGCAGGGAGCAAAGAGTAACACCTGGGCCTGCACCGACGAACGAACGAACTCCTTCTGGAAGCGATGCCGCCGTGGCATGCTGTAGCATCACACTAGCATCTTTATTTGGCCCACTTAACCACGCATGGCCAATTCATTCTGTCATGCATCGTTGGCTTTCCCCTGCTACTAAGATCACAGCAAATCTGGCTTGTCAGCTAGTCTTGTACGTGTGCCCATTACATTACACACCGGGGGTACGTGGATACGTGCACTTTGTCACGGCGCTGCACACCCCGTACACGTGTCAATCCAGGGCACTGCGGTTAATTAGTGACTGGCTTCCACCCCGTAATCATGCATCGATTGAGTCCAATCAGTTGGCATCAACGTCACACCCATGCCATGCATAGTTTAATCACTACGTGGGTCCCTTTCTCATGTGGAGCTGCGTGGCGCGTACGCCAAATAATGCACACATTCAGGTGTATTGTAGTATATGGCACTCCATCATCAACCCATCTTCCTTCCTGCTAGACAATCTTGTACCAAAAAAATCCTTCTAGAAGACGGGGGAACTTTTCACTGACTATTTTGACAGGATACATGTTGTAACATTGCAAGTTAAGCACGACCAGTTTTCAGCCGTGGCAGATTCTGAATTATTGGATTTTAGAGGGAGCGAGCAGCAACAGGGGAACCAAAAACTGAACGCTTGTTGTCCCCCACACGGCCACCCCCCGTGACCAGCCCTATCCCTGACTCTCCCATCGAGGCTGTTGCTGTGTTGCTGGTGATGCTTCGAGGCTACGAGAAGTGGCTGAAGTGAACAGCGGGAGGCAACCAAGAACAACACGTGCCCCATCAGCCGCGGCATGCCATGGCATCCATCTCTCAGGCGGTCGCAGGAAAGCATGGCCGGCCTGCCACTGCCACTGCCAGAAGCATCGCATCTTTCGTTCCCCTGTCACGCTCACACAAAAGAGGATTAGCTAGTGTACAAAATAGCTCCAGCTGTTCAAGAAAATAAAATTTATTCTTAAATACTACAAGTAACACACTTTTTCTTTTTCCTCCTCGGAAGAAAAATAGCTGATGATATGTGCTTGTGCTGACGAAACTAACCCTTGTGTTTGCTTTGCATGCATTCAGACGGCGGCCACAGCGTGCTGGTGAAGCTCCACGACGACGTCCAGACGTGCGCGTACGAGGACGTGCAGGTGATGTGGGAGATGCTGCAGCGGGCCGAGACGGACAGGCAGGCGCGCGAGCCCTCGCCCAAGGGCGCCCGCGCGTTCGTCTGGCTGCGCCGCCACCACAAGATGGACCCGCGCCGGCGCTGCTGAAGAGTACACGAGACCCTGCTGATGCTTCCTTCCTGTTACGAAACGGTGTCTGTTCACGCCTCTTTATACTCAGTGATCTCATCAACAGAGAGATGATTAGCAGTTAGTTAGTATAAGCAGTTAGCATTACGAAGGGTAGTTAGCATTACGAAGGGGCACGCCCCTTCGGTGGTAGACAGTTCCAGTGAACAGTTATCTTTTCCCGAACAATATGTCTGTACGGCGTCCGTACAACGCGACCTTTCACTTGTATATAATCCAAAGAGATCAATGAAACAGACAGTTGTTTTCAAAATCTCTGTTCATTTACATTCACATTTAATACGTTATCAGTCACGTTCGCTCTTGTGGACAGAGAGAGAGAGAACGCAGAGGTAACGAATGCCTCTCAACCAACACAAGTAAGCATCATGACCAAAATTGACTTATCGTCTCACATCGCTTGTGGCTTGTTCTTCACCCTTCGCAGCGTCGGTGGAGTTCGCCGTGGCCCGATCCGCCACCATGGACAGCAATGTAGCGTCTTCGAGCGCCTTGGGCCTCGTGTTCGCCGCATCGCTGGCAATGGAGGCCATGGTCCTTTCGGCCGCCTCTTCGACTCTGCTGTTCGTGGCCTCCGTGCCAATGCAGTTCCTCGCCGCCAATGGACTCCTGTTCGTGGCCGCCATGCTTCTCCTCCGCGCAATCTTCGTCTACAGAGCCAGCCACCATCTCCTCGCCTTGGCTTGGACAGTGCCGGCCCCAGCAACGTCGAACCGTGCGCTGTTGAAGCCCCGGCGCCAACAGTCGTCGAAGCCCCGACGCCGTCCATTGAAGCAGTGGTGGTCACACCCACCTATGTCCCCATGGAGCCGATGTCGCCGGCACCGGCACCGCCTCGCTTTTGGTGCGACTTCTGCAAGTTCACCTCGATCCCGCACACGCTCGAGTACGCCTACTCACTACCGACGCCCACACCAGCGTCTCCGACTCCAGTGGCGACAGGCAACGACGTCCCCCACTCGATCCGTGGTTTCTGAACACGCAGGCTGCTCCCGCGCTTGACGCTGTGAAGGTTGAGGAAGAGGAGGATGTGGTGACCGGCCTCGGCATCGGCGGCATCTTCAAGAGAGGCGAGGACTGGCGTCTCGCCATACTTCTTCCTCGACAGGGCCGGACCCTCGGCTCCGCCTCCGGCATGCGCGGGCCCCTCGGCTCCTCCTCCGGTGGCAACCCCGCCAACGGCTCCTCCGCCCGCGACACGCGCAGAGTGAAAGCTCTAGTTTGGTTTTGGTTAATTGATGAAACCCTAAGTACTAACCTAGTTTATCAAGATGATCATGAGATAGGTAGCACTACTCCAAGTGATGAAGCAATGATGAAGATCATGCCATTGGTGATGATAAAATGCTTGAACTTGGAAAAGAAGAAAGAGAAAAACAAAAGGCTCAAGGCAAAGGTATAAAATATAGGAGCCATTTTGTTTTAGTGATCAAGACACTTAGTGAGTGTCGTCACATTTAGGATAGATAGCCGTACTATTAAGAGGAGTGAAACTCGTATCGAAATGCGGTTATCAAAGTGCCACTAGATGCTCTAATTCATTGCATATGCATTTAGGATCTAGTGGAGTGCTAACACCCTTGAAAATATTTGTGAAAATATGCTAACACATGTGCACAAGGTGATACACTTGGTGGTTGGCACATTTGAGTAAGGGTGAAGAAGATAGAGTCGAAGAGGAGGTAGTCGCGCTGGTTACAGAGTGACCGCACATTTAGGATCTTGTTAGCCTATGCTTGTGCCCACAACATCAAGTTGTACCAAATGGATGTGAAAAGTGTATTTCTAAATGGGTACATCAATGAGCTTGTGTATGTTGAGCAACCTCCCGGTTTTAAAGATGAAAAGAAACACAACCATGTTTACAAGTTGAGAAAGGCTTTGTATGGATTAAAGCAAGCACCTAGAGCATGGTATGAGAGATTGAGGGATTTCCTACTCTCTAAGGGATTCAAGATAGAAAAGGTTGACACCACTCTCTTCACCAAGAAGCTTGGAAATGACTTGTTTGTAATGCAAATCTATGTTGATGATATCATCTTTGGATCAACAAATTAAGAATTTTGTGAGGAGTTTGGCAAGATAATGGCAAGTGAGTTTGAGATGTCTATGATTGGAGAGCTTAGTTACTTCCTTGGTCTCCAAATCAAGCAAATGAAGAATGGCACATTTGTGAGTCAAGGCAAGTATATCAAGAATATGCTCAAGAAGTTTGAAATGGATGAAAGTAAAGCTATTAGTACACCAATGGGGACAAGTAGAAGCTTAGATAGTGATGCTAGTGGCAACATGGTGGATTAAAAGATGTATCGATCTATGATTGGAAGCCTACTCTATGTGACCGCATCAAGACCGGATGTGATGTTTAGTGTATGCATGTGTGCTAGATTTCAAGCCTCACCAAGAGAAAGTCATTTGAAGGCAACTAAGAGAATATTGAGGTATTTGAAGCATACACAATATGTTGGATTATGGTATCCCAAAGGAGCAAGATTTGAGTTGATTAGATATTCGGACTCCGATTATGCGGGATGCAAAGTTGAGAGAAAGAGCACATCGGGCACATGTCAACTATTGGAAAGATCACTTGTGTCTTGGTCATCAAAGAAGCAAAATAGTGTAGCACTTTCAACCGCCGAAGCGGAGTACATTTCGGCCGGTAGTTGTTGTGCTCAATTACTTTGGATGAAGGCTACCTTGAGTGACTTTGGGATCAAATTCAAGCAAGTGCCATTGCTATATGACAATGAAAGTGCCGTAAAGCTCACTAACAACCCGGTTCAACACTCAAGAACAAAGCATATAGATGTCCGTCATCACTTCATAAGAGATCACCAACAAAAAGGGGACATTTGCATAGAGAGTGTGGGCACCAAAGATCAACTTGCCGACATATTCACCAAGCCACTTGATGAGAAGAGGTTTTGCAAGCTAAGGAATGAATTGAACATACTTGACTTCTCCAATATGTGTTGATGCACCCCCATTATATGACATGCCTCTCTTTCGAGCAATCAAAGGTAAAAGTTGATTGGCATGGCATACATCCTTGCTAAGGACATGATTAGTGCATCTAGACATATTTCACATTTGAATAGGCTCATTCATGAAAATCAAATGAATTTGATGCTTGTATGGTACCACTATTGCTTGTATGTTTGAAATGATCTAGTGGTAGCATATGACATGTTTGTGGGCTTGCAAACCTAGTGTTTGATTTAGAAAATAAGCTATAAGTGTTTAACTCAACCTGGTATAAGATAACCCTTAATTGGAGGTGTGAAGAAGCTTGTCCTTGGATCAAACCGAGTTAAATATCTTTTGCAAGTAATCTAGATTGAACCAAATTGGGAAAATGATCCTCACTTCACATGATCTCACCCCAACATATCTATAATTTGAGGTCACCTTTTGTGCTAATTGTTGACATTGATCATCCTACCCTATCTATACTTTAAGCCTTTGTGGTCATTAATAACAAAGGGGGAGAAATAGTGTACAAAGATAGTGAAAAGACAACAAAGAAACAAAGGGGGAGAGATAATATATGACAAAGGAAGGGGATCAATTAAAATTTTGAGCATACAAATAGGGGGAGCAAGCTCATGAACTTATATGTTGCATTTGAATGGGCATTTCACATATTTGTTTGCATGGCACAAGTCTTTAATTTCAATATCCATGCTTGTGTGGTGTATGCTAGTTGTAGGTTTGAATGTTGAAATGAAAAACTAGCATGCATAGGCTAAAGTAACTAGACCTATGTTCATTCTATGGAAACTAGACCCTTGCTTGTAATATTGATCTCATGAGGTATTCTAGTTTTTGTGTATGTCTAGTTACTAATGGTGCTAAGGATGGTATATTGGTGCACTCCGATTGGTATCACGCTTCAAAGGTCCATCTCTTATACCTTAGCATCATTTAGTAGAAATTGTCTCCTATATTTCCTATCTAATCATATGTGCAAAGCTTCAATCCAAACTCTTAGCACATATGTAGGGGGAGCAATTGCTATCATATAGAGTTCATGAAACTTGTCCATATCCTTTACACATGGTAAATATGCTTGGGCAAGCAACATGGATTCAAATGAACTTTAATTCATATCTTTGTATAAGAGTTGTCATCAATTACCAAAAAGGGGGAGATTGAAAGCTCTAGTTTGGTTTTGGTTAATTGATGAAATCCTAAGTGCTAACCTAGTTTATCAATATGATCATGAGATAGGTAGCACTACTCCAAGTGATGAAGCAATGACGAAGATCATTACATTGGTGATGATAAAATGCTTGAACTTGGAAAAGAAGAAAGAGAAAAACAAAAGACTCAAGACAAAGGTATAAAATGTAGGAGCCATTTTGTTTTAGTAATCAAGACACTTAGTGAGTGTGATCACATTTAGGATAGATAGCCGTACTATTAAGAGGAGTGAAACTCGTATCGAAATGCGGTTATCAAAGTGCCACTAGATGCTCTAATTCATTGCATATGCATTTAGGATCTAGTGGAGTGCTAACACCCTTGAAAATATTTGTGAAAATATGCTAACACATGTGCACAAGGTGATACACTTGGTGGTTGGCACATTTGAGCAAGGGTGAAGAAGATAGAGTTGAAGAGGAGGTAGTCGCGCTGGTTACAGAGTGACCGGACGTGTCTGGTATGATGACCGGACACGTCCGGTATGACTCAAAAAAACAGTGTTCGGCAGTTGTGTTGATCGGACGCTAACAACGTCAGGTCCGATACGACCGGACGCGTCCGGTCATGAGTGGATGCTTACTGTACTCGACCGGACGCTAAGGCTCAGCGTCCGGTCAGTTTCTAACAAACACGTCCGGTTGGCCCTGGTGGCTTACTAGACTCGACCGGACTCGGCGGTGCTGCGTCTGGTCAATTGAGTTTCTGCGTCCGGTGTGAGCGTCCAGTCGTCAGCAGTATGCGCGGCAACGGCTATGATGATTTGAACCGGACACGTGGCAGTCTGGGGCTACTGGACACATCCGGTATGCCGACCGGACGCGTCCGGTATTCACGACCGGAGCGTCTGGTGCTGCGTCCGGTCAGTTGGACTGCAGCGTCCGGTCAGCCCGCGTTATGCCCAGTGAAGGGGTATAACGGCTCTATTTTATGGGGGCTTCTATTTAAGCCCCATAGCCGGCTCAAGCTCACTCTCTTGCACATTTTCACTGACATTGCAACATTGTGAACTTAGCCAAAACCCTCCCACTCATCTCCATCATTGATCCATCATCTTTGTGAGATTAGGAGAGAGAATCCAAGTGTATTGCTTGAGTGATTGCATCTAGAGGCACTTGATATTCATGTTGCGCTGCGGATTTCGCTTGTTACTCTTGGTGGTTGCCACCACCTAGATGGCTTGGTGCAGCGGTGGAGGATCGGCACGAGTTGGTGATTGTTCGTGGCCATCTCCGGTGATTGTAAGGGGAGTTGTACCTTTCCCGGTAGAGTGCCGAAAGGTAACTCTAGTAAATTACTCGTGTCATTGAGTTACCTCACTTGTGGGTCGGTTCTTGCGGTGTCCTATCATGTGGACGAGGTTTGTGAAACACCTTTTAGCCACCGAACCACCAAGTGTTGGTCGACACAACGGGGACGTAGCGTGTTGGCAAGCACATGAACCTCGGGAGAAAATCGATTGTCTCTTGTCTTTGGCATTATCCCGGTGATTGGCTATATATATTCATCTTGTGATTGGTTCATCCCCTACACGGCGGTATAATCGCCCTACTCACTTATTTATATTCTTGCAAACTAGTTGATACAAGCTCTTTAGTGTAATTAGAATTGAGAGCTTGCTTTATTATTTACATTCATCTAGTTGAGCTCTTTAGAGTAGCAAGATTGAGAGCTCTTAGTGAGTAGTTACATAGCAAGTTTGTGTGCCTAAGTAATCATTGCAACTAGAATTGTTAGATAGGTGGCTTGCAACCTTTGTAGAGCTAGAGCAAGTTTGCATTACGCTATTTGTCATACTAATCAAATTGCTCTAGTTGATTTGTAGATTTTTAAATAGGCTATTCACCCCCCTCTAGCCATATTAGGACCTTTCACGGAGGCTGCGGCCCGCATGAAGGAGAAGGCTCTCCCGGCGGCTCCTCCAACTTCTGCTGAGGGCAGCGCCACCACACCCCCCCATGATTCGGCGTCTCCTCGGTCGCAGGGTGGCCGCGGTGGATAGGTGCCTCGGCATCCGCAGGGGAACCTGGAGCTCGGCGGTGCTCGGCCTCCCGAGCACGGAGGTGCTCAACATGGCGACCAACGGTGGTGGCTTCATCTCCCCCAGCGATGGGGAGTCCTTGATCTGAAGGCAAGCATCGGCGGCGGTACGGTGGGATGGGGATCGGGAGCAGCGGCTGCGACTCTATAGGTAGTAGTTAGGGGTTCCACCCTGCTGCAAGCCTGTCGACCGGCCTAAATGGCCTTTGCACACTTGGGCTGATGGCCCAAATCTACCTGCTCCTTTGTCCCCACTCTACTGTGCACGCACGAACAAATTTCCATGGGCCCGAATGTGATGAAACCAGTCCCAATTAGTCCAGATGATTTGTTATTTTATTTAATATTTTCAGCATTAATTCGTATAAGACTCTGTTAGTCTCTTATAATTATGTGCTGTAAAATTAAGTACTCTTATGTTTAGTCGCTGACTTTAACTATAGTTGTACTTGTGACATTTTATCATTGTAAAATATCCATTTATGATATTATTCAAAGTATTTGTCCATGCATGTATGGCAAATCCAATAAATAATATCCTTGTTATTACGACCATGATCTTGCAAATTATTTATTCATTTATCACTTTTGCAATCGATCATTTTATTTAAGCCCCTTTTATGCTTTTCGACTTTAAAGCACTACGCGCTTAAATAATGGATGCGATATTTTATGTATATTTTCTCATCAATTATATAACGCGTATGTTCTCTATTTGTTTATTGGCCATACACAAGGTAGCACCACTATTGCTACTGTGGGATCTATACTAAGTAAACACTTAGTGACTATCCTCAACGTGCGTACCCAACATCATAAATTAGAACATTTGTTCTATATCTTTTCACAAAGATGACTACCATTAATTCGTATTCCTATTGGCCATACACAAGGTAGCACCATAGTTGCTAATGTGGGATTTACACTAAGTTCACAACTTAGTGACTATCCTCAACGTGCGTACCTAATTTATTTGCGAATTGACTAAGGTCTACATCATTCTTGATGACTACCTTAAGACGTGTTTATACAACTTGCATAATTACTTGGCATCTACTGTTAATACAGACTATGCCCAATTTAAGGTCTACACTTTTATGGTGACTACCTCCATTATTTTATTATGCACATGAGATCTTTACACCATTAATAATACAAGATTTATCTTGTCTCTATTTTGCATCCCATAATTACAACACACCACAATATTTTAATAACTTAAAATGTTTTGATGGTTTGCCTCGTGTAGGATCAATGACTGTCAAAGAGTTTGATTTGCTTGCTCTAGACGCCAAAATTATCCCACATGGGCTGTGGACGTAAATGTTAGTCTTGCGTCCTGTGGACTTTATCGAGCTGTGTTACCACCCGAAGAGGGTGTTGCACCACTTGATGATTAACATGTATACACGGCCCTATATCTCATTAGAAACCATATTCATCCTGATCTTAAGGCTAAATACTTGTTGGAAGAGAACCCACAAAATCTATGGAATTCTCTTAAGCAACGCTATGAACAACAAAAGGCATTTGTCCTGCCTGTGGCCAACTATGAGTGGACGCAACTTCGCTTACAGGATTTCAAAACTGTGAGTGATTATAACCATGCTGTTCATAGGATTTGCTCAAAGTTGTAATTCTGCGAGAAAAAACCTACAGATGTGGATAAAATAGAAAAGACTATGTCTACTATGCTTCCCTCTGAAAGGATTCTTCAACAACAATACCGTGAAAGGCATTTCCAGGTTTATTCTGAGCTTATACAAACTTTACTTGAGGTCGAAAAACATTCTGAACTTATGGTTTGGAATAATCAGCAGCGCCCCGTAGGGTCTGCTCCATTGCCTAAAGTACATGCCTACACTTAGAATAAACCCAAATTTGATGGTGGACTTTCTAAGACCCATCCTTAGGGAAATTCTAAGAAAGGTAAAAAACAACGCAGACGCAATAAGAAATCCTAAACTCGTGTTTCCAACAATGGTAAGAACATTTCCAAACACAGGAATGACAAACCTATGTGTCAGAAGTATAGTTATTATAACCATACTACAAAGAAATGTCGTATCCCAAGTCATCTTGTTGATCTCTACTTAAAGTCTGTGGGTCACGGACGTGTTGCACCAGGACAGAAGTATGAAGCCCACTTCAACATTCGACTTGACACCACCAGAAATGAGGCTGGTTGTTCACAACAAGTTCCAATGGAACCAAGCAACAACAAAATATGAGGAGGCGAGGATCTTGCTGATACGGGGAATATGATCGTGGAATATGCATCCAACGACACATTTGGAGACTTTGAATAGGCTCCCAATCCCTTAGATTCTATTGTCTTTATGTCCTAGTGATTATAATAGTTAAAATAATTTATGTCCTATGTGTTGTAAATATTTAATAATGTCATCACTATTTAGTTTGAATACCCAATAAATGTATTGTACATATTTGATATTCAATAAATAAAGTATGTATTCTATATATCATCAAAGAGTTTCATATCAAATTCTTTATTTATATATAGTTGCTACGGGGGTCAATCTGATGGAGGAGAAATTATGCCTAGTGGACAGTGGTACCACTAATTCTATACTTAGAGAAACAAAGTATTTCCAAACTCTTACAAAAAAACAAGAAAATATTTTGACAATCGCCGAGCGCGATGCTACAATAGTTGGCTCTGGTCGTGCCACTATTGTACTCCCCATGGGTACCCAAATTACAATTGAGGATGCATTATTGTATCCCGATTCAAAGCGTACCTTGTTAAGTTATAGAGATATTCGTCAAAATGGTTTTCATATAGAAACCCGTGATGACAATAATGAGGAAATTCTCCTTGTTACTAAAAACAGCGGATATGGCAAATGAATTGTTGAGAAAATTCCCTCTTTTCCGTCCGGATTGTACTACACATACATCAAACCCGTACCGCATGTTGCGTACAAGGTAATTTTTCAGAATGTTGACTCATTCAAAACTTGGCATGAACGCCTTGGCCATCCTGGTATAGGGATGATGCGAAAAATTATCAGCAATTCTAATGGTCATGAGTTAAATACTGTTAAATTCCTCAAATCTTCAGATTTTATGTGCACTTCATGCGCTATAGGAAAATTAATCGTATGGCCATGGCCCGTTAAGATCCAAAATGAGCCACTAAAATTTCTTGAACGCATTCAAGAAGATATTTATGGCCCCATACAACCAATGTCTGGACCATTCATGTATTTCATGGTTCTAATAGATGCATCTACGAGATGGTCTCATGTGTGTCTTTTATCCACATATAACCTTGCATTTGTAAAAATTATTGCTCAAGTTATTAGACTTAGAGCACATAATCCTGAACATCAAATTCAATCAATTTGAATGGAAAATGCTACTGAATTTTCCTCAAAGGCTTTCAACAATTATTGTATGGCTTTGGGAATTCAAGTTCAGCACCCTGTCCTATATGTCCATACGCAAAATGGTTTAGCAGAATCTCTTATTAAGAGAATTAAACTCATTGCAAGACCGTTATTACAAAATTGTAACCTACCAACTTCATGTTGGGGTCATGCGGTCTTACACGCTGCTGACTTAATTCAATTGCGACCAACTGCATATCACGCAGTCTCTCCATTACAATTAGTATGTGTGAATATGCCAAATATTTCCCATCTGCGAAAATCCGGTTGCGCTGTATACGTACCGATCTCACTGCCTAAGCGTACCTCTATGGGCCCACATAGGAAACTTAATAGCTATGTGGGATATCAATCTTCATCAATTATTAAATACCTCGAGCCTCTTACAGGGGACTTATTCATGGCCTGATACGCTGACTGCATATTTAATGAGGACCATTTCCCGGCATTAGGGGGAGACTTCAAGTACCAAAACGAATGCTAGGAAATCATCTGGAATGCCCAAGGCATTCCCCCCCCTCAGATCCACGTACTCTAGAAACTGAACAACAAGTTTAGAAAATCATAAACTTGCAACATATTGCAAATAACCTGCCAAAAGCATTTACTAATTATAAGGGTGTCACTAAATCCTCTTATCCTGCTCGTAATGCGCCCGAAAGAGTGGAGGTACCAATAAAAACTATTCAACGCCCACTTTCAAAGAAGAAGGGGAGAAGTACGGCCGCTCCTAAGGATAATGCTCTAAGTAAGCATCCAAGGATATCGATGTCTAAATCCTCCAAATCAGTAAATCCAAGCCAACCTCAAGTTGGTAGACACCCAATAGTGGATAAAAATTCAACATCAGGACTAAATCCACAACCTGGATCTACGGTGCATCCAAATTTTGATCTTGGGATATCGGAACACCCTGACTCCATAGTTTTGGGAAATGTTGAGTCAATAATGGGGTGAAAGAAATTTCCATCAATTACGTAGATTCTGGAGAATCATACGATCGTAAGACTACTGTTGTCGATATGTACTTCTCCGTAGCAATTGCAGAAATCTTTCTCAATGATCTAGATCCCAAGACCATAGCAGAGTGTAAAAAGCACTCGGATTGGGCTCAATGGAAAGAAGCAATTCAAGCTGAGATAGCCTCACTTACTAGAAGAGGGGTATTGACATCTACAATACCTACACCTTCCAAAGTCTTTCCTGTAGGCTTTAAATAGGTTTTCATCTGGAAACGGAATGAGAACAATGAGGTGGTGAGATATAAAGCGAGGCTAGTAGCACAAGGTTTCACGCAGAGACCAGTCATTGATTACAATGAAACCTATTTTTTAGTAATGAGTGGAATTACTTTCTGATACTTAATATCATTAGCAGTTCAAAATTATCCATCTATGCAGTTGATGGATGCGGTGACAGCATATCTATATGGGTCACTTGATTCGGGCATATACATGAAGGTTCCTGATGGAATCCAAATTCCGAATCCAAACACAAATCGCAACATGTATTGTGTAAAACTACAAAAGTCATTATATGGCTTGAAGCAGTCAGGACGAATGTGGTACAACTGACTAAGTGAATTTCTTCTAAAGAAAGGATACACTAACAATGATGATTACCCATGTGTTTTCATTAAGAAATCTCGAACGGAATTTTGTATTATATCCGTGTATGTTGATGATTTAAATATCATTGGCAGCCCAAAGGATATAGAAAAAGCACACAAACATCTAAAGACGGAATTCGAGATAAAGGATTTGGGTAAGACCAAGTATTGCCTAGGCTTACAACTTGAGCACCGTCCTTCAGGGATTTTAGTGCATCAATCAGCCTATATCCAGAAAATATTGGATAAATTCAATATGGATAAATCATACCCTAATAAAACTTTGATGGTTATTCGTTTCTTAGAAATAGGGAAAGATCTATTTAGACCACGGGATATTGGAGAAAAGGTATTGGGACCAGAAATCTCGTATCTCAGTGTCATTGACGCGCTTATGTATCTTACAAATTGCACCAGGCCTGATATCGTATTTGTAGTGAACTTACTGGCTAGGCATAGTGCGGACCCAACTCGCCGTCATTGGACGGGAGCGAAGTGTATCCTCAGATACCTTAATGGCACAAATGATCTTGGTTTATTCTTTAAGAAAAATCATGATCCCAGTATGATTGGTTATACTGATGCTGGTTACTTATCTGATCCTCGTAACGGAAAATCCCAAACATGATTTGTATTCCTACATGGAGGTACAGTTATTTCATGGAAGTCTTCTAAGCAGACTCTGACAACGACCTCTATTAATCATTCTAAAATTATTGCTCTATACGAGACATCACGAGAGTGTGTATGACTTCACAGAATGATTAACCACATACAATAATTATATGGTATTGGTTCAATTGAATCACCTACAGTTATCTATGAAGATAATTTTACTTATGTTACACAGATGCAAACAGGTTACATAAAGAGCAATATCACTAAGCATATTGTTCCTAAACTGTTTTATCCCCATGAATTACAAGAAAGCGGGAAAATAAACATCTTGCAAATCAAGTCATGTGATAATCTCGCTGACCTATTTACTACTTCCTCCATCCCAAATTATAAGTCATTTCAAGAATCTTGGAGAGTCAAAGCTTCTCAAGTTTGACCAAAATTATAAAAAAAATTACAAAGATTTATGACATCAAATAGGTATACTATAAAAATATAATTAACAAAGAATCTATTGGTACTTAGTTGGTATCATAAATGTTATTATCTTATTATATAAACTTGGTCAAACTTGAGATGCTTTGACTCTCCAAGATTCTTGGAATGACTTACAATTTGGGATGGAGGGAGTAAGTTCTTACCAACTTCTGTGTTTCAAAAATTGGTACATAGAATTGGTATGCGGCGACTTCGAGATTTGCTAGAATCAGTGGGAGACATTTCCTAAATGTTGATCTGTAGCAGCATCATATTATACTCTTTTCTTTCACAAGTTTTACTTACAAGGTTTCTTGTTAAAGTTTTTAATGAGGTAATATTAACATAAGCACGTGTCATATTTTTTATTTTCCCTATCGGGATTTTTGTGGGAAATATCAAAGACACATTGCCCTCACAACTCATCTATGGTTTTTCCCTGAAAAGATTTTTCATGTGAGTTATCCAAGAGGCAATACCAATAATATGTCGTCAGATTTTCTTCTAATTTTTCCACTGGATTTTTACAGGAGTTTTAGCGACATATCACTTTATATTGCTCCTCATATTTTTCCTGAAATAGTTTTGGGGGGTAATCCATATGTCGTATCTCCAATATTTTTTTCCACTGGAATTTTTAATGGGATACCAATGACATAGTGATTTATATAAATCACACACACATATGCTATTTTCTCCTTATTTTTCTATAAGGTTTAAAGGAGTTTTTATGGCATATCTATATATACATATTCCTCAGATTTTTCCCACAGGATTTTTCGAGGAATCCAAACATACAGCTGTATTGATCTCAAAGAAGATTCGATCAAGGAAAGTGTTACGAAACGGTGTCTGTTCCTAACAGACACCTCTTTATACTCAGTGATCTCATCAATAAAGGAAGAGGATTAGCAGTTAGTTAGTATAAGCAGTTAGCACTACGAAGGGCATGTCCCTTCGGTAGTGGACTGTTCTAGTGAACAGTTGCCTTTTCCCAAACAGTCACATCCGTATGATGTTCATATGACGTTCGTACAACGTGACCCTTCACTTATATATAATCCAAAGATATCAACGAAACAAACAGTTATTCCCAAAATGTCATTTCATTTACATTCACATTTAATACTTCCTTCGGCCTTCGGCTTCGCTCGCCTGCCCGGCTCCCTGTGCAGCCTTGCCCTGTGATGAGATCTGTGTGTGAGAGTCACTCTGCTCCTGTGTATATATTACATACAGGCTACAGCCCTGCTGTGCCCTCGTTTCCTTTGCCCGGATGTAAATATTCAGAGTCTCACCTTTGGAGAAAGAGGAGAAGAGAGAGATCCATACTACCAGTTTTGTACTTTGCTCGGTGCCGCAACCATCCACCTCGTGGGAAACAGTTCGATTTCTGAAGGAATTGGGCGAGAGCTTCTCATGTCCAAGCAGGGCCTTACAAGAGAACCAACTATCCCAGCAAGCAGACCCAAGAACGAGAAAACATCAATACCAAAATATGTCTTGTTCAATGCATGTTTTCTACTGATTTTACTTTACTGAAACCACTAGAAATCCCAGCAAATTTGGCTCATGTAAAGTTTACTCATATGACACAGTTACACATTCAAAAACAGTCGTCCATTGACAACAGAGAACTGCAAACAAATCACCTGTAGTTCTATCTACTTCCTGATGACAATACAGTACACAGTGGCCAACTTACTGGTTTTGCACACCATGGATTTATGACTAGGTTTGATGGTCATGGCATACATACCCTACTCCCGCAATTGATGATCGTATAGATATGTAGCTGAAGACAGACATTGACATGAACAGCAAGGTTTGTTCCTTAGCTTTGAGGCTAACTGCTACCTGTCTGAAAAGATAACACTGCTAGTAAATATGAACTGTTTATTTATAGTTTAAAATTGCTTGTAGGGTGTCTCAAAAGAAAGAAAACGGCACAGGTATCCTGCAGAAAGTTAATACAGTACTGTAACGAAGTACATCGAAGCCAGGTACTTTTCAGAGAGAAACAAAATGAGGGGTCTTCCAGGTAAAAATTAGCCAATAATGTCCCAGCAGCAAACAAAGTATTTTGCAGAGCAATCTTAAACACCAACAGCTATGGATTTGTATTAGTAGTAGATATTTAAAGTATCAAAGTATCCAGTCCTGTTTGTCTTGCTGAACCAGGATGTATTGGACTGCCGGCGAGCCTCTTTGCTGCAGACATAAAATGCAGAGAACATTCAGAATTCAGACAGTCAGCATCCAGGGTTCTCTGATCCTCTCCAACATCAATAAGTGCAATAGTTCAGATACAACATACTTGCGATATATAAGTATATAACAGTATAATAATAACTGAAAATGCTTTTGACAGCCTTAAAATGACACCAGAGACCAGATATCTTTTCTTATCTCTGAAACAAAATATTGAAATTGTTCAAAAAGAAAAATAAAAGCTGGACAACAGAAAGAACCAAAGTAACAAAATTTTTGATTGGGGATCCATCTGTTTCAGACATGTTGAGATCACAGAACACAGTGTGATCACCAATGCATCTCCTTTTTTTTTCTTGTCTTGAGTATAATAAACACCAAAAAGTGTATGGGGGCACCAACCTAATCCCGAAGACAGACACTCGTGCACATCAAGATACAAAGGTAGAGATCTAACATATAATTCTCATAGCACAGTTACAAAAGAATTAAATGAAATTAACATTCGAGATCCCTGAAATTAGTACTGAAGATACCTAGAAAAATTTTGCAATCAATAATGTACATCCTGACCTAGAAACTTACAGAACATTTTCCTATAAGTTACAAGACAGCACTTGTATTTTGCTGCCCCCAGTCCCTTATGCCAGATGTTACATAGAAGTTGGGACTTTTGGATGTAACACTATCCACCTGGTAAGTGCTAATGAGGCCTAAGCTGCATGGCCAGAAGATGTTTTCCTTTATTTGGGCATGATTTATCAGGAAAAAAGAATGTCTTTCTTTCACTACAACTCTGACGGCTGAACGCGAAATCAGAATTCTGCCTTGACCCCACATGTGCATATTGTGTTGTGCCTGCAATCTTGCCACTTCCAGCTCAAATGTACATTGGATGGGCACCAAGAAGCATATTGGTACAAAACTTCAATATGAAGTAAAAAAGCACCATCTGTCAGTCATTTTCCTCTGAAGAACATAGACATATCTTCTCCAGAAGGACTGGCCAGTTCTCCCCGAGATGTTGAGGGTTTAGCTGCATGGCTACCCTAAAATCATTGATGGAGATCAATTGGTTACTTCCGATCTCATTTGTGGCTCCTGATGGCCCACTACCTGATTGCATGTGAACATGGTTTGGCAGCCAGACACCATTAATCTGCTTTCCATAAGCTTGCTGCTTGTATGGTGGTGTCCCTTTCCTTGCATCCCTCTGAACACTACCTCCTACTAACTCAACAGATGACCTAATCAGGTTTTTCATGTACTTATCCAGAGCAATATTCAGAAGCTCGGCACTATCCATTGTGACACCAGCTAAACCCAGCGTTTCTGCTGTTTTCTCCATCCGTCTGTGCAGCAGCTCAGTGTTGAACATCCCACCATGATCAAGACAGCTGTTAAAGTGATCCTCACCTGCAACAATTGGTGGAGGTGGAAATTTCCTTGCACCACCCACACTTGCTGAACAAAATGGAATTCCTAGTGGAGCTCGTACAGGACTTCTCAATATTTCTGCAGACCGGTCTGCAGTGCTGCTCATACTTCTCTGCAAAAGCATATTATTGGGTGGCAACTGTTCCACGCGTGGATGCTTTGCCAGTGGCTCTACAGGTTCGCATTGTTGAAAATGCAACCTCTTCAACTCAAGTGGATTTAGAGTACCATTCTCCAGAGATCCAGAAGCACCATGGGTAACTTGGTTGTGATTGACAGCAGCCGTCACCCTACAATTTGGGCCCATGTTATTCATACTGTCTTTCAAAGTATGATCCTGTGCTGTAGCCACAGGCCTCAATCCCTGAACCTGTAACAACCTGGCATCACCATTGCAAGCATTCAACACTTCAGCAGCCTGAGAAGCCTTCTTTACTGATGCCCCTACAGGTCTCCTCCCTGCTTCCAATGGAGGAGGCGGGCACTTTCCCTGGTAGGCATTGTAGAGAATTGCACGGATTAGCCGGTTGTGCAGCTGGAGGTTCTCCCGCCCCAGGGTCTGCAGGCACAGCTTTTCAAAGTCCTGCCTGCCGAGCCTCTCCGATAAGTAGCCATTCAAGTAGCCAAAATATCGCCGCGAGCGATCCGGACCAAGCCGCTTCTCCATCAGAGCCTTGAGCTCCCTGAGATCGATACGGCCATTCTGCTGCTGCTGCTGCGGTTGGGGAGCTGATGGCTGCTGTCGCTGCTGCTGTGCAGTCACTGGCCATGCCTCCTCCCTTACTGTGTCCATGCAGTTACCACCGCAGCAAACCCCAATATCAGACCCGGAGTAGAGAAACCAACGAATTGGGGATAGCACGCCGCACCCAGCTAGGATCAAACCATTAGGGCTTGCGCCTCTTCCTGCAGAGCGCGAGCCCGTACCCCAATTCCCAGCTCGCCGGCCATGGAGGGGATCTCATCTCCGCTGGCGCCGCACCAACCGCCGCGAGATCAAGGAGCCGCCCAGGGAGCGGCGAGGCAGGCCCGAATCGAGCATAGAGGCCGCGGGCCTGGCGAGCCAATTGGATTACCCGCCCAAACCCTAGAGCAATGGAGGCATGATCCCCGGCCCCGCCGAGCTCCGGCGAGCTCGTACCTGCTGGATCTCCGGCGAGGGAGACGACGCGCCCGGCGGAACCGAATCGAATCCGAGAAACAGCAGGAATTGAGCTGACCTCCGCGAGGGGGAGCAATTGGGGTTGGCGGGCGGAAGCGGGACAGGGACCAGCCGAAGACGAATTGCCCTCGCTGCTCACTGGCGGGCGGGCGGGCTGCTCTCTCGGCGTCGTTGCTCGGGCGCGTGGCGAGGCGGCTGGCTGCTGCTGCTGCTGCTGCTTCGTGGGTTGGGATGGGCTCGCTCGTGTCTGCTTTGCTCCTTGCTTCTTCGTGTTCGTCTCAGGCTTGGGCTCTCCCTGTTTTTTCCTTTTTCTTTTTCTTTTTCTTTTTTGTTTTCCGCTTCGAGGCTTTTTTCTCGGCCGTTGAATCGGATTTGATCGCGCAGGAGTGCCCAGAAGAGAAGGAGACTTTTCCTTTGTGCCTTTATAAAAGATCGTAATCCTGTGCGTGTCCCTGAAAAAATTCAGCGGTCTTCAGCGCCACTACTCTAACTTTTTCGTGTCATCCATGCCACTTCCATCAGTTTGGGCTCTAACGCCGTTAAACTGCAGTTGTGAAAAGACAAAAATGCCCTTACGTTTAAATATGTTATTAATTTTTTTGAGCATCTTAACGACTTCAAATGAAAAAACTCAAAACTAGAAAGTTGTAGATCTCAAAAACTCAAAACTAGAAAGTTGTAGATCTCGTCGAGATCTATAATTTTCATATAATTTTTTTTTCATTTAATTTCGCAAAAAAAATATGATTTGATATAATTAATATATCTTAGAAAAATCATATTATTTTTTTTGCGAAATTAAATGAAAAAAAATTTATATGAAAATTATAGATCTCGACGAGATCTACAACTTTCTAGTTTTGAGTTTTTTCATTTAAAGTCGTTAAGATGCTCAAAAAAAATTAATAACATATTTGAACTTAAAGATATTTTCGTCTTTTCACACCTGCAGTTTAATGGCGTTAGAGCCCAAACTGATGGAAGTGGCATGGATGACACGAAAAAGTTGGAGTAGTGACGCTGAAGACCGCTGAATTTTTTCAGGAGCACACAGAGAATTACGATCTTTTATAATGACACACAGCGAAAAGTCTCGAAGAGGAGAGAAGAGGAGGCCAGCAGGCCGGACGATCTCCGCTCGGCGTCACTCGTCAGCGAAGAGGGGGCTTTGGCTTCCCGGCCTATCTCTTCCCTCCTTTGATTGCCAGTTGCCACTATGCATGAACATTTGCTGGAACGTTGCAAGTACTTACAACAAACAACATGTAAAGTTAACCTATCTTGTTAGATTTAATTGGACATGACATACGACCTCTTCGTTGGTTAGTTTCTAGGCTAATAAGTCCGACTGGTGCTAGTTTGTTATGAGAGAAAAACACTGTTTACTGATTGGTAAGCCCTGGCTGAAACCAATAAGCGAACAGGCTGATAGTTTTATTTTAATTAAATCCTAAGACGCATAATAAATGCTACTCCTTCCCTTTTTTTTTGCGAGGAAAATGCTACTCCTTCCGTTCCAAATTATAAGTCACTTTGACTTTTTTTTAGTACATTCATTTTGCTATGCATCTAGATATAATAATAATATGTTTAGATACATAGCAAAATGGATGAACCAAAAAAGTCAAAGCGACTTATAATTTAGAACGGATGGAGTACTTGTAATAAAGGATTACTCTCGTATAGAAAATTAAATGAAGATTAACTCAGCTTAAATATATAGCTATTGTCTATGTTTGTTGTGAAGTTAAAAGAATGGAAGTGTAGCCACATGTGTATGCCAAGTTGCGACACGTATGGACTCGGATTTGGCCAGTCAGACCAAGTGCGTGGTGCGACACAATTTGAAAATTTTATAACTCCCAACTAAGTGGACAAATATGGACGAAAGAAGGGGTGGGAATGAAAGACAGTCGTGAAAGCGAGAAGAGTCAAAATGAGTGATGAAAGAAGATGGGTGGGAGTAAGAGATGATGGACCGAGAGACGAAGGATGAAACTTTTATGTGTATAAAGATCTATATATAACAGATGATAACACAACACTGATATTCCTAGGTTTGTTATGAAAATAGTTTTTTACAAGATACAATCTTTTTTATTGAAAATAATACTATTTTATAGACGGCTAGTTAAACTAAGAAATTTTGATTATGGACGAATAAAGATAAAACTTATATTTAAGAAAATATCTTATGATTTGCATTTTGATTGGATCATAATCATTAAAACAAAGCTTTGTTTTTTTAAAGGTAAGCTTTAGTTTTCATGTTCCGTTCTCCCACGTGGAGAGTAGGACTAAAAGTGTTAGTTGAGTATCAAGAGCTGAATGCACAACAATCGTCATGCAAAATATAACAGGGCATAGATAAGGAACAAATAATTCATCTAAACATACTCGTTCGGTTTACCTAGAAACCGGCTTGTTTTTTCAGCCGGAACAGTGTTTTTCTCTCACAACAATTCAGTCAGCACAGTATTTTTCAGCCAGTTTCAGTCAAGTTTCAGTAAGCCGAGCGGGGCCTCGTTACCACTTTAGGATTCAGCTATCAATTCATGTATAAAATCTATAAGCCACAGATCTAAACTGTGTGAACCTTCATTGATACATGTTGTACCTGAATGAACCTTGTCATGTCATCACCTGATATTTGCCTATGAATTCAAAGTAAAAAAACAGTATAAATTAATAATAAAAAATTATAAAATTTATAAATCATTCTACGGATCAACCAACCAACAAGATCAAGGGCACGTTTGGTTGGTGCCTATACGTATCCTGCCAAAACAATTTTGGCTGGACAAACTTTGGTGCATAAATTAGCCACCCCGTATTGGCCAGCCATCAGCTAAAATAGGACTACACGTCAGCTACTTGTATAGTGTCCTGACAAATTGTAGTAACCGTAAAAATGATGCCTCATCAATGGTCAATGGCTAATATTGTCTCACTCTTACTGGTTTCAATCCGAATGCGCTCTAAGTCACTCTCACTCTCTCGGTGTGGAACAAGATCACTGATAGGGTATGTTCAGTTAGCTGCCTCAATTTTCTAAACCTCACCACACATTTTGTCACAACTATTTGGTTTATGCCATAGTTATGGCATTCCACATTTTTTTGGCTATAGACTCCACTTGACATAGGTTTGCTTTTTAGCTAAATTTTGCCCATGTCATAGCTGACAAACTGTCACATTTTTTCTGCCCTAAACCTCACTTGTCAGTGAGCCGATTTTTAGCTTTTTTTTTCCCAAAGATATACTAACTGGGAAATTATTAGCCACACATTAAGCAAAGACCTGGCAAATTATTAGCCACTTTAGCTAATTTTTTAGATAGGCTCTGCATACTGTTAGTCCCATCAATCCAACTAATTGGAATACTCCAAATATGCTGTCAGACAATTAATCTTTTGATAGCTAGATACTACGGCGACAAATTATAGTTACCTGAAGAAGCCAGTTCAATAAGCGAGAGGACCAAACCACCGTCCAGTACACAAAACGGCCATAGAGTATTAGAATCGAAGATAATATGTTACGTTAATAATGAGCAAGTCTTCGATTTGTAGTTACTTGATAATCATAGGAAAGTAAATGCACATGTGATCTGGTGATATGTTACATCAACCACGAACAATCCTTGGGAAGTTTAACAACCACGTGAAGATAAATGCAAGTTTAACAACCATGTGAGGCTAAATGCACCCGTATGCGAAGCATTTAGATAAGTTTTTGTAATGCATCTACAAGAACTGAAAAAGTTACAGAGCGCGGAACATTCACACACCACGTGTCCATTTCCACACCCTCTGTATTCACACACCACATGTGTCCATTTCCATACCATCTCTGTTTTCTAGGTCCAGTATAGAACTGATTATACGTCTTAAGACAAAAAATGATCAAATATAAAGAGGATTTTTCTTTTATTTTACAACTCATGGATGATGTTTCTCGTTTCAAGACATGAACACCAACTTGTCCATTTTCACATTCCTTGGTTCGGATATGTACTCCGAATAGAAAACACCAAAGATTTGAATAGAATGGAAGAAATATGTGGAGAATCCTTGTTACCAGCATCTCTTATGCATATGATATAATGCTCTACCTGCATCGTTGAAAACATATCCGTGTGAATCAAATACAGTAATTAAGAATTTACAACAAATGTGGTTCATAATATTTGATATCGATAGTCTTTTTTAGATAATGTTGATATCGATAGTTGGAGACAAACAAAACAATTTGCGCATTAGCTAATCTTCCTCAATGTGGTTGCCACTTTAACAGTCATCCTGTATGATGGCAAGTAAAGTGTCTGTGATGATCCTTGATTTGGGGTAAAATTGATGGCGCATGGTGGGTAGCATGGCTGCCGGGTGTCTGTGATGATCCTTGATTTGGAGTAGAATTGATGGCGCATGGTGGTGGGTAGCATGGCTGCCGGCAGCTGGAAGAGAGGAGAGGAGAGAGATGATTAGGGTTTCCCCTAGATTATTCTTGCTTAATCTCAATAGATACATCTCCGTTTACATTTATAGGGAGGACCCAACCTATTCCAATTTTTTGGACTCTTCCCAATCCTAGATCTAGATGGGTTTTGTGCTGCGCTATAGTACCAGTGCTATATTATCCACGGGTATTGTTCACGCCGGGCCATATTGGCCTGTCTTGGGTCTAACACCTCAGTGGCCTACCAGGACTATTTAGGCCCGTGAAAGTGTCCTTATGCCCTGACCTCGTTATCTGCTATAATTCTTGGCAATCTACTTCATATGTTGATCAACAAATTTAAAACTTGGTTTCCTTAAATATTAGGACGTGACTGAGAATGATCATATTTGTGTTGCTCACACATGTTCTGACACAGTACATGTACAAGAAATGTATTTGACCTGTCATATTTTAATAGAAAAGACTCCAATAGAATATGAAGTGTGCATAGTACTACGGTTGATTTTTACTTGATTGAATTCACAGACTTATAGTGCATACAGTAGTTCTAGAAATGTTACCTGCGCAAAAATAGACTTAAGGACTAGCTGATTGAGTCCTCCGGGACAGTAGAATCCTGAATCACACGGTCAGGGTCTAGCTGACCACTGTAATAACTAGATGGCACAGCAGAAAGTTCCAACTTTCCAGTCCACTCCTCACCAGGCTTCAGAGTGACAGGCTTTTCTATAGCAGCCGCCTCCACGCATACCATTCGTTTATATTCATCATCCCCAAAATCTGACATAGCCTTTGCTTTTTTATCCCAGGGGTTCCAAACAACTGTAACGAAAAATATATGAAACCTCATGAACTTCATTCTTGAATTGTTTCAATGATAATAATCTATTGCAGTAGCAAGCAAAGTAAAGATGAGCATTCACAAGACCAGCATCAGGAAGGCCTCCTTTCCTCACAACAAATGTTCTTTTCTTCTCATGATCAATAATGGCAATTTTTGACGGTGTGCCCAGATATATTCTGTCCAGCTGCAAAATTGCATATGCTTTCTTGAGTAATAACGAGAAAGAGAGTTGATAAAGGGTAAATGAAATGCTTTGTCGACGCACTTCGGATTCAAAAACAATTGCATCGCCTTGTTCAGTGAAACGGGCTCTATCTTGTAAGTTGTCTAGGTAATCCAGAGTTTCCAAACCTTCTACTCGCACCTCACTGAAATATTAGCATGGAGTCATGTAAACACTAAACACTTCTGTACTTAAGAAGACTAATTACAAAGGATATTTATGGTTGAATACCAGAGTTTGGTCAAACGAATTGGGACTGGGGATAAACATGCTGCCACAAGATTATTTCAAAAGCTATGCTGGCAAATTGAATATTTCAAAAATGATGACCATGATTTGAACCAATGTACCTGATATCAGAAATCTTGAAGTATGTGTGGTATGCAAAAGTGAAAGAGAATGACTTCCCATCTGCATTAGTGTTTCTTATACGTGAAGTTAGCATCAAATCACCACCAGGACTAAGTGCAACCCTCAGGCGGTACTCAAAACTGCAATATAATATATCTGTAAATATACAGATGGACATGCTTGCCTTCTACTGCAATAAAATTACTAAGAAATATAACAAAGATAAGCCTTTCAGGCGTCCTACGGTAGCATTAAATCATTACGAGCAAGTGACAATAAGCTCACCTATGAGGCCAGATCTTCAAATCCTCTTCAGTAGGTTTGAGGATCAAGTCCACATAAGCTGTATTGGAGGTTGGCACTGGAAATGGTGGAGGATCATTATCAACACACCATGTCCTATTCCTTGCAAATCCATGTTGTTCCAGATTCCCAAAGTTGGAAAACTACATAAGTGGAATTAAGATTCCCATAGAAGAAGATATAGAGAAGCCAAAAGCTGTTGGAAGGATAATGGCATACCTGTGGAAAGCAGATTGGTATTCCTCCACGTATAGCTTTTGGAGACTTGAAAATAGCCTGATATAATAGCAATAGTAACACTCAAACATCAAGCGATCAAGACAAAATGCAACTCATACTCCAGCTGCTTTTTTTCCCCAGATTCAAATATATTGCATGTCAAGAAGCACAAAAGAGCACCAGAGAAGCACCAGTAACATTAACATTATTTTCACAACATCTGCCAATATGATAAAGAGAGAAAGGTGTACGTGAAATACTAGCAGTGAAGGTTAGTGTAGATATTCTTTCACTTACTGAATTAAACAATCAACCATTAGTCCATAACTCAAGATAGAACTTGATGGCTACAGAACTTATTTCACCTAGAAATGAACTAAACAAGTGGTAGACTACATTTCACAATGTCTATGTTTTTGTTAGCATGCATGCAACAATCCTAAAAAGTTCATTACAAGGAAGATACTGTACTGCTTTTGGATGGACAAAACAGCTGCAGAGCAATAATTTCAGGCATAGAACAGACTGTAGACTGGATCAAATCAAGCAAATAAAGGACATATGCAGTCACACAGAGATGAGACTTAAATTCTAACAGTTCAATAAATCAAACCCGCCAAAAAATGTTCACTATAAATGATATACTGCTGAAAGATTATAAAGGCAAAAAAATAGCACCTTATTGCTAACAAAAAGTAACTCATCTCCATGCTCATCTTTCCATGATGTCACATGCCCACCATACAAGTACACCTACAAGCAATGAATTATATTATTATTGAAAGATCAAATGTTTGTAGTAGGTTTCAAGAAAAAAAAAACAGAAAAAGAAATCAGAAGAGCATATACAGGATACCAAAAAAATCAAATAATTTCATGTGAACTTTGTATAATTCTGTTCAGTGCTGTTCTTTCCCATGACTATGTACTGGAAACCATGTTGCTAATTGTTTAGACAAATAATAGAGCCCATGGTAACAACTTTTTTGATAACCCAAGTTCAAACATGAGTACAATATAATCTCTGTGTCAAAATTCTGAGGGGATATATGAGGTTATTACGATCAACTTAGCATTTGAGTTTCTAATAGCAAAACCTTATGCAATAACATTTTAGTCTATGGTTACTTAGCCCCATATACCTTCTTGTTATTCATTTCAAGTTTCGACTCGCCAAATATAGAATGCCTGTGCTTGTAAGTTAACAAAGTCAACCAGATGGTGCAAGTAAAAGCAAGTCAAGTGAGCTTTGTAACTAAAAGTACAACAACTGGCATGAAAATAATAAACGACAATTTTCAGCAATGCTGGGTGCCTGGTACAATAATTGAAATAGGCAAGTATCCACGAGCTTCCCTGTCCAACCTCTTAGTCAAAACTAAGGTTTATGCAACAAAGATCACCCTCCAATAGTCCCCCCTGTCCAACATCCTATATTTAGTGGTATCCCAAATCACCCTCCGTCTCCCTCAAATTAAATTTGGGGTGACTGTTGTCCACCCTGTATGTTATTTGAGTAGGGGAACTGTAAAATGTTTGAGAAGCGGGATTTTTTTGTTAGAATGCACCCTATACAAGGATATAGGGGAATTAAGTTTAGGAGGACTCTTGGAGATGCTCTTAGACCAAATATCACAGATAGGTAGTGCAGTAGTGCACCCTGAACAAGCTTGTCCTCTACCCATCATCTTAAGTTATCTTATGGCATTCTCAACAATGGTTTGCATGTTGATTTCACAATCATCAATATGCTTAAGCAGAAACTGTGTCACAGCAGAGAAGCACCCAAATGAACGCCCAGCTATTCACCATCCATGCCAAGCTAAAGATGCCAAAGCAAGAAAAAAGAAGCATGAAGATTGAGATTTCAAATGATGTGGAAGTTGCCCGAATAATTAAATTTAATTTTCCATGGAATTGCTTTGATATATCCAAACTTTATGTCACTGTTAAAACCATTCCATTCCTATGAGCCCAAGCATACAAAGGGATGGCCTCTGCGATGGCCGCTCACCATTGCACGACACATTTCAACATTCCCTTCAATACAAATGTTCCACAGCTCTAGCAGTTACACAAAGGATTAACGACTATTATCCTTTACAGGTTACATAGCTTACCTCCTAATCCAACCATCAATAAAACCATGTCTGCCATGTCCCCAGCTCCTCACAATTTTAGAGCAACCGAAAAATATCTCAGGGTGTGCACGACTGGATGCCTTGTTTGTACTTGTACTAGTATATCTGTATGGAAAAAATTGCCGGGTAATGGTGGTCAGAGTGGCTTAGCCCGAGTGGAGAACAGTCCCTGTAATTCAGAGTCCTTGGCTACTTGCAGTACAAGGGAATCTAGCCCCGTGTTCAGGAATTACAGAGACACCATGACGGATCACATTAGCCACTTCTTCCCTTGTTGCGTGAATCTCGGATCGTCATTGTTCAGCAACTGTTTGTGGGAAGACAAAGGATGAAAACTGAATTCATGGGACATGCTTGGACTCGGATCAGCACACTGGCCTGGTACACCTTGTCAGTCTGTCACTCACAGGAGCCGTAGAGCTTTGCTACGACGAAGCATATCTGATCTAGCATGGAAAACCCGTTGACGGACGGAGTACTATATCACCGACTACCGACTACGCGACAGGAGCAGCAACCGAGAAATCCGGCTTCGAACAGCACCATGGCAGGCGCCACGGATCTGCGCCGGGATCCGGCAGCCGGAACACGACCTAGCGGGCGCACGCAACTGAGCGGGAGTGGCAGGCGGGAACGAACCTCTGCGGAGCTGCCCCGGACCTCGCGGAGCACGACCTTGTCGAGGTCGTTGACGCCCTTGCAGTGCCTGACGGGCGCCGCCTCCTGCTTATTCTCCTCGCCCGCCGGCGGCGACGACGCCGAGGCCGACATGGTGTCCTTCCTCCGGCCCGTGCAGCACCGAGCACCACCGCACGCCGAGGCCGAGCGGAGCAGTGGTAGCTGGAGAGCCTGGAGGCAGAGGGAGCGCAAGTGGGGAGAGGCAGGCACAGATGGGGTCGAGGTCGATTTGGGGAATTTCCGGACAGCGCCGCTGTGCGTGCGTGTGCCTTTTTCCGATCGCGATCTGCTGCTGTGCTGCTGGCGGGCGTTCCACTTGCTTCGGTGTTTGTACATTTTTTGTGTTTTGCACGGTATGCAGACCACACTACTCCGTACTTGTTACGGGCATGTTCTGAGTAGTACCGGAATACATACAGACGTGGAGACGCAACAACGTTGGGACTGGGACTGGGACTGGGACTGGGACTGGGATTGGAATTAGGATTGGGATTGGGATGAGAACACTTCGCTGCTTTTTATCACTGTGAGGAGCTCGATGGGTAAAAAAATAGTGAGGTGTTCATAAAAAATGCACATCTTACCTTCTACTGGTAGTCAATAAATTTCGATTCAAGTATACACAGTACAAATATTTATGATACTACTCCTCTATTTCCAAATTATAAGACGTTTTGGCTTCTCTAGATACATTGCTTTCACTATGCATCTAGACATAGTGTATATCTAAGTGCGTAGCAAAAATCATGAATTTAAAAAAGGCAAAACGTTTTATAATTTAGAACGGATTGAGTAATAGATAAGTAACATTAGATTGATTATATAATGAAGTTTTCGTAGGCCTATTTGGAGAGAAAATTATTTCTATTAATCTAGTTTGACATTTTGAAAGTGGGATGTGTTTTTCTTTAACGGACGGGGGCAGCGCCACAGGTTGCACACTATGTGGCCTGGATTTGCTTTGACAAAAGTACAAGACAGATAGAAACAAGGTAAATACAAACAGCAACTCTCTTTCTCATCAGCTGTGAAAGGAAGTACCTGAGAAAAAGATACAGACCACTGATTTTCATCTGTCCTTTGTAAATAAATGAATAAGTAGATAAAGGGATTGAACAGGCCACTAGTTTTGACCCCAAAAGTGTACGTACGCTTACAGCTCCGTCGATGACGATGATCCTGAGGAAACTGTCGACTATCCTATAGTCCCAAATCTGTCAACTCGCGCCAGCAAATCAGTAGTATCCTACTAGCTGGCTTGTGCTAATTGTTATCCGACGGTCCAGACCAGTCGATCGAGCAGCAGGATAATAAATGGATAAAGATGGGAGCTTGGGCTGAGATCTCGAGTCCCATCACAGGATCCAGGCCGACGCGACGGCCATCGGCCAAGGTGTGCGCTGGCTGACGTAACCCTCACCAGACTCGACACTCGCGCCGCGCCAATACGCCGTCCGACCGGATGCGCCGTGCTCAGCTGCTCGCGCTCGCCCCGGATCAGATTCCAATCGGTGCGACGCCGACCCACCCACTCGCACTCGAGATTGGCTTGGCGATGGCGCTTGACCGACCGTCGCAGCCCCGCCGCACCTCGCTGGTGCGCCTCAGAGCCGTGGGAATCGATCGATCGTCTCACAGCTGCCTCTTCCCCACCCGCCGCCGCCGCCGACCTTTGTGTGAGCGTGAAGCCTACGTGACGTTAATGAAACGGAGAAAAAAATATGCGGCGATGTTGACCAAGCTCTCTGATTCTCTCGGGCTGTCACACGCGTGGTCGCACTTTCCTAGCCCACCAAAGCTGATAGATGCTCCGCGGGCTGGGAGGGGAAAAAAAGGGGACTTATTACTAGCGCCCGTACACGAGGAGCATAGGAGCGCATCCCGACGTCCCGCACATGTTGCTGTCCTAGCCCGCCCACCCACACCTGCCACTGCGCTGTCCGCTTCGTCTCACCCCGCACGCACACCCCGCTGCGTCCGCCACTCCTTCCCCCCTAACCCTTCTCCTTCCGCGCGGGCAGGACCCAGGAGCCTGGATGAGGACGAGCACGCCACGTCCGCAGGACGCCAGGCACGCCATGCGCCCCATCTGCCGGCTCCCAGCTCGCCGCGCCCCTTCCCCAGCGCTCGGGCCGTGCTCCATGACTCTCTGAACGTACCTCTAAAACATAAAACACTTGCAACATAAAAACACTTGAATACAACATAAGTCTGAAACGGATGAACCATTTGAAAAAAACATACACTTGCAACATATGTGTGAAACATATACAACATCCAGATAAAACACTTGCAACATGAAAATACTTACTGCAACATAATAATGAAACAAGTGAAATATTCCGAACATATTCTTGCAACATATGTGTGAAACATATGCAACATCGAAATCAAAACGCTTGCAACGTACGTCTGAAACAGATGAAACACTTTGAACAAACGCTTGCAACATGCCTATTAAACACTTGCAGTATATGTAACATGCTAGTCTACTTTTGCAACATCGATATAAAACACTTGCAACATACTTCTAAAACATCTGAAATACTTAAACATACGTTTGCAATATACGCTTTCAGCACAACATCTCTTGGGTTGCTTGGGAATGGAGGCTCATCGACGCGTAGAGTTCACCGGTGTAGAGCTCGTTGGTGGCGAAGCTCGCTGCTTCGGTGGAGAAGGCTGCGGCGGATCCGTGCGCTAGAGAAGCCCGCGGCAGGCGGGAGGCGTGGTGGAAAGGGAGGAAGACGGGCTGCCATGCTTTGGCACAGAGGAGATGCCGACCGGCGGAGCGGAGGCGCAGTGAAGAGTGCCGTCGTCCAGGCGGCGCGGCAGAGCACCGTCGCAGAGAGCTATCACGGCGCTGCGGTGAGGTGAGTATTTTCTTCTTTTTTTCTTTAGAACGGTTGGATGATCACATAAGATGCGGTTGTTAGGCTACGTAGCGGCCACCATCGGCACCGTCTAGGTAGACGGACGACCAATAGCCAGCAATACCGAAAAATGCCTCTCGTCTCCTTCAACTATTGGCCATTCGGCTGATGGTTTCTGCGGCTGATGCTGTTTTGTTGTGAGAAAAAAATATTGTATCATAGCTGATAAGTTTAAGGGAACGGGACGATAATCCACCGAATTTGTTACCAATCACAGTAAAAGTAGTAGGTCGTAAAATTCCTTACCTGACAAGCGAGAAGACTCGTGTCCTATTTGCAGTTGAAAAGAGTTTAGCAATTTAGCTCCTTATTATTCATCGTACCTTTACTCTCGAGCGTCTCGCGATTGGTTGTTGTTAGACTATCTCAAAAATTGGGAATCATTTTGGTAAATGGGTCTTGAGGAGAGAGGATACTCAGATTTAGGTTGTACCTCTTCTGACACCAAAAACTCCTATATAGGTATTCTATTGAAGGTCGATACGTTACTGTCAAAAACTCATTTTGTATTTTGATGTCTCTACGGTCATCTGTTGGAGACCGTCTTGTAAGGGCAGCTCCAGCGTTATCGTCGAACCATACATCTGACAAAAGCCAAGCCAACAGAAATAAAGTCCGATTGCTCCAGCGTAAATATCGATTTGTGACATCCCTGTACAATAAAAACTCGCTTTTGCATGTATGCAAAGACAAATTGCCGTTGAGAATACGCAATTTAGAAGCAATTCAGGGGGGGGGGGGGGGGGGGGGGGATTAATAATTTGTTTTACAAGTCCCGGTGATTTAGAACTGAAAAAGGAGAGGGTACATATACGTAGTCGTTTATACAAACTCACCTATAAACGCACACGCACACGCACGAAAGACTTCAACCGGCATATCTCGAGATCAACAAATTCATACTCCCTTCGTCCCATTGAGTTTGTCATTGGAAAACCATGCCCCCCTCACAATCCCGATTTTCGAGCGACAAACTCAATGGGACGGAGGGGGTAAGTAGCAACTGCATCTTCTTCAGCCCTCTCTCTCAAAGCAGGGACACAAATCACTTGGCTCTCTTCCTGTCGCGCTCGGCCCTCCGGCGTGACCGGCGCTGCCGTTCGCCTGACTCGTCGAACTCCGAGTACTTCTCGTCGAGCTCCTCGAAAGATTTCTGCAAATCGCAAGTTGGTGACCGTCAATCCGTCATGCGTGGATCTGGCCGCGGAGCATGCCCAAACGTAATCGCAGCGTTCGTGTAATTGAAAGGGGAACCAACAGCTAGCAGGCAGGCAATATATAAAAAGGGAACAGCGAAGCGTACGTCTCGCATCTCCATGAAGCTGACGGTGTAGAAGGTCACGGCGGCCGCGGCAACGATGCCGAGGATCGGGATGACCATTTGGGCAGCTCCACCTTCCATGGCGGACTCAACTGAACTACGCCACGCCGTAATCTCCTGAGTCGTGAGCCAATCGGTGCCAGCCCTATCCAGATACACATCTCGCTTTATGTGTTTTTGCACGCGCCCCCTTTAACAACAGGAGATTTGCGTATTGCCAAGGAGCACATGCGATCCGGCCCAGACGTACCGCAGGCACGGACTGGCCTGGACAGCCCAGTACCTCTTGTGCGGCCTTCTTGTGACAGGTGATGGGCTTTCGGAAGCCCAAGCAGCCTCAGGCCAGTGCCCAGTGGCCACATCACAATGGGACCGTTTTTGCCACAGAAGGAAAGCGGCCCTGCATAATCTATACCGGCAGGCAATAACAGTATAAAACATTTGAGCCCTGGTTTAGTTCCACCCCAATATCTCAAAAAGTGCTACAGTACATGTCACATCGAATGTTTACGGCCCGTGCATGGAGCATTAAATGTAGACGAAAAAAAAACTAATTGCACAGTTTGATGGGAAATTACGAGACGAACGTTTTGAGCCTAATTAATCCATGTTTGAACACTATTTGCCAAATAAAAACGAACGTGCTAGAGTAGCCCCAAATTCCAACTTCCTGGAGCTAAACACAGCCTGAGATTCTGGTCTACTTTTCAACCATGGAACAGTGTTTTCCTCTCACAAAATTTTAGCATAAACATCAGCATAAGCTAAATTTCAGTATAAACGAACAGGGTGATTATGCTTAATGGGCACATACTTTATTTAGCTTCTGCACTTGCTTGCTCAGAAAGTACATGAAATGATCACACGGAAGCTTAATTAATTATTACTTCCTCCGTTCCAAATTATAAGTCGCTTTGACTTTTTGGGTTTATCCATTTTACGATGTATCTAGATATATTATTATATTTAGATATATAGTAAAATAGATGTCCAAAAAATCAAAGCGACTTATAATTTAGAAAAAAAAAGAGTACCATAGTACATCCAAGAGGTCTCTCGCCCGGGATCTCCTTCAACACCTGCATGCAATGCGAGGAGATGAAAACGCAAGTCAAGATTGCAGAGTTTCATGGAAATTGCTAAAATTCAGAAGTATTGATCTGTTGCATGGCATCATGCGCCATGTCAAACAAAAGTATCCAAAAAGAAAAATATATATACACATCTATTTTTCCAGTGTTGTGTTGCTAAAAATGTTTGGGAGATTTTCTCAGGTTTGTTGAATCTGAAGATTGGAGAAGATTTTGATTCTGTAGCTTCCTTATGGATAGCTAATAAGAAACAAATGATCTGTAATATTATCTCAGTGATTCTCTGGGTGTTATGGAAATTATGCAATTCTATTTGTTTTCAGGGAATGCTTTGGAGTGGAATGAAGAATGTGTTTGCAATAATCGGAAGAATGCTAAGAAGATGGTTGGCCATGTTCAAGCTTTACGTCCAGGAGAAGGTGGAGATGATTATTCAGCAAGTGGAGTTCGAAGCAAGCTCGGCGCCGCTGATCCGATGGAGAGTGGATACATTATTAGAGTTGGCTCAATCAGATGTTCTTCTTTTGGAGGTCTCCAGCAATGCGATTATGAATCAATGTAACAGGGCTAGTTTAGCTTTGTTCCGAAGACTGTTTCCTGTGTTGGCCTTATGGCTTTTGTGCGCGGTTGCGACATAACCTGAACTTAAAACTGTTTGTCGCTTTAAATCAATAAAGCGGAGAAATCTTTCATTTAAAATAAAAATATATATACACACAATACCACAAAATTTTGGGCCCACTTGAATTCAATGGTATTCAGATGAATACCCAAAAGTTTTGTAAAAAAATTGTACTCCCTCAATACTAAAAAATGAAGTCATTTTGGACAGCGACATGATCTCCAAAGCATAACTTTGACTACTTATTTTTATAAAGATATTTATCAAAAAGTGATATATGTAAATTTTTGTAAAAGTATTTTTCAAGACAAATCTATATATATGGTTTTCACATTTCCAAACTCAACAACTTAAAAGTTATTCATGATTTATATTCTCGATGTTTGACCCAAGCCTTATCCAATATATATATATATACAGCGCGCATGTGTATCGGAAAAAAGGAAAAATGAAAAAAAAAAATGAAGCCAAAATAAGTATCCTGTTTAGAGTTCAGCCTAAAATATTACTTCACCATTCGAAGGCCCAACAAGACCCAGCACCAACTCCGCCACCCTCAGCCGGGCAAGGCACGGGCGCACGGCAAAACCGCACATCCCCGTAGCCTGCTCAGGCCTCGAGGCGCTCCTTTTTCTGCTCTCTTCCTGTCTCTCGTCCCCCCTCCCCACCCCCAGACCACAGACCAGAGTGCGGTGGGCTAGCTACCCGGCCGGCGTGCGCCATGCCCAGCCAGGGGCATCGGCGTGCGGCTCCGAGGCCCCGAGCGGAGCGCAAGGGCCAAGGGCGCAGACGGCCATCCTCGTCTGTGCGGCCATGCACGGCGGCGGGATCGGCGCGGCGTGCGGCGCCCCGGCGGGCTTATGGAGACCAGGCGGCCAGGTAGGCTAGGCCACCAGCTAACGACGGCGCCATGCGCGCACCGCGGCCCGAGCCCGACGACGATTCCATTCGTATACACGCCACGAAAATGATGATGCAATTACTAATATTCGTTCATTTTAGGAAAAATTGGTTCTATAGCATCGAAAGATCATGACATCCGGAAAATACTATTAAAATTTTGTCGTTATCGAACACCAAATCCTTCCATCCCCAAGCCTGTCATCGAAAGCGCAAGAACTATATTCCCACGTTGGTGCACGAGGGCCACACCTTCACCTCTGAGGAGGCTAAGTCTGAGGCGGTGTTCGACTATTACAACGCCCTTCTGGGTACGTGTTTTCGTCGCAGTCATTGGATCGACCTGGAACGCCACAACTTGCCAAGACTCGACTTACAGGCGCTGGCCGAACCATTCTCGGAGGCCGAGGTCACCAGGATCGTCCTGGAGTCCCCACCGGACCGTGCGCCTGACCCGGACGGGTTCACCGGCAGATTCTATGGGGCTGCATGGGCTGTCATCAATGATGATATTTGCAATGCCTTTAACTGCCTTTGGCAGCAGGACTGGAGGAGCTTCTACCTCCTCAATGACGTGTCTATGGTTCTACTGAGGAAGAACGACGCGCTGAACGGATTGAGGGACTACCGGCCCATTAGCCTGATCCATAGTTTCAGCAAGCTGGTGTCCAAGGGCCTGGCGCTACGCCTAGCTCCGTTTATGGGCTCGCTGGTCCGGCCGAACCAGACGGCGTTCATCAAGGGGAGGCGGATCCACGACAACTTCCGCTCTGTGCAACTCTACTGCCGCTGGCTGCATGTTAAGCACCACTCCTGCATCTTGCTAAAAGTTAATATTGCCAAGGCATTTGACTCGGTGGCCTGGCCTTTCCTCTTGGAGGTCTTGGAGCATATGGGTTTCCCACAGTCTTGGCGGGACTAGACGGCAACGATTCTATCGTCGGCAAGCACGAAGGTGCTCGTCAACGGCCGCCTCGGCCAGAGGATCTATCATGCACAGGGCTTGCGTCAGGGCGACCCGCTTTCCCGTTACTGTTTGTGCTCGTTATGGAGGTGCTCAACGCCATGGTTGCAGAGGCAGACCAGCGGGGTTTGCTATCCCCCCTACCCGGGAGCCACTTTGGCCAGCGTATGTCACTCTACGCGGATGACTTGGTGCTGTTCCTAGCCCCTACACTGGAGGACTTCCGTTGCATCCGCGCCATCCTCGACCTCTTCGCGGGCGCATCCGGCCTGATCACAAACTTGGATAAGTGTCTCATCTCGCCGATCCGGTGCTCCGAGGAGGACATCGCACTCGTTCACCAGGCGTTCCCCTGCCAGCTTTCGCCCCTACCATGCCGCTAGCTGGAGCGCCCCTCTCCGTCGAGAGGCTGCGGCGCTCGGATGAGCAGAAGCTAGTCGACGCCATCGCCAGTCATATCCCTACTTGGAAGGGCAAGCTGCTGAATGTGGCAGGAAGGACGACGCTGACCCGCGCCACACTATCTGCCATATCGGTGCACGTGTCCATCACGTGCTCCCTTTCGGCATGGGCAATCAGGCAGATCGACAGGCGTCGGCGTGCCTTCCTTTGGAGCAGCACAGACGCGGTCACCGGTGGAAGCTGCAAGGTGGTTTGGCCGGTGGTGTGTACCCCAAAATGCTATGGTGGTCCTGGACCTTCGAATTCTTGGGTTTGCACTCAGGCTGAGGTGGGAGTGGCAGAAGAGAGAGCCCGGTGCACCGGCATGGACGCAATTGCCCTCTAAGCCTGAGAGGTTGGTGGATGCCATGTTCAATTGCTCGGTACATGTTGAGCTAGGGGACGGGGTCTTAGCTCGCTTCTGGACAAATGCGTGGTTGCTGGCTAGATAGATCAAGGCTTTCGCCCTGCACCTGTTCCGGCCCGTGGGCAAACGTTTCCTCAAGACTTCGATGAATGACGCCATTTTCTAGCATAGATGGGTGCGCCACATCTCTGGAGCTCACACTATGCCAGTGCTGTATGAATACCTGGACCTTTGGGAGAAACTTGAGTCCGTTCAGCTTAGGACGCTCGTGGGCGACCGCTTCGTATGGCGCTAGACTCCGGACGGCGTCTATTCGGCTTCGTCGTCCTACCGATCGTTCTTCCTTGGCATATCATCCCTCTTGGGTGCTAGGGAGGTATGGAAGGCTGAAAGGATCAAGATGCCCAAGAGGCCAAGAGGGGGGGTGAATTGGGCTAATTCTAAATTTCTTCGTAATAATTAAGTCCTATGGTTAGCCCAATTAACCCCTTGTGCCTAAAAAGTGTTTCTAATTGTTCTACCGCACAAAAGACTTGCAACCTAAGTTCCAATCCTACTCTAGCATGGCAATTCTAAGAATGTAAAGACATGAATTGAATTGCACAAAGTAAATGCTCAAAGTAAATAGAGAGAAAAGAACGCGGCGATGTTTTGCCGAGGTATCAGAGAGTCGCCACTCCCCACTAGTCCTTGTTGGAGCACCCGCGCAAGGGTGTAGCTGCCCCTTGATCTGCGCAAGGATCAAGTGCTCTCTACGGGTTGATTCTTCGACACTCTGTCATGGTGAATCACCCACAACCGCTCACAACTTGAGTTGGGTCACCCACAAGCTCCGCCGGATGATCACCGAACTCCCAATCACCACCAAGCCGTCTAGGTGATGGCGATCACCAAGAGTAACAAGTACGAACTCTCACTTGACCACGACAAGCCTGATGAGAAAGTGGATCCAAAAAAAATGAAAAAAAAATACACCAAGACATACTGTCCACCTTTAGAGGAATAAAACCCTCTGGGATGCATACTTTGCTACTCTTGATCTTCACTAATGAGGTCTCTCTTTGGATTCTCAAATCTCAATCACCTCACTAGGACCTTGCTCTTCTTAGCACTCTCTAAGGTGTTTCTCAGCTGTTGGAATGAGCAAAAGTACCCCCACACACGAGTGGAGGTTCTATTTATAACAAGGGCTGAAAAACAAACCGTTATGTGCCTCTACGGGGTGACCAGACGCTCCGGTCAGTATACCCTGAACTCCAGAGTTTACAATATGATCGGACGCTGCCAGCGTCCGGTCAGCACTGACCAAACACGTCCGGTCATGATTTTCCCTCTCTGGAACCTTATTGGAGTCGACTGGACGCTGCCTCTCAGTGTCCGGTCACTTGACCTTCCAGCGTCCGGTCACACCGAACGATTTCACCTCAGTCAAATGAACTGATCGGACTCTGCGCCAGCGTCTGGTCACACCGAATACAGCGTCCGGTCAGTATTTGACCCTCCATTCACTTCCAACTCTCGATCATACGTGAATGAAGTTTGCTCCATTGGATCATAGGGCTGTTGTGGAGCTACCTAGTGCTAGTTTTAACAAGTGTGCACCACACCTAACTCACTAGACTCACCTAGGTCAAGCTACTCGTCCATACCCCCCTTAATAGTACGGCCAAAGGAAAAACAAAGTCCTAAACTACTCTAAGTGTCTCTTCAACTCCAATCGATACTTAGAACTAGTCCATCCTTAACCTTGTCGTCCATCCTTTGAAAACCGAAATGATTTCCATCATAGGGGCATGACCACCTTGATTGCCCAATCGATCTCCATTACCATGACCTAACTTAATTGTCTCTGCAAAACACACGTTAGTTATAGTAATCTTGTATTGTCATTAATCACCGAAACCCTACTAGGGGCCTAGATGCTTTCAATCTCCCCCTTTTTGGTGATTGATGACAATACCACCTCGAGTATGTGAAAGAGTTGAGGTTTTTAACATGCTTGGATCATCTAAGCTTTTGTCAATAAGAACAAAGGTGTTAGTCAAGCTTATATGAACCAAGCCAACATGATGTACTCAAAAGATATAAAATAAGCATGAGTACAAGTAATAAAGATCATTTGCATCGGAGTAAAACGTGGAAGCAAAGGCAAATGAGCAACACACAAGTGATATGACATACAAAGAATTCAAAGTAGAGAGAACACATGTCATATATCACGATCACGTAGATAACACTATCACATATATATGGTTCAATGCATGAAAGTAAACACACGATGAATGCATAATAGTGTATCACACATAAAAACTCCAAATGTAATATATAAGCTAATATAATAACTAAGCTCCCTCTAGATAAGTAGCTCCCCCTAAGCCTAACATACTCGAACCCTCTCCCCTTTGGTGTCAAACACCAAAACCTATGGGTCGGTCGGTGGGACTGCAGCGGATGAGCCGGGCGCTAAGGTACGAGGGGCAAGGTGGAACTAGGTGCCGTCATCGTCTGATCCAGAACTCTGGGCTGTCTGACCCTCTGTAGCTGGTAGTGTCGCTGAAGCGGTCTGGGTCTGAGCTAGGACAGGTGCTGCCTGTGACTCTGTTGGTATGCCTATAGTAGGATCTAAAGATGCAACTGAGGAAGGAAGCCTCTGTGTAGTCATGGCGACGGGAGCTGCTATAGAAGGACCTGGGGCATACAAATATGGCGGTGTAGACTGCCCTATCAACTCACTGAAGGAGGCTCCAAGACTCCTGGAGACTGAAGTATCTGGCTCAAGCAGCGACAATGTCTGTGCCGGTTGAAGCCCGTCTGAAATGGAGTGAACTACGGGGCTACCATTGGCGAAGCAAACCACTGGGACACCTGCTCTGTAGGAGAAGCATACTGTGCTGGTGGCTGTCCCTGACTCTAAAGCCCACTAGGCTGTAATGCTGGAGTCATCGAGGTAGTGGCAGTCTGACCAAGGGGTGAAGGCTGTGACGGTGGAGCCTCAATAGCAGTCACAACATGCTGCATAAATCCAAGGAGTTGCTGCTGCATAAGGATCTGCTGCTAATGCATGGCCTGCTGCTGCTGCTGTAGAGCCTACGTCTACTGATGTATAGCTAGCTACTACTGCTGGATCTGCTACTGCTAGCGCTGGAACTGAGCAAATGTAGCAGCTGTCTCTTGAGCCTGTCATGCCTGGTCCTGCCTCATCCACTCAAGTATAGCAAGGAGAGCGGGGTCTATCTGCAGGGCAGGTGGCGCTGAACTGGAGCTACCGGCTTCATGATCATTCTAACACGCAGGCATCTGAGGAATAGGCTGATAATCATCATTTGAGCTGTCACTGGGATCACTCCTCTCCTGCTGAGCCTCAAGCTCCTCCTCCTCAGTAGCTGCAATACCCCTGATGATCTCATCCTACTGGGCTGTAGACTCTAGCACATCAGGACATTGACGTGGCTGACCGGGTGCTGTGGGGGTACTGTGCCTGATCATCTGTGTCTGTTATAGGCAGAAAACTCTATCGTGGCACCACTGTACTCAGCAAGCATCTCTGGTGGCCTCATGGTGACTGCTCTGTGGATAAGCCAGGTGATCTAGTGAGCATAGGGCAATTGCCTACGACCTCTGAAGCCCTCAGCTATAGTATCCTCCATCTCTGACAGAAGATCCCAAATATCAAAAACTATCTGCTGCATCAGAGAGTTGATAAGCCAAAGCTGTATCCGAGTCAAGCCCTCTCTGTATCCCATCCTAGGAAGCAGTGTCCTCATCATAATAGCCTCAAGTATGTGAGTAGTGGGATTTAGGTCACTGGGGTTCCTGCGTGATCCCTCTCCAAAGGGCTCAGTGAAGCAGTGGCGAACCAAGTCCGTAGGGGGCACATTGCCACCATGAGGGCGTCTGGGGAGTGCTGTCTGGCCATAGCACACCTCGTGAAGTTTGACTGGCTGCTCCTGAAGTATCAGTATCTCCCTGACCCTTTGACTTGTCAGGCGATAGTCTCTTCCTCCGAATGCGAAGTGAATATATCTATGCCGCGGGTCAATCCAGAGGGAAGCATAGAACAGCCAAACCCAAGATGGAACATATAGTCCAGTCCATCCAATCAAACTTGATAGCCCTGGCAGATATGTGAGGTTGGGGTGAATGTGCTCTCCAGCTGCTGCAACTATAGAGTCAATGTAGCACACCCTCTGAGATCTAAAAACTACCCCACTGTTGAGATAGGCATTTTAGAAATCCTCCTGTAGTGGAGTGTAAAGGCCCTCTGAAGCTCTCTCATCCCTTCTCGGCGGAAACCATACCTCAAACTCAACAAATCTCAGCTGCTGAACTTGCTTGGCCGTGGCGTCCCTCAAGTCAAGATGGGTCACTGGAGGCGGACCCTATGGACGAGGTGGTGGACGAGAACCCCTCCACTGTGTGTCAGCCCTCGGCGTGACTGGGACACGAGTACGACCAGAGCGGCAAAGCTGAGACTAAGGTGCCTGCTTTGTCTCCTCGGCCCGTTGGCCCTCCTGAGTCTGCTCTATCGGCTCTGCTGGTGGGGGCTGTTACTGTGGCTCCTGCTATGACTCCCCCTAAGGCTGAGGCTCCTCAATGGCAAGACGTCATCCTGCCATCATGACAGTTCTAGGTGGACCACTATGAAGACGCTCAATACGCTCAAGTCTGCCCTGCGCCTCTGGTGACAGATGATCTGCTATGACAACTCCACTATGAGCGCCTCCTCTCTCGGCACGCTCTGTGGCCTCTGCAACTACGACGGCCCTCACTGTATCTGCATCTGGATACTTGTGCTTCCTAACTGCCAGCTTCTTGGTTGCTTTGCCTTTAGGATCTGCAGGCTGGCGAGGCGGGGGCCTCCAATCCTCATCACTGGGACCACCTCTGACGTTCTTTGTCCGAGCCATCTGAAAGATCTGAGGAAAAACTACCGCTGATAAAGAAAACAACAGCCTCTGTCGAAGATCAACTACCGCTGACACTTTCGAGGCTTGGCCTCGATCCTTACTTGCGAGCTTAGCCCCGAGTTAACTGACAACTGCCACACGATCTCAACAGCACCGACTCGCTGCTCGATGGAATAGATGGATATACAAATAAATACGATATGTCTAATAGATGCGAAACCCTAGGAAGCAAGAAATTAGGTATGGAATTGAAACGATGGGCTGGCTACCTGATGAAACGGCGAAATGGCGAGAGGAGGAACGGATCGAGGGACACCGAATCGAGGGTTAGGGTTGCGGTGATGGATCGATGGCCCTGGATGCAATTCAAGATAGTGCTTGCAATGAGGATGCTGAGCTAGGTCAAGTGCGACGGCGTTAGGGCAGGGCGTTACCGACGCTGGACATGGATGGCACAACTACGGTGAAAGTTCGTCGATGGTGGTGGCTCTACAGTGGGTCGCCGGTGCGGGAGAGGCAGCTTGGTGGTAGCACTGGAGCAGGGGCAGTGGCGGCGCGTGGGCCAGCATGGCAAGGAGCGGCGGCGCACGGGCTTGCGGCGGCGGCGCGCGGGCGGGGCAGCGGATCCAGCGACTTGCGGTGACACGCCGTGAAAGCTCTAGTTTGGTTTTGGTTAATTGATGAAACCCTAAGTGCTAACCTAGTTTATCAAAGTAATTATGAGATAGGTAGCACTACTCCAAGTGATGAAGCAATGGCGAAGATCGTGACTTTGGTGATGATCAAATGCTTGAACTTGGAAAAGAAGAAAGAGAAAAACAAAAGGCTCAAGGCAAAGGTATAAAATGTAGGAGCCATTTTGTTTTAGTGATCAAGACACTTAGTGAGTGTGATCATATTTAGGATAGATAGTCGTACTATTAAGAGGAGTGAAACTCGTATCGAAATGCGGTTATCAAAGTGCCACTAGATGTTCTAATTCATTGCATATGCATTTAGGATCTAGTGGAGTGCTAACACCCTTGAAAATATTTGTGAAGAAGTTTGAAGTGAAATGGAGTTGGTCGCAAAGATGCCGGCGTCGGTCAACTGACCGGACGCTGGATCACCCAGCGACCGGACGCTGAAGGGCTGCGTCCGGTCGTGTTGATGGATGGCATAGTGACTAGGGTGAAGCACCGGACGCTGGTCTGTGTCCGGTCAAGCATGACCGGACGTGTCCGGTTGGCAAAAGACGGTTTTGGGAGCTTACTGGAAACGACCGGACACTAGGGTCTGAGCGTCCGGTCACTTGGACCAGAGCATCCGGTCAGTTAATAACTGTTGAGATCTGGCAGCTCAGGTTTAACTCAGAATGACACGTGGCTTACATCGGGCGACCGGACGGTAGATCCAGCGTCCGATCACCCCGATCAGTACCCAGTGAAGGGGTACAACGGCTCTATTTCATAGGGGCTTCTATTTAAGCCCCATGGCCAGTTCTAGCTCACTCTCTTGCATATTTTCATTGACATAGCAACCTTGTGAGCTTAGCCAAAGCCCTCCCACTCATCTCCATCATTGATCCATCATCTTTGTGAGATTGGGAGAGAATCCAAGTGCATTGCTTGAGTGATTGCATCTAGAGGCACTTGGTATTCGTGTTGTGCTACGGATTTCGCTTGTTACTCTTGGTGGTTGCCACCACCTAGATGGCTTGGTGCAGCTGTGGAGGATCGGCACGAGTTGGTGATTGTTCGTGGCCGTCTCCGGTGACTGTGAGGGGGGTTGTACCTTCCCCGGCGGAGTGCCGAAAGGTAACTCTAGTAAATTTTTTGTGTCATTGAGTTACCTCACTTGTGGGTAGGTTCTTGTGGTGTCCAATCGTGTGGATGAGGTTTGTGAAACACCTCTTAGCCGCCGAACCACCAAGTGTTGGTCGACACAACGGGGACTAGTGTGTTGGCAAGCACGTGAACCTCGGGAGAAAAATCGATTGTCTCTTGTCATTTGCATTCTCCCGGTGATTGGCTTGATCTTCATCTTGTGATTGGTTCATTCCTCTACACGGTAGTATAACCATCCTACTCACTCGTTTATATTCTTACAAACTAGTTGTAGCAAGATCTTTAGTGTAATTAGATTTGAGAGCTTGCTTTGCTATTTAAGTTTGCTTAGTGGAGCTCTTTAGAGTAGAAAGATTGAGAGCTCTTAGTGAGTAGTATCATAGCAAGTTGTGTGTCTAGCTATCATTGCAACTAGAATTGTTGGATAGGTGGCTTGCAACCCTCGTAGAGCTAGAGCAAGTTTGCATTATGCTATTTGTCTTACTAATCAAATTGCTCTAGTTGATTTGTAGAATTTTAAATAGGCTATTCACCCCCCTATAGCCATATTAGGACCTTTCAAGTGGTATCAGAGCCGTGGTCACCGTTTGATTGAAGGCTTAACAACCTCAGTGTCAAATTATGGCTCAAGTTGTGTTCAACCATGTGGGGGGCAAACCACCGTTCTTTGATGGCACATCCTATGGTTATTGGAAGAGAAAGATGAGAATGTACCTTGGTTCAATAAATGATCAAGTATGGGAAGTGACTGAGAATGACTATGCTATCATCAATCCCGATGATCCCACCAACCAAGACAAGATCAACAAGCAATGTAACACAATGGCTCTCAACACCATATACAATGCTATTGATTCCAAGATGTTTGAGCAAATCAAAGATTGTGAAAGAGCAAATGAGGTGTGGAGGAGATTAGAGGAAACATATGAGGGCACACCGGCGGTGAAGAGTGCCAAGTTGTACATCCTCAAGGACAAGTTGACAAGTTTCAAGATGAAGGATGATGAGAGCATTCCAGAGATGTTCCATCGATTGCAAGTCATTGTCAATGACTTGCAGGTATTGGGAGAGAAGATCAAGGATGATGATGTCTCTCATCGATTCTTGATGTGCTTACCTCCAAGATTTGAGATGTTGAGATTGCTCATCATAAGAGGAGGATTGAAGGACATTGCCCCCAACCAAGTACTAGGTGATGTCATGACACAAGAGACACACCGTGTGGAAAGGGAGGGGGATGACAAGGATGACAAGAAGGAAGAAGAAGACAAGAAGAAGAAAAGCATAGCATTCAAGGCTAGCTCATCATCATCAAAGAACAAGGGCAAGTCCAAGAAAGAATCAAGTGATGATGATGATCTTAGTGATATTGATGATGAAGCTATGGCTCTCTTTGTGCGCAAGAAAGAGAAGAGATCACACCAAGAAGAAAGAGTATGTGAGAAGATGCTACAATTGCAAGAGCCCTAATCATGTAGTAGCAAATTGTCCATATAATAGTGACAATGATGAGGATGAGAAGAAGAAGCACAAGGAGGATAAGAAAGAAAAGAAGGAGAAGAAGAAGAGAATGACCTTCCAAAAGAAGAAGAAGGGTGGAGGCTATGTAGTCACTTGGGATAGTGATGGTTCCTCAGATGGTGATAGCTCTAGTGATGATGACAAGAAATCTATCAAGAGAGCACTAGCAAGCATCGCCATCAACAAGAAACTCTCCATCTTCGACACTCCATCGACATGCCTCATGGCAAAACCTACCAAGGTAAAATATGATGTGAGTGATGATGATGAATATGAAAGTGATGCTTGTAGGAGTGATGATGATGATGATGATGAGGAGTACTCCAAGGAGGAGCTCATGGACATGTATGAGCAAGTGCACACTTGCTTTGAGATGAAGAGAAAGGAGTGCAAGGAATTAAACAAGAAAGTCAAATTTCTTGAGCAATCCCTTGATGAGCTCAATGCCACTCATGAGAGGCTAATGGAAGCCCATGAGAAGCTTGGCAAAGCTCACTCTAAGCTTGAAAAGGCTCACTCCTCTCTCATTGAGCAAGTCAAAGTGGAGGAAGCCAAGAAGGAGCAAGTGATCATATCATGTGATGTGGGACTAACATGTGATCTTATTAATAAGTCAATTTTAGTTGCTCCCACTAACCCATCTTGTAGCACTACCACTTCTACTTTACCCTTGAGTGATGGAATCACTTGTGATGCCTCACTAAAAGTGGAAAATGAGACCCTCAAGAAGGAGGTGAATGAGCTCACTCGTGCCTTAGGCAATGTCTATGGTGGTGATGCCCGCTTGCTAAAGTGCTTGGGTAGCCAAAGGTTCTCTCTCAATAAAGAGGGATTAGGCTATACCTCTAAGAAAGACAAGTCGGCCTTTGTCACTCCCAAATCTAGCTTTGTGAAGGGCAATGGTCGGTTTTGCATTAGATACAAGCAAGTTGGGCATATAGAGCAAAATTGCAAGACTAACAAGAACAAGCTACCTAATGTATCCTCAATCAAATTTGATTCTTATTACATGCTTTATAAGGGTGCCAATGGTGTGAAGGCTAAGTTCATTGGTACACCAATTGTGGGCCCAAAGAAGAAGGCTATTTGGGTACCAAAGTCCTTGGTGACTAACCTTCAAGGACCCAAGCAAGTTTGGATACCTAAAAGGAATTAATCTTCTTTTGTAGGTGAATTATAAAGCCGGAGGAAGGCATTGGGTGCTTGATAGTGGGTGCACATAACACATGACCGGTGATTCAAGAATGTTCAATTCACTCAATAAAAACAAGAGCAATGGGTTTGATAGTATCACATTTTGTGACAATGGCAAAGGCAAGGTCAAAGGGCTTGGTAAGATTGCAATATCCAATGATTTGAGCATTTCCAATGTGCTACTAGTAGAGAGCTTGAACTTCAACTTATTGTTGATAGCTCAATTGTGTGATCTTGGTTTCAAGTGCATATTTGGTGTGGATGATGTAGAGATCATAAGTGTAGATGGCTCTAACTTGATATTCAAATGATTTAGATATGAGAATCTATACTTAGTTGATTTCAATGCTAGAGAAGCTCAATTGTCAACATGTTTGATCACTAAGTCTAGCATGGGTTGGTTATGGCATAGAAGGCTTGGTCATGTTGGAATGAAACAATTGAACAAATTGATTAAGCATGACTTAGAGGCTTGAAAGATGTCACATTTGAGAAGGATAAGCTATGTAGTGCATGTCAAGCCGGAAAGCAAGTTGGTAATACACATCCTAAGAAGAGCATGATGAGCACATCTAAGGCATTTGAGTTGATGCACATGGACTTGTTTGGACCAACCACATACACTAGCATTGGTGGAAACAAATATGGATTTGTGATTGTGGATGATTTCACTAGATACACATGTGTGTTCTTTCTTGTTGACAAGAGCGATGTGTTTGCAACATTCAAATCATTTGTCAAAGGCATTCACAATGAGTTTGAAACAACAATCAAGAAAGTTAGAAGTGACAATGGTAGTGAATTCAAGAACACTAGAATTGATGAGTTATGTGATGAATTTGGAATTAGACATCAATTCTTGGCCAAGTATACTCCTCAATCAAATGGGCTAGTTGAAAGAAAAAATAGAACCTTGATTGATATGGCAAGATCAATGTTGAGTGAATACAATGTGAGTCATTCATTTTGGGCCGAAGCAATCAATATGGCTTGCTACTATAGCAACCGACTCTAGTAATGGCAATGTGGAAGATCAACAAATGGCTAGTTCATCATCTCAACCAAGTGATCAATCTAATGCAAGCAATCAAGTGCAAGTGCTTCAACCAACCAATGTTGTAAGAGATCATCCATTGGACACTATCATTGGTGATATTTCAAGAGGTGTGCAAACAAGATCAAGATTGGCTTCATTTTGTGAGTATTTCTTATTTGTGTCATCCATTGAACCTAAGAAGATAGATGAAGCTTTGAGGGATGTTGATTGGGTCGATGCTATGCATGAAGAGCTAAACAACTTTACAAGAAACCAAGTATGGGAGCTAGTAGAGAGGCCTAAGGATCATAATGTGATTGGAACTAAGTGGGTCTTTCAGAACAAGCAAGATCAAGATGGGATAGTAATAAGGAACAAAGCAAGATTAGTGGCTTAAGGTTACACTCAAGTTGAAGGTCTTGACTTTGGGGAAACATATGCCCCGATTGTAAGATTGGAAGCAATTAGGATCTTGCTAGCTTATGCTTGTGCCAACAACATCAAGTTGTACCAAATGGATGTGAAAAGTGCATTTCTCAATGGGTACATCAATGAGCTTGTGTATGTTGAGCAACCTCCCGGTTTTGAAGATGAAAAGAAACCCAACCATGTGTTCAAGTTGAGAAAGGCTTTGTATGAATTGAAACAAGCACCTAGAGCATAGTATGAGAGATTGAGGGATTTCCTACTCTCTAAGGGATTCAAGATGGGAAAGGTTGACACCACTCTCTTCACCTAGAAGCTTGGAAATAACTTATTTGTAATGCAAATCTATGTTGATGATATCATCTTTGGATCAACAAATCAAGAATTTTGTGAGGAGTTTGGCAAGATGATGGCAAGTGAGTTTGAGATGTCTATGATTGGAGAGCTTAGTTACTTCCTTGGTCTTCAAATCAAGCAAATGAAGAATGGCACATTTGTGAGTCAAGGCAAGTATATCAAGAACATGCTCAAGAAGTTTGAAATGGATGAGAGTAAAGCTATTAGTACACCAATGGAGACAAGTGGAAGCTTAGATAGTGATGCTAGTGGAAACATGGTGGATCAAAAGATGTATCGGTCTATGATTGGAAGCCTACTCTATGTGACCGCATCAAGACCGGATGTGATGTTTAGTATATGCATGTGTGCTAGATTTCAAGCCTCACCAAGAGAAAGTCATTTGAAGGCAACTAAGAGAATATTGAGGTACTTGAAGCAAACACAACATGTTGGATTATGGTATCCCAAAGGAGCAAGATTTGAGTTGATTGGATATTCGGACTCCGATTATGCGGGATGCAAAGTTGAGAGAAAGAGCACATCGGGCACATGTCAACTATTGGGAAGATCACTTATATCTTGGTCATCAAAGAAGCAAAATAGTGTAGCACTTTCAACCACCAAAGCGGAGTACATTTTGGCCGGTAGTTGTTGTGCCCAATTACTTTGGATGAAGGCTACCTTGAGTAACTTTGGAATCAAGTTCAAGCAAGTGCCATTGCTATGTGACAATGAAAGTGCCGTAAAGCTCACCAACAACCCGGTTCAACACTCAAGAACAAAGCATATAGATGTCCGTCATCACTTCATATGAGATCACCAACAAAAAAGGGATATTTGCATAGAGTGTGGGCACCGAAGATCAACTTGCCGACATATTCACCAAGCCACTTGATGAGAAGAGGTTTTGCAAGCTAAGGAATGAATTAAACATACTTGACTTCTCCAATATGTGTTGATGCACCCCCACTATATGACGTGCCTCTCCTTCGAGCCAAGCAAGGTAAAGTTGCTTGACATGTCATCCATCCATTGCTAAGGACTTGTTTAGTGCATCTAGTCATTCCTATCATGTCCTAGGCTCATTCATGAAAATCAAATGAATTTAATGCTTATATGGTACCACTATTGCTTGTATGTTTGAAATGATCTAGTGGTAGCATATGACATGTTTGTGGGCTTGTAAACCTAGTGTTTGATTTAGAAAATGAGCTATAAGTGTTTAACTCAACATGGTACAAGATAACCCTTAATTGGAGATGTGAAGAAGCTTGTCCTTGGATCAAACCGAGTTAAATATCTTTGCAAGTAATCTAGTTTGAACCAAATTGGGAAAATGATCCTCATTTCATATGATTTCACCCCAACATATCTATAATTTGAGGTCACCTTTTGTGCTAATTATTGACATTGATAATCCTACCCCATCTATACTTTAAGCCTTTGTGGTCATTGATGACAAAGGGGGATAAATATTGTACAAAGATAGTGAAAAGACAACAAAGGAACAAAGGGGGAGAGATAAAATATGACAAAGGAATGGGATCAATTAAAATTTTGAGCATACAAATAGGGGGAGCAAATTCATGAACTTGTATGGTGAATTTGAATGTGCATTATATATGTTTGCTTGCATGGCATACATTTTTAATTTTAATATCCATGCTTGTGTGGTGTATGCTAGTTGTAGGTTTGAATGTTGAAATAAAAAGCTAGCATGCATAGGCTAAAGTAACTAGACCTATGTTCATTCTATGGAAACTAGACCCTTATTTGTAATATTGATCTCATGGGGTATTCTAGTTTTTGTGTATGTCTAGTTACTAATGGTGCTAAGGATGGTATATTGGTGCACTCCAATTGGTATCACGCTTCAAAGGTCCATCTCTTATACCTTAGCATCATTTGGTAGAAATTATCTCCTATATTTCCTATCTAATCATATGTGCAAAGCTTCAATCCAAACTCTTAGCACATATGTAGGGGGAGCAATTGCTATCATATGGAGTTTATGAAACTTGTCCATATCCTTTATACATGGTAAATATGCTTGGGCAAGCAACATGGATTCAAATGAACTTTAATTCATATCTTTGTATAAGGGTTGTCATCAATTACCAAAAAGGAGGAGATTGAAAGCTCTAGTTTAGTTTTGGCTAATTGATGAAACCCTAAGTGCTAACCTAGTTTATCAAAGTAATTATGAGATAGGTAGCACTACTCCAAGTGATGAAGCAATGGCGAAGATCATGACTTTGGTGATGATCAAATGCTTGAACTTGGAAAAGAAGAAAGAGAAAAACAAAAGGCTCAAGGCAAAGGTATAAAATGTCGGAGCCATTTTGTTTTAGTGATCAAGACACTTAGTGAGTGTGATCACATTTAGGATAGATAGCCGTACTATTAAGAGGAGTGAAACTCGTATCGAAATGCGGTTATCAAAGTGCCACTAGATGTTCTAATTCATTGCATATGCATTTAGGATCTAGTGGAGTGCTAATACCCTTGAAAATATTTGTGAAAATATGCTAACACATGTGCACAAGGTGATACACTTGGTGGTTGGCACACATGAGCAAGGATGAAGAAGTTTGAAGTGAAATGGAGTTGGTCGCAAAGATGCCGCGCGTCGGTCAACTGACCGGACGCTGGATCACCCAGTGACCGGACGCTGAAGGGCTGTGTCCGGTCGTGTTGACAGATGGCACAATGACTAGGGTTAAGCACCGGACGCTGGTCTGTGTCCGGTCAAGCATGACCGGACGTGTCCGGTCGGCAAAAGACGGTTTTGGGAGCTTAGTGGAAACGACCGGACACTGGGGTCTGAGCGTCCGGTCACTTGGACCAGAGCATCCGGTTAGTTAATAACCGTTGAGATCTGGCAGCTCAGGTTTAACTCAGAATGACATGTGGCTTACATTGGGTGACTGGACGCTAGATCCAGCGTCCGATCAACTTGACCGGAGCGTCCGATCACCCCGATCAGTACCCAGTGAAGGGGTACAACGGCTCTATTTCGTGGGGGCTTCTATTTAAGCCCCATGGCCGGTTCTAGCTCACTCTCTTGCACATTTTCATTGACATAGCAACCTTGTGAGCTTAGCCAAAGCCCTCCCACTCATCTCCATCATTGATCCATCATCTTTGTGAGATTGGGAGAGAATCCAAGTGCATTGCTTGAGTGATTGCATCTAGAGGCACTTGGTATTCGTGTTGCGCTGCGGATTTCGCTTGTTACTCTTGGTGGTTTCCACCACCTAGATGACTTGGTGCAGCGGTGGAGGATCAGCATGAGTTGGTGATTGTTCGTGGCCGTCTCCGATGATTGTGAGGGGAGTTGTACCTTCCCCGACGGAGTGCCGAAAGGTAACTCTAGTAAATTGCTCGTGTCATTGAGTTACCTCTCTTGTGGGTAGGTTCTTGTGGTGTCCAATCATGTGGACGAGGTTTGTGAAACACCTCTTAGCCGCCGAACCACCAAGTGTTAGTCGACACAACGGGGACTAGCGTGTTGGCAAGCACATGAACCTCGGGAGAAAAATTGGTTGTCTCTTGTCATTTGCATTCTCCTAGTGATTGGCTTGATCTTCATCTTATGATTGGTTCATTCCTCTGCACGGCGGTATAACCATCCTACTCACTCGTTTATATTCTTGCAAACTAGTTGTAGCAAGCTCTTTAGTGTAATTAGATTTGAGAGCTTGCTTTGCTATTTAAGTTTGCTTAGTGGAGCTCTTTAGAGAAGAAAGATTGAGAGCTCTTAGTGAGTAGTATCATAGCAAGTTGTGTGTCTAGCTATCATTCCAACTAGAATTGTTGGATAGGTGGCTTGCAACCCTCGTAGAGCTAGAGCAAGTTTGCATTACGCTATTTGTCTTACTAATCAAATTGCTCTAGTTAATTTGTAGAATTTTAAATAGGTTATTCACCCCCCTCTAGCCATATTAGGACCTTTCACGCGGGCAAGCGGTGGCGCGGCGGCTCAGGCGGTGACGTGGAACAGCGGCGGCTGGGGCGACGACTTGCAGCTGCTGGAGCACGGGAGGCGATGGCGAGCACTGGAGGCGGCGGCTCGGTGCTAGGGCAGGCGCGGCGGAGCTGGAGCACGGGAGGCGACGGCGAGCGGATTAGGTCAAAGCCCTGACGAAGATTGGCTTATAAGGTGGCCCCAAACGAGATAAAGAAGGAAACCGAAAAAGAGTTCATAAGCCGCACATTTTCTACTGACCGGACCCTCTGGTGGTAGCGACCAGATGCTACCACCTAGCGCCCGGTCGATTCCAGAGAGGTCCAAATCCTTTGGAATCATGACCGGACGCGTCCGGTGAACACCGACCGGACACAGCCAGAGTCTGGTCACCTAGCCTTGATGTCTTCATGGTCGACCGGACGCTGAAGCACCTACTGACCGGACACTGGAAAACACTGTTTCAGCATCCAGTCACTCCTTCGACAGCAGGTTCACCTCCTGTTAACTGACCGGACACTGGACTTCAGAGTCCGGTGTAGTGTCCGGTCACTCCTTCAGCAAATCTTCAAAGTCCTTCGCGCTGCCTGTTCCCAATCAAGTCCCAACTCTAATAAGATCCAAATAAACACCAATTGGGACTGATATGAGTGACCTCTCTCAAACCCTCAAGTTTTTCAAAATATTTTGCCTTTGGCTATAATTCTTTTTAAGAAAATAGGCGAAAAGAGGGCGATTTGAAGACAAATGACAAAATAACATTCATGCATATGCAATACTTGAATGTAAATCTAGTTGCTTGTCAAGTTTGATCCAAGGTTAAGCTTCTTCACATGCTTTTCGGCGGTTATCTTAACCATGTTAGACAAGCCCTATATGCAATACTCCGAAGGATGCTGATGCCGCCCCTCTCATGTTCGAGTTCGTGTGGATGGCGGGCTATGCTTCCACCTCGTTCCACGACCTCGTCGATGATGAGGTCGAAAGCGATGGCTCTAGCATCGGCGACGTCATGGCACCTGGCCACCCTTTGTCCTAGGAGTGCACTATGGTAGACGCCCGGGACAGCCACCAGAGATAGTGGAGTCTTTGCAAACTCACACCCCTCCGGACCCCCTACGCAGGCCTTGGCACGTGCGCAACAGCATGGCGAGGAGCTACGGCAAAGGCAACAGAGCCAGCCGTCGCCTGCGCTGGAGTGCTCGGCGCATCACGCTGCGCCACATGCGTGTAACCTGACAAGCGACGCTCGGGGTCATGTGGGATCAGGTCCAGCATAACATACATGGCGGAGGGGATGACTGCCCTCAATTTTCTTAGGCTGGCCAGAACACCGCTGCTGCGGCGATGCTTCTGTGCGGCCTCCCCGAGCCTACCGACCCCCAGGAACAGGTAATCCACCGGAACCTCCGGGCGTGGGTGGAGACCACCGCCATTCAAGGGTGGAATGCTCCACGTCACGACACCAACTCACGGCCTCTTGCCCAACCAAGGGACTAGGGCTGTACCAGTTGAATCGCTCCGTCCACTCACCGTTGCAAATGCCGAGCGTGGAGCAGGAAGCCACAGCTGCACTATAGCCCAACCCGGCACCCGCTCCACATCGACCACCTGTGCATGAACGACTCTGGCCGAACCATGATGCTCGTAGTGTCATCAACAATCGATGCCACACCTGGCATGATGATAACGCCCATCGAATGGCGGTGAGAGCAGGCGGCATAGGCCCTGGCCTGACCATCGAGGAGTGCGAGGACACGCACCCCATGCATGGATGCCAACCAAACAACCGGAGCCCCAGCCCGGATGGCTCAGGGCCACGGGCCTTTGGTCGTCGTGTCCAGAAAGCGTTATTCCCACAGCGCTTTCGACCACCCACCAACATCGCCAGGTATACCGGGGAGACAAACCCTGGTACATGGCTCGAAGACATCCGGCTCGCCTACCGAGCCAGAGAAGTGGATGATGACCACTTCATCATCCAGTACCTCCCCATCTGTGTGGGGGAGCATGTTCGAGCATGGCTCAAAGTCCTTCCACCTGATAGCATCCGCGACTAGGCGGATCTCAAGAGGGTCTTCATCAGAAATTTCCAGGGGACGTATGTCTGTCCTAGGAATTCCTGAGACCTCAAGAGCTACCAGTAGGAGCCCAATGAGTCCCTGCGGGATTACATCCATAGGTTCTCAAAGTGGTGCAACTCCCTTCCTGATGTCATTGACGCAGACGTCATCAGCGCGTACCTCTTTGGGACAACCTACGAGTCCTTGATCCATAAGCACGGCTATGTGAAGCCCCATACCACTCGCGATCTGCTTGACATCACCACTAACCATGCCTCTGGTGAGGAGGCGGTTGCAGCGGTCTTCAGCGGCGGTCGGCATAGGGGCAAGGCCAAGCGTGAGGACCAAGACGAGTGCCCCTCCACACAAAAGGGCAAGAAGAACAAGAAGGATCGGCGCCGACCGACCAACCTAGCTTTGGTCACTACGGCCGACCGAGCGGGCAAGCAGACCCAACAGAGCTAGCCCGACCACTTCAACAAGCTCATAGAGAGTCCATGCACCAACCACACCTATCCCATTAAACACCTCTATAAGGACTGTGAGCTCCTCAAGCGCTTCCTGTGACAATTCGCCAAGCCAAAGGAAGGGAAAGGCAAGGAGGAGGAGGCCACGAAAGCAAGTGTGGCGAGCAAGGATGAAGATGACTTCCCTGACCCTAAGGAATGTCTCATGATCTTTGGGGGATCCGACGCTATCCACTCCAAGCGCCAGCACAAGATACGCTACAGAGAGGCATGCGTCGCCGAGTCGGCCATCCCCTCTTTCCTTAGCTGGTTAGACTCCTCGATCCCTTTTGATCAGAGAGACCATCCTTCCCACGTTGCTCGACCGGGTCGCTACCCGCTCATCGTCGACCCCATCATCCATAAGAAGCACCTCACTAAGGTGCTGATGGATGGAGGCAGCAGCCTCAGCATTCTCTATGTTGACACCCTAGACACCATGTGCATCCCCCGGTCAGAACTCTGCTCAGTGAGCTCTCTCTTCCATGGCATGATCCTAGGGGCATAGGTATATCCACTCGGGTCGATCGACCTGCCCGTCACGTTTGGTGACCGTGCCAACTTTCGCTCAGAGGTGCTAGCCTTCGAGGTAGTGGACTTTCTAGGGTCCTACCATGCCATCTTGGGGCAGCCATGCTACGCCAAGTTAATGGTGATCTCCAACTACACCTACCTCAAGCTGAAGATGCGAGGGCCGAACGACATCATCACCATTGGTAGTACCTTCTCGCACGCCTACTCGTGCGACCGCGAGCATTACGAGCTCGCCACTACCATCATCAACTCCACCGAGCTCCCAGAGCTCGGGAATTCGACGACTCCAGTAGTCCTCGATTGCAACGGTCTAGCCTCCTCGAGTGCCTTCCATCCGACTAAGGAAACCAAGGCGGTGGAGATCGACCCCACCGACCTGACCAAGATGGTGCGGATCGAGACCAAGCTCCCGGCCAAATAGGAAAGCGAGCTCGCCGACTTCCTACATGTAAATCGTGATGTCTTTGTGTGGAAGCCTTCTGACATGCCAGGCATACCGAGGGAGGTCGTCGAGCACGCACTACACGTCGTCCCGGGCTCAAAGCCCACCAAGCAACGCCTGCGTCGCTTTGACGACGAAAGGCGCAGGGCCATAGGTGAGGAGATCGCCAAACTTCTGGCAGCCGGATTTGTCAAAGAGGTATACCACTCTAACTAGCTAGCTAATCCTATTCTTGTGAAAAAGAAGAATGGGGAGTGGAGAATGTGTGTTGATTATACTAGCCTCAACAAGGCGTGCCTAAAGGATCACTTCCCTTTACCACGCATAGATTAGATAGTCGACTCCACCTCATGGTGCGAAATCCTCTCCTTCCTGGATGCCTACTCAGGTTACCACCAGATCACGATGAAAGAGTCCGACCAGGTCGCGACTTCATGCATCACCCCGTATGGTTCGTACTATTATGTAACCATGCCTTTCGGTCTGAAAAACGCTGGCGCCACCTATCAACGGTGCATATAGCAATGCTTTGCCGACCAAATCGACCCGCTCGACCAACCTGACCAAGTCAAGCGGCCGAAACCAGCAATCGTCGTCTATGTAGATGATGTAGTGGTGAAAACGGCTCAAGCTAGCGATCTGATCACAAACTTGGCCACAACATTCGCAAACCTCCGAAGGTTCAGCGTCAAATTGAATCCCAAAAAATGTGTTTTCGGGGTTCCAAAGGGGAAGCTGATCAGATACATCATATCCGAGCGCGGCATCGAAGCCAACCCCAAAAAAATCACGGCCATGTCCAACATAGGCCTGATACGCAACGTCAAGGGCGTACAGAGGCTCACTGGCTATTTGGTCGCCCTGAGCCGGTTCATTTCCTGACTAGGCGAATGAGGGATGTCTCTCTACAAACTTCTCAAGAAGACAGATGCATTCGTTTGGACAAAGGAGGCACAGCAGGCTTTGGAAAGCCTCAAAGCATCGCTGACGTCGGCACCAATCCTCGTCGCTCCCGAACGGGGAGAATCCCTCCTCCTCTACGTCACGACAAGCAACCCCATTGTGAGCGCCGCCCTCGTCGTCGAGAGGGAGGAGCTAGGACATCCCCTAAAGGTCCAACGACCGGTGTACTTCGTCGGTGAGGTACTCATCGATGCCAAAGTTCGCTACCCTAGGTTTAGAAGCTTCTGTACGCCGTGCTGATGGCAACCCGGAAGCTCCTGCACTACTTCACCGATCACGAGGTCATGGTCGTCACCTCGTACCCACTCGGGGAGGTCGTCCGTAACCGTGACACCACCGGCCAAATCTCCAAGTGGGCTCTTGAGCTCATGGGCCACGACATCAGGTATGTCCCCCGTACTGCTATTAAGTCTCAGGCTCTTGCCGACTTCATCGCCGAATGGACGGAAGTCCAGCTCTCGACCCCAGACGTCACCCACGAGTACTAGACGATGTACTTTGATAGGTCGGTCATGGTGCATGGCTCAGGGGCTAGACTGGTTCTGATCTCCCTGAATGGGAGCAGGCTCCGCTACGTGATCCATCTCCATTTTTTAGCCTTGAACAATGCCATGGAGTACATGCCCTCATCAATGGACTGCGCATCGCCGTCGAGCTCGACGCCACGCGGTGGTATGTCTGTGGTGACTTAGAGTTGGTCATCGACCAAGTCATGAAGGAGTCCTACAAGAGCCCTCTCATGGCAGCGTATTGCCAGGAGGTGCGTAAGCTCGAGGACAAGTTCTGAGGGATCGAACTACATCATGTCCCTCAAAAGGACAACAACACTGCCAACTTCCTCGCAAAATTGGTGGCTAGACGAGAACTACCCGCTGACGGGGTCTTTGTAAATGACCTCCATGAGTCGTCTGCCCGCATCTGAGAGGATCGGACCTAGACGTGCTCCAACACCAATCTAGCACTCAGGGGCTCCAACCCCTCGACGTGCCCCGACCCCGACCGAGTGCTCAAAGGCTCGGACCTTGGCGCCTCCATGGCAACGTCGCCCGGTGATATCGCTGTAATGGCACTCGATCCGGTCGACTTGAGAGCACCACTGCTCGTCTATCTCCTCAAGGATGTTATCCCACCGAAAAGGACTGAAGCACGATGAATCGCTCGACGCGCCAAGACGTCCGTCACCATTAGTAATGAACTTTTCAAGCAAAGTCTGTTGGGAGTGCTCATGAAGTGCATCTCGGTCGACTAGGGGAAACAACTTCTCCTCGAAGTCCATGCCGGAATCTATGGACATCATGCGGCCCCAAGGTCGCTGGTCGGGAAAGCCTTTCGCCAAGGTTTTTACTGGCCCACTGCGCTGCGAGATGCAGAGGACATGGTCCGCAGGTGTGAAGGATGCCAGTTCTACACTTGGCAGACTCATCTGCCAGTGTAGGAACTTCAGACCATCCCCATCACTTGGCCATTCACGGTCTGGGGCCTCGACATGGTCGGACCCCTCAAAAAGGCCCCGGGTGGCTTCACTCACCTACTCGTGGCAGTGGACAAGTTCACCAAGTGGTTTGAGGCAAAGCCCATCACCAATATCCGCTCGGAAGAGGCGGTCAAGTTCTTCCTCGACATTATCTATCGGTTTGGTGTCCCTAACTGTATCATCACCGACCACGGAACAAACTTCACCGGGAAGAAGTTCCTGGACTTCTGTGATGGATATGGCATCAGGATCGATTGGGCCTCGGTCGGACACCCGCGTACTAATGGTCAGGTCGAGTGAACCAATGGCATGGTCCTCTAAGGACTCAAGCCCCACATCTTCGATCAACTCAAAAAGTATGTCAGGCGATGGGTTGCAGAGGTCCCAACAATCCTCTAGAGCCTAAGAATGACCCCAAACCGGTCCACAAGGTTCACCCCTTTCTTCCTCGCATACGGAGCCGAAGCAGTGTTGCCCTACGATCTCGATCACGGTGCCCCAAGAGTAAAGGCCTTCGACCGAGACCGAGCCGCAGAGGCTCAGCAGGACGTGGTCGACCTGCTCGAGGAGGCTCGTGAGACGACCGTCATCCGCTCCGCTCATTGCCAGCAAACTCTCCACGGGTACCATGAAAGAATAATCAGGGGGATCCTCGAGGTCGATGATCTCGTACTCCGAAGGACCCAGTCAACCAAGGAGAAACATAAGCTCTTTCAACCATGGGAAGGACCATACACGGTGAACGAGGTAATCCGACCGGGTGCCTACCGACTGAAGGACGACAACGACAACGTTCTCACCAACACATGGAACATCGAACAGTTACGTCGTTTCTTTCCCTAAAGCTCGGTTTTACCGTTTATTTCCATTCAATGCTTGCTCTTACAGCGCCCCAGCCCGAGTACTCTCGGCCTGGGGCGCTCGGGGGCTCCACGGGGGTGCGATACCACCGCTTTTTTACTATCATATATTAACACTTTTCGTCCAAACAAAAGGGCGTTGCCCAAATGAAAGGGCATTCCGTTCCTTTGATTATCCTACGTAACTTGCGCTTTTAGCCTCCTGACCGATCACATCCCGCCACGACCTACGGTTACGAGCAGCTGAGCCTCACGGGCCACGCCTGGGTTCTTAAGGTTGCAGCCTACGGGTCAACGGGCATGTGCGAAAAAGAAAGGATAAAAACTAAGCTACGCCAGAATAAAAACAAGGACGGATGGGACAAGCTTCTCACAAGTGATTTCATAAAAAAAAACGAACCTAAAATATTCACGAATGTAAAACTGTTCACACGGGAGCTCCCCACGAATTCATCTTTTACATAAGCTGACTATTTATACTCGATTTGGTATTACAATATATTTTCAATACCAGTCTAATTTGGTATTGGTACCAATTCAATTCCAGGGTCTCCAATGTCTACATCAAATGGACCCTAAGCCTCATGGGCCGGACCAAGCCCGAAGGCTCAACCCGATTTATTCAAATCTAGTATCCGCTGGTGAAGTTTCGTACCAACACCTATACCCGTCAAGTACAGTGGCCTCAAAAGGTACTTAACAATACCAATAAAAAGGTACTTAACAATAAATATGACTTCCCCTCAAGAAAAAAACAATAAATATGACAGGGTATTTTCAAATTCGGGAGAAATATTATTCCGGTTGTCCCTTCAGTCTCAATGATTTTTTTTGTGCATTAATAAATAATAAGCAGATATGACATATATAAATGAAGAAAGAGATGATAAAAAAATTCATGAGATGAAACTTGTTGCACCTTTTCCAACGTGTTTGACAGTTTGTAAGTTGTAACACTGTATGTAGTGCAGCTCCAGCTAGCACAGCGGGCCCCTGTTTTATCGGCCGAGATGGATCGACTAGCGCATATCTGGACACGACAATCCTCCCTTTTCCTGCCGCGTGCCGCCGACTGGACGCCGGCCGCGGCCGGCCACACACACCGCCAGGCAGATTTGCAGCTAGCAGGTGGAGTGCCAAATTAATCGGGCTGTGATTTATTTCCAGCTTTCCACGACGTAGTCCTGTCCTGTCCTGCCCTGCCATGGCTGCCGATGCTGCGTCGCGCGCGCGGCACCATGGCGTGGCAAACTCGCCGCTGCCCACTGCAGTCCACAGGTGCAGCAACAGTCCGCCACCTGGCCTCTTGCGTGTGCGGAGCTGACCGCCATGCCCTGATGCCCCCATGCATGCATGCTGCTTGGCCTGCGTCGTCGAGCGAGGAAGAATTGGCCGGCCACGCACCCGCATGTTCGCTCATGTGCAGGGCAGCAGGGGTTAGATCGATTGACATCCTTTTCCGCGATCGATTTCATCTTTACTGAAGCATCGGAAAGCGGATTATGCGATTGCATTGCGAGTTTGCGACGCGGATCGGTCAGGGCTTCAGACCTTCAGTGGCTGTGGCTCTCACTGTGCAAGCATGCATGCATGCTAAGGAAGGGCAGGCATCATGCACGTTCTGCGCGCAAACTAGTACTACCACGTCGGACAAACTGAGAGAGAGTTTATTGTTTCAAAAAAAAACTCAGGAAGAGTTTCATTTTCAATTTTTTTCTTCGTTTTTTACATACTAGGTAGCGTGTTCGTACGTTGCTACGGGACAACTAAACTTTTATACTAAAAACATAGGATCGCGCGATAAGATAACAATACAGTGAAATTAAATATCAACGTTAAAGTAATATTTAATCAAAAAGCAAAGTTTGTAAAATTAACACAGTCACATCACGGAGATCGTGGCGTCGTATGTTCACCAACTCTACTATATAGACATTTTCCGTGCGTTGCAACGGAAATAAACAATGCCCTAATAATTTAAGCAAGAACGTGTTGTATTGTTAAAAAAACGATAATACGAGCGTGATGTTCGGAATGTCAATATTACAAATTGAAATTTTTGCATGGCTAATATTCTCATTGATGATTTGCAATCATCAAGGTATGCATTTATAGTATTGTTGGTATATTCCTAATGGAAGCAAATACAAAGAATGGAAACTGAAAGGAGGAAGCCAACACCCAAGATTAGTTATATGGTCTCACTGATTAAAAGTACAATCAACTTAAAAACTAACATATTTGCGTAAAAAAAACTTAAAAACTAACATAATATATCAGGCATGTTTGACATAATTGAAGAGTGATATTTTATGAGTGATGTGTTCAAACATTTTTAATATAATAGATATTCTTCTCTGTTAAATGAACTTAGCGGTTCTATGCCAGTTAATATAGCTCCAAACAACCCAATGACTAGTTTTTGTGATTGGATGGCAAAGTATATTTTATACAAATAATTAAAAGAAAAATTGTCCATGGATCCTCATTCTTTGGTATTCAGTAGCTAATTAGACATATATTGCACAGTAAGATATGCTGACCTGACAATGACAAGCTACCCTTCGACCAACTTGTCCAAAGTCAAGTGCTCAAAGTAACACAAATTACAGCAATGCAAACTGAAAATGCAAAGAGCTTGAGCACCGAAGAATGTGCATGGAAGTTCTCTAAAAAGGATACCTAGCTGTTTCCTCCTCTTTGATTTCTCTCTTTGCTTAGATGATCGTGCTAATATTTTCATGAATAGTAGCATCATACCTGCAAAAATAGTATCTGTCAATGGCGTGACAAAGAGACCAGTCATTGATTTTTTCCAGGGAATAAAGGCCTACCAGTCAAAATCTTTGCAAAAATGCAACCAATGCTCCACATATAAAATTATAGCAGGCAGCGATACCCAGCTCAAATTGTATATATTATATTGTTTAAAACTGAAAATTAAAAATATTAGAGAATAGAGGATGTATGAGCACAACAAAAACTCATATTGCACATATTACATTGTTTAAAACTGAAAACTTGATAAAAGATTTAAAACTGAAACTTGGAAATTCAGATTGCAAGATGACCAGGAGATAAATAGCACAACACTAAGAAAATAATGACGGTCTGAAATTTTATGGACACGGATAAGAAAAACAGAGAATGTTCAATTCTGCACATTCAACATTGTAACTGTTTTTTTAACTCAACATTGTAACTGAATTGAAGCCACATACTTGATAATACTGCATTGCTTCTTATGTGTTCAGTTTTGAAACAAAATCAACATGTGCTATATTGCAAACTGACTGTAAGCTTATATGTTTCTATCCAAAACCAACACAGATTGGGGTTGAAAATCTATTTCTTTCAAATAAGAAGGAAATCCAGAAAATTAGCACACAAGTGGACGAGCAGAACTTGAATCATATGTATACTTTGCATGAGTACACCTTCATAAATTTCACATGGTTACCAATAATAACTCAGTAGACTAAATATTTCATAATCCTAAGGTTAGGTTAGCATCTAATACCTTCCATTTTGACACACACCGCTTTTAGTATAGACACTAGACCATAGATAAACATAGAAATTTTATTGTGATTATAAGAAAGGAGCATAACCGTTTATCTCTTGGCCATTTCCAAGAGCAAATTCATACGGGTCACCGCTATCATAGCTAGAATAAAAAACTGATCCATCAGTGAGTGTCCCCTGCAGCATATCAAACCTTTTAGCTAAATGAGAGAGAAGAAAAAAGAGGAAAGCGATGCTACAGGTGAAGTATCAAGTAGTGCTTTAATCAGACATGAAAAGTCAAACAAGATACTGAATCTACAAAGATCGTAATGCCAAGTAGCTAGCACACTTCTTCTGCATAGCTATCTTAATTGGTTCGAGTTAAGGCATATCTGTATATATGTAGCACCCATGAGAAAAACCCTTTCAAGCTACATCACTGAAAAATTAATGTGTAAAATACAGTAAGGCTAAAAATATACAGATCAGATACAACCACCTGGCCAATGAAGCCCAAAAAGAATATCAGACCTAAGAAATAATGTTAAATAAAAGAAAATTCAAGTATCCATGGTCTTTTCAGCAAATTAGCATTCATGAATTGTAGACAGGTATATATATCAGTTCAGTTGACCTAAGTTAAAAGGATAATTTTCTATACGCCCTTGTTCCAAATCCCTAAAATGCCACTGAGAAATGCATGATCATATCATGCTCTACCCCCTTAATCAATTGATTGTTGTTGTGTAAGCTGGGTCAGTTTGATAAATACTACTAAAAACTGCTGGTGACACTTACAGAACAGGAACATCACACAATAATATTTGCCCCCGTTATGAATTCCATTTCAGTTAACTACAACAGAACTTTCAAAAATTAAACACACAAAATTGTTCATGCTTACAGTAGCACCACTGCACATTACAAAGGTAAAATTCAGTACAACAAATTGGAAGTGACATGTGAGCATCCTTTAAAGTAGATATACTTATGTAATAGTGTCATGTCAATACAATGTCAATGCATGGACCGCTAGATACAAAATTTATTAGAGCCCAAAGAATACTTCTGAATGAATATTCACCATCACAAACTGAGCCTCAAAGATAATCTAATTTGCTAGAGATTGAACCACATGCATGTCAAAGCTAAATTTCCAATGACTGAACAATGCGCATACAAGTAAATTCTTCAGGACGCCCCATTCATTCCTAAGCTGGAAGCAGGGGCAGAACTGATTTTTTGACTGGACAATGTGTATAAAAGTAAATTCTTCAGGAAGCCACATTCATTCCTAAGATAAGAGCAGGGGGCAGTACAAGTAAATTCTTGGTGCAGTGGCAGTGTGCCACCAAGAATAGCCCGTGGGGACATGAAGTGGTTGTCCATTAAGCGATCTAAACATGACAGTTTGATTTTGGAGAAAAGGGTTAACTTCTATCTAACATATTATTATCTACAAAATATTTGTCCAATGGAACTTACAGAAATGTCATGGACAGAGTGCTGGTTTTGGTGGCTTTGCCGCTGCTATGTCCAAGCTTCCAGTTTGGGTAATGAATGTTGTTCCTGCAAATCACAAAAAAAAGAATGTTGTTCCTGCAAATACAATAGAAAATAGTCTTGATGTCATCTATGAGTGTGGTTTGATTGGAACATACACTTAATGGCAATGTGAATGAAACATTTTTTTTTTCTAGAAATAAATTGATACTTCGTAACTATATAGTCAGATATACAAAATAACTCTACATGTTGCTTCTTAATATAGTTTCAGGAGCCTTCTCTACTTATCCACGAACATAACATCTGATACAAGGTAATGGAATCTTCAGCACGCATTGCAGTAGCCGCCGAGAAAGATTTGGGATCCATGGAACACGTCAGTGAACCGACACCATGGGACGAGACCAGGGATCCGCGTGGACAGAAGGGATCCCGGCTCCGCGGCGAGCGATCCGCGAGAAGGAGAGAAGGAACGCAGAGATCTCGACGAGGGAGCGGGTTTACCTGATCTGGATAGCCAATTTATAAATACTTACAAATCGATGACATTGAGGTCATCCTTAATTAATTTCCAGAGTGTTGTATCAAAATTAGATATGTCAGCTAGCTTAACTGCAATTGAGACGCATTAATGTTAGCCATTTGCACTAAATAGAGAAGAATCAGATAAGGGCATGAGAGTTCCTAAAATAACATATAAGTAAAACTGGGACAGGAAAACTGATTCTTCAAACAGCTAGCAATTAGTCATCCATACAGTGAGAGAGCAGGACTTTCTTTCGAAGCCTAAATGACATAATGCAAGAGCCTAGTCCAACTAACCATACCAAGTGACACGAATGAGCTAAGTTTAGTGATGGATTTGGGTAACAATGAAAAAATATACAGGAGACTGACACATACGATTTGATATTTCCATACAAAAACAGTAGGGTTAGATGATAGAGATGAAGCAAACAGCTACAATGCAAAATCAATGTAAACTTGGGCAACCTGTTTGTCAATCTGTGGCACTTTTTTTCTTCATACATACCCCTCACCAGCCTTATGTGGAATCGACACATCCAGACAAACCCTGCTGAACTAAACATATCCACGATCTCGTTCTCTGTAACCTGCAATTCACATACACACAATTGGCTTATCTGTTCTGGAGAAAGAAAAAGAAATCAGAACAGTGACCACTTAACCAAGCACTCTCTGTACTGTATATATCTAAACTCATAAACTCTGTAGCTTCTCATGTTGCACCCCTGAAACGAATTTTTGGAAACTATTAAAATTAATGCCCAATATATTTAGAAAGTATTTTTGGCTTTCATATTCTTGTTACCACTGACATTACAAAATGCAGAAGGAATAACCAGGATACAAAGCAAAATTCTCCAAAGATGCAATAATGTGAATGTCGGAACATTGAACCAAATCAAACAAGAGTTGAATGACTGGCATTGACTATCCCTTTTTGCTAACTGAAGCTGAGAACTTGTTCAATGACTATTGTTGTGTGCAAAATTCTGAACACGGATCATCAACCAAAACCAAATTAAATTGCACAAATTTGTACAAACAAAATCCCTATTATTAGCTATGATGGTAAGAACACGGCACTGCAGTCCACAATATTTTTTTTCTCCAAGTAATTGTACGTGAGTTCATTAGAGTACATCATACTACTGAGATGGGTTTCATGTTGGCAAAAAAAACAAGAAATCAAATAAAGTTTAAATTCAGATATTTATCCACTCATGACTATTGCACAGCTCCAGTCAGCCTCTAGTTGACCTGGAACAGAGATCACAGCTTTTCCATGCCTAGCTATGGGATGCAAGAACACTAACCCTGATGAAGACGTGTATTTTCCATGTCACAGAGAGACCTGTTAATGCTACTGACCTCTCTCCTACGCATGATACGATATGTTCCTCTTCACAAACTCATTTATACACGTCTTTTTTATCCACTTTCCCTTGCCACATGGCAAATGTGAAAAGCATAAAGTGCATGTCAGCCTGTGTAATATTGACACATTGTCATGAGCTTTGTGTCCAATCTGCGTGAAGTAGCATGGGGTCTGTCTAGATGCCCAGGTTTTGTCTGCACTACTGAGCTAATTGTTTATTTAGGTGAGTTCTCTTGGTCTTTTATCAGGATGCAACTATGTGCCTAAACATTTAGTCTAGACTTGCAAAGTTGCAAGTATGTCACCTTCATTAGTTTATTTCATATAAAAATATCTGAGAGCTGGTAGTAGATTTTGCTAAAAAAACATGTATAATCACCTAGCCTCTTCATTCTAATAGCTATAACTCAATAACCTATTCTCTTTATCTTTTTCAGGATGCGACTGTGTCTATGGATTTAGTTGAGATTTGCTTTGGATAGCATGTCCATCTCGAAATACTCTGGTTCCTTTTTGATAGAAGAGTATGGATGATGCTCCGATTGCTAAACTTATTGATTGTAAATAACCTTTTAAATTATCAAAGGCACCAGATAAGGAATAATAGTTTTTCCTTTTAGTATCCATGTACTTTCCTGTCATTTAAACACTAGCATTAGGCTTCTGCTTTGTGATTGTTGAGGCCAACTATTGCAAAGAAATGATAGCGTAGGGTCTTTCCTGTCAAGTTCGTTGCACGGTGGTTATGCTATACTGCTATTTCTTATACGTCAAGGAGTACTTGGTGAAAGCATCCTTGGTGGACACAACAATATTTTTAGTTGTATAATTTGTCAATTACTTATGCCTAATGTTTCATATCAATAAGGCAATTTTGCTTGTGTAGAGTGTAAAAACTATAAGGCATGTGATTGAAGGAGACAAGTAACAAAATAAATGGCAGCAGGAAGGGGTTGGCACACCTTGTGGGAGCAGCGAGCGATGGTGTACGAGGCGTTAAAGAAGCTAGGGTCCGCCGTGATGGAGTCCTCGGAGCAGTTGCAGATCGCGAGGGCGTGCAAGATGTGCGAGGCCTCCTCCACCTGCTTCCTCTAGTTCTTGCTGCTTCCTCTTCCGCGAGCAGGATGTGCTTCCTCTAGTTTCGCTCAACGGGATGCGGTGTTGTGGCTAGAACAAATAATCACAAACTCCTTTGTAACAGATAAGATCATAAATACCCGACCAAAGGTTCAGGAACAACAACTTCTACCCTCATCAGGTGCTTTATTCAGTCCAAGCGCGAGTCATATGTTGAAAAAGTCATAGAATGTTTTAATTGCACAGTATACAAAATTTCCACATTTTAGATAGAAATGCTGACACTTTTTAAGGAGGGGTAGTTGGATGAGCTTCTCAATCATTAAACAACACCTTTGACAAAAGCAGTATGCTGCTACTTTGCTAGTCATATCAGAAGTGTTGCAAGCTAGTTATGAGGTATATAGAATATAGACGAAATCAGAAATCTGCAGCCTCGGTTTCCTATGGTTAACCCTCAAGTTCGGTCGCAAAACATCCAGGAAAGATGGAGATGGAGACATAGGAGGGAGGACAAAGCGGTGAGGAGATTCAGGTACCTGGTGGTGACGCTCCAGCGACCCAGATCCGAGAGAAGCTTGACCTTGCGCAGCGGATGCATGGTCGCCGGCTTCCGACGAGGTGGACGGGGAGGAAGCGGATGGGGCGCACCGCGGGGATGAAGGATGTTGCGCCACTGTGGGGAGGGAGGAGCCGCACCGCGGGGCGCGCTGCAGGGAGGGATGGAGAGCGGGGTGCCTGGAGGGGTGGAGCTCGTCGCGGAGGCGAACCGGAGAGGGTGGGCACGGCCACCTACGGGCGGGCACGAGCGTAGGGCGGGGGCATGTGGCGGCGGCACGACCACCTGTGGGCTGGCACGGGCGCGGGCGCGGGCGGCGTCGGCACGGCCACCTACGGGCGGGCGCGGGCGGCGTCGCAGCCAGCTCCGGGCGGGGGGGGGGGGGGGGGGGGGGCGCGTCGGCGCGGCCAACTACGTGAGGGCGACGATTGGGGTGCTCCGATGCGGAGGCGGGCGGATAAATCGCAGGATCGAGGCTGAATCATGGGAGCGCTTTCCTTTTAGCTATTTCCTTTTGAATGTTGTCGCAAGGGACGGGTGTCGGAGCGAGGCTGCGGGGGAACGCAGCAGGCAGGATGACGGACCACGTGAGAATGTCGCAACAAAATGGTTTCCACTTTTTAGTTGTGAGAGATATGTTGCAGCAGTAGTAGTATATTTTACGGGCATGTCACTGGACTGATGTCTGTGGGTATAATAAGAGTCTGCTCAGCAGTGTATTCTACACATTGCACTAGCTTTCAGTGCCTGAATAATCGGTGATGCAGGAGGACGCCTTGGGAGTTGGGGTGTAGGGAGCCTGTTCGCTGGTTGGTTTCTGGACTGATAAGTTCGGCTGGTGTTGATTTGTTGTGTGAGAAAAACGTCGCTGGCTGACTAATAAGCCCTGGTTGAAACCAACACGTGAACAGGTTGAAGGGGTGAAGGACTGACGCCCTGTTCAACCTTTTACCTACTCGATCAGATCAGATCATGTAAGCACCAGCAGCAATGTGAAAATCTAGACGCCGAAACACACCTATTTAATTCTGTCTTTTTTAGGGCATCAATTTAATTCTGTCTAACAACCAACGAACAGCTTCCTGCACTGTACTTAAATAGAAACACAACGGCTGACGTGTCAATGAGCTTCAGGACGCTGGACGCGCACGGGCTGGCCGCGCCGGGACTCCGAGCGAGCTCTGCCCGCGCGGCGCGCCCTGCAGGCCTGCACACGCGTATTTATACCGCCGGCCGGCCGAGCCCGCGCGAAGCAGCAAGAGAGAGAGAGAGAGAGAGGCGAGGTAGACGTACGACGGCGGCGATGTCGCAGGTGCAGGCGGCGTCGTCGTCATCCAGTGGAGCTCCTAATACCCCTACCCTCGAAGGCGAGCTCGAGGGGAAGCTCCTCCTGCACGACGACAACATGCCGCCACCGGCAGCGCCGACGCAGACCAAGCGAGGGGAGCGGCCGCACCAGCCTCGTGAGGGCGGCTCCGACGTCGTCGGTGACCACCGCGAGAGGTTCCTCCGAGCGTACGATCGCCTCAGGGACGAGCTCCTCGACGACGACTCGTGCGAGCTCACCGACGAGGCCAGGCGCTGGGTCGCGCAGGTACATACACGTGGTCCACAAAATACGTACGGTACCGTGCACACGTACATACGCAAATGCTCCTGGTGCATGCATGCACGTTGCATATGCATGCACAATGCAGCGTCACCTTGCACGTATATTTTTTTTCTTTTTGAGCAAACCTTGCACGTATTTATTTGAGCACAAATCGAAAGATCAATCGGAACATGCTTTAAACCACAAACATAAATCCTCAACTCCTTGCACGTTTTGGCCCACTTAAGCACACGGCAAATTTTGGCCATTTAAGAGCCTGACCCTGCCACGTTTCTCTGCTAAATTCGGCCCTTTTAGGCCGGTATGTACAAAAGTACAAATAACGCCCTAGGAGGCTATAGGACAAAGTAGTGACAAAGACAAACCATGCCTAACCACCATTGATCCCTGTCTTCCCTGACGTGTTCCTCTCAATTTTTTTTTTGAAAAAGAATAGCATACGTACACAGTGTTTAAAAAACCTGCAGAAACTGAACGTTTGATGCGGTATAAAATATATTCATTTGATCCATGAAATCGAGATGAGTTAAGTCATTGTACATGCACCGTGCGAGTCTCATCCATTCTCTATTGTATTCTTTCAGATGATTGACTACAACGTGCCTGGAGGTGAGAAGGCATCCATCAGAGATCAGACCACTACATAGCACCAGAACCTCATTTTGTAACACAACAGAGCAAAGTTTCCGAGTTCATATATTTGGACATATTCAAAGTAGAAGCTGATGATACTATATAGTACAAAACAAAAGACTTATGATCAGCCTTCAAATCTCAAGCAAAATCCAGAGTGAATCTCTGCAGCTATATAAACTCTCTGACACGCAAACTGTACCTTTTCTTTTGAAGGGAAACTGAACCGAGGTCTGTCAGTGGTCGATAGTTACTTGCTGTTGAAACAAGGAAGCGAGGTTGCTGAAGATGAATTCTTCCTCGCTTGTGTTCTTGGTTGGTGTGCGGAGTGGGTAATATTTCTAATGACCCTTCTCACTATGATTATTCTGTACAAAAGAACGGAATATTTGATTATTTTGTTGCAATAAAATACATGCAGTTTCAAGCATGTGCATTGCTACTTGATGATATCATGGATGATTCTCATACAAGGAGAGATCAGATTTGTTGGTACCGACGGCCTGAGGTCCTTCAAATGACATCTCACTTTCTCTTCTATATGTATCCACTTTTATCATTTGAGTCCAGAATTTGTCTATTCAATTAAGCTATAAAGTATATTCATTTTCTTCTTTTTTATAGGTTGGTCTTCAGGGCATAAACGACGGTATTCTACTGAAATGTCACATCGCACGTTTGATAAAAAGGTACTTTAGAGAAAAGCCTTACTACATAGACATCTGTGAATTATGGAACGAGGTCAGTCTCCTTTGGATAAAAAAACATTACAGAAATCGGCAAATTTCGTAAAAACACAAGTCAATGACTACTATTTGGGTCTCTTGTTTAGGTAGCTTTGCAGACTTCGCTCGGACAGATGCTTGATCTTATCAGCACACATAATGGGACGAATGACGTTGCAAAATACAATATTGAAGTGTATGCGATTCATCTTACTGGTTAAATACTGCAATGTCTGTGCTAATGTATTTTTCTTTTGCTACACAGGTACCGTCGTATTGTCAAGTACAAGACGTCTTACTACTCTTTTTATCTCCCTGTAAGTCTGAAGTTCAGAATAATTACCTATCCTCAGTCATGCTGCTAAAACATGCATATGAAAATATTTATCTGTTGTACTCTAATCAAAAGTCATATCGTAACATATATAAATGTTGTCTAAAAGCTATTTTTCAGCACATATTCTTAGTAGACTTGCCAGGTGGATTTATTGGGATATTTTTAATATGAAATTTGTGTGTGAACTGAATCACAATGATTTGAACACAAAACCCCCCTGTCCAAGCATGCCCCAATTAAACATCGTTGGCACACCTAGCAATTTCCCAATTGATTTACCTTTTGACTTCTGAATTTCATACCCATTCCTAGTTTCCACGCCGACCCTTCCACAATAATGATATTTCTTGAATGAAGATAACTTTCTGAATTCAGACACTCACATTTTGTCCTCTACAATGGCTTTAGGTGGCTTGTGCATTGCTGTTGTACGGTGCAAAACTTGAAAACTTCAGTGGGCTAAGGGATGTGCTTATTGAAATGGGCATATATTTTCAGGCACAGGCATGTCAATTTTTATGGAAAATATTACGGCTGCTGCTAGTTTACATTTCCCTTGACAGCTCCCAACGTTTTCCAGGATGATTACTTGGATTGCTTTGCAGATCCTAATACAATAGGGAAGGTAAAATAGAGGTCAAAATATTACCAGAAATTCATTTTTTGACAGGACAGGTATGTTCATGTTGTGCTCTTCTCCATTATAGATTGGAACCGATATTGAAGATCACAAGTGTTCCTGGTTAATTGTACAAGCTCTTGGCCATGCCAACAGTGACGAGATAGAAGTACTGCTGGTAAGTAATTTGTTAATAATCATTTAGCTGATAGTTCAATGAAAAATGGCATCATACATTGATTTTCAGGAAAACTACGGAAAGAAGGATTCAACTTCAGTTTCTAAAGTGAAAAGCACTTATTTGACTCTTGATTTGAAGGTAACTGGATTGAGGATCTTGCACACGTCAACACATGGATGCAGTTGTCCAACTTATTTTATACTTAAGTCATAATGATCATGCTTGATATTTGAAGTTTGAACTTTTAGTAAGAAATTGGTCGTTCGCGCGCTTTGCAAAAGGGACATGAGGGGGGTATTGAAATTGCTTTTGCCTCAACATGACTCTTTTGTGGTGTCCCAGGACATCTTCTCTGAGTTCGAAGATCGAGCTTACAAACACTTAGTCACGTCTATTGAAGCTCAACATGACCGTGCGGTGCAAGAGATCCTGAAATCCTTCCTGAAGAAAATCCACCGTCGGGAGAAGTAGATGAAGATGACGAAGATTGCCTAGTTCCCAGTGACCTGTATCCCAGGAAGACCGTTGCATGCACCTATGTTATCGGCGCGATTATCCCTTTTTTCCATTCATTAAGGTTATATCCATGCCATGCGCAGAGAAGATTGATTAGCTAGCTTGTGGTCGATGTGAAAATGTGCAGCTTGTACCACGCATCAAACATTGTGCGCTTTGTGTGTGACCCTGACTCGGAATTCCGGCGTCAGCCGGATGTCCGGTGCCATCCCTTACAGCTACATGCATAGCATGGACCACGACGAAATGACAATGGTTATGGACTATGGTTTTGTGGTAAAGGACTAGTCGCCTAACAAACTAGTTTTTGTAGTGAGGGCCGCTAAAATGTGCATCTAAGGCGCAGCTCCAACAGTCTCTTAAGAGCTAGCTCATAGATTAATTATTTTATTTAATGGCACCTGGTCCTTCAGTCGCAAAGCAAAAGCATGCCTGTCCTCTGCCGCACGGCTGACGGAGGTTGCTGACCGTAATGAGGACAAGGAACGGCCAGTACCGGCGGAGCATCTCAAGTTGGAATTCGAAGTCCATCAAGATCAGTCGCCCCCACCGCCAAGGAATGATCCGTTCTACTTTGCGTCGGAGGCCACGCGTCCCGGTCCGCGCGGTTCGCCGCGATCTGCGGGGGATGCCGGACGCGTCACCGCCCCGGGCGACGCAATGGGTGGCCATGGACCACGACGCGCAGGAATGGCCATTCATGCCAGCAAGTCGGTCCCAGGCGGCCCCTCTGCGCTCCGCTGCCCGGGCCATCCAGGAGCCCACATCGCCTGCTCTGCGACCCAAGTCCCCACCAACGACGTTCTTTCCAAACAGGGCAGCGATTCCCGTCCCGTTGTCGGGTCGCCTACGGTACCGCCAGCGACAGTCCCAGAATCCAATTCAAGCTGCCGTTGCAAACCCCGCTGATCCAATCAGCACCAAAGCGTCGATACACTCGCAGGGACACCTCGGTGGTGCCACTCCGGCTGGGAAGTCGCCCATGCGCCACCCCAAGCCGAAAATCCAAGCCAAGAGGTTGGGTGATGCTGAACAAGTGGAAGCCGACATCTCTTTCCCCGCAGCTGCAGACGCCTGATGAAACCATCGTGCTGAAGTTCCACCGGACCTTCGCTGAGCCACTCTCTTCGTCCAAGCGGGCAGCAATGCGCGAGCTGTTCGCCGCTTCGGCTGAGTGTGCTGCTGTGGATGAGTCAGTTCTATACTGACTCTGCCCACCACCCGTCGCCTAACAAACCGCCAATGAGTGAACGCATCCTGAACTGGATTGTGTGTGGGCTTAATAGCCGCGCCCGTCGCTGCGTAGTTAGGGATCTCGTGATCCAACAGCGCCTCCATTTTGTGTCTTCAGGAGACCAAAGTCGAACAACTCACTGTAACCATGATGCAGACCACGGTGCTGTTGGAGCACATTGTCCAGGAGGGCAATTCCTGGATTGCTGCGGGCTTCAACGCGTTGGCGCTCCTGCTTGCTCTCGCTGGCTGACTACGTCTCACTTCCCCGGCCGCTCATTTCTTGCCCTGTAATAGGAAGCTTCAGTGCCAAGCGTTTTTTCTTTTTTGTTCAGAGTGCGTCGTCGGCCGGTTTTCTGGCTGCTCGACGTCAGTCCAGCTAGCGTTGTACTTACTCTAACTTCTCTTAATGAAATACACGCCTAAACGCGTTCTCTAAAAAAATATAAAAATGAGAGAGAATGATAAACTAGCTCTTCGTAAAGAGCTAAGCTCATACAATTATACACTTTAATAAAAAGGTTGCTTCTTGGGTACCTGGCACATACCTCGTCCACCTACAACTGCAGAACCGCAATGATGTCCATTGATGCCCTAGTTTGTACATTGGGGTCTTGCTACCAGTAATCCACCCAAGGGCCTGATGACTCCGTCCTATTCCGCATTCATGGCATTATTGATGGTGATGTGAACATCATCATGCATGTTCGCGCTCAGTTACTCATGAGTTGTATCCCGATGGTCCATGGAGAACACCTTTGTTTGGAAAAAAGAATGCTTGCCTAAACTATCATGGTAAGAACCTCACACAATGGGGATCAGAACTTAGGAAGGAGCAAGTAGGGCAAGAGAGCTATCAACTTGTGGTGAGAACTCTTATAACCTGTCTCACAAGACATGAGTCTTGTACTTGTAGTGAGAACCCCACTCATAAGACATGAGTGAGTCTTGTAATTATATTGTACGAATGAAGTATGTGAGACAATAATGCCTCTAAACCCCTTAACTATTACAAATTGTTCACATATTGCTCCCTGAGACTCACCAAAAGGCACTACATCCACTCGACGATGGACACTATATGATAGGAGTTGCAAACACTAGAGCAATGATGTCAGATCCATAAATACCACCCCACAACGCCATCACGATGAAATTGATGCTACACTAGCCCTATGGGTCTCAATAGCCCCAATTCGGAGCCCCTTATGTGGGAACCTTCTTTGGGCTTGTATCGTTCGGGTCACTTTAATGTGTAACATATCAAATTTTTGTACCAAGATTATTGTGTAGAAAAAATAAAACTTTTTAATTTTTTTTACTTGACTGTGTGGTTACATGTAGATCTAATCAAACATCCCTTCTTATCTTAATTCAAAACCCCACCTCAAGTTTTTATTTTAAAAATTCGAAAATGCTTCGACAAAACCCAAACCTCTAGAAGGTTTTAGGTTTTGAACTAATACTTGTGTAAACAATATTTGTTTGAATCAACACTTACTCTAAAATAATATTATTTTCAAACTATATCTGGACAAGTTCTCTTGGCTAAAATTAAAGAGCCTTGAAACCAAAATATTCTGAAAACTCACAACCGTTCCCTTCTAGAAGAACGCCTTGGAAATATTTACATAAACAAAAACCATCTTTAATTAGAATTTGGTTTTCAGTAAAATTAATTGGAATTATTTTACACATATTTGTGAAGTTAGTGGCAGTGTTCCACTAGTCACTGGCAGTGTTCCATGAAAAGAATAAACACAAATCAGGAAGAATATAAAAACTGGAAAAGGAGAAAGAAAAAAAAACTGCAAAAGAATTTGTTTGAAAAAGGACCGGCCCATGTCGCACTAGAAAAGCCCGTGCGACGGCGCTTCCCCTCGGCTGAACAGCTCCGACTGCGCTATTGCGGTATCGCCGCCGCCGCCGCCGGGTGCGCTCTCTTTCTCTGGCGCGGCAACGAGCCGACGACTGGGCTACCGCCGCAGCTGCCGTCGCCCTACGCCAGGGGCCCAGGTGTTCATCGGGCTGTTCGCCAGCAGCGAGCTCCCACCAGGTATGCTTGCCGCTTCACGGGCTTTTTACATATTTACCATTATTACGATCGCCACTTACAAGAATCGCACTCTTAGAATGACGCTTACAAATTTAGCCGTTTTAGCTCGCGCTCCTTTTATTTTTACCACTTTCGCCTATGTGGCACGCCAGCTCGTGCTGACACGCTGGCACCGGCACGGGAAATGACCCTGCTGCCCCCGGCCATCTTTCCCTTGCTCCGTCCGTCCGTCCCTGGCTCTCTGCATGCGTCCGTCCCTGAAAAAAATGTGTTTAAAGTACAAAAGCAGTAATATTAGATTTATATTTAGAAATACTTTCTAATGATACTTTTGTTGACACAAATTATTATATATTATAAGAGAAATTAACGGCCAAAGTGTGATTTTGATGACCACATCCACATAAGTCAAATCTCGCTTTCTATTTTGAGATGTAGGGCCGAGGAGCCGGAGCCGCAAAAGCGTGACTTCTTTCGGCTTCTCACAAATTCAACGTAAAATATTACAAAACTATTGTTGGAGCCGTTTTTGCCAAATGTTTTTTTTTAAATGGCTTTAGCTCCACTAAAAAATCTTATCCACTCCCTCCATCTCATAGTAGTTGACCTTCTAGCCTTCTACATGCCCTAAATTAGTTATCATTCGTATTTTTCAACGCAACTTTGTCTTTTCCAATATATCTTTATTTCTATTTCTCTCTTTCTCATCTGTGCAACTCCTCTTGATTCCTATGCCCAGAGCTAAAAGTCATCTATGGAGTATATCATAACGCAAGTCCAGTTTTAGTGGGTGTGTGGGTGTTTCATCCCAATGGTTAGATTCCTTTCTTTAATTTTGCTTGTTTGTTTTTGTTTCTCTCTTTTTTCTTCTGTTTTCAGTTTACAATGGAGTGTGTGTGTGTCTATATATATATATATATATATATATATATATATATATATATATATAGCCAGTAGGGACTCAGTCGCCTCCTGCTCAGCCACGCGCGGATCGAGCCAAACGGGAACGGCACCGACGTCGAAGACGAGCGCAACCTCGGGCGCCTGCTGTCGGCGTCCTGCTGCCCGCGCCTACGTCGGCTCCGTCTCGCGCACATCGCGGGGCTCTCCGCACTCCGCTGCGCCGCCCCCGCCCCCGCGGCCGCGACGCTCGAGGAGGTCCGGCTAGAGCACGTCAGCGACATGGCGTCGCTGGAGCTGGACGCGCCGGGCCTCCGGGCGCTGCACGTCGCCGACTGCTACAGGTCGAAGAGGGGCATGCTGCCGATGCTGCCGCCGCTGGGGAAGAACGACCCAGGGAGGCTGCTGCCGCTGCCGGGAAGGCTGAACCCGGGAATGCTGCTGCCGCCGGAGGTGCCGGGGAGGCCGCCAAACGCCGGGGACGCGCCGCCGCCGAGGCGGTCGAAGGGCGGGAAGGTCTGCGGCTGCACCACCGCGTCGTTGTCCGCCTTCTTCTCCGTCGTCGTCGTCTTGATGTTCCTCGCCTCGGCGGTCGTATCCAGGGCTAGGGCCAGGGCCAACAGAGCTGCCGCCGCCGCCGCCATCGTCATGGAAGACCTCGCCATCGCGCTCTCGGCTCTCTCTTCTTGCTTGCCTGCTCGCTCTTGTTGCTCTCTCTTCTCTTGCTGTGCCTGCTGCTGTGGTGTGTGGTCGTGAGAGAGAAGTGGCGAGGCAGGTGCTTTATAGCGGGGGAGGCGGGCGGGCCGGCGGGGGGCATTGAAGGCGGCGCAACGCAGCGCGCTCATCGGCTGGGTCGCATGCAGGGAGCCAGGGACGGACGGACGGAGCAAGGGAAAGATGGCCGGGGGCAGCGGGGTCATTTCTCGTGCCGGTGCCAGCGTGTCAGCACGAGCTGGCGTGCCACATAGGCGAAAGTGGTAAAAATGAAAGGAGCGCAAACTAAAACGGTTAAATTTGTAAGCGTCATTCTAAGAGTGCGATTCCTGTAAGTGACGATCATAATAATGGTAAATATGTAAAAAGCCCCCGCTTCACTTCCCTCACTGCTGCTTTGCGAAACCGAACACCCAAAATATAACTTAACCTATTTGTCTATATGTAATCGGATCTGATCTAATCGCAAGTGTATACATGTATTATGCCTGCTAACTTCGAGTCTGTTTTGCAAAAAAATATCGGATGTACATGTCTCGTGTCCTCCCATGTCCTCCTGGTCGTGAGACCAACACTCGGTCACTTGTGCTTGCTGTTCAGCAAGCTACCAATAAGTCAATATAGTATATGCAGTATATCTAGGAACAGCTATTTGCTGACAGCATGTGTGTAGACAGTGTAGACAGCACTGTTTACTACATCAATTCTGTGTTACAGCGATTTGTAAGACAAGTTTTAGCATCACATGTATGTTGGACTATTGGATGGCAAGTAGCTTGATTGACTAGGCAGAGTTTGTATCGAGTATCGTTATTTTGCAGTAATAATCAACTTTATAGCTGCGTTGCAGCGTTGGTAGCACTTATTGCGTTTCAATGTTTAGTTAACAGGATTAGGGTTTGAAGTGTCAACGTTTGCACTAAATGTTCCCCCTGTCCTAGTTTTTTAAGTTTGAACTTACCTATAAAGCACACTAACACAGCGAACTCGTAGAAAAAAGTCACTTTTAAAAAAAAAAAAACATGTTTGTACTTCACTTGTGAACTGTTTTGCATAAGTTTATTAGTAGCAGTACCTTCCTGACATTTCCTGACATTTGAAATAATGGCACCATAATCTATGAGATCACAAGTAAAACAGATGAAATGTTGTTATGTTGAAAAGAAATGCTCTTCTATCATGATTGTTTGATCTTCTTTGGTTCCCCATGCTCAATCTCTCTGCACATTTATATAAATACCATTACACCACTTCTGTAGTTTCACTGTAGACTTAACAGAACACTCATTCCTGATTGATGTGGTGCAGATCTCCCATTCATTTTTTTGTATTAAAAATCCTTGGGTTTGGGATGGCATCACCTGTCCAAATGACGGCAAGCAATCTATTACGCACAGAAGGCTTTTCTGGAAATATGGTATGCAATCTATCATCTATGAAGTAACACAACATTTTTATGGCTGGCACTAGTTTATTCTTATATTTCTTCTCTACATAGGGACAAAGATATGGTTTAATTGCTGCGAGAAGTCTTGGATCAAGAAGGTTGCGGATGACTCAACATTGCTTCCATCAACAGCATCTTTGTTGGTGGCATGTACAAAGAGGTGTGGTTCGTAATATCAGATCATCGTCATCTCCTGGGGCTGTGGTATCCAAGGGGTTTGATAGCCCATTAGTTGAGAAACCTGATACTTCATTGGATGTTGGAATTATTCACTTATACCGTATACCATTTCTTCAAGAAAGTGAAACCATGGAGCTGCTCAAGAAAGTGAAGGCGAAGGTTTCTGCTAATATTGTTGATATACTGACCGAGCAGTGCTTCAACATTCAATTGGATAATCCACTCACCCCTGAGAAGCTTTCAATGCTTCATTGGCTCTTAGCAGAAACTTATGAACCAGAGAAGTTGCAAAGTAGGAGCTTTCTGGAGGAGGAAGTATCTAGCAATTCCTGTACTGTCATTGTTGAGGTTGGTCCCCGGATGACATTTTCGACGGCATTCTCGACCAATGCTGTCTCAATTTGTAAGTCTCTCTCATTAGTGGAAGTGACTCGACTGGAGAGGTCAAGAAGATACCTTTTGCGCCTTGAGCCTGGTAGTGGTCCACTTGATGAAAGTCAGCTCAAAGAATTTGCTGCATTGGTTCATGATAGAATGACAGAGTGCATTTATCCCAAAAAGCTCACATCATTTCATTCAGATGCAGTTCCTGAACCTGTCCGTGTTGTTCCAGTCATGGAAAGAGGAGAAGCAGCATTGGAAGAAATAAATGTGAAGATGGGGCTTGCTTTTGATAAACAAGATATTGACTACTATACACACCTCTTCAGAGATGATATTAAACGCAATCCGACTACAGTGGAACTTTTTGATATTGCACAATCCAATAGCGAACATAGTAGACATTGGTTTTTCAATGGAAAACTTGTTATAGATGGAGAAACCATGCCAGCCACTTTGTTCCAGTTAGTGAAGAGCCCCCTAAAAGCGAACCCCAATAACTCTGTCATCGGATTCAAGGATAACTCAAGTGCAATAAAAGGATTCCCAGTAAACCATCTACGCCCAACAATTCCAGGTTCCACTTCACCATTATTCATTGTGACGCGTGAGCTTGATATTTTATTCACAGCAGAAACCCACAATTTTCCATGTGCTGTTGCACCATACCCGGGAGCTGAGACAGGTGCAGGTGGCCGTATAAGAGACACGCATGCCACTGGAAAGGGTTCTTTTGTTGTTGCTTCCACTGCTGGTTACTGTGTTGGTAATCTTCGAATTGACAATTCAAATGCACCCTGGGAGGACCCTACATTTTCTTACCCAGTGAATCTGGCCTCTCCATTGCAAATTCTTGTCGATGCTAGTGATGGTGCGTCTGACTATGGGAACAAGTTTGGTGAGCCTCTAATTCAGGGATATACCAGAACATTTGGGATGAGGTTGCTAAATGGGGAACGGCGTGAATGGTTGAAGCCTATAATGTTCAGTGGAGCTATTGGGAAAATTGACCATGCACACATATCGAAGGATGATCCAGAAATTGGCATGCTAGTTGTGAAGATTGGTGGTCCAGCATACAGAATTGGTATTGGCGGTGGTGCTGCCTCGAGTATGGTCAGTGGCCAGAACGATGCAGAGCTTGATTTCAATGCTGTACAGCGTGGAGATGCTGAGATGGCACAGAAATTGTATCGTGTGGTCAGGGCATGTGCAGAAATGGGAGAGAATAACCCTATCATCAGCATTCATGATCAGGGTGCAGGAGGAAACTGTATTGTTGTTAAGGAAATAATATATCCAAAAGGTGCTGAAATTGATATCCGTTCAATCGTTGTTGGTGATAATACATTGTCGGTCTTGGAGATATGGGGTGCTGAGTACCAGGAACAGGATGCACTACTTGTAAAACCTGAGAGCAGAAGCTTGTTAGAGTTGCTTTGTGAGAGGGAAAGAGTTCCAATGGCTGTCATTGGGAAAATTGATGGCTGTGGAAAAATTGTGTTGATTGATAGCGCTGCTGTGGAGCATGCCAAGTTGAACGGCCTCCCTCCTCCAACCCCTGTTGAAGAACTTGAGCTTCAAAAAGTTCTAGGTGACATGCCTCAGAAGACCTTCGAGTTCAAGCGTGTTTCTCATGTCACAGAGCCTTTAGACATAGCACCTGAGGTAACACTTTTGGATGCTCTAAAGCGAGTATTAAGGCTCCCATCTGTGTGTTCAAAGCGTTTCTTGACCACAAAGGTTGATAGGTGTGTGACAGGTCTTGTTGCACAACAGCAGACAGTTGGGCCTCTCCAACTTTCGCTTGCTGATGTGGCTGTGATTGCACAAACATACACAGACCTAACAGGTGGTGCTTGCAGCATTGGAGAGCAACCAATAAAGGGTTTGCTTAATCCTAAGGCCATGGCTAGACTTGCTGTTGGGGAGGCCTTGACTAATCTTGTTTGGGCTAAGGTTACATCACTTGCTGATGTCAAAGCAAGTGGGAATTGGATGTACGCTGCAAAGCTTGATGGCGAAGGTGCAGATATGTACGATGCAGCTGTCGCTTTGGCTGACTGCATGATTGAACTTGGTATTGCAATAGATGGGGGGAAAGACAGTCTTTCCATGGCAGCCCAATGTGATGGTGAAGTCGTCAAGGCTCCTGGAAATCTGGTCATCAGTACTTATGTGACATGTCCTGATATAACATTGACGGTAACCCCTGATTTGAAGCTTGGTAATGATGGAATCCTTCTGCATATTGACCTCGCTAAAGGAAACCGCCGTCTTGGTGGTTCTGCCCTTGCACAAGCATTTGATCAAATTGGAAATGATTGCCCCGACATTGATGATGTTATGTACCTGAAGAAGGTATTCGGGGCCATTCAGGAATTGCTCAGTCAACGTCTTATTTCAGCAGGCCATGACATAAGCGATGGTGGCTTTATTGTGAGTGTTCTTGAGATGGCATTTGCTGGTAATTGTGGTTTTAAGCTCGACATAGACTTGGAAGATAGGAGCCTTCTTGAAGGACTTTTTGCAGAGGAGCTTGGCCTTGTTATTGAAGTGCACTCGAAATATCTCAATATCGTGAAGCAAAAGCTTGAAGCAACAGGCATTTCTGCTAATGTAATTGGAGAAGTTACTTGCTCACCAGAAATAGAAGTTTTTGTTGATGGCAATCTACATCTCAAGGAAAAAACTTCAGATCTCAGGGATCTCTGGGAGGAAACGAGCTTCCAGCTTGAGGAGTTACAACGTCTGAAATCTTGTGTCAAACTTGAGAAACAAGGATTAAAATGCAGAACATCGCCATCATGGTCTCTGTTATTCACTCCCAAGTTCACAGATGAGAAACTGTTGATTGCTTCCTCGAAACCAAAGGTCGCTATCATTCGTGAAGAAGGGAGCAATGGGGACAGGGAAATGGCTGCTGCATTCCACGCTGCTGGATTTGAACCATGGGATATCACAATGTCAGACCTCTTGGCTGGGAAGTCTTCTCTAACAGAGTTCCGTGGGATTGCGTTTGTTGGCGGTTTCAGCTATGCAGATGTGCTGGATTCAGCGAAAGGTTGGGCTGCATCAATCAGGTTTAACAAACCCCTCATTCAGCAATTTCAGGATTTCTACCATAGGCCAGACACGTTCAGCCTTGGAGTATGTAATGGTTGGCAGCTTATGGCTCTTCTTGGCTGGGTGCCAGGATCTGATGTTGGAGGTTCTCTTGGTAAAGGTGGAGATATGTCCCAGCCCAGGTTTATTCACAATGAATCCGGTCGTTTCGAGTGCCGGTTTACCAGTGTGTCCATTGGGGATTCTCCTGCTATCATGTTCAAGGGGATGGAAGGTTCTACCTTGGGTGTTTGGAGTGCTCACGGCGAGGGAAGAGCTTTCTTCCCAGATGAAAATGTTCTAGCTACTGTTGTAAAGTCTAATCTGGCACCTTTGAGATATTGCGATGATTTTAACAACATAACCGAGACCTATCCCTTCAATCCTAATGGTTCTCCACTAGGTATTGGAGCCCTTTGCTCCCCTGATGGGAGGCACCTTGCTATGATGCCGCATCCGGAGCGTTGCTTCATGATGTGGCAATACCCATGGTATCCCAAGGAATGGCAGGTTGAGAAGAGTGGCCCCAGCCCTTGGCTGCGGATGTTCCAGAATGCTAGGGAATGGTGTTCATAGTGCAGGTAAATTAGTCTTATTAACTGCTTTCTGCTTCTGTTTGTGGCACTATAAAATCAATTTTAGTAGAACCTTTAACTTCCTGTGCACCGATACATTTCTGTAGAACCAATGGTTAGGACTGAGAATGTTATTGACATGTTATTAAGGGGCTGTTTGGATCCCCTCTAAACTTTAGACCTCTAAAAGCTTTAGAGCACTTCAGCTCACTTTTGAGCTCTAAAGCTCTAATGTGAGGTGGACTAAAGTTTAGAGCTAACTTTAGACCACTTGTTTGGAGTTTTAGCTCTAAAGTTTAGAGGAGAAAATCCAAACAGCCCCTAAGTTTCATTTCGTAGATCCTTATTCTCTCCTGCCAGTTTTCTGTCAAAGAAGAACCTTATTCTTTTTAACAAAGTACACTGATGGAACTTTGGGATACATAGAGAAGCCATGTGTTGGTCTGTTGGAACTCTTCAAATAGATTGAATTACCCAGTTAGCCTAGCTGTCAGACAGTGACAAGTTAGCAAGACAATCAATCAGTCCAAATTACCTAATAGATTTAAAAATTCCAGAGTCTCTGTCAAAGCAACATTTAATCTTGATTTAACTTTATCTGCTACTTTGTGTATGATCTATAAAGTTGCTAAGCACTTTATTCTCTTCATGTTCTATTGGAATTTTGTGTGTGTGTGTGTTTTTGTCGAACACGTAGGAGAGCTGTGCATCTTTATATTAAGAAGAAAAGGGGGCAAGAACCCTTACAACATACACCCATACACGCTTGGTTATGGAATTTTGTGTTGCAGCTGGACTTTGAGCTTTCTTGTTCGTTTCCGTGCTCTGTTTGGTGCAGCTTGCCGTATTATGCTTAATAGTTAGTTCTCAGTTCGGTGCAGCTTGCCGTATTGTGCTTACTCTACTAGTTGGCTATATGATTTTGCAGGGTAGTGTCTGGCTTCAGTGAGGTGGTCATCACCGCGGTATCGGCTGTTACGAGTTTGGATGGTTGTTCTCATTCGATGACCCTTTTTTTGCGGAATAAAGGTGTTTGACCAGCATGCGTTATCCAATACGTAGCTGATAACGAGTTTCAAGTTTGAAATTTTAAAAATGGAAAACTGTCTGGTTGTCGCTTAGCCTGTGAGGACGCCGGATCTGAGTATCTGTCTTGCTGGTGGTTGCCAAAGATAAGATACAATAACTGTCATCCCTCATCAGTGATATATCCCAATCAACGCAGAGAATGCTTGCTGTGTTACCCGAATTAAATGCTTATCTACGATGCCATGCCGACGTTTAGTCCGATCTACGATGGAAACAATCCACTAATCTGCCTTCTGTTTACACCTCCAACGATAGAAGAATCCCAAAGCCTCACGCTGCTGCTCTAGGGCCAGGAGGCAGGGCACATCCGCTCGGAGGCGACAGCGTGTAGGGGCGGCTTCGGGGCTTCCAGCGTGCGGCGGCGTCCGGTGTCCGGCCCCTCGGGCACTGTGGCTGACGTGCGACGGTGCCTGGTGCGTCGGGCGGCGAACGGCGGTTCTCCTCCCGTCCTCCGTTCCTCCCAGTCCCAAATCCCGATGGCGGGTGGCTGCGCGGCTGCCTAGCCACGGGCTCAGGGCGTCAGCTGTCAGGGGGAGGCCGGGAGGCGAGCAGCAGGCAGCAGCCGCGTGCGGTGTGCCGGTGCCCCTGGCCCCAGGGCCTTGCTGCGTGTGGTGTGGTCGACTGTTGGCATACCCCTGTCGTAGGGATTTTGTTTGAGATTTTTTTTGGTGATTTGGTGTTAGTGAATCTGAATTCTGAGTGCTGATAGATTGGTATGTTTTCCTACTACGTCTAACATTTTTTAATTGTATATTCACTCAGTTATTACTTACTAAATTTATTTTATGCATGTGTTTTTTGGTTTTGATCATTCGATGTATCATCTATGATAAATTATATGGACGACGGGAAAAATTCTTCTTATATGCTTTTCATGTGAGAGGTATCTTTAATGTTCTCATGTACCATTTGTTTGCTGAATTACCAATTATAATATAATTGTTATATGCTAAACCGATACAAATATGATATACATGCATAACTAGACCGAAATATCGGTCAAGTTTGATATATATGTGGTGGTCCGTTGTTGACGGTGAAAATGACATGATGGTATATCTTGATAATACTGTCAACGTGCCTCGGAATAAAAGGAAATGAGCATTGCATAAGCATATTTTATACAAATGACATGGTTCTACATGTATATGGACTATTTGAGTATGTAGGTGAAATATAGGAAAAAGGTGGGACCAAGAGGGGTAACCCTAGGGGGGTCGTGCGACCCTATGACCCCCTTTTCCCTCAGTCCACGTGACAAGCAAGGAAACACACTTCTAAACATTTTCAATCATCAGATGCATGTTGTGTTTTCTCTAGACAGCGCACACGCATCTCCAACACAACCTACACCTCACCATGACATTGGACCAAGCACCCCACAAGAGCAGGAGGGCCCACAGGCAGGGGAGGGTCGGGCGACCCCCCCCCCCCCCCCCCCCCCCCATGGTTGGCTGACCCCTAGGGGGCTCCCACTACTTCTCTTCGGTAAACATGCAAATAAGCACAACTATGGTTAATCTCCACTTGGTTTGATGATGGTTTGATCCAATGGATGATGTTTTGGAGCACTTGGATCCATGGGCCCACCAAATGGAATATTCACTAGGATCAAGGAAGCATCTTCACTCCGCCCCCAAGGCACCTCCTAGAACTATAAATTCCCTCTCATTCAAGACACATCCTAAGGAGCAAACATCTCCACTCTTTCAGGATGTAGTAGTAGTGTTAGTATAGTTGGGAGCTAGAGTGAGTTGTTTAGTCTCTAGTTTCCTAATCTAGTGTGATGTTTAAGTTGTAGTAGTAGTGCTAGTATAGTTGGGAGTTAGAGTGAGTTATTTAGTATCTGGTTTCCTGATCTAGTGTGATGTTTAAGTTGTTCCTCAAAAAAATAGTGTGATGTTTAAGTTTTTGTGCTATATGCCTCATGATGAGTGAGTATAAACTCAGTCGCAAGCAAACAAGTCATTGTAAATAGCTTGAGATAATTCCTCCGGTGCTATGGCAAATTATTAGAATCCCATATTACTCCACTGGCGTTTCACTTTTCCATGCTTTGTGTCATAGTGCCTGAGGCGATAAAAGTGAACTATGTATTATTCAGAGCTTCTAACAGTTCAAAAGAACCTGGTGCCAGGGGACAGATCAACATATATGACTCCTATCAACAGACAATAACTGGTGGCTGGGGTTTGTAGCGAGGCTAGGTCTACTTGACGAATAAGGGGCATCCTATTTCAAAGATGCTGCAAGGTGCATCTCTACGGATTGCTTGTCTAATGGCATGCTTAAGCATGAACACAGCTGTTACACAGCTAGCTTGTATACAGACATTCATGGTTGGTTCACATGAGTTGTATACTTGTACTGACGTATGCTTGTCCATATTTTCCTCCGTGAATGAAGGCAAGCACTCACCCCAAATGGATGGATTTTCTTGCTGTTGCATATCTTTGACATCCACACAATTGATTATTGTTGTAGTGCTATGCTCCTTTCTTTGTCTATGATTAGGCTTTGTCCTTAGACCTTGGAGTTTGGATCGCATTATTACCAAACTCCTCTTTTGACACCTCGGTGAACGGATTAGCATCAGCAAGCACAAGCAATAGAATAATACATGCGTTATAATTTTTTTGTACATCAACGAGAAGGTGCCCTAGATCTGTCTACTACACAACCATGTATTTTATACAGTTTCAACACATGAATTTTTTAGCACCATAAGATTAAGATCCAACACCCTTCACCCTTCTTCTACCTCCAGCCTCCAGACTTCTTCTACCTCCAGACAATCACAAATCACAAGATCACAGATCACAAGTCTGTCTACTACACAACCATATGTTTTATGCAGTTACAACACATGATTTTTTTAGCACCATAGGATTAAGATCCAACAACCTCCACCCTTCTTCTATCTCCAGCCTCCAGCCTTCTTCTACCTCCAGACAATCACAAATCACAAGATCACAGATCACAAGAAATAATTTTTTCCTATAGAAGGACAAATCACAAATCGCAGAGGTGTTTATGTGTTCGTTATGACATGTGGGTCCCAGACGTCATAGATAAAAAAATCCATATGTTTTTTAGTGCTAAAACACATATGTATTGTATAGCATTTCTGTTTTTTAAGGCCAAATCTCTATGTGGTTTTATGGGCATTAAATAAACTGAAAGTATAGATTTAGAGAGATGATGAAAGTTTAATAGGATACTGCCTTTGATAGAGAGTCTTGAGAACAAAGATATGAAACTTCCACTGAGACAGGCCTAAAAGAAGTACCATGGTAGCGGCGGCGGCGAGAGCACCGGAGAAGTTAATGACAACATTCGAGGCAGCGAGAGCGTTGCCGATGTTGAACATGTCCTTGCCAAGTTGGAGCTATTGGCCCTGTTCGGCTTACTCCATATTTAGCTTGTTCGGCTTCTTTTTTCAGCCAGAACGGTGTTTTTTTCTCACAACAATTCAGCCGGAACAGTGTTTCAGTTAGTTTCAGCCAAGTTTCAGTTAGTTTCAGCCAAGTTTCAGACCAGCGAACGGGACCATTGTATAGTTGTTGCCTTGTTGGTCTTTACCAATCTATATGAAAGAAAAATATCAAGTAAGGGACCATTTAGTTGTGCTTCTTCAGTGGCTTCCGAAGTACTTGAACGTGCAGGGCTATCAGAGGGGTCATGACAAAATAGCTATGCGTTGAGAGAGGCATGCGCCTGTAGGAGTTGGAGGAGCTGAAAATTATAGCTTCTACCGTCTCCTCTTGTGATGCTCGATTGGACATCGATGTCCCTGCGCCTGTAGGAGATGAGGAGCTTGGTGAACTAAATCAGGGAGAGGAAGAAGGGAAGACATGAGAGATAAAAGAAGAGAAGAAAAACAAATAAAAGAAGAAAAAAGAAAGAAAGAAATAGAAGAGCCTTAGCTCGGCAGACGTGTGAACTACCCTTAGCTCAGCAAAATAAAAAAAATAAAAATATATATTATAGTCATTTCACTGTTTTAACAATTAGAAAAACCGTTTTTCTAATTAGAGAAACTGAAGAAAAAAAAGAAACCACAGCTGAAATTGTTTTGGTTGAGCTCTATCACGGGTCCTAACTTCTGAACGCGACTGTAGCATAGAGTTGGGTGCCTCAATTATTGATCTTTGGAAATGGCCGTGCTAGCTACGTCTCCTTCCGTTTGAATCCAGTTCTCGTTTTCTCTCGGAACTCAGAAGAAAGCCGGCTGGCCCGGCTGCTTCTACTCATGTTGCTACAGTGTATCTTCCAGCCGCTACAGCATTTTTTTCTCACACAAACAGCCACTACAGTGTTTTGTCTTATTTTTTCAGACAAGCGAACGGAGCCTATATGGTTCCTGCAAATTCCTGACCAAACTAGGTTGCCTAGTGCTACATTTTCTCCGTGATTGAAGGAGCCAACCTTCGCCTGGTTTCAAGGCATTGATACGGGGAAGAGCTATAGCTATAGCTATTCAAAGAATGTTCCTTCCTTTTTGCTGAATGTTGCACTCTTTGCATGACAGAGGCATACAGCTCTGAGTACAGTACAGTACACTTCACAGTTAGAGCAAGTATAATAGTAGGCTGTAAGTCGACTAAATATTGAGGTGGAGGAGAGAGAGGAGGAGAGAGAGGAGAAGCGAGCTGTAAGCTTACAGCCGGTTTGAGCACAAGAACTAAGAAAGTCTGTGAGAGAGACAAGTGAGTCATGTATTAACTATAAAGAGCTAACTACTATATGAGTGAGCTGAGAGAAGGCTACAAGGAACCTTAGGCCAGTCTCAATGGGGATTTCATAGAGTTTCATGGGCATTAAATATGCTGACATGGCACTGTCTTGATGAAGAGAGAGAAGATAAAAGTTTCATGGGAGTAAAGAGAGTTTCATGGGGATGAAACTCTTCTACACTGTTTCCAAAATATGGATGTGTTAGAAACTAAAAGATAAAACCTCTACTGAGACTGGCCTTACAACCAGCAAACCGGCTGTATTATTAGCCTTCCCCTTACCCAGCAGTGGCATGGCCCGGCCGCATGGGGACTAGTACTACCTACGGCACACAGCCAATACGGGTTACGTATAGCTCCAGCCTCCGCCGGCTCGGTTAAGGGAAATTACCGAGCAGTAACAAATCAGGGGTTGCATTTGCACATGGCTGGTTAAACTGGTATACTGGTGAGACAAGTTAGAATCCTGACGATGAGTAGTACTTCTGGTATATCCTACACTACGGAAACGGAATGGTTTCACAGCTGCAGTAAATTTCCCTCAAACAAAGAGTGGACAAAAATTCGACAGTTTCAGTAGAATACTGGATAACACTGACCACAGGGCTCAGGGGGGCATGGACGCATGGTGCGCATGGACACCACACCAGCTGCCGCGAGACGATTCAGGCAGAAATGGCCAAGATCCCTCGTATTCTAATGGGCCGAAATAAACAAAAGCGTTTTCTTTCGCTTTTCGTCGCGATCGATCAGAACGGCAGGCAGATGCGCCTGCCCTGGACATTACAAAACACCGCGCCCTATGCGGCTCTCGAAGCAGGGTTAACACACGCTGTCAAGTTGCTTCCATGGTTCAGCATTCGCCAATCCAACGTAGGCGCGCACCGCGACCTGCAGAAAACACCCGTTTCCCCGAGAAAATACGGCAGAAGCGATGCATGTTGGTCGCCTGAAACACTCGGACTCGGAGCAGGGGGAGTTGCTTCCTGCGTTCGATGCATGGCCGGCCCCGGCCTGGTAAAAGTAGCCTTGTTAGCTATGCAAATACTAGTATGCATGCACTACTAGTGGGTTAGTGTCACTGCCCTGTACTTCCATTGTTAGAATAAGATTAGCTCTGCTCTTGGGCCAATAGCAACAGCTGACACAGATTGGTTGGGGCGCTAGAATATTTCCAGCACAAAGAACAGCAGATGTGTAGCACAACATTTTGACTACCTATCAGGTTACTACTAGTACGTTTGGATGACGCTGGCTGGACTAGGAAGGCTGCAGGAGAGTGAAGAAGTTTTGGTGCCTGTGGGATGAAATGAAAATGATAGATGTTCATGGCGGTCTGATGAATGAATGCCTGAATGATGTGCTTTGCTAGTCCTGGTCCCAACCAAAGATGGTGTTTTTTTCCGGTCTCATTCTCATGCCTCTCTGAAACAATCATCGGCTACAATGATTGATGGATGGGCTAACAGCTATGGTACAAACCATTTACCATGACAACAACGCCCGATCGAAAGGGAATTAAGCACAACAGGGACAGGAAGAGAGACCATGGATGCCATGGCATGGATGGCACGCTGCCGTGCCGAGGCATGCACCTCGGTTCGGTCGGGTTCGGTCACAGCCTCGCAGTCGCAGGTGGGGTGATCCTGATCCTGACAAGCTCTCAACGGAAAGCGCCCCGTGTTTCTCTGCACCGGCCATGTCCGTGAATCTTGTTCTGTCCCCGGGTCGGCCCTGGCGCCTTGCGGCCTTGGGTAGAGGACACACGAAAGCGGAGCGCTGCCTACCTGCGTGGCCAGTCGCCACCATGCCTATGGGTGCCGCTGGCCACGAGCTGGACGCAACGAGGCCATGTGAAGGAGCTTTGGATGGTAGTAGCTAGGCATAGGCTAGCTGCTGGGCACTGCTGAGACTGGCTATGCGTGCATGCCGAGCTCTGCGCAGAGGGGACGCGGCTAGCTAGCTGCGCGCACCGACACAGTGCGTGGCGCTGTGTGGTGTGCATGCGCACCGTGTCACCGTGGTTACAGCCGGTCTAACGGTATTTTTCTTTCACAATAAACTAAGTACTAATCGAGCTTATTTATTTAAAAATCAATCAACGAACAGACTGATGATAAGCAAGCATGTAGCTGGTCCCGGTTCTGTGCACTACTAGACTCCTGTTCTTTTCGACACAACACCAAATAAAACTCTGCAGTGGAAACATATCAAGTCACACACACAAAACCTATCGGTTAGAGCAAGTATAATAAGTGGATGTAAGTAGGCTGAATGTTGTCACAGAGGAGAAAGAGGTTAAATGCTGACATAGAGTTGAGAGAAGAGGAGAAAGAGAAGAAGCAGACTGTAAACTTCCAGCCGGCTTAGACACGAGAACCAAAAAATTTTATTAGAGAGACAAGTGAGTCAGGTACTAATAGTGAAGAGTTAACTACTATATGGATCGGCTAATTAAGAGATAGGCTTCTAAGATCCTTACAGTCAGCAACTGGCTATATTATTACGATAATACCCTGGTGAGGGCTCTGTCCAGGCACGTTCGTCCGAGCGCCTCGTACTTGGGCCCGCGCAACGACCGGTCCAATAGCCAACGACGGGCCTACCCCATCTATGGTCTCTCCTCCGTCTCTACACTACGACAGCTGAGAAAATCTCCAACTCGCTTCGCTCGTTGCGGTGAGCCCATCCGCCGCCACTGTGCGCCCCGTACCCCGTCGCGTCGAGGTGCTGCCGACGTCGTCATTCCCCTGGCTGATAGAGGAGTTTCGCGTGACGCCGTCCCATTGGCGAGTTTCCCGCGCACGCTGCTGCGCCGGTGAGCTCCATGTGCCGCCGCCGACCGCAACGACGAGCCTCCATTCCTCTAGGCTAAGGTCACATTGCGTTGAAAGCGCATGTTGTAACTGAATGTTTCAAATGTTTCAGATGTTTTATCTGGATGTTGCATGTGCTTCATCTGGATGTTAGAAAAGTAGATCGGGATGTTGCACATATTGTAATGGCTATACACGTATGTTGCAAGTGTATGCTTTAAATGTTTCGTTTGTTTATTCAAACGTATGTTGCAAGTATGTTTGTTTGGATGTTACATATGTTTTACACATATGTTGTAAGTGTTTTATCTGGATGTTGCATATTTTAATATTTTTCATGAGTTTTCAGGTATTTTTGTAAGTGTTTCAGATGCATGTTTCAAGTGTTTCATCTATTTATATACGTATGTTGCAAATGTTTCATCTCGATGTTTCAAAAGTATAGTGGGTGTCGTATATGTTGCAATGGCTCTTGTGGTTGGCGACAGCGGCTTGGGCAGAGCTTCTGCTGCTACCTCACGAGACGTGCCTCGCCCTTTCCTCTCCCTCCCCTCCCTTCCCTTCCCTCTGTCTCGCCTCAGCGTTGGCGTTGGCGTTGGCGTTGGAGCAGGGGTCGTCGAGAGTGCTGCGTTCAGCGTGCGATGCGATATGGGGCGTGGGGTCATGGGATGCGATGCGGGGCCTCGGAGCATGGGATATGATGCAGGTGCAGGTACGAGAGCAGCGTCAGGATGAGTCTTCCGATATTATTAGGGTCTGTTTAGTTGTCCTAATGCAGTCGTCCTTCGCTCCTGTGATGCAACTTCACGGTGGCCTTGTTTAGATTGCAAGTTTTTTCACTCTTTTTCCATCACATTAAATCTTTGGACACATGTATGGAGTATTAAATGTAGATAAAAAAATAACTAATTACACAGTTCGATTGTAAATTACGAGACGAATCTTTTGAGCCTAGTTAGACTATGATTGGACAATAATTATCAAATACAAACGAAAGTGCTACAGTGCCAAATACTGATTCCTAACCCCAATCTAAACCAGGCCGGTGTTTGGTTTCCTGCACTCGTCCTTGAGCCTGTCACTGGTCATGCAGCCTAGGCGCCGGAGCCTAGCTCCCAAAAAACGGATTTGGAATCTGTTTTCTGGCAGCCTGGCTCGCATGAGCCATGTGCACGTACGCGCGAGAGAGCAGCGATGCATGTACGAGCGCAGATATAAGGCAACCAAATAGCTTCCCATTGCATCCAGGCTCTACCGAAGAAGGCAACCAAACAAGCATGGCTTGCATGGCCACATCCCGAGTAAGGTGGTGTTCAGATTTAGTGATTAAAATTTAGAAGATGTATTAAGAGAATATTGCATACTAATAAAAAAATAAATTACATAATCCATCAGTACTTCACGAGATGAATTTTTTAAGTCTAATTAATCCGTCATCAGCATATGTTTACTGTAGCACCACCTCGTCAAATCATGGACTAATTAGGCTTAAAAGATTCGTCTCGCAAATTAGTCATAAACTATGCAATTAGTTTTATAATTAGTCTATATTTAATACTTCATGTGTCCAAATATTCGATGAGACAACGACTAAAATTTAGGAGGGACAACCAAACACCACCTAATACTGGCCTGGGCGCCTAAATACGATGCAGCCCACCTGAGAAGAGAACCAAACAGAGCCTTAGCTTTGCTCTTAACAGTAGTTCATGAATTGAGCTGCTGCTGATGAACTGTCCTACCGAATTTTTTACATTTTAGCTCTTTTTTTAAGTTTTTCATAAATAGATCCTTGGCGGAAAGAATTCAAAAAATGAACCCTTAGCTCGGCGCCATTGGTGCTGGCGCCGAGCTAACACGTCTTGGTGTCAGCGTCTCTGTCGTCGAGCTCCTGGGCACGGTAGATGACATGGTAGTGAGCTCGGCACCAGTCACTCTGTCGCCGAGCTCGGCGCTAGAGTGATTGGTGCTGAGCTCATTGCCATTTAACCCTGGGCAACCTTACTGTCTGAGCGTTCTTCCTCTTCTTTCTCCTCCCTCTCGGGTTTTTTCTCTCCCCACTTCACCCTACCTCATGAATCGACATATTGAACCTTAGAAACTTTAATTTGATCCGTAGATCTTCGAGAGCAAGGTATCCTCGCTCTCCTCCTAGTTTTTTTCGCATCGATTCGGTATGTATTAGTCGGATTTTTGAACGTAATAATCGTCATCACTTAGGGTTTCATTGTATCCATCAATATATGTATTATACAACCGTAGGATGATGCCAAGGCGTGAAAAAACTAGCAAACCTAGGCGCATGTAGTTATGTTATTGGTTCATTGTTGTGCATCAAATGAAAAACCCTAGGTTTATGGTTTAATATTAACTGCTTTGGGTTCATAGAACGAAATTGGTGGTATTGTATTTATGGTTCTCATTGACATTTATTTGTGATGTTTTGATTTATGTTTGTTAAATTACATCCGTTTTGTTAGATGCAAGAAATGTTTTGGGAGGAGTTTTGGTGAAAACGGGGTCATCCTTAAGAATTATACCCCAACGTGTCTAGCAAAGATGCCCCCGTCCCTCCTGACCTCCCTGTCCCTAACTATGACTGTGGTTTCCCGGACCATGTTTTTCAATCGAAACATCCGGACACAGCGGCGCGTTGCTTCTACACATGCAGTCGTTTTAATGTAAGAAATTGTTTCCACTATTCTTTTTCTTTATTTGTGCAAGTATGCTACTAATATTTTGTTGGAATCTCGTTGTGTAGGACCATGAGAGGTGCTTTTTCTTTCAGTGGATCGATGGTGCAGACAAGTTTGATCCTAGGTACCTCCTTTTTGACAATTGGTTTAGAGGGAGACATCCATGTGAGCACTTCAAGCGATGGGTTCCACCCCCCTCCTAACCCTCCGCCAATGACGGCTAAGGAGAAGCACCTCGTCCTCTACCTTAATCCACGCTTGTTCCAACGGTAAGCTGGATCCGCAATGTAGTTCGGCCCATCATATGGAGGCCACTCTCTAGGGTCCTAGAAAGGCATGAAGGGGGGGGGGGGCTCCATGTGTGCACAAGCGTGTCGACACTGAACTCGTGAGGTATCCTCCTCTCGATATTATAGTTGTGATGCCTAACTACTGCCACCAAATGAGAACATAGAAAGTGGTACTGCCTTGGTTTACCACAAGTGCACTTGAAATCTTGGAGGACAACCACATGTATCCTCGACTCTCGGACCTCACCGTCGGACGTTGTACCACCCTATGCTCGACCTGATAAGTCACTGTGGCGTGGTCAAAGCATGTAACCTCATGTGTGCCAGCCCTTTCTCTTGCCTTCTCTAGGTGTGCCTTTGGTTTTGGAGCCCATATCTCTTCATCACTCCGCAACTGCAATGTATGAGCATGTCTATCGTTGAACCAGGCAACAAGCTTATAGAAGGTGAATTGAACGATTGCATTCACGAGCATACCACGTATCCCCAGTAGCAACTTATTGAATGACTTTGCCATGTTGCTGCACTGAAACTCATACCTCCATCCACCAGCATCGTGAGCTCTCGTCCATTTCTCCAAATCCCCCATCAAACCTATGATCCATTGTCTACCTTCTGCATTTGATGCGGTTCTGACCTGGTCCAATTTTTTCTGAAAGTACTTGTCCTCAAGCTGTCGAGCAGCCTCCTAGAACAAATCAAAGTTACCCTTCACACCATCCTTCCGGAGTAGATTCTCGACAAGGTGCCGAGTACACCAATAATGATGCAAAGGTGTATACCCATCCATCTACTCTCGCATGGCATTAAGTATGCCCTGGTGCCTATCAGATATGATGCCAACCTCCCTGCCAGGCCCAACCACGTGTATCCAGACTTGCCTCAAGAACCATCCCCAACTATCATTGTTCTCCTTCTCAACCAAAGCAAATGCCAAAGGAACCAACTTATTGTTCGTGTCACAGGATATGGCTATAAGAAGTGTGCCCTGGTATTTGCCAATCAAGAACGTACCATCAATGGAGAAGACGTGACGACACTGCCTAAAGGTGAAAGGTCCTAATATGGCTAGAGGGGGGGTGAATAGCCTATTTAAATTCTACAAATCAACTAGAACAATTTGATTAGTATGGCAAATGGTGAAATACAAACTTGCTCTAGCTCTACAAGGGTCGCAAGCCACCTATCCAACAACTCTAGTAGCAATGATCACTTGTCACACAACTTGCAATCCTACTAGCTAGAGGAACTAGAATAACAATGCAAGCTCTCAATTCTAATTATACTAAAGAGCTTGCTACAATTAGTTTGCAAGAATGTGAGTGAGTGAGTAGGATGATTATACCGCCGTGTAGACGAATAAATCAATCACAAGATGAAGATTATGCCAATCACCGGGAGAATACAAATGACAAGAGACAACCGATTTTCTCCCGAGGTTCACGTGCTTGCCAACACGCTAGTTCCTGTTGTGTCGACCAACACTTGGTGGTTCGGCGACTAAGAGGTGTTTCACAAACCTCGTCCACACAATTGGACACCGTAAGAACCTACTCATAAGTGAGGTAACTCAATGACACGAGCAATTCACTAGAGTTACCTTTTGGCACTCCGCCAGGGAAGGTACTGTAACAGAACCAACCAATTATACGAGATTAAGTAAGGAAATCTTCCGCCGAAGCAGATAATTTAGCAAACTTAAGCCCGTATAACCCGGTAGTTCGTGAAACCATGAAGGATTTCAAACCAATCGACATACAAACCAAGATCGTACAAGTTTAGCAATCACCGTCACATGTTACATAAAGTTCGCGATGACAGTTGGATACATTAGAGTTTAGAACATAAAGTTATTACAACCCAAGTTCAAACTGAAATAGCGGAAGCAAATAGTTTTAAAGCCACACACACGCTTTTGGTTCAGATACAGTGCCAGTAGGTAGTCATCTCCAACAAAAGCATCAGATGAGAGATACGGAGTGACCATTGCCCTTGGTCCTAGTTGTCGCCCATCGCCGGGTATAGACGGTTAATGCAATAGCCGTAGTACATTTGACCATCTGCAACAACAATGGGAACAACGCCCTGAGTACGAGAAGGTACTCAGCTAGACTTACCCGTCTTAAACTAAAATAAAGTGACACCAAGGATTATGCAAGGCTTTCTTTAGTGGGCTAGCTGACTCGTTTGCGAAAAGCATAAGCTATCATGAAGAAACCATTTAAAGTACTTTGCATCATCTTAATTATGACCTATCCATCTAGGTAAGCACCTATACTATAGCAATCACTTGATTAACCAATAACATCCAGTTACCAACTTAGATTTAGCATCTCCCATACCATCCAGATAACCATCAGTGTTCCATCATAATTACTACGATGTTGTAGCTCGAGTCAAGTGCTCACTATCTAGGAGCGATGGCGATTCGAATCGATTCCTAACCAGCTAGTGATTTATTCCTCACACAAACCACACTCACCGATTAAGTGAGCTACAGATCACTATTGATACTTTCCAAGTAGCCGCGGGATAACAGTCATGGACCGCACTACCCAGGGACCGCCCGACAGCCAGGACGCACCTTAGGCTCACTCTTCGCGTCCCCGTCATACCCCCTTCAGCACCAGTCTGCCAATCCGAGTTTATCCCGGCTCGAATAGTGTCACTAGCTTCGCGGTCGAAAGGTACTTTATTCGGCCAGCTAAATGTGAGGCATACGTTCAACATGACAAGAGGGACGAGCAACGATCGGTCCTTAATCGACACAGACAGAAAACTAACAGCACCTCAGAACCCTATCTGGTTGCCTCCAACTTTTCCGTCCGGTCTCCAATTATCCATCACACATGGTTAATTCCAGGATATCATTCTTTCCATAGCTAAATTCTTCCAGTAACCTCCTATAAAATGTACGTGACCGGAAATCACTGATCGCTACCGGTCTAAGCAAGGCTAAGTAGTTATTCGATCCTGACCTAACAGGGTAAAAAGGTAATAAGGTAGGCAAGGATAGTAATAAATGCATCAACAGTTTCAATCAACTCCAACTTAATGCAATAATATATAAACTCATATATAGAAAGAATTGTTTTTATAAAGTAGGAGACTTAGAATACTCTGGGGCTTGCCTCGTTCGAACGAACTAGGTTGATGATCCACGCACTCGGGCAAGTCCTATCCTTGCTCCTCTTCCTCTGGCACCTCCTGTGCCTGAATTTCTTATGGATCTGTCCTGGTCTGCTCTTCCTGAACTGCTACTAGCAACTCCTCCTATGATCCTATATGATGCAGATGTATAAGTGCTCATACATAGGTGCATCGGAGAGATGATATGTAATGATCATGATGCATGGAATGTAGATGAACATGTTTAACTTTATTGGACATCGTAGAAGTAAAGCTCTTATACAAGGTAGCCAACATCATCCAAGAACATGTACTACTATACTACTACTACAACCACTGTACTAACATGCCAAGTCACCATAGCAAGCTAAGATGCTTCAAAGATACACCAAAGCAAACATTATTAACTAAACATGCATTAAAAAGGTTAATTAAACCCTAATTGAAACTAGGTTTGAACAGCAACACCTATTTTGGTAGTACAAAAAAATCTGAGAAAATTACAGTAGCATAGTACTACTCTAAGTAGACTACCATAAAATTTTGATGGCATTTGGATAAGTAAAATAGCCTACACAAAAATGACAAGCTATGGCATAAATATGAGCATGAAAATACTTTGTATTATGAAAAGTATCAAACAACAGATTTAATATTTTTCCTATGTTCTACACAGTAAACAATCACTGCACAAAAATTATCATACACATGTTTTATACAATTTTTGCTCTCTATCAAAATAACAAAAAAATCATCAATTAAAGGCACTTGAACTACACATCAATATTCCTCTATAGAACATGCATGACATATATTTTTCCTACAAAGTACATCACTAAAGGAGATTAACAAAACTAGAACCATATTTTTCTGATAATTATTCTATTTACTAGACATTTTCTAAGATAACAGCAAATACAAGAATTAAATAAAACCCTATACAAAAGTATCACAAAAACCACATGCAATATTTTTCTACTGTAGATCTAAGAATAAGAAGCATATAGAAATTTGTTTCACCAAAATTGGGGCACCACAGCAGCAACTATGTATTTTAGAATCCTTTAAAAGCATTTTCCAGAAATCTTTTTCTTTTAAAACGAAAATCCAGCCGTTGAAAACGCTGGGTGCACCCGGTGCAGTGCACCCAGGTTCACGCCGAGGTGCTGACAGCGGGCCCCCACGGGTCAGCCGGCCCCAACTGCCAGCCACCCGCTGCAGGGGAGGCAGCGCTGACCGGCGAGGTGGCCGGCGACGAGGTCACCACCCACGTGACCACCGGGCCAAGGCGGACCTACCGGTGCATCTATCGGGGCCAGAGGAGCTCGGGAAGCCGGCCGCTGCCGTGCATGGCGGAGCGGTGGCGCGGGTCGTCGCCGGTGGGGCGTCCCCGGCCACGGCACAGTGAGTGGAGGCGCTCGGAAGCCTCAGTGACGTGGTGTGGTGCTCGTGCGCGAGAAAAGAGAGCGGGATGCGAAGCGGAGAGGAGATGTCCATGGAGCGGAGCACTCCGGCGAGGGATTCCTGAGGAAGGGAAGCTTCCCATGACTTACCGAGGCGAGCACGGGGTGCGCGAGGTGGAGGAGGAGCTCAGGGCGAGATGGAGTGGTCGACGGCGAGCTTTAGTGGCTGGACGAGCCAACTCCAGTGAGGGAGCGGGCGCGTGCGGTGGCAGACGGCCATTGCACTGCTGCTGCTGAGCGAGAGGCAGGGGGACAAGGCAGCAAGTGAGAGGAGCATGGGGTGGAGCGCGCGTCTAGTCGGCTCTTGAGCCGAGCGCTGGTCGGAGCATCGCCCTTTGCCGCTGGTGTACGGACGCCGCGTGGCGGCCGGGCAGGCGGGGAAGGCGGGCGCGGCGCGTCCGCGCGCGGGAGCAACACGGCGTGGGCCTAGGCCGGCGAAGCGACGCTGGGCCAGACGCGGGGCGTGGCACGGCGTGGGAGCACGCGGGCCAAATCCGCGAGCGGGCCAGAAGGGAGGCGGCGGCCTATTAAGTGAAAATGTGATCTTTCCTTTTTATTTTCTTCCCCAAATTCATTCAAATGAATTTTTAAACCTTTTCAAAGTAATTTCAAAAGTTGGACCCAAAATAAAAGTTGTTCAGAAAAATATACTCTACAACTTTGCCAAAAGGAGTAAGGTCAAAACCCAATTAGATTTTGAACTATAGATTTAATGTTAATTTAAATCAAAAACCCTATTTTAGAAGATTATTTTTAAAAGCAAAATTTGAGAAAACTTTGAATATACACCTTGCTCCAAATTGCATCCTAATTACTTCTAAGTGGTCTAAGTGATCAACCAAGGTACACACATGGCAAAACAAACATAACATCCAATCTATTAAAACAGAACTATGCAACATACATGTTTCATTAGTATGTTTCAATTCTATATTTCATGTCATGCTTATGAATGCATAATAATGATTATGCTCATGATTTGCAAAATGTTAATGCATGCTTAACACCGAGGTGTTATAGGTACAACTCCCCTCACAATCACCGAAGGCGGCCACGAACAATTACCAACTCGTGCTGATCCTCCACCGCTGCACCAAGCCGTTGAGGTGGTGGCAACCACCAAGAGTAACAAGCGAAATCCACAGCGCAACACAAAAACTAAGTGCCTCTAGATGCAATCAATCAAGCAATGCACTTGGATTCTCTCCCAATCTTATAAAGATGATGGATCAATGATGGAGATGAGTGAGAGTGCTTTGGTTAAGCTGACAAGGTTGCTATATCAATGCAAATGTGCAAGAGAGTGAGCTTGAGCCGGCCATGGGGTTAAATAGAAGCCCCCACAAAATAGAGCCGTTGTACCCTTCACTGAGAACTGGTCGGGGTGACCGGATGCTTTGGTCCTACTAACCGGACGCATGCCTCAGCGTCCGGTCGCCCGATGGCGGCCACGTGTCATCCTGTGTTCAATAGGAGTCGTCTGATCTCAACAGTCATGACATGACCGGACACTCTGTCATAAGTGACCGAACACCGAACACCCAGAGTCTGGTCATTTCCAATAAGCTCCCAAAGACGGCAAAACTTGACCGGACGCGTCTAGTCGACCTTGACCGGACACATCCAACGTCCGGTCAGTTACCCTGACATCTGTGCAGCTACGTCAGCTCTGACCGGACACATCCTTCCAGTGTCCGATTAGTCAGAGGCCCAGCGTCCGGTCACATGACCGACGCCAGGTCATTACTGCCACGCTTGACTGGACGCGCCGGTCCCCCCGAGACCAGCATCCGGTCAGTTGTAAAACAACAAGACTGACTCTCTATCATCTCTATCTCCTTCACCCTTGCTCGAATGTGCCAACCACCAAGTGTATCACCTTGTGCACATGTGTTAGCATATTTTCACAAATATTTTCAAGGGTGTTAGTACTCCACTAGATCCTAAATGCATATGCAATGAATTAGAGCATCTAGTGGCACTTTGATAACCGCATTTTGATACTAGTTTCACTCCTCTTAATAGTACGACTATCTATCCTAAATGTGATCACACTCACTAAGTGTCTTGATCACTAAAACAAAATGGCTCCTATATTTTATACCTTTGCCTTGAGCCTTTTGTTTTTCTCTTTCTTCTTTTCTAAGTTCAAGCCTTTGATCATAACCATGCCATCACCATTGTCATGATCTTCATCATTGCTTCATCACTTGGAATAGTGCTACCTATCTCATGATTACTATGATAAACTAGGTTAGCACTTAGGGTTTCATCAATTAACCAAAACCAAACTAGAGCTTTCAAAAGGCCTCGACACACTAAGGGAAGCACCAGAAGGCACGAAAGAATATCTGCCTCCCATCCTTCCATGCATTAGGTTTTGGGATGTACTCATAATGCATACCTGGATTCACTGCTTTGATTGCATTGAAAAGAACCGGCAGCTGCTCATAGCCATCCTCCCAGTCCCCATATATCATTTTCCACGCTCACTGCTTAGCCCTCCATGCTTTACCATAAGTTATCACATATCCTCCATACAACGCCTCAACGGTCCTGATAATTGTCCTCACCTTCATGTTGGGTTCTCCCTGCAAAATTCCCATCAACCGCTTGGCAATGAGGGTAGATGTCAACTGCCGATGCCTCAGTGTCAGCTCATAGTCAGCATAATTGTGTGGCCCAACAACTATTGTGATCTTCCATTTTCTGGTTACCTGTTGCTTCCTTGCACAAACTCTCCATGGACAATGTTCTTTGTCACACACAACTATGTAACGATGCTCCGTATATGAATGCAATACCCTGTAAGGCCTCTTTCGTATCACTGCAAAAGCCTGCAACCACCTCTTCAAAGCAGTGAGGTCATTGAACACCCTCCCATTCTCAATTACCATGTAAGGACTGGCCTCAGGAGCTTCTAGGAGCTTATCATCACGTCCTTCTACAAACGTCTGATCGGAATGAGCAAGATCGCTGAACTCGTGAACTCTAGGATCACGGCGGTCGGGAAAGATACGCCTCATCATCTCAACATCACTCTCCATCAGCTCTCCAACAGGGCGATCATCATCAGAATCAAGAGCCCTAGCCATCTCATATGGCTCCGAATCATGCATAATTTCAACACTATTGGAGCCACGGAATCCATCTTCAAAGTGCACTTGCGCAGCAACAGGGGGCACATCTACATTCTCAGGAATGTCTCCTACAACATCAGTAGAGAAATGAGGAAAGAATAAAAGAAATAGATGTAAGGAATGGGGTAAGCTCCCAAAAACCATGCAGTTAAGACACTTACTCGGATGATTCTGTGTCAAAGGGATCTCATAAGGAGGATCTACCACAGAAACATGAGTCTGACAACCATCTCCAACTATCGCATTGGGTGCAGATTGAGCATCGGGAACCGTAGGTGCAATCTGTACATGCAGATAAGGTTCTGGAACGGGAGGGTCGATGTTTGCCTGATGATTCATTGCTGGGGTAAACCCATGAGGGATGGGATCAACTAACATCCGATGCACAACCACGTCCAAACATTGTAGATAGCTCTTTATAGCCGATCTCACATAGTTCTCCCACTGATCCGCACAACCAATTGAGATCATTCGCCTGAATATGTTGGGAGGAGAACCTAGGTGCAGTACACCATCAACTGCAATGCCATCATCTCTAAGGCAATGCAGCTCCTCCCGAGCCCTTGCAACTATCTCACTAAATGAAGGCCTATCATTGAATAGCACAGGCACGCTTTGTATGTCAACAAACTCAACATATCCATAGCGATCATTTTCAACGGTGCCTCCATGATATATGGTGACTAGGTTGTCCATCTAGTTCAAACACGTAACGAAACGCATGTCATTTAGTCCAAATTAGACGATAGATAGTACCTTACAAGTATTTTCTAACTACAAACTAAGTAAATAAGATAATAACTACGTATATATATACAGTATACTCACTAAATAGCTAGATCATATGTAGTTAACTAAATATGTAACTACATATCTAAGTAGCTATCTAACTATATCTATGTACCTATGTATCTATGTTTCTATCTATCGACATATATATCTCACTAGATCACTAACTAAATCAACTACCTGAGTCATCACATTAACTTGTAAATAACAAATATCAACTAAGTAGGTACATTGCATATTCATAATTTTTACCTTTTCCAACGACTGATCCGCGAACGTCGACGGAGTTGCAGCGGACGATGGGCGAGGGTCAGGCCGACGATCCGGGTTGACGGTGGTACGGTCGGCCGCTGCAGGTGGCGGGGTCGGCGGTGGTGCGCGACGGGCACGGGATGCCCTGGGCTCCGTGTGGCGAGTCTGGCTCGACGGGCGCGGGAGGCACGGCGGCCGCGGTCGAGGCCGGCAGTGGAGGCCAAGACGAGGCTAAGGCGAGGCCGGCGGTGGAGGGCGGAGGAGGGCCGCTGGCCGCGGCGTGGGCGGCCAGCAACGGGCAACGGCGTGGCCGCGGGGCGCGGCGTGGGGCGGCCACGGGGCTTGGGGCGCGCGAGCGGGCGCGGTGGCGCGGCGCGGACGAGGGTGGCCGGTGGAGGCAAGGGCGCGGGCGAGAGAGGGAGAGGAAGAGAGGCGCGGGGCCCATAGGTATTAAAGGCTCGGCGCCAGTCACTCTGGCGCCGAGCTCGGCGTCAAGATCTACGGCACCGAGCTCACTGCCATGTCATCTACCGAGCTCGGCGCCAGAGACACTGGCGCCGAGATGTGTTAGCTCGGCGCCAGCATCAATGGCGTCGAGCTAAAGATCCATTTTCTTAATTCTTTCCATCAGGGGTCTATTTATGAGAAACTTTCAAAAAAGAGCTAAAATGTAAAAAATTCGGACCGTCCTAAACCATGGCGTCTGGACGAGCCTTGCGGGCGCTAATCCTTCCGATATTCTTAGCCTTGCTCTTAGGGATTTTCCAACAATTAGCTTTTATCATTTTTCTTATATTTTAATAGAAGAGGTAGAAAAGCTAGCTCTTGATAAGAGCAAAACTCTTACACGTACTATTAAAAATTATATACTAAAAATTATTACTATTGAATAAATTGGCTTAGAGGAAGTGACTAGCTCTCCCCTAAGCAGCAGTACATGAGCTGAGCTGCTGCTGATGAACCGTCCTGCGCCATCGTCTCATCCCTGCGTAAAATTAACAACACTATAAAAAAAGGGGCATCGGTAACCGGAAAAGCCGCGCCGAGATTGTGTTTGTGTAGCCTCTCTCTTGATCTCCGCCGTGACGACTGACGAGGCCGAGGCTGATCCCTCACGACGCACTCGCACTGCCGCAGGCCGCAGCAGCCCATAGCGCCGCGCCCGGCGCCACCCCCGCTCCCTCTAGCCCCCTTTTCCCCTGGCCTGCACGCGCGTCGTTTGTAACCACCACCAACAGCCGTCCTCTCTCCTATATATCCACGGCAGCTCCCGCACTTTTCTCCTCGCGTCAGAGCCCCTGCCCACGCACGCACGCTAGTGTCAGTGGCACGCAGCCGCGCGCACCGAGGGCGGCGAGGCGACCGAGCTAGCTAGCGAGGCCAAGGCCAGGGGCAGGCGGCAATGGCGAGAGCTCGAGCCGGCGGCCTCCTCCTCCTCCTGCGCGGCGCGGCGCTGGTGACGGTGGTGGCCGTGCTGCTGGGCGGCATGGTGGGCGCCGCGAGGGCGCAGCTGCGGCAGAACTACTACGGCAGCTCGTGCCCCAGCGCGGAGTCCACGGTGCGCTCCGTCATCTCGCAGCGCCTCCAGCAGAGCTTCGCCGTCGGGCCCGGCACGCTCCGCCTCTTCTTCCACGACTGCTTCGTCAGAGTAAGGCACTAAGGCAGCTTCGGGGTATTGCCGCTTGGTCCGTGCCTGTTCGTCTCTCAGCCTGACCGAGCTTTTGCATGCCTTGTGCCGTGGGGGTATTGCATTATATTGCAGGGATGCGACGCGTCGGTGATGCTGATGTCGCCCAACGGGGACGACGAGAGCCACAGCGGCGCGGACGCGACGCTGTCGCCGGACGCCGTGGACGCCATCAACAAGGCGAAGGCGGCCGTGGAGGCGCTCCCCGGGTGTGCCGGCAAGGTCTCGTGCGCGGACATCCTCGCCATGGCCGCACGTGACGTCGTCTCCCTGGTAAACCTTCCTATCCTGCTCTTTCTTGGCTCTAGCCTGTTCCACCACCAGCCATCCTACCGGCTTCACCGCGTCACGTAGGGGGCCACACCGGTGTCAGTGTCCGCGGCCAGGCACGCACGGGCCCACGCCAAGCTTTCGCCGTGCTGGTCGGTTCAGTTCACCGTCCCGTGCATTACTACCATTCTACTAGTACGTACGTATATCCCAGTGACCTGTGAAGCTGTGTGACCCAGAGTAGTCGCGGCAAGGCCCGCCACCACGCCGGTCCGTCTGATGGCAGGCGGGCCCCGTGGTACGCACCGGCACTGTTCCAAGCCTGCGTGCCAGTGACTTTTTTTTCCTCGACGGCCGCAGCCAGCCGGTCGCGGATTCGCGGTCCCGTAGCACCGGGCGCCGGGGGGCCTGCACAGCGCGGCGCACCACCCCGATTCGCCCAGAGGGACATGTGCTGCGTGTCAGCCGCCGCTGGCCCGCGGTCCGCGGACGCGGACGCCAAGGCGGAAAGGCACCCGCGCCCCGCGCTGACGCAGTGCCTGCCTGTTGCCGCGCCGTTCCGCGTACGGGGCGAGAGCATGCGCGGGCACCGGGGCTTTGGGCAACGGCTTCGCTGGCTTGAGACAGTGACATGACATCACATGAGACATTAGAGAGTACTGTACAGTAGAATATGGATAACAGCAAAGAGTTTCCTACTAGTACGGTAGCAGCCGTGTACGTAGGCCGTGTCTGGGGTGTTCCTATTCCTAATCCTGCCCGTGACGCCCGGTGCTAGCGTAGGTGTAGGTCCGTGACGCACTGACGACGGCGAGACGCGATGTCCGCTCTTGCAAGCGTCTCGACAGAGAGGCCAGCAGGGGACAAAAATTTCCACTCCGTAGACTGTAGCCACGGGATGCGGACAATTGTATGCAGGCTATTATTATACTACCACTCATCCAGTACTCCTCTACTACAGCCGCCGCCCCCCCCCCCCCCCACCCCCCAAAAAAAAAAAAAACAGTGTCGACCATGCATGCATGCACACTACTCCTACCACACCACTACTACTAGCTACTAGTTCGGCCAAGAGCTGCTATGGTATACAGACAGAGACGAAGCTAGGAAAAAATTTATGAGAAACTAAACAACGGCAATTAGCAAGAAAAGAAGTTCAGCAAATCTCAGCCCCTCTTACTTGTACATCTACAGCTGAAATTTCAGACGACGGTTCTACGGGGCTTCGCTCGCTCGCGAGCGGTAGGAGGGGGCTGAAGCCCCCCTAGCCCCACCGCTAGCTCCGTGCCTGTATACAGACGGTACCTTCCCTGAAAGACCAGAGAAATTCACCCTGTACTTGCGTTTGCAGTTGGGCGGGCCAAACTACGCGGTGGAGCTGGGGCGGCTGGACGGCAAGACGTTCAACAGGGCCATCGTGAAGCACGTCCTCCCGGGCCCCGGCTTCAACCTGGACCAGCTCAACTCCCTCTTCGCCCAGAACGGCCTCACCCAGACGGACATGATCGCCCTCTCAGGTTCGTCTCTGCCCTGCTCACCCTGTATCTGTATTCCTCTCCACAGCGCTGTCAGGTCTAGTCCGTCGAGACCATTGGGCGTCTACGAATCCTGAGTTCACAAGACAACCTAGGCTGTCAATTAGATTAAAAAAACCAAATTAAATTAACCGTGGGAGTGAGCCTCCTCGTTACTGTTTTCTTTTGGTTGTAGCAACAGCTACCGTAACAAGGTTGGTTGATCGCAGTACGAAGCATCTTTCTCGTGCTCTCTGTGGCTCACGTGACTTTATCCTCTGTTTGCGGCACCAAGACAAAGTGGTTCGCTGTTCTATACTGCAACCGCTCTGTGCTTTTCGTAAAAAGCCAGAAAACTTTCCCCCGTCTTGTGTGATTTGGGAAAACCATCACGTACGTACACAATAGAAAAAACACGAGTGCAGAGTACTCTGTGCTGGTGCTGCAAGAAAGAGAGAGGTGAGAAGCCAACACTTTAAAGTGGTAAAGTAATCCCGCAATAACAGACGCCGGCCTACAGCTTTGCAAAAAGTTAACCCTGCTGGCTTCTGGCTCATTTCTAGGGAGGTTGGTTGATTGGTTCGTATAAACAAAGATTATTCCTTGTGAACTTTTGAGGGGTTTTAGTGTGTTGTTTACTGACCGTTGGGGTTTACATTGTTTAGGCTACCATGTTTTGGTTTTGTTTTATCTTTTGATTCGGTGTTGGGAATGATAAAAAAAACGACGTTTATAGTACATGAGAACAGGGGACACCTTTGTCTGAATGTTTTTGGTTCCTGTCAGATCCTAGTGTTTAGCAGTAGTAAAATAACCTCTTGATTCAGATTTGAACACACGAAGCCTTCTCCCCAGCGACAAAATCCAAACGAGCAGCAGTTACTTTTGACTGAACCACCCAATGTTGTCCATGCAAAGTAGGACTACTACTGCTAGACTACAAAGAATGGATGACAAGAAAAGCCAGCTCCGGTCTTTAATTCCACAGGCTTTTGAACACGAAAAATAAGACATGCATTGTGATTTGTGAGGCAATGGATCATCATGTTCTAACCCAAGCAAGCAATGCACTGCCATATACTACACTGCAGGCGCGCACACGATCGGGGTGACGCACTGCGACAAGTTCGTGCGGCGGATCTACACGTTCAAGCAGCGGCTGGCGTGGAACCCGCCGATGAACCTCGACTTCCTGCGGTCGCTGCGGCGGGTGTGCCCCATCAACTACAGCCCCACGGCGTTCGCGATGCTGGACGTCACCACGCCCAAGGTCTTCGACAACGCCTACTTCAACAACCTCCGCTACAACAAGGGCTTGCTGGCGTCCGACCAGGTGCTCTTCACCGACCGCCGATCCCGCCCCACCGTCAACCTCTTCGCCGCCAACAGCACCGCCTTCAACGAGGCATTCGTCGCTGCCATGGCAAAGCTCGGCAGGATCGGGGTCAAGACCGGCAGCGACGGCGAGATACGCCGCGTCTGCACCGCCGTCAACTAGCCGTTGTATTTCATCAGTTGATCAGTAGTAGGCTAGCTGGTTGCTGGCACTGTAGCTTGCATTGGGGGTTCCTTCCATTCGATGGCGTAGACGTGCGTGGGTTCATTTCTTCTTTCTTTTGTTTATATACGTACGTTTGGCGTTGTGGGATGGATTTTGTTAGCAATGAGATGAGATTCTTCTTCTGAGCTAGCTGCCCGATGGATAGAAATTGATGCAGATGTTCCAAATTCTGATTCTAATGGATGTTTCCATTGACATGGTTACGCCTAAGCGCGCTTGGATCAGGTCAAATGCATGTCTAAGTCTAATCCTTTCTAGGATATGTACTCCAATTGAATCAGTTCGTTCTGTTCGATGGGATTATACTATTGGAGTGGGATTAAAAAAAATAAGGGAAGTAGGTCCCGTTCATTCCCTCTAATCCTCTTAGGAACAGGATTGACTGAACAAGCTTTACACGTGCAAAAGTTTCACTGGTAGTTGGTTGTGATCCAATAACAGTAGTAGGCAACACTAGCAAATGCAGCAGTTTTTTTACCACTAGCAGAAGTAGCGGCGCATGATTCAACTCTGTACATGCTGATGGTTGCTATTCCCTTCTTCCTGAACCTCAGGCAAAATCAGCCAGTGCAACGCTGTTTCGTATTGTATAACACTTCCCCATCCTGAAAACACCAACTGCGCAGTGCTGCACTCTCTTCTCTAGCTAGTTCTCTCGCCTCATGGTCACCGTCGAAACCCACCCTCATCATGCAGGACATGGTGTTTCCCACAACAGCCACCCACCGTATATAATACTCACTCAATTCCAAATTATAAGCCGTTTTAATTTTTTTAAGAGCTCGAGTTTAACCAAAATTATAGAGAGAATTATATAAAGACTTATGACATCAAATAGAAATACTATAAAAATATAATTAATGAAGAATATAACGATAATTATTTGGTATCATAAATGTTAATATTATTTTATTATATAAATTTGGTGAAACTTGAGATGTTTTGATGGAGGAAGTATCTATTACTCCATTTATTTTAAATTATAAACTATTGATTTTCTAGATATATATCTCTCGCTATTTATATACGCCCAGTACTGTCGGAGTTATAATCTCCCGGGTGTCTCAAGGCACCGATTAATTAGCAGGCCGAGCGGCCCACGACACATCAGCTAGCAAAGGCCCGAACGACCGAGGCCCAGCTAAGCTAAGCACAACAGGCCTAACGCCAAGGCTAGGGTCAGCCGCGACCCCTCCTTCTGCCTTAGCCGCATGACACGCGAGAGACTCATGACCTCTCCGTCGTCCTGACCCTAGGGAGGAACGGGGAGAGGTCAAGCACAGCCAAACGTGCCCGCTCTGACAAGAGTAGGCACGCCACATTGACCCCGCAAGGATCGAGGGGACAACAGTCACCTCGGTCCGGTCAGACGTCATCCTTGCGCCACGCAGCACGGACAAAGACAACACCGCACGGCGGTAGCTGTCAGTACGGCGATCCACCGTTCAAATACGGACCAACAAGACACATGTACAATTCTACCCACTATGGGATGGGATACACGATGGAGGCCTTGACTTAGAGGCCATCCAGATCGGCGGGAGCCACGACCCGATGCTCGAGATCATGGCCTTCAGCTCCACAAGCTAACTGGGTGATCGACGACCTGAGGGCGGGCTACCAACTCCTGTACCACGTCCTAGGAAACCAGGAGGCGATAATGAAGACCACGGCGGAGACCACGTCACATAGGACGGTAGGTGAACCACCATCGTGCCTACAGTGCCGCCACGACCGACACAGTAGCACCACGTCACACCATGCCACATCGTGGCCACAGGACGGTGACGACAACCACACCCAGACGTGCTGTGGTAGAACCTCCTAAATTATAGGGCCCACATGCACCTGTCACTGTCCGACGACCTTTGACATCTATGCATATGTTTCCGTTAACTTAAGAAGACTGTCGGGTGTCCTCGGGGAACCCCAAATCATCCACGATTTCCGAGCAGGATCACATTACAGAGTCATTGCAGTATTACAACATTTATTCAAATATCTACACCAGAGTAAAAACAGTGGAAGTCTTACAATAACATAATTTACAAAACAGTAGTTTTAAACCTCACAACTAAGTTCGATGATTATTACACAACGAAATAGTGGAGTGGCATTATAATATTATACAAAACACACAATGAAACTGCCCTGCCCAAGGGCCACACATTTACTTCTCATCGTCATCACAAGGAACAACCGTCATGCAGCACGATCCAAAACAGATCTGCTCATGAGCCTCACCCGCAACAAGGGTCAACGAACCCTGAGTACAAAAGTACTCAACAAGACTTAACCGAAATAAAACTGATAGAACTCAGGAATGCAGGCTCTAGGATTCAAGGTATGGCTTTAACAATAATCAAAGTTCTTTTGCGTAAAAGCTCTTTAACAAAATTCTTTACTTCAAAGGTAAAACTTTATAAGTAACACATATGAATCTGCCATGATCCGTAATGAGATCATGAACTTCATATCAATCTCTTTCTCAAACCTTATTCAAGTTCCAGTTATTAAACTACGATGATGAACAGAGAAGTGAGTCTCCATAACCGAGGAGCAACGACGATTCGAACCGATTATGACCCAGCTGGGGATTCCAGACCACACGACATATGCAGGTCCCCGACCTACATATATCAACCTACTCTCGGATCCTCTAAAATAAGAACGGGTCCACACCACCCGAGAATACAGTACTCCACCAATCCAGCCCGTTGCCACGTGGGTACACGCTATTCCCGCCATCTCTCCACTCCTAGTGCGTGAGTAGCCATTCTCGTAATAGAATCGCCAAGTTAAGGCTTACCAGAGTATGTGGTTAGTACTACAAAGTCTCACCACACACAGTTCAACAATGGTATGGACCTTAACCGACATAGATGGAAAGAATCCGCTCACAAGACCTCCATGTCTTGTGGCTCACACACACTGAGTCCGTCTGGTCTAGATTTATTACTCCACATGCTCATATCACATGATAACATAAGTAACCAAAGATCCATTTGAAACTTGCAGGTGACAGGTAATCACCCTACTTTCATCGTTCTAAGCATAGCTAAGCATAACTAGGCATATACGAATTAAAACTGGTAACAAGGTAGATATGGAAAAACAAGGTTGGTAATGCACCAATTAGGTTTGCACTCAACTCCTAATCACTTAATGCAGTAAAGAAAAGCAAAAGCGAAATCAATTTGTAAATCACAAGGTAGGTTAAATGCATCCGGGGCTTGCCTTCGTTGATGGAAAAGTCCGATTCCTGCGATGTTCCACAAGTATTCGATCCGACCTCAACAGATGGACTAACTTCCTCAGCAACTTGGTTAACTATCACGTGTTCACCTTCGTTCACTACACGTAGTAGCAATACCATGTTTAACATGATGCAGAATACGAAACATGGTGCTTGATGATGGATGCAAAAGTTAACAACTGGAATACAACTTTCCTTCGCGGTATAGTTACAAGTCAAACTAATTAAACCTTTCCAGAATACTAACATCAATTGCCAAATATCATTACCAACTAATGACCCAAGGACATCACTCAATCAAAAATTCAAACAAAACCTAAATTGCTAAAGGTTACTATTTGCTTTTATGAATTAATTAACTAATTAAGAATTATGAAATAAATCAACTTGTTCCAATTGACCTCAAAATTTTTGTAAATGTTTATCACATGATAACTAAGTGGCAAAACAATTTTCATAATTTTTAGATAAATAAATAAGCTTAGAAAAATCATGGAAATTGATTTATTAATTAATTGAGCAATTTTCATCACATTTAAAAGTACTAAAAAACATTATTTCATATTTTTCTTAAATACTATACATCACAGAGAAGTCACACAAAACTTTTCATAATTTTTGGAGCTCTAAATAAATCTACACAAAAATAACAAATTACATCACTATTCATTCAAATCTGAAAATAGAAAAAAAATTCCATTTGAATGCTGAGTCACTGACAAAGGGACCCCACTTGTCATCCCCAACCTTTGACGTTGACCACGGTGGCGACGGTTCTGACCGGCGATAACTCGCCGACGATGAGGTTACCGGCGAAGGCGAACGCACCAACGTGCTCCCCACGACTATGCGCACCTACAGACGTCCTTAGTCGCACTGATTACGGCTCTACCCTAACTCAACGCCGGCCATGGCGGACGTGGTGGCATGGCTGTGCTACGCTGGCGACAGGAGCCCGGTAGCGATTGAACAAAGTGCACGAGAAGTATCAGCAGCTCACCCCGAATACGTTGGAGCAAAGACCAAGACCGGAGGAGCAACGGAGAGGTGGGTCGACGTTCCGAGCAGGCACGGCGGAGCAGACCGTCGTCGGTGGCGATGCTCCGGTAGCTGTGGTGGTCAAAATGAGAAATCAATGGGTCATAGAGTACCACGGCATCGTGGCGAAGCTGAAGCAAGACTCAGCAGGGGCAGAGGCGCACCGTGGAGCTCTGGCCACGGCGAGGCGAACGCGACGGCGACGCTGCCGGCCACGAGGAAGAAGAGCGCGCATAGCAATTTCCCGACGAAATCAAGCTAAATTGGTGGGTTGGCTGGGCGCGTAAGGATAAGGCGGAGCTGTAGCAAGATTTTGCGGTGACTGGAATGCGCTGAGACAACGGCACAAGCTCACCGGAGATGGACGGTGGCGACGGAAGAAAACAGAGGAAGAGAGCGGGGCAAACGGCGACGGCCAAGGCTAAATAGAGCGGCTCAGAAGCGCAAGGAAGCTACGCTGTGGCCTTCACCGCGCCAGTGCGACGCCAAAGACGGCCACGACCGCGCCTGGAAGCAAACCGAAGGTCGTCGGCGGTGTAGCTAAGGCGGTGAACACTGTTCATCAATATTACAGAATTGCCATTCATTTTCAAATTCAAATTACTCCCAAATTTGTATAACAACTCAAAAATCTCCAAAAATAAAAGTTGTTCAAAATCAAAAGTTCTACAACTTTACTTTTATAACCAACCCCTAATTCAGTCTACATTTTGAAATGAACTTTTGAATTCAAATAGGGAATATTTAACGAATTACGCCTTTTTGAATTACTCCAAATTTTTCATAACAACTTTGAAAACTCCAAAAACAAACTTTGTATAACTTGACAAGCTCTACACTTTTGCTTTTGGGCTCAACCCCAAAATATGCTTAGATTTTTAAATGAGTTTTCAGGGTAGGATTTAAATACTGAAAATCAGGGTTTTCATGAAAATTCAAATCCAAACCAAATTTTGACTTGATTCAAACAATTCAATTCAACACTCATAACACAAATGTAAACTTGTTTTAGTGAATGTATATCAAAGTTTGCAATATGACCAAATGCCTTGCAATGCATATGATGACATGTCCCGTTTTTAATATTTAAACACCCGGGGTGTTACACGTGCACCACAAGATGGCGTAGCTTGCAAGCCAAGTTAGCTAGGTCCTCCCTCAGGCTCATGACCCTTTGGTCAGGAGAACCTTCTTCTTTTGTACACACCCTGGCCCCGAACTCTATATAAGGGTAGCCAAGGCACCCATCTTGGGGATCTGACTCTCATTCACTCATTCTTACATCGTAGAAGAGCTCCTGAAGCTTCCCTTTAGGCAGCCCGTCTCCTAGCTCTAGCTCTCCTACCTCTTCCACCATTCTTGCACCCCCAATTGTAAGAACTTTATAGCATTTAGGTGAGGAACACGCACTCAATCATCTTTGAGACTGGACTTAGGGCTCCGGCCTAAACCAGTATAAATCCTCATGTCTTTTGGATGCTACCATCGTCTTTCTACAGCAGTGCGACAATCGTATAAATTCACTAGTCTGGTTTATAAAACACCAATAGTTGGCGCACCAGGTAGGGGACAGTCGCGTACTCTCGTTGTTGAGAAGGAAGAGATGGTTCCCTGCACCTACATCGGACTTGCTCTTGGCGTGGCCCCCGGCGGCCGCATCTGCTTCAGAAGCCTCGAGTTCGCGACATCAATGGACCAGCTCCCGTTGATGGTCTTATCCCCGATCAAGGTCTGCGCTTTGAGGACTTGGACTTCATAGCCGACCACCTGGGTCAGGTGCGGCTTAGTGAAGAGAATGCGGATCCACCACACATCTCGATGCTTGATCATAGACCGGCCCACGCTGGTCCCACGATCATGGACTCTGATGCGCTAGCATGCATAGATCAGCCGACACATTTTCTACATGTTGGCGGACGCTTTCGCCTAGCTCTCTAGGAGCAGGTCCCTACCGCCAGAGGCCAAATTCTAGAACCCCAACACCACACTACCCTCCAAAATGAGGGACGCGATTGCACTCTTCGAGCAAGAGCTGGCCAAGCACAACGGCCATACGATGACGCTAGCATCCTCCAGGTTTATGGGGATGATGGTACAAGATCCGAAGTCTATCTAGGGTCTCTTGCTGGTGACCCTCGAGGGTATGGAGTCCGAGTTTGATTTTGAAGGGAGCTACCATCCGTTGAGGGAATGCAACATGTTGCACCTCTCGAAGGATTGGGTAGTGCCGACGAGAGACGCAAAGGATAACGCTTATCCAATTCTATGCACCCCCAGAGAACAGGCAGTGTATGACAAGGAATGCCTAGAATAAGCCAGGGCCCATGAAGCCGATCAGGCCAACGAGTGCTATGATGATGGATGCCCTACCCCGCAACACCTTGATGCCAAGGGAGCACGGGCGCGCCGTGTGTATGATCAAATCCAGCAAGGCAAGAGGGAGACGCTCGTCTTCCCTTGAGCCAGCTAGAATGTCGCGATAGCTTCCATGATCATGCAGATGCCCCCTGAACCCTCGACCAACAAGGGAAAGCACATCCATCAAGTGCTACGAGACCTGCTAGAAACCGTAGCGATACAGTAGACTCAAAGCTCTGCGGAGAGGCGGCATCCCAAGGCCAGCCTCGTACATATCTCCTCAGCGTGTGGCACCCCCGAGGAAATTTCTAGGATCTCAAAGCCTACAAACAAAAAGTGGGAGAGACTCTACGCGAGTACATCCATCGCTTTTCCAAGCAGTGCAATGAGCTTCTCGATATTGCGGATGCGGATGTGATCGGAGCGTTCATCTCCAGCATGACCAACGAAGCACTCATTCACGATCTCGAACGCTGCAAACTACGGACAATGCGAGAGTTGCTCGACCTCACGAAAATCCACACCTCCGGTGAGGAGGCCGTTCGTGCAATCTTCTGCAAATACAAGGGTAAGGCTCAAGCCGAACCCGCGGACAAGGCTAAAGACTGCAATCGACGGGCAAAGGGCAAGAAAGATAGTTGGAGTGAAAGTGCATCTAGCCCTTTAGTGGGTTTTGGATGGTTGAATGGCAACGTGATTAAAGGTCTAACCCATTTGCTAAGTGTGGATATGTAATAGGTTATCTCACAGGTACTTAATGAAAGCCAAAATGATGCGTTGTTGTATAAAACAATCTAGTTCAAGCACAAGACAACAATGCAAATAGAATTCATGCAAATGCTTATTTATTGTGGGATTTCCATGTTCTATGTGAAAGCAAGTTCGTAAGAATTAATTAATGAGACATGAGGGATTGCATATGGAATGGTCTCATATTTGAAGCTAGCTAAATTGAAATGAAAAAGATAACAATACAAATGAATGGTTGATTCAACACAAGATGTGACTTGATAGCTTGAGATGGTAAAGATAGCAAGGAAAGGCTTCGAGGTACTAAGAAAGGGTGAAGGGCAAGCGACGGCTTGGTGGCCGAAGAACCTAGCTAGGGTGAAGAACGAAGTACTTGCATTTAGTTGAGGTACTAATCAAGCTACGATGGTCATATTGATGTGGAGGATCAAATCTATATTGGACAAAGTGTTTGAAGTGACTTGATGCATTTGGAGTTATTCATATTTGATGAATGGAATCAAGTCACGTGCTCAAGATGGCTATGCTCAAGTGACAAGATCAGTATCAACATGTTGGCACCCTTACTTGATGAAGATTGAAAGAGACGACATTAATTCAAAAGAGGTCAACTCAAGCGGTATAAATTTATTTTTCCTTTAATCTTGAGTTTAATAGGTATGCCGTACTATTAAGAGGGATGCATCATGTTGATAGATAATGTTTCATAAGTGCTCAAGCCAACCCATGTGAGTTTTGAGTATTTGAGAGACAAAAGACCTAATTGATTTCTTGCTGGTCTGGCAATACCGGACGTATCCGGTATTTGCCCAGCAATGGTAAAATTGTTGTTCTCGGGTTGGTTCATCGGGAGTTCCGGTAATGGTCGTGAGTTTCGACGTCTCGCGCTTTAACTAACTTGAAGAGTTCACTGTGGTGGTCATACCGGACGTGTCCGATATTCATACCGGACGTGTCCGGTATGGACGACTAGAGGCCAACGGCTAGTTTTCAAATGCCTTGAGAGTCAGGAGTTCCGACGGTCGGAAGTTCTGGCATGAGTCAGGAGTTCTGACACCTCACATACTTTAACTCAGTTACATAGTTTTCAAATATGCTGAGGGCCGGGAGTTCCGACAGTCGGGAGTTCCGGCATTCATCGGGAGTTCTGACGCCTCACAACATCACTGTAACTTAGTTACCGTTGACGCAGTGTAAGTCATACCGGACGTGTCCGATATGGCAACGGCTATAAAACGGCTAGTTTTTCCAAGAAGGTTATAAATACCCCCAAGCCTCCACCTTTGGAGGCTGCTGATTCTGCTGGTTTCTACACGTTTTTGAGCCTTGCTAACTCTCCCAAACCCTCTCTTAGTGAGTGTGTGATCCAAATAGCAAAATCCATTTGTGGGTTAAGGGAGAATTTGAAAAAGAGAGCAAGCCACCACTTGAGCACTTGTGCATATTGTCTATTTCGTGATTCGCATTTGTTACTCTTGGACTCTTCGGTCCTAGATGGTTAGGCATCGCCGGAGAGCACCCGAGAGATTGTGGTGTGCCACGAAAAGTTTGTAACGGTCGATTCTGCCGCCTCGGAATCAACTAGTGGAAGGAAGAAAAGGAGTTGGAAAAGACTCTGGCTAGAGTGACCTTCATGGTATCCTCTAGGACTGACCTTCACTAGGTCGCCCGTAGCCCCCTCAACGAAGAGTAGGACTCGCACGAGTCCGAGCTTCGGTAAAATAAATATCGTGTCTCAATTCGCATTTCATTCGATAATTGTGTTGCTCTAGCTCTTGTGCAGGTTACCTGTGTATATTATCATATCTAGTAGGTATCTGCAGTTTGGTTTGAAGATTGAAATCAAAAGGAGCAAGTTTGGGCCTGATCTGTAGAAATCGTGCATACCGGACACGTCTGGTAGTCATACCGGACACGTCCGGTATTAGAGCTCAGTACTAAAAATATTTATTCTCTGTTCTATCTTTGTATTGTAGGGTTGTAACTTCTATATATATTCTTTATATCTTGTTTACTCTATGACAAACTTGTGAGGGGTGGTACTACACTTAATTTGGAGTTTCCATTTTGGAAACTCTCTTTACTAATCGTTTCCGTATTTAAAGGTGTCAATTTTTAGAAACACCTATTCACCCCCCCCCTCTAGGCGGCACCCGTCCCTTCAATTGGTATCAGAGCAAGGTTCTCACCCAAAGCTTCACCACCATGAGAAAAGGATGTCGACGCCTATCGAGTTGGAGCCGGTGCTTCTCCAAAATGATGGTTCAAACTTTCTATCTTGGTCAATTCATGTACTCAATGCTTTTAGGGATATTAGTCCTTTTGTTGAGCATATTGTGGATGCAAGCATACCTCTTCCTATAGTTGATTGGAGCAACTACAAAAAATTATCAAAAGAGGAAGAGATATACGTGCAACTCAATGCTCAAGCTATTAATGTCATGTTGAGTATATTGAGTGTAGAGGTTCAAGATGAGGCAATCTTCAATGGACAACCACCTTCGGAGAGTGCTCATCTCATTTGGACTAGACTTTTTGATTTATATGAAAAATCCAAATGTGATGATGCACTTGAGATCGTGTCAATGGAAAGTATGTCCGTTGTGTCTTCATGCAGCGAAGAAGCCTCACAAAACCTCAAGAGCACCGAGCCAGAGCAAGAAGTGCAAGCAATGCATGACTTGCTGTCTGCTTGCACATACCGGATGTGTCCGGTATGGTATGGCCTGAGGCAGCAGACCATCAAGCAGCTATTTGCAACGATGCTCAAGCCTAGTGGAGACCAAGTGATGAGTCAACCTTAGTATCTTATGATACTCATCATTTGTGTCTCATGGCCAAGAAAAGCAAGAAAAAGAGTAACAAGAAAGATCAAGAAAAGGAGAAAGTACGAGTAGATGATCAAGATGAGAGTGATGTTGAAGTTGAAGACAACTACAACCTTGATCATCTCAACCGCAAAGACAAGTTCATCATCATGAAGATAGTTGAAAAGAATGATGAGCTTAAAGAAGAGATTAAGAAGCAAGAGCAATCACTATAAAAGCAAGAATTGTTTCTCATCTGCAAGATGGAAGAACTAAAGGCTCTAAGTGAAAGGTATGAAAAATTATCAATTGAGCATACTTTAGTTACTAACTCCTCTTCTAGTGTTTCACAACTAGAGAAGGAAAACTTTGAGCTCAAAGCAAGGCTAGATGAACTATCAAGCAAGTATATTGTGCTACAAGCAAACTATGTTCATCTAAAGTGCTCTCATGAGGAAGTAGTAGAATCAAGCATCATGCTTGAGGTAGCTCATGAGGTTGTGATGATATCGGTAAAATTTTCTCAACCTCTTACATATTCACTCACTAGTACACCATCTTAATTAAATATTTCTTGTACTAATGAGTGTGCTACTCAAGTAAGTCAATCTTCGATTGAGCTAAATCTCATAGAAAACATAGAGCTCAAAGAAGATTAAAGAAAGATGTGATTCGGTTGAAGGGTAAGGAGAAAGCACAACCTTCTCAAGATAACCGTTATAACATGGTGAAGAAGCTTGAGAAGAGTTCAAACCTTGCTTCCTCCAAAGCCCAACAAAAGAATCCCATTTCAAGTAAGGCCAACACAACCAAGAGCAAGAAACATGAAAAAAGGTTATGCTATGGTTGTGGATTATATGGACATGAGTGGGCAATGTGTCCACATAAGAGTTGGTCCGATAAGTGTGAAGTGGCTGAATAAAAGGCCTCAAACAAGTTAGCCAACCAAAAGAAAAGTGATGGACAAAGCACTTGTCTCATGAGCAAGAAATTGGGGCATCTCACATGGAAACTATGTTCATCTAAAGTGCTCTCATGAGGAAGTAGTAGAATCAAGCATCATGCTTGAGGTAGCTCATGAGGTTGTGATGACATCGGTAAAATTTTCTCAACCTCTTACACATTCACTCAGTAGTACACCATCTCAATTAAATATTTCTTGTACTAATGAGTGTGCTACTCAAGCAAGCCAATCTTCGATTGAGCTAAATCTCATAGAAAACATAGAGCTCAAAGAAGAGGTGAAAAGATTAAAGAAAGATGTGATTCGGTTGAAGGGTAAGAAGAAAGCACAACCTTCTCAAGATAACCGTGATAACATGGTGAAGAAGCTTGAGAAGGGTTCAAACCTTGCTTCCTCCAAAGCCCAACAAAAGAATCCCATTTCAAGTAAGGCCAACACAACCAAGAGCAAGAAACATGAAAAAAGGTTATGCTATGGTTGTGGATTATATGGACATGAGTGGGCAATGTGTCCACATAAGAGTTGGTCCGACAAGTGTGAAGTGGCTGAACAAAAGGCCTCAAACAAGTTGGCCAACCAAAAGAAAAGTGATGGACAAAGCGCTTGTCTCATGAGCAAGAAATTGGAGCATCCTACAAAGAAATACCCAATGTACAAAGAGTCAAGAAAGGAAGCCCAAGTTGCAACAAGAAGATGCTATGGATGCAATGAGATGGGCCACAAGGTTGATAGATGTCCATATAAGCAAAACAAGCATAGAGCAAACAAAGGTCGCATATGCTATGCTTGTAGAAGAAAGGGGCATCTAAGCTATGAATGCCCAAATGGTAACGCTCCTAAGCCGAACACATTTGTTTATGATGATAATCTTATGAAGACCACAAATAGAGTTAGCACTAGCAAGGTGATGTGTTCACCACAAACTAGTGCTAAAGCCATTTGGGTGCCTAAGCACTTATTGACTAACCGAAAAGGATCCAACAAGAGTTGGGTATCAAAGTGTGCTTAGGTTAATGATGTAGGTACTTGGTGATGAGATAAAGGCTTTGGAGTGGTTGAGCGAGCAATTTGATAATATTCACTCAATCTATCAACCAATTCTTATCATAATCTCTTATATGGTTGACCCGAAGATAATTCAATGAATATATCATATATTTCATCTGCGCCATTGGTAACAAGTGCCTAAACCTTATAGGATAGCCACATTGTTCATTTTGTGTTCAATAGTTCACAAATAGGCATATTTGTGAAATATTGAAAGTCCCTAATTGAAAAATATTTTATTTTGCCATATGATGTTTTTAATAGCTCTCCAGTAGAGCAATTCATTTGTTGAGATGCAAGTATACAATAAATAATAGAGCTAAACGAAGAATCACAAGCAACGAATTATTTGTTTCTGTCATGCACCTATCGGACGTGTCTAGTATTATTATCGGACGTGTCTGGTATGGCCAGGGACAGAAAGAAAGTATTTCTGTTCTGCGTATTCTGGACGTGTCCGGTATACCTACTGGACGTGTCCAGTATTGCAGGAACCAGAACACTAATTGGATTGCAACTGAGTCTTTAATCCATATATTTTCATATATCCTCAATTTACTCAAAAGCTTGTGGTTTATCAAATCTAAGTAGATTGTGAGCATCTCTTGAACTCAAATTTAAATATGACAAATTATTTGGTTATGGTTCAAAATAGAAAATTGACTCCCAAATTCTTAATAGAATGAAGTGTTAGTTGAAAGTCATTTAAATTACTTAAAGCGCTTATTTAGGGGGAGCTCAGTTTCTATTTTGCACCTTGTGGACTAACAAACTTATCTAGCATTATTTGTAGTCATTTGGATGAAAAATTGATTTAGTGTCTAGCATGATTATTTGGCAACTAAGGTCAACATAAAGACTATCATGCTATATATCTTCTTAGTGGTATTCTTGTGGCCTCAAGGCAAAGGTATGTCTTTACATACATGCATTGTAAGTGCATCTAAGGCCCTTTATATGTTAGAATGTGCATTTGTGTGACATAGAATAGATGTTTTTAAAAATCCAAAACTAACATGTGTAGGTGGTGTGAATTTGAAAAACTATTTGAATCTTGGTCTTTGTGACCTAGCCTTGTGATGTGATAATTATAGCTCCCCTTGATTGTTTGATTGGCTAATTACACATGACATGGCTTTCTTAAGTCCATAATCTACTATGTCTCACATTATCTCTCTCAAGTAATCAAAATCTGTATATGCCAAATAATTGGAAAAGAGAAATAATACTCATGGCATTTGGATAAGAAAAGTAATTACACCTAATTTGGATCAAGGACATACATGTTTTTAGATCAAGAAATGATAGAGAAGGGGATTGGAATTAAGTGAATGAAATTTGGAAAAAGATCAGCCAGCCCGCAAATATCGGACGTGTCCGGTATGCCTACCGGACGTTCGACCCTGATGCTCTATATCTCTTTTCTCTCCTCCAAGCCAATGCCGCCACCTCTATTCCACCATATTGGCGATCGAGTGATTCCACCATGAAAAGGAAGAGAGGGAGATTGGATCGGAGGAGATTTGCATTAAGATTGAAGACTCTGGGATTTCCAATCGTATCCTCATTCACTCTCACAAGGTACCCTAATCCCAGACCTCATCCGATCTAAGCGGTTAGGGCATGATTTTGAAATCCCTTTGGTAGAGATGCTACATTACCTATCTAGAAGCAATGCCTAGAGTTTGGATTGGATTGGTTGAAGATTGAGCCACGGACCCCGGCTAGGGTTGCTGTCCACTCATACCGAACATGTTCGGTATGCATACCGAACGTGTTCGGTATGGGACAGCAGAGCAAATTTTGCTCCATATTTCAATCCTCTCAGTGGTTGATTCTTAGGACTAAGTCTAATTGTCTATTGTGTTTTGTGAACCTTTTGACCTAGGTTAGTTAAGGTGATTACAAAGCATAGGATAATTATTCTTATTTCTATATTTCAACTAAAATAAGCTATTGTTTGGGCACGTATCTAAAATTCATTGTAAATCTTTGGATACAGGACAACATCTATGAGTGGAAGACAGGAGCCTAGGTCCAAGCATAGGCATGATCCAGCACTAGAAAAACACAAGAAGGCAAGACAAGAAATGCATCCCAGATTTAGTCAGTAGGAGCAGGGCAGCAGCAGAGGACTCTCTAGGGCTATTAGGGGTGCTCCATAGTATAAAGAGGGAGACAACAATTCTTCCTCTGATACAGATACAGAAGAGTATAGAGGGGAGCCTAGTACCAGGAAGAGGAAAAGCACTGATAGAGATTCAGATGGTGGCAGCTCAGATGATTTGCAAGAGATTGAGGAGGAGCAGACAGTACCTCTAGCTCAGCACCAGCTAGGTCAGGGTATGCACTATGGTTTACTTGAGCCACATCCACCTAGTGTACCCTCTTATGTTGCCAGAGTTGACTATCAGGGGAAAGGCATGACCAGAAGGGCCAGAGATGAAAGAAGAATTGATCCAAGGGCCTTGTCAAGGATTCAATTTGACCATTGATTTCAGATAGCCTTTCATATGGACTTCTACACCAATGTGATCCTCGCTAGGAACCCAGTGATTGCTAGGTCTAAGTGGATTGACTGGTAGTATGTCAGAGATTTGCAGAAGGCCTCCATTGATCACACTATTGCCATTTGTGAGCATATAGGGGTTTATGAGATTATGGAGTTCCAGCATGACTGGAACACAGAGGTGGTAGCTCAGTTCTATGCCACCCTGTATGTTGAGGAGGATGAGAGGCATATGCACTGGATGCTTGAGGGCCAGTGGTACAGTGTTGATTATGATGCTTTTGTAGCACTACTTGGCTTCTTAGATGATGATCTTCAGAAAGATAGGATCCACACAGAGTAGGTGTTGCCTCTAGAGTAGCTTGCCTACATGTACCCACCAGGGGGTGAGAGAGGAGCAGTGGGGAAGGTTCTAGGTCTTCACTCTACTTACAGATACCTGGACGGGATGTTCAGGAAGACCATTGATTACAATGGTGGAGATAAGGAAACATTGTAGATTACTCCAGGAACCTGCTCCACAGGATGACACCTGATGCACGACCCTTCAGTGTATTTGACTTCATTTGGTGCGAGATCAGGAGTGTCGGTGAGAGGCCCCTCAAGGGCTGTGGTTTTGCTCCCTACATCATGCACATGATTGAGCAGGTCATAGGGCATACCTTTGAGTATGACATGGTACATAAGGCCCTGAAGATTGTTGTAGACTTGCCTGAGGTTGGGGTACCTCTAGCAGGACCAGGAGGAGGAGCATCAGCACCAGAGGTAGATGCACCTATAGGTGGTGCAGCAGCGGGACGAGCTTCTCCTCTACCACATGCTCCTTCACATTCTTCTTCACACCACCACAGTCCTCCTTCTCCTATTTGCAAGATGTTCACTGCTATCTTTAGGATGTGCAAGGACATATGGACCTATCAGCAGAAGGAGAGGGAGGCTAGGAGGAAGGATACTTAGACTTTAAAGTAGATTGCTTCTAGACTTGAGCTTGATCCTCCTAGGTATCCACTATTAGATGAGGCAGCTAGTGAGCCTAAGACTGAGGAGCAGCAGTAGGGTAGGTACGACATAGAGTTTGCTGAGTTCCTTCAGCGACAGCAACAGTAGCAGTAGGCACCAGAGCCCCCTAACACTTTACCACTATAGGTCGGGTGCCTACTTACTCTCAGCCATGTCCTAGTGCTGTAGACGAGTATGCTTCAGATTGGTGGAGTGACCTCACGAGTAGTTTCTATGACCCGTCTAGTGTGGGTGGTTCTTGTCCAGCCAGTGCTACACGCTCCCATGATGAGGATGTTGGTAGAGATGAAGATGATGATGAGTGATTACAGCTTGCAGCCCCTTTGTCCTTAGTATGTCATTTTTAGACCTTTGTGGTGATAGATGACAAAGGGGGAGAGAGACTGATTAAAGCTTTAGAATATTTGTTTCATTTGCTTATCTTTGTACCTGAAGATATGTACTGCAGGCTGTAGTTTTTGTTTTTGAGAATCATTTATGGGTTGATGTATCTTGGATTTGAGATAGATTGTATCCTATGAGAGATGAGACTCATTTATGCTTTATCTATGTATCTCTTGAGACATGATCTTTATTTATATATTAGTGGCTTGTGGACTTGAAAAAATGTGTAATGAGTGCTTTGTGTGACATACATGTATTGTATTTATTTCCATAAGGACCATGCATGCTAGAATGAAAATATTTGATGTGATGCCTTTATATTTATTCTTGTGTGATATATCTTGACATATGCACCATGGTTTTACTTTGTCACACACACATGCACTCCACAGATGCAATGATTTAGGGGGAGTCTCCTATATGTTTTAGTATGTGCAATTGATATTTGAGGTCATTTCATGAATTCTAATCACAAGCACATATTAAGGGGGAGCCTCTCATAAATCATTGAACCCAAAAGTTTAAATGTTTATATTCTTTTATAAGCTTTAATCAAGTTGTCATCAATTAACAAAAAGGGGGAGATTGAAAGTGCATCTAGCCCTTTAGTGGGTTTTGGATGGTTGAATGACAGCGTGTTTAAAGGTCTAACCCATTTGCTAAGTGTGGACAGGTAATGGGTTATCTCACATGTACTTAATGAAAGCCAAAATGATGCGTTGTTGTATAAAACAATCTAGTTCAAGCACAAGACAACAATGCAAATGGAATTCATGCAAAGGCTTATTTATTGTGGGATTTCCATGTTCTATGTGAAAGCAAGCTCATAAGAATTAATTAATGAGACATGATGGATTGCATATAGAATGGTCTCATATTTGAAGCTTGCTAAATTGAAATGAAAAAGATAGCAATACAAATGAATGGTTGATTCAACACAAGATGTGACTTGATGGCTTGAGATGGTGAAGATAGCAAGGAAAGGCTTCGAGGTACTAAGCAAGGGTGAATTGAAAGCGACGGCTTGGCGGCCAAAGAACCTAGCTAGGGTGAAGAAGGAAGTACTTGCATTTAGTTGAGGTACTAATCAAGCTACGATGGTCATATTGATGTGGAGGATCAAATCTATATTGGACAAAGTGTTTGAAGTGACTTGATGCATTTGGAGCTATTCATATTTGATGAATGGAATCAAGTCATGTGCTCAAGATGGCTATGCTCAAGTGACAAGATCAATATCAACATGTTGGCACCCTTGCTTGATGAAGATTGAAAGAGACGCATTAATTCAAAAGAGGTCAACTCAAGCGGTATAAATTCATTTGTCCTTTAATCTTGAGTTTAATAGGTATGGCGTACTATTAAGAGGGATGCATCATATTGATAGATAATGTTTCATAAGTGCTCAAGCCAACCCATGTGAGTTTTGAGTATTTGAGAGACAAAAGAGCTAACTGATTTCTTGCTGGTCTGGCAATACCGGACGTGTCCGGTATTCATACCAGACGTGTCTAGTATTCATACCAGACGTGTCCGGTATTCATACCAGACGTGTCCGGTATTTGCCCAGCAATGGTGAAATTGTTGTTCTCGGGTTGGTTCATCGGGAGTTCCGGCAATAGTCGTGAGTTCTAATGTCTCGCGCTTTAACTAACTTGGAGACTTCACTGTGGTGGTCATACCGGACATGTCCGGTATGGACGACCAGAGGTCAACGGCTAGTTTTCAAATGCCTTGAGAGTCAGGAGTTTCGACGGTCGGAAGTTCCGGCATGAGTCAGGAGTTCTGACACCTCACATACTTTAACTTAGTTACATGGCTTTCAAATATGCTGAGGGTCGGGAGTTCTGACGTGAGTCGAGAGTTCCGACGGTCGGGAGTTTCGGCATTCATCGGGAGTTCCGACGCCTCACAACATCACTGTAACTTAGTTACCGTTGGCGCAGTGTAAGTCATACCAGACGTGTCCGATATGGCAACGACTATAAAACGGCTAGTTTTTCCAAGGGGGTTATAAATACTCCCAAGCCTCCACCTTTGGAGGCTACTGATTCTGCTGGTTTCTACACGTTTTTGAGCCTTGCCAACTCTCCCAAACCCTCTCTTAGTGAGTGTGTGATCCAAATAGCAAAATCCATTTGTGGGTTAAGGGAGAATTTGAAAAAGAGAGCAAGCCACCACTTAAGCACTTGTGCATATTGTCTATTTCATGATTCGCATTTGTTACTCTTGGACTCTTCGGTCCTAGACGGTTGGACGTCGCTGGAGAGCACTCGAGAGATTATAGTGTGCCACGGAAAGTTTGTAACGGTCAATTTCGCTGCCTCAGAATCAACTAGTGGAAGGACGAAAAGGAGTTGGAAAAGACACTGGCTAGAGTGACCTTTGTGGTATCCTCTAGGGCTGACCTTCGCTAGGTTAACCGCAGCCCCCTCAACGAAGAGTAGGACTCGAACGAGTCCGAACTTCGGTAAAACAAATATCGTGTCTCAATTCGCATTTCATTTGATATTTGTGTTGCTCCAGCTCTTGTGCAAGCTCTCTGTGTATATTGTCATCTCTAGTAGGTGCCTGTAGTTTGGTTTGAAGATAGAAATCAAAATGAGCAAGTTTGGGGCTGATCTGCAGAAATCGTGCATACCGGACACGTCCGGTAGTCATACCAGACACGTCCGGTATTAGAGCCCAGTACTGAAAATATTTATTCTCTGTTCTATCTTTGTATTGCAGGGTTGTAACTTCTATATATATTCTTTAAACCTTGTTTACACTGTGGCAAACTTGTAAGGGGTGGTACTACACTTAATTTGGAGTTTCCATTTTGAAAACTCTCTTTACTAATCTTTTTCACATTTAAAGGTGTCAATTTTCAGAAATGCCTATTCACCCCCCTCTAGGCGGCATCCTAGGTCCCTTCATGGAGGCGCCACGATAGTGAGTTCGTCGCTATGGTCAACCGGGTTCATAGGCAGAAGACTAGCAAGCTCAACCACGTCAGTTTCGACAAGATAGTTGAAAGGGGACCATGATGCCTAAGAGGGGAGGGGGTTGAATTAGGCAACTTAAAAGTCTAACTCTAAACTATGGCCTCTTTTTCTAACCTTAGCAAAACCTATACAAAAAAGATAAACTATCTAAATATGCAACTACGGTTTTGCTGGTGTATTGCTATCTCTACCGCAAAAGGAGTTATGCAAATAATGTAATTGCAGAAGCTAAAGAGTAAGGTAGAGATATGAAAACTCTCATCGACGACTTCGGTATTTTTACCGAGGTATCGAGAAGCGCGCAAGCTTCCCCCTAGTCCTCGTTGGAGCCCCTCGCAAGGAATCTCTCGCAAGGGCCAAGCTCCCGGTCGGGTAACTCCGTGGATAGCCCTGGGCCTTCCCCACACGCAAGTGGGTCTCCGGTGTGCCTTCCGACAAGCCTCTCCCATACCGCTCCCCGTCGTCTTCACTATCAGGCTTCTAGCCAAACCACCGCGGGCCTTGTTCCCTTCGGTACACGGTGATGGCCACACCACAAACGCGGTTGGTGTGATCTCGCAAGACTACAAGCCCCTCCGATGTACAACAATGGTGCATGTAAGCACCGAGTGGTAAGAGGTATGCAAACCTCACTAAACACTAGACCCAAACCTAGAGCAAGCGCATGAGCGGTGGTCTAATCAACCTAAGCACTTCATAAAGCACCTATGATAATCACCTAATGAATCACTAAGCACTATGCAAGTGGAGAACACTAAAATGGTGTATCAACACTCTTGGTATGTTTCCTCAGCCCCACTCTACTCAAATGGCCAGTTGGGGGGTCTATTTATAAGCCCCACTAAGGCCCCGTTCGCGTGTCCTTAAACTTGGCTTGATCCACTTTTTTCATCCGTAACAGTGTTTTCCTCTCATAAATTTCTCTAGATTCATCTAGATTCCTCCAAAATTCCTCCAAGCAAATGGGGAAAGTAGCCGTTGGGGATGAAACCGAACTTTCTGCTACTGACCGAATGCTGATCACTTCCTGACTGGATGTGTCCGGTCGTCCTGACCGTTGAAGCGCGTGCGTTGATCGGACTCTACTCAGAGTCCGGTCATCGTCTACCAGACATGACCGGTCACGCTGGCACCGCTCTAGAACCTCTCTGGACTCAATCGGAAGCTGCACTTCGTGCGTCCAGTCGTCTAGTCTGATGCGTCCGATCACGCTAAAAACACTGCCATGACAATGAATAGTGTCACCGGTGCATCTGGTCACTGCTTTGCTTTGTGTCCGGTCAGTACTGCTCAGCGTCCGGTCATAGTTGCCGACACCTGGTGTTGCCTGGCACTTGATCAGAGCGTCTAGTCACTCATAGGGCCACGTCCGGCCACCTCTGTCGGGCTCGTTTCTTCACGATCGTGTGTCCGGCTTGGTTTCAATCTTCGTGCTTGGACTTTGCTAGACCTTGTATGTCTTCTATGCATCTTCACATGTCTTTCTTGAGGTGTTGATCATCGGATCATCATGTCGCCTTCGTCCAAGTCACGTTTTGTATCCTATTGAACTACAAAACAATTACTTGCAAATTCATTAGTCCAATTTTGTTGTGTTGGTCATCAAACACCAAAATCCAAAGTAAATGGGCCTAGGGTCCATTTTCCTTACAATAGTCAAGATGCCGTGCCACAACCATGGCTATCCTGTCCAGCACACCCTCGAGGAGGCAACCGGCACGGATGCACCATCTGGGCCCACCAACAATGAGGAAAAAGAGGATGTGTATCCTAACCTAAAAGGGTGCGTCATGATCTTTAGCGGACTGGTGGCGTATGAGTCATGATGCCGGTAGAAGCTCATGGCTAGCTTCACGCCACCGAGACGCTACAGCAGGACAGCGTGGCGCGCGACTGCCCTCTCCTAGTCGTGTAGCCGCTGCCTCCCCACCACGTTGCGGAGCCACCACTGCTGCCCTGCCGCCGCTGGGCCGCTGCCCCCGGCACATCAACGAGCCTCTATTCTTTCAAGCAGCAAGGATATGTTGCGCTGAAAGCACCTATTGCAAGTGTATATTTTAAGTGTTTAGATGTTTCAGTGGTATGTTGCTACTACACAAAAACTTAACAACGATGTTTCCCAAATAGCCTCGGAGGCCGACAGCTGGCCCAGCAACCGCCTCGGTTAATATTGATTAACCGAGGAGGTTATCCTAACGCAACCGGTCACATTACAAGGCCCGCCTTGATTAATAGTGGCCTAGATAGCCCATCTAGGCTCGGTAACGGGTTCCTAGTTGTTGGGTACCATAAAAAGGGGTCCCCTAAGCGAAAACCGAAAAAATCGCTTAGACCCTGTCAAAATCAAAGCCAAGAGACAACTACTGGCTAACCCCTGCCTTGTCCGAGGCAACCGATTCTCCGCCTCGCTCGAGGCCTCGCACATAAGGCCTCGGACGGGGTATTGATTCTCTATCTCGCTTGAGGCCTCGCGCGTAAGGCCTCGGACGGGGAATCGATTCTCTGTCTCGCTCAAGGTCTCACACGTAAGGCCTCGGATGGGGAACCGATTCTCCATCTCGTTCGAGGCCTCGCACGTAAAGCCTCGGACGAGCTGCCGATTCTTCGCCTCGCTCGAGGCTGGCTCGGCAACAACCCCATTGCCTTCGCCTCAACCGACTTCCCTGACAGAACGTCATGTCGAACTAATGCGACCAACCACTCCCATGACGTCAGCCGGATGACAGCTCGACATAGCAGAGCGACTAACGAAATGGGAGTCGCATCAACACCATGCCGTCCGGGACAGGACGGGGCAGGGTTACCGGCCACTGTGCTCGGTACTATGCCCCCGATTGACGCCCGCACTGCACTGTGCTACCTAACCCCTGCTCCAGGAACAACGCGGCGTGGGGAGTCAAGTCTGGGTCACTATAGCCTCGAAATCAGTGTATAGGACCAACTGCTCCCTCCGGGCCTCGGCAATCCACTTCAGGGTCTCGACAGCCTCGGGATTCGCGCCCGCCGAGCCCCCCACGATGGCTCGGCCTCGGCACCAACTGAGCCTCAACTTTTTACACTATCAACACACATCGACCGACCCGTCATCCGCCATGCCCCGTGTCAAGCTATCACTAGAGCTCCCACATCGCACAGGATCGGGTGTGACCGGCGCGTTGCTCCGATGCATCAAGGACAGGACCGCTCCGTCGACCATACCGCCACAGTGACAAGCTATAGGGCTCAGAAACGCCACCTCCGCTCACAGGACGCCACATAGTAAACACATGTATCACCCCTGTCCCCCTTCAACTATAAAAGGGAGATACCAGGGCCATTTCTAGAGAGAGGCATAGACAGTCGTAGATGGAAGGTAGACTTAGACGCTCAGACGAACACACGCTCAACACTCTGTAATACGCACGCTTCCCCGTTGCCTGAGATCAACATCTCAAGCAATCCACACTGCTCCACGCAGAGACCTGGGACTAGCTCCCTCTCTCGCCCTGCTTATAACCCCCTACTACAAGCACTTTGGTGCAAGGAATACAAGATCAATCTCTCAGACTGGATGTAGGGCATCTATCACCTGAACTAGTATGAACCTTATGTCTCTTTGCATCACCATCCGAGATTAGGGGCACGCAGTACATTTTCACTAGTTGGTTGAGGGTCCGCCGGTCCAAAACATCGATAGTTGGCACGCCAGGTAGGGGTTTACTGCGTGTCAGCTTCGTCATCCCAACAAGTTTTGGATGGCAGACCCCGTACGACCACTGCGTCTCGGCACGGTGATCTGGTTTAGGAGCCTAGAGTTCATGTCTCTAGGATGTGAGTACGATATGTACTCCTCACACCCAGAGCCCCACCGACCGAGGACGACACTACGCATCATTAGCCTAGGCGCAGGCGGCGCTCGGGCTGCCGCTCTCGCCGCGCTTGCCAGGCGCAGCGCGAGCAGGACTGCCCTGACACCGCGCAAGCTCAGGGCAACGCACCGCGCTCTACCGATACCCCATGCCTGGCTGTTGGTACAGAGTCCCTAGTTGGGGACCTGTCTAGCTTAAGCCTGGGTAAGGGAAAAATGCCGGTGGCATGCAACGACACCCCGTCATCAAGCTCTGCCCTGCCACCTCCTGAAGAGATGACTCTGGCGGAGCAAAGCCCGATGATGGCACCATCCCCGTACCCTTTCGGGTTTGGCAATACCACCGCCGCCTATGCTTTCACCTACGCTTCCGCACACGCGGAGCCCTTAGGACGCCACCAACGCTTCGCCCCCGACCTCGACTCCACAGCCTCGACTCACACCCGCGCCGACTCCTCAGAGGAGGACAAGGCGCCAGCCGGAGCAGACTTTTTTGGGCTTCATGACCCTGAAGCTATGCGCCACTTCCTGGCCATGAGCGACTACTGCTTTGGTTACTCCAACTCTGACAATGAAGACACTTACGACCCCACTCATGAGTGTTTCCACATCGGGCTCGGGATGTCGAGAGCGAGTGATGAGAACGAGGGGGCAGGCGATGCCACACCTCCACGCATCGAGCCATCGGCAGCACGGAATGAGAACCCCGAGGAGTTTCGATGCCTTGACTTGGAGCAGCTCCACGAGCTTTAGGCTAAGGTCGAGCAAGACCGACTCCTGCTATAGCAGCTCCGAGACACTCTCGAGCAAGAGCAGCAGGGTCGCGATGATGGCGGAGCAGCCCGGTAGAGGGCTCACGACGTCAACCACCGCATCAACAACGACGAAAGGGGTGAGCAACCCCCTATCTTCAATCATGCCAGCCAGAACGTCATGGCGGCAGCAATGCTACTCCGGACGATGCCCGAGCCCTCTACCATAGAGGGGCGACGGGCTCACGGTGAGCTCCGAGACCTCCTTGAGATTGCCACGGTGCAGCCGGCCGAAAGTTCCACCTCTCGACGACGCAGAGGCGCCTCAGAACTTCCCGTGGCACCGCCTCGGCAAGACAGGGAGGCCTCGGTTCATCCTGAGCCTGCTCGAGCACTGACGACCAATAGGGCCCCCTCGGTGCACGACCGCCTCGGCGACCGACGTGAGGCGCAAGGTGACCACGATGTGGTCAGTAGGCGATGGCACCACGACAACGAGGGGCCCGCCCGAGGCTACCATCCGCACCGAGGTGGCCGCTACGATAGTGGGGAGGACCACAGTCCTTCTCCTAAGTCGCCTGGCCCTTGAGTCTTTAGCAGAGCTATCCACGCTGCTCATTTCCTGACCCGATTTCGGCAACTGGCCAACATCATGAAGTACAGCGGCGAGACCAATCCCAAACTTTGGCTGGCCGATTACCACCTGGCTTGTCAGCTCGGCAGTGCAGATGATGACCTACTCATCATCTGCAACCTCCCGTTGTTCCTGTCAGACTCAGCGCGAGCCTGGCTCGAACACCTCCCTCCCTCTTAGATCCACAACTGGCGCGACTTGGTAAGGGTCTTCATCGGGAATTTTCAAGGCACATATGTGCACCCTAGGAACTCCTGGGACCTCAAGAGTTGTCGCTAGGGGTCGAACGAGTCCCTCCGAGACTTCATCCGACGCTTCTCCAAGTAATGCACCGAGTTGCCAAGCATCGGCGACTCAGAAATTGTCCAGGCTTTTCTCTCTAGCACCACCTACCGAGACTTGGTCCGAGAGTTAGGCCAGAACATGCCAACCTCAGCGGCCACGCTCCTCGACATCGCCACCAACTTCGCCTCGGGCAAAGAGGCCATCGGGGCCATCTTCCCCAACAACGACGCCAAGGGGAAGCAGAGGGACGAGGCCCTCGGGGCCTCAGCTCCCCACCTCCTCAAGGAAAAGAAAAAGGGTCGCTAGGGGAAGCAAGAGGTCCTCGAGGCCAGTCTAGTGGCGGCCGCAGATCGCAAGAATCCCCGAGGCCCAGGGGCCCTAGGCTCTTCGACGACATGCTGAGGAAGCCCTGCCCTTACCACCAGGGCCCGGTGAAGCACACCCTCGAAGAGTGCACTATGCTCCGGCGTTACTATGCCAAGCTCGGACTCCCCAACGACGATGCCAAAAAGAGGGACACCGGCGATAGGGATGACGACAAGGACGACGGGTTCCCCGAGGTGCACAACGCCTTCATGACCTTTGGCGGGCCTTTAGCGTGCCTCACAGCACGCCAGCGAAAGAGGGAGCGCCAGGAGGTCTTCTCGGTGAAGGTGGCTACTCCCCAATACCTCAACTGGTCTCGGGAGGCGATCACCTTTGATCAGGATGACCACCCCGATTATGTCCTGAACCCAGGGCAGTACCCACTCATTGTTGACCCGATCATCGGCAACACCTGGCTCACCAAGGTGTTGATGGACGGAGGCAGCGGCCTCAACATCCTCTACGCCAACACCCTGGAGCTCCTAGAGCTCGACCAGTCGCAGCTCCGGGGTGACACCGTGCCTTTCCACAGCATCGTGCCAGGGAAACGCACATGACCCCTCGGGCACATCGACCTACCCGTCTGCTTCGATACTCCCTCCAACTACCGCAAGGAGGTCCTTACCTTTGAGGTGGTTGGGTTCAAAGGAACCTACCATGCCATCCTGGGGCGGCCGTGCTACGCCAAGTTCATGGCAGTCCCCAACTACACCTACCTCAAGCACAAGATGCTAGGCCCCAATGGCGTCATCACTGTCGAGTCCATGTACGAGCTTGCATACGACTGCGATGTCGAATGCATCGAGTACGCCAAGGCTCTCGTGGAGGCCGAGACCCTCATCATCAACCTCGACCGACTCAGTAGCGAGGCGCCTGACTCCAAGCGTCGCGCCAGGACTTTTGAGCCCACGGAGGCCATCAAGCTCGTCCTGGTCGACCCCAACAACTCCGACGACCGGGCGCTGAGGATCAGCGCCACCCTCGACATCAAATAGGAGGCCGTGCTCGTCGACTTTCTTCGCATGAATGTCAATGTATTCGCATGGAGTCCCTTGGACATGCCGGGCATACCAAGGGAGGTCGCCGAGCACGCCTTGGACATTCGAGCCAGCTCCAGACTAGTGAAGCAGCGCCTGCGCCGATTCGATGAGGAAAAGTGTAGGGCCATCGGCGAGGAGGTGCAGAAGCTTTTGGCAGCTGGGTTCATCAAGGAAGCGTCCCATTCAGAGTGGTTAGCTAATCCAGTATTAGTTAAGAAGAAAAATGGGAAGTGGAGAATGTGTGCGGACTATACTGGTTTGAATAAAGCATGTCCAAAAGTCCCTTTCCCATTACCTCGAATCAACCAAATCATTGACTCCACTGCAGGATGTGAAACCCTATCCTTCCTTGATGCGTATTCCAGTTACCATCAAATCAAGATGAAAGAGTCCGACCAGCTCACGACTTCTTTCATCACACCATTCGGCATGTACTGCTATGTGACTATGTCGTTCGGCCTCAGAAATGTAGGGGCCACATATCAGCGGTGCATGACCCATGTCTTTGGTGAGCACATCGGGCAAACCGTCGAGGCCTACGTGGATGATATTGTGGTCAAGTCCAGGAAGGCCAGTGATCTCGTTGGCGACTTGGAAATAGCCTTCAGATGCCTTAGAGAAAAGGGCAACAAGCTCAACCCCGAGAAGTGTGTCTTCGGGGTTCCCTGAGGCATGCTCTTGGGATTCATAGTCTCAGAGCGCGACATCGAGGCCAACCCGGAGAAGGTCTCGGCTGTGACCAACATGGGACCAATCCGAGACCTCAAGGGAGTACAGAGGGTTATGGGATGCCTTGTGGCCCTGAGCCACTTCATCTTGCGCCTTGGCGAAAAAGGCTTGCCTCTGTACCGCCTCTTGAGGAAATCGGAACGCGTTTCTTAGACCCCCGAGACCGAAGAAGCCCTCACCAAGCTCAAGGCATTGCTCAACAATCCTCCCATCCTAGTACTACCGGCCAAGGGCGAGGCCCTCTTACTCTACGTTGCCGCAATGACCCAAGTGGCCAGTGCGGCCATGGTGGTCGAGAGGCAGGAAGAGGGGCATGCCCTACCCATCCAATGACCTATTTACTTCATCAACAAAGTGCTCTCCGAGACCAAGACACGCTACCCCCACATCCAGAAGCTGATCTACGCCATAGTCTTGGCTCGACGCAAGCTGCATCACTACTCCGAGTCCCACCTGGTGACCATGGTGTCATCTTTCCCCCTGGGAGAGATAATCCATAACCGGGAGGGCCTCGGGTAGGATAGCCAAGTGGGCCGTCGAACTCATGGGGGAAGCCCTATCTTTTGCGCCTTGGAAAGCAATCAAATCTCAGGTCTACTGGCCAACGGCAGCTGCTGACGCCACCAAGCTCGTATGCTCCTACGAGGGATGCCAGTACTACGTGCGGCAGACACATCTCCCGACCCAAGCCCTTCAAACCATCCCCATCACATGGCCGTTCGCCATGTGGGGGCTCGACATGGTTGGGCCTCTGCAGAAGGCCCCCAGTGGCTACACTCATCTACCGATAGCAATCGATAAGTTCTCCAAGTGGATCGAGGCTCATCCGATCAATCGAATCAAGTCCGAGCAAGCGGTGCTATTCTTCACTGATATCATCCATAGGTTCGGGGTTTCGAACACCATCATCACTGACAATGGGACGTAGTTCACCGATCACAAGTTCCTGACGTTCTACGATGACCACCACATCCGTGTGGCCTGGTCGGCCGTAGGACACCCTAGGATGAACGACCAAGTAGAACGTGCCAACGGCATGATCCTACAGGGCCTCAAGCCGAGAATATACAACCGTTTGAAGAAATTTGGCAAGAAATGGCTTGCCAAACTCCCGTCGGTCATCTAGAGCCTAAGGAACACTCCGAGCCGAGCCACGGGATTCACACCGTTCTTCCTGGTCTATGGAGCCAAGGCCATCCTCCCCACTAACTTGGAGTATGGTTCCCCGAGGCTACAGGCCTACAACGAGCAATGCAACCGCACTACCCATGAAGACACCCTCGACCAACTGGAGGAAGCCTGAGACGTTGCGCTACTACATTCGGCTAAGTACCAGCAAGCCCTACGACGCTATCAAGCCCGGCGCATTCAAAGCCGAGACCTGAAGGTGGGCGACCTGGTGCTAAGATTGAGGTAGAACAACAAGGGCCGCCACAAGCTGACCCCGCCATGGGAAGGGCCGTACATCGTCGCCCAAGTGCTGAAGCCCGGGACCTACAAGCTAGCCAACGAGAAGGGCGAAATCCTCTCCAACGCTTGGAACATATAACAACTACATCGCTTTTACCCTTAAAATTTCCAAGCATTACATTGTTTCTCGAAATACAATAAAGAAGCGTTCTTTAGTTGTTCTAATTTTTTGAGAGACCCCCCGAGCCCATCGTGGGGCTCAGCGTTACGATAACACCATAAGGGCGACTCGGCTCTGCCTCTACAGAGGTACCCACTGCGGGGCTCGAACAAGACTCAGCTCTGCCTCTATAGAACCGAGCCTCCCTCGGGGGCTAGAAGGGGGGAACCCCCCCTAAGTCCTAGGCACCATTTTTTAATCGTTTTTCAAATAAATTTCCACGCCAAACTCTCTATCATGTTCTGACAAATCGATTGTAAAAAACCTAAGGACCAAAAGTCTGTCTTAGGGCCGAAAGGCCGGCTAAGCCACGAGACGACCTACGCCTCCGGGCTACGGCACTCCCTCACCACCTTTTTCCCCGAGGGGCAGCTTAGGTTCCGAGGAAGTTTTTTGCAAGTGATATGTTCAGGAACGAGACAGAGGGCAGAGGCTCGGAAATACCATAAAAATGATTAGAAAGCGTAGACGCATAAGTACTTTAAAAAAGGCCTCGATGGCCATAAACGTCATGGTACGACAATAATCCTAATCTGTTGACATGGCCCTTTTGGCCCAGGTCAAGGCTCAGGGTCTCCTACGTCAGCAGACGGCGTGGGAGGAACCACCTTCTCTTCGAACAGCTTGGCCAGCGCCGTGCCGGGGCCCTCAGCCGCCTCCATCAGCTTCATGACCTCCTCATCGGCCTCCTCGTCATCCTCAGCTAAGACGTAGCCATCACTGACGGCCTTGAGGTCGACGCCGACGTAGTGTGAGGAGACGACGGCTAGGGCGCGCTTGACACCCGTGTGCAGCACCCCTTGGAGTCGCTCGCGCACTTGGCCGCTCAACGCGATCAAGCGACTCCTAAGGGAGCTGCCCGACTCTACCCCCTCAGCCTCCAGGGCCTCGCAGACGGTACGCGCGGTGCTCTGCAGCGCGTTGTTCTCCCCGATCTCAGCATCGAGCACCACCTGCACTGCGGCAGAGGCCTCAGCTACCCAGGAGACCTCCTTCTCCAACCCTGCGCCAAAACAAGCAGGATGGGGTTAAGTGCAAAAGAAAATAAGCCAAACAGGGGTGAAGTCCTATGGGACTCACCCTTGGCTTTCTCTTTCCAACGCTGGACCTCGACCCGAGAGGCCTCGGCTTTCTCTTTCCAGCGCTGGACCTCGACCCGAGAGGCCTTAGCCACCCTGGAAGCCTCTTTCTCTAGCTCTGCATCACACCAGGGAGTTAGGGGTCGAACACAAGAAAAACAAATAAAACAAGGGGAACATGACTCACCCTCGGCCTTTTCCTTCCAAACCAGAGCCTCGGTCCGGGAGGCCTCAGCCACCTTGAGGGCCTCCGCCAGGGCGCCTTTCATCAGCAGGTGTGCACCCTGCTCCGTTCCTAGCTACCCAACGATGGCCTTGGTAGAGGCCATCGCTTCTTCAGCTTGGGACCTAAAGGTGTCCCGCTCATCGGCCACCCGGGTCAGCTCCTCCTCCAACTCCTTGATTCACGCTACCAAAGGGGTGGCCTGCTCCCAAGCCGTGGCCGCCTCGGCCTTCATATCAGCATAGCGAAGGCAGAGGTCCTCCACCTCCACGCTTCGTGCCGACAGAAGCTCGTTGGCGTTGGCGAGCAAGACCTTCTGATGCCGGAGCTGGTCCCAGACGTCCCTCTCCCGCTGGAGGAATAGCAACTTCCCGAGGGACCAGGCCTCGAGCTCTTGGACAGGCAGAACAGAGGTCATGTGCTGCGAGAAAATTCAGAAAAAGACGACACCGCACGAAAAAAGAAGACGCATACCTCGCCACCTGGGCGACGCTGGGCAGATCGTCAGCCATGACGGACATCACTGTCTGCAGTGACCATTCCGTCAGACGGCGGTATTGCTCGAAAGAGCTCTAGTGCCCCCCCTCGGCCGTGTCCTCAAGGGCGAATAGAGGCTCCCCCTTAGGGTCATCCTGGCTCCGCCACAAGACACGCGGGTGATCCCACCCGCGGGGCTCGGGTTGTACCCGCATGAGGGCCGAGCTTCCCTCACCAGAGGTCGGAGCTGGCTGCTCCACGGTGCTGCCAACTCCAGGAGCTCGAGGCCCGGTCCCTTGGGAAGTTGCTGGTCGTCCCGGCTCCACCACAAGACACGACCAAGGAACGAATGGGAGATGCTGCCAACTCCGCCAAAAAAACACTCACCTCGAACGGGGACACAACCGCTTCGGCACTGCGTCCCTCCTCTGCAACGGCGGTGGCGACGGCGGTGGCACGACCTCCATGTCCGCCGTTGCTGGCCGGCCCTCGCCGGACTCCGGCGCCCCCTCGACCCTCTACGGGGGTAGTTGCATCAGCCCCGCCGCCGCCTGCTCCACCTCTGCCATCGAGCCCACCGGGCTAACAGCGTGCTTCCCTAACACCCGTGCCTCAGGTGTGTCAGCCTCGGCCTCGGGGCGGGCCATCGCCGGCCCCGAGGCGTCCTCTCCTCCTGCTCCCAGAAATGTCGCGCTGCTCGCCGACGCCCCGAGCGCCGTCCCCCTAACATTAGGGAGATGGTCCAGGGGACCCCGCCCTACCTCGCTCTCATCATCATCGTCCGAAGAGTCCGTCGATAGTGACTGTGATGGAGACGCCTCCACCAGGAGACTGTCCTGCCTCTACTGTCGGTGGTGTTTCTCCAGCTCCTCACGCTCAAGGTTCTTCCTCTTGTGCTTCGCCTCCTCGGCGTCCTTCCGCTTCTTTTGCACCTCGGCATGCGCCTGGTTCACCGCCCGCCGCTCTGCGTCCTCAGGAACAGGCGGTGGGGAGGCTCGCATGTCCCTCATCCCCTGCGGGGACAGCAAACACAAATAAGGGAATAAGAAAACGCAGGAGCGAGGAGGCCTCGGGGGCCGCAGCGGGGCGTGACTTACCAAAGAAAGGTACCCCCATGATGGGCGCATTGCGAACGGGGTCAGACCACCGCTCCTCAGCCGCACCTCCACCGTCTCTCTCACCCGACGTAGAATCTCCTCGTCGGAGAGGGCGACGGCGGACATCCGGATGCCCTTGATCGGCTCATCCGGCGTCATGTCGAACAGGCGCCGCCGCCGAGCCATCAGCGGCAGCACCCTCCAGCGGTGGAAGGCTACTACGACCACAGCCGCCGTAAGGCCGCGGCTGCGCAGCCTCTCCAGCCCCTCTAGGAGCGGCTACAGCTTGGGCTGGTCAACCACCGGGATGCCGTACCTCCACTTCTCCGGCTGGCTCTCCACGACCCATCCGGTGTAGGGGGGAAGTCCGCCATCGTTGTTGCGGAGGTAGAACCAGCTGTTGTACCAGCGGCGATTGGACGACGCGAGCTGGGCTAGGATGTAAAGGTGTTGCCGGTCTTGGCGCACTTGGAGAGTGCAACCGCCAGCCCTCACCGCCTTCCGCATGCCCACCATGCCCGTCGGCTTGGTGGTGAACCCCGCTCGAAAGAGGTGGAGCCACAGCTCCCAGTGAGGGGCAATGCCCAGGTACCCCTCGCAGATGGCGACGAAGATGGCCGCCTGCGCGATGGAGTTGGGGTTGAAGTTGTGGAGCTCCACGCCGTAGTAGTGCGGGAGCGCCCGCATGAACCGGTTCACCGGTAGGCTGAGACCGTGCTTGTGGAAGGACACGAAGCTCACAATGTAACCATCGTGTGGCCTCGGCTCCAGCTCGCCTCCCGGAGCAATCCACTCCGGTCTGTTGGGGTCGGTAACCGGGCGGAGGAGGCCGTCGTCGACAAGCGACTGCAGCGTCTCCATGGACACGTTCGATGGACCCCAAGGGTCCGCCTGAATGATAGTAGCGCCACTGGCCATGAGTGCGGTGGAGAATGCGGCTACGGTGGTAAGGCGAGCTCTCTCCCTCTATCTCTCCCTCTCCCCCTTCTCCCTTCTTCTCCCCGACGCTCTCTATTCTTAGCAATGGCTTGAGGATAGAAAAGGTGGATTCAGGAAAGGTAAGGAGGAGAGGGGCGAGGCTCGTCACATATTTATGAGAGAAGGGGGTGAAATGGACGAGCGACAAAACTGAGGAAGTTTCCCTCAGATCTGGCATAGTTAATCTAGATCCGATTAACCCGTCCACGCACCCACCTTTTCCTCATTAATCGCGCGCACAGTAATGTCCTATCCGCTGACATCATGTCGCATCCGACCGCAGTAGCGGCAGGTGCCATTCTGTCTCCCTAAGAAACCGCCTTAAAAGGTGCACCTGCCGTTGTTAGCCGATGGGAGGGGAATATCCCGCACCCGATTCCTTTCAGATGAAGGAACTGGGCACCGAGCCCGCTACGGTTCAGGGGTTCGAAGGCTGGGCCCCCAAGGGTCTCGACAGCCGCCCTAGGACAACAGAGTTAGGAATGACTTTGGGTGAGCCCATACATGGTCGAGGCCCAAGCAAGCAAATGCTTGGGATGCCCTAAGTCATGTCCGAGACCGGCAGGGAAATCTCTGAATGGGATCCCACCGTAGGGAGGCACCGAGCCCTTGGGGCCAATCGAACGGCCCTGGGACCCACTAGAGAAGCCCTCTGGTACTTTTGGAGTGCATCTCTGGACTGCTAGCCAACCCCTATCGAATGGGGCATGGGCCTCCACTCGGACTTACCCGATAATAGCTCACCGGAAGTGTCACCGCTCGCGCCCACCGAGGGTAGCCTAGCATATTCCACCCCTCCTTCTAAACAAAAAGGATGCGTGAGGGTCGCACAAAAAAGCCAGGGAAACCCCTGATCGCCCTCTCGCTCCGTGCAGAGGCTCGGGGGCTCTTCCTGCACCCAAGCCGAGACCCAGCGACTCAAACTCGCATTCGAGGGCTCGGCAAACAACCCCTCCTTCCGAACAAAAAGGATGCGCGAGGGTCGTACAAAAAAGATAGGGAAACCCCTGATCACCCTCTTGCTCCGTGTAGAGGCTCGGGGGCTCTTCCTGCAACCAAGCCGAGACCCAGCGACTCAAACTCGCACTCGAGCGCTCGGCAAACAACCCCTCCTTCCGAACGAAAAGGATGCGTGAGGGTCGTACAAAAAAGACAGGGAAACCCCTGACCGCCCTCTCACTCCGTGCAGAGGCTCGGGGGCTCTTCCTACAACCAAGCCAAGACCCAGCGACTCAAACTCGCACTCGAGGGCTTGGCAAACAACCCCTCCTTCCGAACGAAAAGGATGCACGAGGGTCGTACAAAAAAGGCAGGGAAACCCTTGATCGTCCTCTCGCTCCATGCAGAGGCTCGGGGGCTCTTCCTACAACCAAGCCGAGACCCAGCGACTCAAACTCGCACTTGAGGGCTTGGCAAACAACCCCTCCTTCCGAACGAAAAGGATGCACGAGGGTCATACAAAAAAGGCAGGGAAACCCCTGATCGTCCTCTCGCTCCGTGCAGAGGCTCGGGGGCTCTTCCTGCAACCAAGCCGAGACCCAGCGACTCAAACTCGTACTCGAGGGCTCGACAAACAACCCCTCCTTCTAAACAAAAAGGATGCGTGAGGGTCGTACAAAAAAGATAGGGAAACCCCTGACCGCCCTCTCACTCCATGCAGAGGCTCGAGGGCTCTTCCTGCAACCAAGCCGAGACCCAGCGACTCAAACTCGCACTCGAGGGCTCGGCAAACAACCCCTCCTTCCAAATGAAAAGGACGTGTGAGGGTCGCACCAAAAAAAGACAGGGAAACTCCTGAATGCCCTCTTGCTCCGCGTAGAGGCTCGGGGGCTCTTCCTACAACCAGGTCGAAGCCTAGCAACCCAAACTCATGGGGTAAAACACGGTAAAGGGCATCGAGCCCGTTACGATCCAGGGGTTCGAAGGCTGGGCCCACGAGGGTCTCGACAGCTGCCCACAGCTGCCCTAGGACAACAGAGTCAGGGACAACTATGGGTGAGCCCGTACATGGCTGAGGCTCGAGCAAGTGATCGCTCAAGATGCCCTAAGTCGTGTCCGAGACCAGCAGGGAGGTCTCTGAATGGGATCCCACCGCAGGGAGGTGCCGAGCCCCTAGGGCCCATCGAATGGCCCTGGGACCCACTAGAGAAGCCCTCTGGTACTTTTGGAGTGCGTCTCTGGACCACCAGCCGACCCCTATCGAATGGGGCATGGGCCTCCACTCGGACTTACCCAATAATAGCTCACCGGAGGTGTCACAGCTCGCGCCCACCGAGGGTAGCCTGGCATACTCCACCCCTCCTTCTAAATGAAAAGGATGCGTGAGGGCCACACAAGAAAGTCAGGGAAACTCCTGATTGCCCTCTCACTCCGTGTAGAGGCTCGGGGGCTCTCCCTGCAACCAAGCCGAGACCCAGCGACCCAAACTCACACTCATGGGGTCGGCAAACTCAATAAAACCCCCCCGCACAACATGAGAAAAGCCCCTGAAGGAATAAATCCACTCCTCCAGGGCCCCAGGGGCTACACCCGGCGGGTAAGCTCGTGCGCACCCACCGAGGCCTCGAGTACAAAACACCATCCTACCAGGAGCTGCCACGAGCCAAGTCTCGTCAAAACCTCTACGAGAGCGCTCACACTCTCCCCAAGGCTTGGGGGCTACTGTCGGGTACCATAAAAGGGGTCCCCTAGGCGAAAACCGAAAAAATTGCTTAGACCCTGTCAAAATCAAAGCCAAGAGACAACTACTGGCTAACCCCTGCCTTGTCCGAGGCTACTGATTCTCCGCCTTGCTCGAGGCCTCGCACGTAAGGCCTCGGACGGGGAACCGATTCTCCGTCTCGTTCGAGGCCTCACATGTAAAGCCTTGGACGAGGTGCCGATTCTCTGCCTCGCTCAAGGCCAGCTCGGCAACAACCCTGTCGCCTCTGCCACGATCGACTTCCCTAACAGAACGTCACGTCCAACTAATGCGACCAACCACTCCCGTGATGCTAGCCGGACGACGGCTCGACACAGCAGAGCGACTGACGAAATGGGAGTCGCATCAACACCATGCCGTCCGGGACAGGACGAGGCAGGGGTTACCGGCCGCTGTTGTAACAACCTAAAAATCCACACACCAAAAATCCCAACTACAAAATTTTTTTTCTTCAAAACCCCATGTGATGATGAGTGACATTTGTAGGAGCTAACCCTAAGTGTTGCATTAGTCGTAATCCAACTAAACAAACTCATAAGCATAGCATGTCACTTGTTGTATATGCGTGTGTTTAAAATCCCTAACACATATATTCTTGCATGCATTTTAATTCTAAACAAGTGAGTTGCCTTTTATTGATCTTTTGTTGTGCAAATAAAAGTGACCACTTATAATTAATTTATTATGCAATAAATTAATCACCTAAGTACCACCTAAGTATGTGGGCCCCACCAACCAGCCCTAAGCTCCACCCTTAATCAAGGTGCACACTTGTACATGAAACTAAATAAATCAAACCCTAACCAAATTGGCAACAAATAAAAGAGAAAGGAAAATAAAATAGAAAAAGAATAAGAAAAAGACAAAGGAAAGAAGAGGGAGCAGCAGCAGCCCAGGCCTGCTCGGCCTTGCGAGCCAGCCCACGAAGGCAGCATGAGCACGCCCTTCACCCGATCGTAGCCATTGCCAAGCGAGACCCAGGTGTCATCACCCACCTCGGTCCCCCCTGCTTTCCCCGACCACAGGGCAGAGATGGGAGCAGGAGCTCCACGCAACCTGTCTCGGCCGCACGATCATGCCACCAACCGATCGGACGCGCTCGAAGACGCCAGCCGGATCGACCAAGTCTAACAGGGCCATGCCCGCAGCATGACCCTGCCACCCCCTCGCGCGCGCCCCGCCCATCACCGCCGTGGCCCCGTCCCGCGTTTCCTTGGCCACGACGCATCCTCTATGCACCCTCGCTGCCAGGCGGAGCCCACTTGTAGGCGATAATGATAGTAGGAGCACCTCGGCCACTTGATCACACCGAGCCGCGATCGCCATCCGATCCCGTCCACCATTGGTGAGCTTTGGAGCTTGGGGCTATAAAACGACCCCTAGAGCGCCCTAGGGTTCCTCAGCCCACTGCCGCCGTTCGGTGGCCCAATTGCCCGCACCACTCCGAGAGAAGAGGGCCGAGAGGAGGACCTAGAGGAGGAAGGCGAGCAGGGAGCTCGGAGTCATCGACCACCGGAGCTCGGAGCGCCGCCCGAGCGCCTACTCCAATGACACGGCTTCCACCACTAGGCAGCACCTCACCACCGCACCACCACCTAACACCGCCAAGCACCGCACGGTGAGCCTCTCGCTGCTGAGACCTCCTCCTAGCCCCATGGACGCCGACGCACGCACACGCGCCAAGCACGCCGTGGCGACGTCGAGCCATCCTGGCTCGAGCATGCCAACGCAAGCCACACACGCGATGCCCTACACGCACGCACATGCCGCACACAATGTCGAGCCAAATCGGCATGAGAACGTGTTGCAGCACGCACACGAGCACGCATGGGTGTGCACACCACAGCCACGAACACGGCCATGGCGAAGCCACCGCGGCCGCATCACCACGGTAGAGGTGACGCCACCACCTTGGCTGGCTCCTCCTCGCCGTGGAACACGCCACGCTCGTGATCGAGGTAGACGAAGGCCACCGGAGGACCCCCGTTTGACCACACCACGCCGTGGCCAGAGCGCCGCCACAACCGCTTCGACTCCACCATGGCCAGGACTGCTGGGAGCGCCTGGTGCCTCCTTGTCTCGCCCGCCCTGTTCACTGGAGTCACGGGAAGCTCACGCGCCCCGCCAAGCATGCTCCCAGCCACCACATCGCCCTGCCGCCGTCGACACGCCATAGCCGGACCTCCGTCGCCGTGGCCAGCCCCATGGGGAACCTACTCATCGCTTCGACCTTACCATCATGTTTCCATAGCGGGGCGATGCTTTTGCCCACCTAAATTGAACACCAGCGCCGCGGGTGAGGCTCACCGGTGACCTCACCGCCGGCGGGAGCCCCGTCAGGGAAGAGAAGGAGATTTTCCCCTCGCCGGCCACACGTCCATGCACTTGGTGCACGTGAACCGAACCCTGGGAAGGAGTAAGTGGACCAAGTCCTTCATAGACTGGCTCTGCGGTCTATGGACCAACACAGGCGGGTTCACCATGAACCGCGCCTCACTTGCGCCCATGGACCACGGCCTGTTAGTGGCCCAGTAAGACGACGTGGCCGTACCAGCGCGCGCCACGTGGCGGGCCAAAGCCTAGCCCGTATCTAGGCCCAACCGGCCTAGTTTGGACCCAGCCTGAGCTGACCGTTGACCGGGCCCACAAGTCAGCGACACAGAGCCGCTGGACCCACTTGTTAGTGGGTGACGTCATGCTGACGTCATGATGATGTCATGCGGGTCCCACCTGTCAGTGACAAACACAGCCGAGGTGACGTCATGATGATGGTCACGATGACGTCAGCAGCTCTGGACCCACCTGTCAGTACCAGAGCCGAGACGATGACATCATGCTAACGTCATACTGATGTCATAACTAATTCATACGAACTCAGACAAGACCAGGACCAAAATTCATCTAAAATTGAGCTCTACGCAATGAACCCATGTTTGAGTGCATTTGGCTCTTTTGAATTTTCATTGCTTTTTGTACTATTCTATAGACATCGCTAACGCGACTATAATGCGATCGTTTGTAGACTTGGAGGAGAACCTAATGGATGAGGACCGAGAGTACCATGAGGAGTATGGAGACGACTACACTGAAGGTGCCACATTCCACCCAATCTCGTAGCACCTATTACGCATGGCTAATATAGAGCTGCTATTGCTTTACTTTATTGTTATAATCACACTATGATAGGACTTGCATGGTAGTATGCTTTCTTGATGGCCTTTACCTTGACGCAACCTTACCCCTGCTCACCCTGCTGTTAGGCTAAGTCACACGCTTGCTGCTATATTTCACTGCTTATTATTTCTACTACGCTTATATATACCATATTGATGCGTGGTGGAAACTGGAGTTATCTGGACTATGGGGAGAGTGTTGCGTGTGTGACTTGGGTGTGTGGAGGGTAAGGGTTGTGTCGACCAAGTTGGAGTATACGACGAGCCTGGGGCAAGTCTTGCCGTGAGGTGCTACCTGGGCACCCCTGGAATGGATACCTATGGTGGGTAAATGGTGATATGAGGTGGCCCTGGGTGTGAACCTGTGATGGGAGGAGCCCGGGGTGGAGGTGTTGTGGTGGCATGGTAAAACCCTAATGAAGACATTCTGGCTTGGTCATCTCTAAGGACTTACTAGTACTCAGACTCACCAGGAAGCCTTACATACCACTCGCCCTATATGGTGCGGGACGGCCAGACTACTTGGTAGGATATTGCCACTACTGCTAGGTTGATAGCGGACAGTGCAAGGAGGTACGGGGCATGGAGGATTTCCCCCACACCCTTCCGAGACTTCACGGAGACCTTGTGGACTCAGCTCATGACTCATAGTTTCAGCCACCCTAGACTAGACTTGGGGTGTACCAGGGCTGAATGGTAGAGTGGCATTATCCTAGGCTAGCAGGTGGCTGAAATTAGCCCAGTTGACGACGGTCAGCGAAGAAGGCAGATCTTGTGGTTATGTAAAACCTCTGCAGAGTGTATGATTGATCGATCGATACATATGCCGACTAGTCGGCTATGGACCTTTCCTGGGTTTCGCTTAAACTAGATAGCGAGATGAGTCCTTCTCTTCTTCCCCCATGAGAGAGTGTTGGTCGTAGGCAGGGGCTACGGGCCATGAGATAGTGCTGAGAGGGAGTTGGCCTATCGACTGAGCGATGGTATGGTGATGATATGGAGATGGTGGTATATCAATCCCAGGATCGAAACCTGGCTCTAGACTGAAATGGGGTGGAATGTGTGTGGGAATGGTGTTAAAACTTGACTATACTATTATATACTTGATATGCTAATACATAGGAAATAGCAGCCTTATAAGTTCCTTGTGATTATATCCAACTTGCATCCAATTTCCACAAAGCATTGCTCATAGGGTGGGAGTGGCCACTACAAATCATACTGATAAACTTTGGCACATAGGTTCTGCTGAGGAGTATAGCTCTGAGGAGTTTGACGGTTGAGGGGTTCGTTCCTACGCTCGAGTTTGGCGATCTTATCTTCAAGCTGTTCTGAATGAATGCTACTTTTGATTTCGCCAATGTGGCGATGTAATAATTTATGTAATTCCACACTATTTATACTCTGATATTACGTTGTATGGATGTGATATTCGACTGGAATTTGGGTAATATGATCTACAACGGTCTTATTACATTTCGACTCTGTGGATTTTCCTTCATGGAAATCAGGTCATTTCAGTTGTGCTCGGTACTGTGCCCCCGACTAACGCCCGCACTGCACTGTGCTACCTAACCCCTGCTCCAGGAACAACGCAGTGTGGGGAGTCAAGTCTGGGTCACTGTAGCCTTGGAATCAGTGTATAGGACCAACTGCTCCCTTTGGGCCTCGGTAATCCACTTCAGGGTCTCGGCAGCCTTGAGATTCGCGCCCACCGAGCCCCCCACGATGGCTCGGCCTCGGCACCAACTGAGCCTCGGCTTTTTACACTGTCAACACACAGCGACCGGCACGTCATCCGCAATACCCCGTGTCAAGCTATCACTGGAGCACCCATGTCGCACAGGATCGGGTGTGACCGGCGCGTTGCTCTGGTGCATCAAGGACACGACCGCTTCGTCGACCATACCACCACAGTGACAAGCTATAGGGCTCGGAAATGCCACCTTCGCTCACAGGACGCCGCGTAGCAAACACATGTATCACCCCTGTCCCCCCTTCAACTATAAAAGGGAGAGACCGGGGCCATTTCTAGAGAGAGGCACAGACGGTCGCAGACGGAAGGTAGACTTAGACGCTCAGACGAACACACGCTCAACACTCTATAATACGCACGCTTCCCCGCTGCCTGAGATCAACATCTCAAGCAATCCACACCGCTCCACGTAGAGACCTAGGACTAGCTCCCTCTCTCGCCCTGCTTGTAACCCCCTACTACAAGCACTTTGGTGCAAGGAATACAAGATCAATCTCTCAGACTGGACGTAGGGCATCTATCGCCTGAACCAGTATAAACCTTGTGTCTCTTTGCATCACCATCCAGGATTAGGGGCACGCAGTACATTTTCACTAGTTGGTTGAGGGCCCGCCGATCCAAAACACCGACACTAGTATATATACCGCAAGCATGACAAACCCTAACTTCCATCCCTACCTCTCTCTCCCTCAGTCGTGCCGCACGCCTCACGCCTCCGCACAGCGACACCCTTCCCTACTACTCCACAGCGGCATGCCTCCCTCATACCCCCACACAGTGGCGACCCTCCCTCCTCCACTCTCTCACTCTCTCTCCCTTCCTCCGCTCTCTCCTCCATCACGAGCGGCGTGGCGGTGCGCGCTACGCACAGCACTGTGGAGCGGGCGTGGCCTCTCCTAGCTACGTGCCCCCTCCCCTCCTCTCCCAATGGCGGCGTGGTGGCACGAGCTAATAAGTAGCGCTTGTCCACTCCTCTCCCGGTGGCGGCGCTGCGGCATGAGCTTGCGGCGGCTCTCCTCCCCTCCTCTCCCGGCGGCGGCACGGTGGCTGGGGGCCGTAGCCGTGCCCTTGCTCTAGATCCGGCGGCGCTCCTCCCCTCCATGCCCTTTAGCTCGTAGATCCGGCATAGGGCGGTCGGTTCTCGGTGGCGTGTGGCCCGATCTAGCGACGTGCGGCCGGATCCGGCGGCGGGCGACCAGATCTAGAGGCGGGCAGGCGGATCCCGGCAGTCCGGCAAGGATCCGTCACCTGCGAGCGGCGGCGACGGCGCGTGGATAGGCTCGCTGGGCTTGTCCATGGGCTTTCTTTTTTTTTGTTTTTTATTTGATTAACCAAGGCGGGGGGCCAACCGCCTCCATTAAAGGCCCGATTAACCGTGACCTCTCGACGAAGGCGGTTGGAAAACTACCTCGGTTAATGCTTTTTGCCCGCCTCGGTTAAGATTGTTGTAGTAGTGTGCAAGTGTTTCTTACGAATGTTGCAAAAGTAGATCGAAGATGTTGCATATGTTGCAATGGTTGTACACATATATTGCAAGTGTCCGCTCCCAATGTTTCATCTGTGTTTCGAGACGTATGTTGCAAGTGTGTTTATCTGAATATTGCATATGTTTGACACATGTTGTAAGTGTTTTATCTAGACGCTGCGTATGTTTGCAATGGTTTTCAAGTATTTTTAGTTTTTTTTTGCAAGTACAGAAGGATGTTTCAAGTGTTTCATTTGTCTTCAAACGTATGTTGCAACTGTTGCATCTGGATATTTCAAATATAGATCGGGTGTGTGTACATGTTGCAATGTCACCTCGCCTGTTGCAGCTGCTAGAGTGGGCGTGAGGGGTCGGGCGAGGCTCATACGCCTGGTCGGGCTAGCACGGGGGCGAAGTGCAGGCGCGAGCATCCGGACGTGCGCATCCGTCCGGACGTTCGGACGCTAGCAGTACCGTACTTAGTGCGTGTCGTTATTTCTCTCTCCCTATTTTGTTGAACAACTTTCTCTCTCCCTATTATTCTCTAATGGCATCTATATGCTTTAAAATTATCTTTCTTTATCTTCCCCCTCTCTTTTTATTCCTGTTGTTACAGTGATTTTTTTGCTTTTGAATTATGTTAGTTGAGTGGAGATTACAGACTTAGAGCTAATAACTAAATTTTTCTTCCTCTCTCTATAACTTTCAGTGTCATTTTAGACTTTTTGCTTACCTTTCTATCACAAAATAAACATTATTTGGTTATTATCTACATTCTTGCCAACTAAATATATAGATATAGGTATATATGCACATGCGCGCATTTCATCATGTGTGGTTATTGTCGTTATTACCAAAATAGCCATCTCTATGGTTAAAAATCTTGCCTCCGCCTAAGCTGGACTCCGGCGATAGTTCATAAAACTAAAATATACTTTTTTTCGGAAAAGAAAAGTGGCAACAAGGTAGCCCAACAGGGCAACTGGTTGGCCCAGGAGAACATTGAAGCATGAGGCTCCGTGGGCCTGCAAAGGCAGTGCATAAAGTGGCCCAACAGAGCGTCTAGCAGAAAAAATGGAGATGGTCGAGTTAAAATTTGTTTGGATCGCTTTATTTCCTGTCTTCTCTAAGAGACTCAGTAGGTGTATCAAACGTAATTTTTTTTACAATCTATATCTATATCTATCTATACCTATTAATAAAGAGGCAAAATTTTAGCCTATTTTTTTGTCCGTCTATTTTTTTATCTGTCTCCCTCTAACTATCAGACAATGGAGAGTTTCTTTCATCCGGGTTGTTATATATAACTTGTGCTCATACAAATTAGAATAGCTTAGCATGATACGGAGTCCGATTCCAAAACATATTGGGTCGTCCGCAAACGTGAAAGAAAAACTGGAAAGGAAAAGGAAAGTAAAAAAGAGAAACACGGTGAGGGACAAAAAAAAGTGAAACACGGAAAAAGAAATCAAGAGGAGCATACAGACACGGCATGGAGAAAATCACGTTAAAGAGTCTAGGTCATGTGAATTATGATTCTTTTTGTGTGGTTTAATATTAAAGAAAGATTTGTCTTATTTTTATTCTTTCCTATTTGAATTAGGATTTCTATTTATGAAAGATTTGTTTTATTTTTATCTTTTTCTATTTGAATTAGGATTCCTATTTAGGAAAGATTTGTCTTATTTTTATTCTTTTATATTTGAATTAGGGTTCCTCTAGGTTATTTAGAATAGATATATCTATTTGGATTAGGATTCATAGCTATTCAGGTTATCTTAAAACTTGTATCGAAGTTGTGCTTATGTCATATAAAATAGAAGAGATGTAGATAGAACAGTGATAGTTTTTAATTTGACCACACAAGATGTACATCCCGTTGCAACGCACGGACATATTTGCTAGTAACTAATAAAATCAAAAGTTCAAAAACCAAAGATAGATTCATTATATAAAAAAGATGCAACAAAGGCTAATATAACAGAAGGTAAGGTTTAGTAAATACATTTAAAAAAAAACCATATATAGGTGCAGTCAAACGATGAAAACATACATAGAGTGATCAGTAAATTTACCGCAACTGCGATTGAGATTATAGAGTACCTAAATTGGTATTGTGTTATGAATAAATGTAGACAGTAAAGATAACTAACTTTGATTAGTTATATGTACTAATCCATATAGCTTTCTAATACTCCCTTCGTCCCAAAAAGTGATGTTCTAGGATTTTTCAGACATATTAATAGAGAAGAGAAATGTCCCTAATACCATTGGTTTGTTGGACTTGATTCCCTTAAAAAAGATATCTCGTGCTTTACTTGCCTAATAATTAACATGCTCTGCATGGAAGCATGCAGACTTCCTGTGGGCCAAAAGCATGTCTAAAGCTCACAACATCATTTTTTCTATGACAAATTTTAAATCACATGACATCACTTTTTTGGGGGACGGAGGGAGTATTACTTATATGATGTAAGATTCTATAGGCCATGCTGGAACACCGGTCAATGGGTTAGAGCATCTCCAACTACTCCTCAGTACTACTACAATAAAATCATAATGGGGTGGCCCAATATTATTTTCTAGATTATTTGGAGAGGTGTTGCATCTGATCTCCAATAATCTCTCCCAACACAATGTGCCTACCTGTCAGATTGTAATTAATTTATCTATTCTCATTTTCCCCTTTCTTTCCATCGTAGCATCGGAATCGTGACAGGTCCCTGTCGCGCCATCGTCGTCCCCGACCCCGGCCATCACAATGCTAGCCCCAGCCCCAATGCCGACCTTGTCCTCAGCCCTTGCCATAGCCGTGCTAGCCCCAGTCATAGTCCCATTGAGTCAGCCCCGGCCACGCCACGGCATCCCTGACTCTGGCCATCGTCTCGACAGCCCTGACCCCAGCCACAATAGTCCTAGCCTTGGCCCCTCCCTGAAGCTCCGACCCTAACGAGTGGAGAGCTCGTTCATCTAGCTAAGCGCGCGCGCGCACACAGTCCTCACCACCGCCATCTCATGCCGCCTCCGTGTAGGTACCGATCGAGGTCCTCCACGAGGATGAGCCACTGCAGGGTAGTGTCCAAAACTAGGGTGTGGAGGTCGTCGCAGCCACAACACACGGGTCCGGCCATGGAGGTGCACGTCAGCACCGGCGTTGGTCCACATGAGGCGTTGGTCCACCGAAGGGAAGAGTAGCATGGGGGAGGCAAGTGATAGTTTGGTGGGCCCTTGACTATTAGGGGAGATGCAACTCACTCTTTACTTGAAAGGAGACAATACGTGGAGATATTGGTGGCCACTAGAAAAAGAGAGAGAACTGCTCGAGCATGGAAAAAGACGGATGGAGATGCTCTTGGTTAGTAATAATTTTGTTAGAGCATCTCCAAGAGGCTCTTTATATCTTTTCCTAATTGATATCAGAGTTAAGATTTTGGTTGAAAAAAACACCTTCCAACAACTTATTTAATTTACTCTCCAAATATTATCATCCTCTATTCCGGATTTCTCGCTAGGCAAAGCTGGAGAGCTAGAGGTGTTGGTTCTCTAGAGTGCGCAGAAGGTATTGAAGAATGTTAGAAGGTGAGAAAAAAAACCAAATCAGCTAGGTTGATATGTATCGCTATATGATGATTAAAAAAAGATCTTCACCTAACCCATCATGTTTTTTTTTCTTTTGCGGAGTCCAACATGCTTTTATTAAACAAAAACATCTTTATTAGGTGGTACAGTATTATTGTTTTATATTAGAAACCCGTGGCGACACCTATATATATATAGGAGTATACACTACGGGAGACGTGCTCTTTGCCGAATGCTCGGCGCTTTGCCAAGTGTCGAAACACGAGCACTCGGCAAAGAGGCAGTTTGCTGAGTGCCGCACTCGACAAACCCGGCACTCGGCAAAGGCCGTCTTTGCCGAGTGCCAAACACTCGACAAAGAGGGACACTCGGCAAACGTCCTCTTTGCCGAGTGTTAGGCACTCGGCAAAGAATAACCCTCGGCAAAATACCTCAGGCGACGCCGGTGGTCCCTCCGTCATCCTTTGCCGAGTGCTGGCCATTAGCACTTGGCAAACGTGCTGTCTTTGCCGAGTGCTGCAAGCCTGGCACTCGGCAAAGAGGTTCCTTTGCTGAGTGCCAATTCCGACACTCGGCAAAGTATTTTTATTTTTTTATTTTTGTTTTCAATTTTTTTTCTGTGGCATTTATACAGTACCTTGAAGCACATGTTTCAATTTGGAACTTTTCTATGACTTTTTGGTATATTTTTTAAATTTTTTATGTTTACTTGAATTTTTCTCGAAAAAGTAAATTTGAACTGTAGGTGCATGAAATATTGGAATTTAGCGATTCAAAAAATGGTATTCATGTTTTTTAGTGTATTTTGAGGCCGTGTGCAGGGACATTCGTGAAATTTCGAACATATGTTTCACGAAACATGACCACCAACTTGTTAAAAAGGTGTTTTTTAATTATATAAAATGCAAACGAAGTCCAAAAATCACAAAACTTATCGAGGTGTCGTGTCATCGCATGTAGAGGCTGTGGTAAAAAATTTAGAAGTTTCCGAGCAAGTTGTGACGTACGATGCCTAAAACCTAGACATCTCGTCACATGTGGAGATGTCTGGGTTTTAGGCATCGTACGTCACAACTTACTTGGAAACTTCTAAATTTTTTGCCACAGCCTCTACATGCGATGACACGACACCTCGACAAGTTTCGTGATTTTCGGACTTCGTTTGCATTTTATATAATTAAAAAACACTTTTTTAACAAGTTGGTGGTCATGTTTCGTGAAACAGATGTTCGAAATTTCAGGAATGTCCCTGCACACGGCCTCAAAATACACTCAAAAACATGAATACCATTTTTTGAATTGGTAAATTCCAATATTTCATGCACCTACAGTTCAAATTTACTTTTTCGAGAAAAATTCAAGTAAACATAAAAAATTTAAAAAATATACCAAAAAGTCATAGAAAAGTTCCAAATCGGAACATGTGCTTCAAGGTACTGTATAAATGCCACAGAAAAAATTTGAAAACAAAAATAAAAAAAATAAAAATACTTGCCGAGTGTCGGAATTGGCACACGGCAAAGGAACCTCTTTGTCGAGTGCCAGGCTTGTAGCACTCGGCAAAGAATATTCAGATTTTTTTTTCAACTTTCGGATTAAAAGAAACCCCCCTGAATTTGTTTGCCGAGTGCCCGCATCTCGGCACTCGCCAAAGGGCCGCCCCACTTAACCCTAGCGGGCCGGCCGGCCCGCTCCCACTCTCCCTCTCACAGCCACGCACCCCGGCCCCGCCCTGCCACCGTGGCTGGCCCACGCCCGGGTCTGCCCTCCCCGGCCGGTGGTGCACCGCCTCGCCCCGGGCCCGCCCCGCCGCCGCCCGACCTCCGCCGTAGCCGGCCCCGCCCCGGCCCCGCTCCACCGCCGGACGTGGACCTACCGGTGGTGTCCTGCCCCGGTTGCCCCCCACCCCTGAACCGCTGGAGTGGAGGAGAGGAGGAGCAGGGGAGTAGAGGAGAGAAGGGAGGTGGAGGAGAGGAGAAGGGAGAAGGAAGAAGGAGAAGGGAGGAGGAAGGAGAAGGGAGGAGGAGGAGCATCAGCCGCCAGCCACGCCCCTCGCCGTTCGTCCCCGTCGTCGTCCCCGCCCCTCGCTGGAGACGAAGGTGACCCCGGCACTACGTCGCCCGACTCCACCGCCACCCAAGGTATAAAGCCCCCCAGTTATCGGCCTTCGTGCCTTGTATGTCATTGACGGCCTTCGTGCCGTACGTGGATGTGTGGGCCTTCGTGCTGTATATATGCTGTCGGCCATCGTGCCGACTTTTTTCTTGCAGGTTTTGGAAACCTCCCCGTACAGGGGAGGTTCTGCCGAAATTTTTAACTTATAGTATTATAATTCTTCTTTTGCAGAGCAAGACTCGTCGGAGGGGACCCGGAGTATGTAGGCGACCCCGATCATCTTCGTCGGCGCTGCGGTCCTGCCTGCACAGCGTCGCCTCACCACTGCCCCGCTAGCCTGACTCCACCGCCACCCTAGGTATAAATAACCTCTCTTCCTTATCGTTGTCGTAGATCGATGTAACCCAGTTAGGCATCTCCTGTTCGAAACAGATACGGTTGGAGGTATGTGGATCTTCGCATATCTAAGAGTCTAAGACCGTATCCGTTTCAGATTGTCCACTTTTTTGGACAGCCCACAGATGCGTAGATGGGGTAGTTTCCATGTTCTGCTTCGATCCGAGATAGAGTTTTGGCACCACCTCCCTATTGTTCTCCAGAGACACACTCTCCCTTCCAGGACGTGTATCGAGAGAACAGCGGGGAGGTGCTGCCGAAATTCTGTCTTGGATCGGAGTAGAGCATGTAAACTAACCTCATCTACGCACCCGCAGGTGGGATTAGGACCTATCCTCACCCATTAGACAGTAGGCACGCCGTTCAGATGCAATTGGTGGTTATATTACTCGCTCATGTATATGCTAGAGGATGGATAACCGTGAGTGGATGTACACGGGCCGCCCAAGTCAGGCTGAAATCACCCCTAAATGGATGGACAAGACCGAGGGTTTCTTGAACAAAGCATTTGGCAAGGCAGCTAATGGAGCGAGAGACACATTCTGTCCCTATAGCGAATGCGGAAACATGAAAAGAAAAACAAGGAAGATCATGGGGGAACATCTTTGCAAGTATGGATTTACGCCAAACTATACCCGGTGGGTGTTCCATGGTGAAGCCCATCATACTAGAGAGGCGTTTGATGCTGATGGCGGGGTAGCAGGATGGTTATGTGACTTTCACAAAGCAACGTTCGCTGAAAGACCTACGAAGGAGGAGGAGGAGAAGGAGGATGAGGAGGAGGAGCCAGAGCCAACCAGAAAGGCGTTCTACCAAATGTTGTCTTTGGCATAGAAGCTCCTACACGAGAAGGCAACGGTTTCTCAACTGGATGCCATTGGACGCCTAATGGGGTTGAAGTCCCAGTATAACATGAGTCGAGCCTGCTTCGATGGTATGTTGGCAGTTATTGGTGGTCTGCTTCCGAAGGGTCATATTCTGCCGAGCAGCTTCTACGAGTCACAGAGACTCCTTCGTGCACTTAAGATGTCATATGAGCAGATACATTATTGTCCAAAGGGGTGCATCCTATTTAGGAAAGATCACAAGGATGCAAAGTACTATCCAAAGTGTAAATCCTCTAGGTATGTGGAGGTAGACAAAGGTGATGGCCAGAAGGAGTAGCTTGAGATCCCCATGAAAGTCCTACGGCACCTTCCAATCATACCGAGGCTCCAACGGCTATTCATGACCGAGGAGTCCACGAAACAGATGACATGGCACAAGAATGGCATTCGATACAATCCTGACAAGATAGTACATCTAGCTGATGGTGAAGCATGGAAAAGCTTTAATCACAAGCATCGTGACAAAGATCTTAAGGCCCGTAATATACGTGTTGCGCTGGTAACGGATGGGTTCAATCCTTTTGGAATGATGTCGACCCCATACACTTGTTGGCCCGTGTTCGCTATCCCCCTCAATCTCCCCCCCCCCCGGGGTCCTCCTTCAATGTCAAAACATATTCTTGATGTTGATAATTCCTGGACACCCGGGAAACAAAATGGGTGTGTACATGGAGCCTGTTTATGATGAATTGATCTGTGCTTGGAATGAAGGGGTATGGACTTACGACCGAGCTACAAAGAAAAACTTCAAAATATATGTTTGGTACCAGTACTCCATGCATGACTTCCTGGCGTATGGGATATTCAATGCCTGGTGTGTCCATGGGAAGTTCCCATGCCCGGTATGCAAGACAACTCTGGAGTTCATTTGCTTGAAGAAGGGTGGCAAGTTTTTGTTGTTCGACAAGAATCGACAGTTCCTCCCTCTTAACCATGCATTCAGACAAGACACCAAGAACTTCACGAAAGGTGTCAAGGTGACCGACCCTGAACCTCAGAAGATGACTGATGCCCAGGTTCATGCTCAGATAGATGCTCTCGTGGTCAATCCACAGAAAGATAGTCGAAAGAAAGATAATCCAAAGAAAGATTGCTTTGTGGGATATGGTGTCGAACATATGTGGACTCATAAGTCGGGCTTGGAGAGGCTTCCCTATTTTGATGACCTTCTCCTTCCACATAATATAGATGTAATGCACACTGAGAAGAATATCGCCGAAGCACTTTGGGCAACACTCATGGACATTCCTGACAAGACAAAGGACAACCCTAAGGCCAGAGTGGACCTGGCAATGCTATGCGATAGACCAAAGCTAGAGATGCTGCCTCCAAGAGACGGTAAGCCATGGAAAAGGCCTAAGGCCGATTACATCTTAGAAAAGAAGCACAGAACGGAAGTGATACAATGGATGCAGACATTAAAGTTTCTAGATGGGTATGCAGTGAATCTGAGGAGGGGAGCAAACCCAGAGACTGGCCGAGTCTTAGGGATGAAGAGTCATGACTACCACATATGGATTGAGCAGCTTCTTCCGTCGATGGTTCGAGGCTACATCCCTGAGAATGTCTAGAAGGTCCTGGCAGAGTTGAGCTTTTTCTTTCACCAGCTTTGTGCCAAGGAGGTATCTATGAAAGTGGTTGAGGAGTTGGAAAAAGCGGCACCTCTGTTGCTCTATAAGTTGGAGAAGATCTTTCCACCTGGCTTTTTCTTGTCGATGCAGCATTTGATTTTGCACCTCTCGTCCGAGGCACGAATGGGGGGCCCGTGTAGAACCGTTGGTGCTATCCAATCGAGAGATGTCTAAAGACTATTCGCAAGAAATGTGGAAACAAAGGCAGGATTGAGGCTTCCATTGCTGAGGCATTCATTCATGAGGAGGTGTCAAACTTCACAACAACATACTATAATGAGAACCTTCCTAGCGTGCATAATCCACCCACTCGGTACAATGAGGACGAAAATGAATCGACCCTTAGCCTTTTCAAAGGGCTACGCAGGAGAGCAAGTGGAGCGACCACAAAGACCTTGAGCTATGAAGAGTGGTGCAAGATCATGCTCTACGTGTTGACCAACCTTGACGAAGTGGAAACGTATCTGGGGTAAGTTCTCAACGAACTTGTTACATACTCCGTAACTTTTGTACATCCAACAACATTGTTCCTTGTCGGTGCAGGGAATTTTTTGATGAATCCTGGCATCATTCAAGGCCACCTTCTAACCATGAACGATAGACCCTTCTTCAACATGGTTCGCCTGATTTCATTACATGGTTCCAAAAAGGTATCGGCCAACTTAGCTCTTACTAAGTTTGACGTTCCAAGTTGCCTGATTTCATTTCTCTCCTGCTTGAACTTGCAGCGCCAAAGGGATGTGTCTATAAGTGCTGAATTACGATAGGTGGCCAATGGCTTTGACTAGAAGGTCTTGTCATTTAACGCTTATGACGTGAATGGATATCGCTTCCACACAACAAGGTACGAGCAGAGTCGTCCCAATCCAAGGACTTCTTTAGAATCTAGGAGGGACAGGAGGAAAGTGCGTATCATGTGACTTACGCTTCCTATAAATGGCGTGTCACGGACTTGCACTACGAGTCCTGCCTCTAGGCCCACATAGACTACAACGCCAAGTTCCTACTCAGGCGTGTCAACAAAGAGGAGGCAAGACGGATGACGCTGCCAAGGGAGCAGTACATACAGGTAAATACAAAACATGAATATTCATTTCTTTTGAGATTAAGTATGCCTAATTTGATCTTCTGATATGTCGTCTACTTGATGTTCTGTAGGTGATTCCAAGCTGGTGCGTCACCCACCCCGATTGCTGGGAATATATTGTGGACACCTGGTTGGACGGGGACTGGCAGAAGAAGCACGGGGAGGCCCACGACAGGCGTTTGTAGATGCTAGGTGTACCTCACCATCAGGGTAGCCACAGCCTCAGCAAATATGCAAAGGCATATGTAAGTCTCCGCCATTGCTCTAATCTAGCCGCGCTCAATTCTGCATCATTTCTAACCACATGTTGTTGTCTTTCTCGTAGTCGGATGCACACGGTGGCCAGCCAGTTGGTCAACTCAAGGCATATGCTCTGGCTCACATGGGCAAGGCGACGGCCGACATCGAGTATGACCCAGATGCCCCGCTTGAGGCGTACACCAACTCCAGCATCCACACCCGCCTCTCTTCGTCCACGGAGGCGGCAAGGTCAGTCCATGGGCCGGGCTATGATCCGAGAATCGAGGAGCGCCTTGATCCTCAGCTCGTGATGAGGGTGGGGTAAGGCAAGAAGCATGGGCAGTTCTGGATGGGCGACGACGTCCTCAACACGGTCTCTACTCCTCCTCTCCACCAGCTCCGAGCAGCAAGCACGAGCTCAAGCGTGCCCATACACCAACGGCCGACCGCGGTGTCAGCACTCCAGGTAAGCATTCCTATTTCATTCGTCGTTCTTTGACTTTTACATACCTTACCTATGCATTATTGAAACATTGGGGTCAAATGCTGCAGGCCCAGGTGCAGGAACTGCAGGCCGAGCGGGAGGCCGAGAGGTAGAGGCTATAGGCTTTGGAGGCCCAGCGGGAGCAAGATCAGCGGTAGATGGCCGAGATGATCAAGTTCATGCAGCAAATTGGCCAGCAACAAGGTTGGGCGATCCCACAGACGCTGCTTGCTCTAGATCCACCTCCACAACGTCCTGATTCTATCCCGGTGAGTATAAGTACGAAGTTTTACTTTCTATGCTGAAACTTAGAGAAACCTAGTGAAACCTAGAGAAACCTAGTGGTGGTGGTGGTGTGGTGGTGGTGGTGGTCATGGTGGTGATGTGGTGGTGGTGGTGTGGTGGTGGTGGTGGTGGTGAAGTGTTGGTGGTGAAGTGTTGGTGATGGCGGTGATGTGGTGGTGGTGGTGGTAGTGGCGGATATTTATCTTGCATATTTATCTCTTCTCTTGTCACTCACGTGCAATCTCTTCTATTTTGTGCAGCATCAATCGGGGGCGGCGTCGAACCACCTCGGAGGGTCGCCGGGATCGCACGTTGGGCCATCCCAACCCGGACCGTCGCCATGAGCTTCAAATGGCAGCCGTTGTGATATAATGCACTTGTGAACTTTGTGAACTTGCTTGTGTGTTTGGACTTTGGACTTGGAAGTCGAGATTGTGATACTTGTATGCTATGTTTGTGTTTGTGGTGGATTGTGATATACATTTGTGTGATATATAGTTGTGTTATATATATATATGGTGTATATCTTGTTTGCAACGATGGAAGACTAAAAACCAAAAAATTGAATTTTTTCACTTCTTTGCCGAGTGTCATGACCATGACACTCGGCAAAACTGGGAATCTGGGACACTAAGCTTCCCAGCTTTGCCGAGTGCCATGGTCAAGGCACTCGGTAAAGAAAATTAAAAAAAAACTGCTTTGTCGAGTGCCTACCTACAGCACTCGGCAAAGAAAATTCAAAAAAAAAAGAAAACAAGCTTTGCTGAGTGCCAGATGCAGGCACTCGGCAAAGCATTTTTTAAAAAAAATAAAAAATACATTTCTTTGCCGAGTGCCGACGCGTGGCACTCGGCAAAGGGGCCGTCACCGTGACCTGGCCGTCACGGCGGCTTTTATTTGCCGAGTGCTGTCGTGGCACTCGGGAAATCCTTTGCCGAGTGCCCGACATGCGGCACTCGGCAAAGAAGCCTTTGCCGTGAAAGGATATGCCGATAGCTCTTTGCCGAGTGCAGCACTCGACAAAGCACGCGTCTGCTATAGTGATACATATATATATATATATAATTAATATGACATGTGTACCAGGAGTGAGTGGCGCTTCCACTGAACAGAGTGACATGGCAATAGTTGCCAAATTACGTCGTACGTGGTACGTACCGCCGACATGTCCTTGATTGGATAGCTTCATTCCAAGGTTAAGATGGAAACCTGTGGCTTAGCTTGCAGGTCCAGTAACGTCTCCCACTGAACAAACTGGAACAATTAAGTGCTCGCCTATGCAGGTTTAGACATGCGTGTGCTCATTCGTTTGGAGCCAACCACAATGTTTCACTCGCTACCTGCAAGGCCGCCGTACGCCTGTACATACACAAATGTAACCGTAACAACACGTACACTCTTTAATACATATACCATAATTTATATGTGTGGCGGTGCACGCATGCAATTCCACAAGAATGTAGTAAGTGTTGTACACAATGCAATGCATTGCAAACGACGACGGAGAGTGGTATTGCATTGCTGTCCACCATTGATGGATGTGTCATCACTTGAGAAACAAGCTGGCCGAACGATCGAGCTGATCGATCAGCATTAAGACGCCCGGGGTTAGTTGCATGCACAAGTCAACTTTCAACCACCGCTACCGTAGCTTGTTATGCTCTTAATTCTTATTGATCCGAGATCCGATATATATTTCCACGATTAGGTTGATGTGTGCCAAACAGTAGCTTCTCCAACTATCCAGGGTTAATTTTCCTAACTAGAAAACAATATCAAAGCTAGCTGTCAATTTAATAGGGCCAGCAGTGTGAAGTGATTGATGATGCCTTATATATGATACATTGCACCTTCTCATTCAGAAGCATTACATGTTCATTGATCATTTCATCTTATCCATTCCTGTTCTTGCATTGGGTTCATCCATCCTTGTGACAATTCCGGTTTACAAGCAGGATGGACCATTAAAAATTAGCCAGGATATCCACACGCACGTCAAAGAGTGCATGCATGCATGCTTAGTGATTGTACCAGGACAATCTCAATCCTTAAATTATATGCCTATTTTTTACTGTATATATGTACTTGAAACTAATGATAGCTAATTGGATGTTTACGACCGACTAAATCCTAATCATAGATGGAATATTGTATCCATATGTAATGATATATGCTGCGTTGACATTTACAAGTTATTGGATATTGGCTTTTCTGGCCAACTATCAAATTAAATTCAAGCAACCTATTAGCTGAACATATACTACTAGCCTACTAGTATATATATGAAAAACAACAACTGGTCAAAACATATACTGTTTAACCAAAAGTTGCACAGCAACATATATATAGCTAGCAGCTTATATATAGCATGAATTGTCCACCATCTCAACGAAGATTACAACTACACACACAATGATCTATAGATTTCAACTGATCTATTTGAAAGCGAAAGTTCAGAAAAGACTAAATCAATTTGGTTGGAAGTTGAGTATAGTTTTCTACTAGTCATATATCGCACCATAAATTTGCTCTGCAACTTCTACTATATACTCCTGTTCATTTAATTATTCCAGAATTTAGTTAGCATTGATGCCACTGGAACGAATGAAAAACATGTTTATACACATTGTGTAATGCACTGAGTTGAGTTTCACATGCACGCATCCACGAGTACTAAAAAAAAGGTTCGGTACCATGTATATAACAGAGCGCGAAAAGATAGCTTGACATGTTTATGTGTATTCTAAATTCCTCTCAACTAATATTGTTTGCCGTTTCTGGATATTTACCTTGTACTTTGAAAGTAAGACTTAACCACTCACTCATAAGATGGAGACTCATATCTGTCCTTGCATGAATAGTTCTTATATTTAACAAAATATGTTGACAGGTGTATTAAAGCTTAGTAGACATATTTTTTCTTTAATCACACACAAGTTATTTCGATGAGGTAACTAACCTGCTTACCCTTACCCGGCCCATAGAGGAGCACTAAAATGGTTAGCTATACATAATAGAGAGGATTGCAAGTACACGTGCAGCAAAGAAGTACTGCTATAAGGGCAGTCCCAACGAAAGAAACTAGTAGTTTCTATAACATAGGATATCGCACCAAAAAAGTACTCCTTTCCAACCCATGGTTTCTATGAGTAATAACTATTTTCTCTTTCTCTCTCCCAACTCTATCTTTTCCTCCAATGGGAGTGCGACACGAGCTCCCTAGAAACTGGTGGTTTCTCCCCAATGACGATTTCATGGTTTCTTGGTGCATTGGGTCAAGAGTAGACCTGGTTTCTTCATGAAGAAACCAGGTCTATGATTTTTGCTCTCTTTCTTCATTAATTACGTTGCCATGTCAGCATTTTGCCTACGTGGCAAATCATTTAATGAGGATAGAAACCATCATCAATGCACCATTGGGACTACCCTAATGAGCAATGAAATGATTAATTATAATATGGATGATTGCATGGCAAACATAGACTATCATTATTATGTCCACATTACAGTAATTAACACAGATAATTTAATAGGGAAAAAATATTCGGAGTACGCGCACAAACAAAAGAGAGAGAGGGAGGGAGGGAGGGAGGGAGGGGGTGAGAAAGAGAGAGTGCATCACACATATTGACTAGTGATCGAAGTCGAGATCAAACATAGCCTGGCCGAGCTGCAAGATGTTGCTGTGTTGGTGGTGCTGATGGTGAAACCCTAAGCTTGGCTCTTGCACTTGAGCCATATTTGATGTGGTATCACTGGAAACTGCTTGGGTCTGGAGGAAGCAAGAGCCTGATGACGATGAATGGAAGGGGAAGCCGTGATGCTGTTGATGGATGCCGTGGTGCTGTTGCATTGATGCCTTCCCCTTGGGATCCACTGCTTCTTTCACCACCTCTCCAAGATCCATGGCTTGATCTTGTTCTTTGGACAAGAGTGCACTTCCCAGTATCTGTGTACCCAACCCATCTCCAATGTCCATGTTCTTGCTGCTACTTCCTGCTTCTGTTGAGATTTTGATTCCAATGAAATGGTGTCCATGTTACTAAAACGAACAGGCTATGTATATAGGTCAATTATATATAAGCATGTGCATGTTGTCGTAGTGCACAACTGAGCACCTTTGTGTGTTCAGTCTCTCAATAAAAGAGGAAACGTTTTGGAGACACAGCAGTAATAAGAAAAGAAAAATAGAGTGTAGAGATCGAGTATAGCATATATATCACGTACTGTCTTTAGCAGCAGCTGCTTTGTTCGCATGTGCCCTTTTCTTGTCGCCGGCATCAGCATCCGAAGGCTTTGACTTCCGGCGGCGACGGTTGTGGTCCGCTAGGCGTTTCCTACAGCTCTTCTTGGCATCGTCGAACTCATCCAGCAGATGGAATCTGAGTGACAAAGATGGACGATGAAAAAGAGAAAAAGAATTGAAGCAAGGGTTATATGAAAACATACATACACATGAAATACCAACTAACCAGCAAAGTCACGCAGTATATATATCACTCATATATTGTAGTAGGATTATATGATGGCTAACTTAGTATCACCTACATATATAGCAATACTAATGCATGATGAGTTGATGATGCCTAGTACATGCATATGATGGGAGATATTTCAGTCCAGGAGTCCATTTCCTCAAGTAAAAACATCTAGAACTGAAAAAAGGAACATTCCGGGGACCAATGGCATGTTACTAATGATGATCCAGAACATGAGAAACATATATCTCCACTGTTCTTCCCTGCAGACAGCTTGGAGTTTTGCAACTGACTCATATGGTGTGTCTCAACGTGGTGAATCATTCTGGGAGAGACCCTGTTTACCCTTAAATGCATTGCCGGTAATTACTTCACACGTGCATGCTCTTCAGATGAGATCTATTTGCAGGTCCGGCCGGTCCATATGGATTGGCCGGTAAGCAAGAGACGTATATATATATCTTCTCTGGCCACCGAATAGATTGCTACTATACCAGCCACTTGCTGGAGGAGAAACAATATACGAGCGAGCGAGCGAGAGAGAGAGGGTAGAGAGAATTAAGGCGTACGTTGTTGCTTGCATTTGCAATTTTTGCTCGTACGTACGTACGCCGGCTGTACAAAGTCTTCCGATACTTGGAAGAAAGTAGCCTTGCTTCTGACTTTTGAGAGGCCAATGCTTGTACAGCCAGCTCACTGTGTCAAGCAATAACTACTCGATCGGAAATGCGAAGGAGAAGTCAAGGAAATAAATGGAAACGAGTAATGCCAAGGAAGAAATAAGTGGAAAGGAGTAAATAATTCCATGGAAGAAATAAACTGGAAGAGGAGAAGAGACAAAAAATCAAGGACAAATTTCTGCAAATGGCGAACAGAAAAATGCCTTGTTATTGAGGACACATTTCAAGGGCAAAGGGATATGAAGAGAGAACATGGCTTACAGATCTTTAGTTTTTCAGCCAGTAAGTATTTTGCATTTTGTGTTAACTGGATTTTGTCAATTCAGCATGTTGGCTTTGTCGTTGGATTTAATTGTCATATAATAGTATGTAGATCGAGAAGTAGTAGTTGCTAAGTAGGAGTACAACCATTTTGTGATGATAAGCTGATATTTGTATTGTCTCAAGAAATATGAGTTTTTTTTGGAGAACGCTCATGAAATGGAAACATATATAACGAAATGTAGGTCTAACTGGGATTTGCTTAAAATGCAGCTGAAGAGACGAAGTCAGAGATAAACAAGGGCAAGGATGATATCAAGGAAAATTAAAGCAATAGCTTTCACCCTTTGTTCAATTTGACTTTTATAACTAAACTAAAAAAAAGGTAAAATAGTTATCCACAAAAACGGTAAGTGATATATCATTAGACGAAACAAAGTAATCGCTCAACCAAAAAGATTTCTCTGACAAAATTCTAGCTTGGAAGAGAGCCAAACCAAACGTGAGAGCTTTCATGAAATCAGTTTCGATCAAGCTGGCCAATGAACTGAAGGCGACTTTGAGATCACTTAATGCAACCCGTGATGATTTCAGAGATGTATGTGTAGACAAGATCTACATAGATATCTGAAGTATTAATTACCCAACCCGACCGTAAAGGTAGCTTATTTACCCCCTCGAGAACCAGGTTTCAGAGATCGATGTGCATCTAGCATCGATGAATTGAATTGAATCGAATCCACTGACTGACTGACCTGCTGCACTGCTGGCAGAACCTCTGATGCAGTCCACCGGCGGTGACGACGACCGGCGCCTTGGAGTGGTGCTCGCAGACCTTGTGGCGGCGGTGGTAGCGCTTGGCGCTGGAGAGATCGGCCTTGCATCCCTCGGCCTGGCAGCGCGGCGGCTGGTGGCCGTACGTGTACCCTCCTCTCGGCGGGAAGTAGGTCCGGTAGCCGAGGTTGAGCCCCAGCTGCGTAGCGGCGAAGCTGGCCATGTTCTCCTCGGCGGAGCTGACGAGGGTGGGGAAGTAGTACTCGGGCGCGGCCGGCGGGTAGTACGACGACTGGTGGAAGGTGCTCCCGGTCCCGGCGGAGCCAAAGTAGCTGTAGGGGTTGCCGCCGGCGCCTGCGGCGGAGGCGAGGTAGTGCGAGGCGGAAGCAGGGTAGAACTGGAGGATGTCGTGGGGGCTGTGGCCGCCGGCGATGGTGGTGGCGTGGTGGTGGGCGGCGGCGGCCGCGGCGGCGTTGGACGGGGGGAGCAGCGCCAGGGAGTTGGCCTCGAGGTTGTAGCCCAGCTGATGATGATGCTCCCTCTGGATGCTGCTCTCCTGCTCCATGATTGGGAGCAGAGAAGGGGGAGCGGAGCCCGGGTTGGACGGCAAGTAATGGAACTCATCGCAGGCGGCGTTGGCGGCAGCCGATAAGTTCATCATCTTCTCCGCTTGCTGCTAGCTAGTTGCTTTATGATCGATCGATCGGCCGGCCGATCTGTGGTGCAGGTGCAGATCGCGCGCGGCTAGCAGCTGGGAGGGGAGGGAGCAGGAGCAGGAGCAGGAGCACACGCACAAGCACACGGAAATGGAGTCGTAGGGGACGGAGGGGAGGGGAGGACGGCGGCAAGGACAGGCACACAGCTCGCCGAGATCGATCGCTAGCTGAGTCGTCGCAGGTGGAGGGCGCGACAGACACTAGTATGGTGGTGTTGCCCGGGCCATGGTGGGTGATGGCGATGACACAGATATATGCGCTAGCGCCGGCCGGCCGGCAGCGCCCCTCTCGGCCGGGATCTCTTTTGCTGCTAGCGGGCCGGGGCCGTGGGGGTGGAGACTGGAGAGAGAAGGAGATCGACGGCGAGAGCGAGGGTACTTTTCGTCTAGGGTTCCATGAAACGAGTGGTGGAGTGAGTTTTGAGTTATATCTAGCGACGCCCGCTGCCCGCAGGCCGCAGCGCAGCTAGTAGCTAGCCAGGGCCGGCCGACCGGCCAGTAGAGAGAGATCGTGGCGGGTCGATCGGAGGGCCGGAGATCGAGCAGTGCAAAGGAGATCTTAATTGGAGTTGGTGCGTGGTGATAGCAGCCGCGCTGCCGCTGCTTTATGGTTTGCCCTCCGTTTTTCCTCTCCTGCATCCGTATGCTAGGCTGGGCCTGGGGGTATGTATCCGTTTCAACGTAGCGTACGGCACCGTTGCATGTGTGGCCTTGAAGGGAGGAGGAGCTAGTGTGTGTGTGTGTGTGTGTGTGTGTGTGTGTGTGTGTGTGTGTGTGTGTGTGTGTATATATATATATATATATATATGATGCCGCGCCCTGCAGATGTACATGTGCATTGCATGCATCGCTCTCCTCTCCTCTAAGGATGAAAACGGTCGAACTCGGTCGAAAAACTCATCAACCATTTTCTAATTTTACATTTGAAATACGAAAGCGAAAGCGAAAGCGGACAAGCCGGACACGAAAACGAACATGAACTTACGGAATGTCTAGAATTTCGGAAACGAACCAATTCAAGCGGAATTATGTCGAACACGGTCGGTATGCGAAAATTCAATACGAAATACCGACCCACAGTGCATAGCATTAAACAAGTGCACGACCAAATACATAACAAGTTCACAACTAACAAGTGCATGATCTAGTTCAAGTGCATAGCATTAAACAAGTGCACGACCAAATACATAATAAGAGAGATGAGGCTGGGCGCCGTCTATAAGATAGGGCAGCTAGCCACCAGTAGAAAGAACACAGCTGCGTGGTGAGCAGCCTGTAATTGGGCTGTATGACCTGTGCAGTTGGCCAAATTCGGTTTAAACCAAATTTTGAATTCGGAATATTTCAAATTAAAAGTAGAAAACGGTCGAAAAATGTGTAAACCGTTTTCTACTTTTACATTTGAAATACGAAACATCTCAAATGCGAAAGCGAAAACGGTAAAGTTGGACAAGAAAATGCGGATTCGATCGGATTAAATATAGAAAACGATACGGTTCGGTTCGGGATATTTCCGTTCCATTTTCATCCTTACTCTCCTCTCCTCTCTGCCGTCGTCCGTGTACGAGACGGTGGGTACGTACATGGCGCCTGCGCCCATGAGAAGGTATAGTGACGCCAGGGCCAGGGCAGCCCGGACGGGACGTGTCTCTTCGTTCCATGCATTCATGAGGCGTGATTTCATGGCCCAAGTACGTACCGCCGGCGGACCTCCGTCGATCGATCTCTCGCGCTACAGTGCCGCGGATGTACGGACATGTGAACGAACATTGCTGCCTGCAGCTAGTAGCAAGCCCCGCAGCAGAGAGCCGGGCGATCGAGCTGTATTCTCGCGCAATGAGTAGCAGCGCACGTATGCGTGTACGTACTCGTGTCCCGGCCGTTTCTCCTCGCTAGCTCTACGGCCAGGAATTCTCTTCCGCTAGCTATAGCTTGCGGGTGAGGTGTCCGTCGGGCACAATTTCCAGGTGTGTAAATCGCAACACTACTTCGGCAATCAATAATTAAAGTTTGCGCGTCACGGCGCTTGCTTTTATTTAGGGTTGCAGAATAGCCTAGCCTGGTGGGCCCTTTATTTCGTCTATTTCATTCATTCATTCATCAGCTGGTGCTCTATTTTTCTTCCTAATTAAGCTGGTGGAAATTTTGGCTTTTTTGTTCCACCGTGGCATTGGATGCGACGATCCAACCTTATTACTCGCCACCTTCTTCAACCTAACCCCCTTTGCTAGCCCTAATTGCCACCGTGATTTTACCCACACGTAGGGCCCGTTCGCTTGCCTAAAAAAAAAAGAAGCCAAAACACTGTAGCGGCTGATTTTGTGAGAGAGAAATACTGTAGCGGCTGAAAGATGCACTGTAGCACGTGAGGGGAACAAGCCGAACCAGCCGGCTGGTCAGCCGAACGCGCCCGTAAGCACCACCTCCTCTTCATTATTAACTTTTTATTATACCCTGGCATTGCCACCTCCCAAGGTTTTCCTGCCCCCAAAATTCTTTTTCCAACACATCACTACCTCCACCATCTAAATTGAAATGACTCCACTACTTGGTCGCCTAAAGAAAAGATATCCCATATTTTTTCAAATTAGTCAGTACAACGCAAACACTTAGACATGTACATACACATATCCTTACTCCCTATGAACGCATGCATACATCCTACTCTGAAAACACCTCTCAAATAATGAGCCAATAGATCTCGAGATTGACGATGTCACCACAGACTCCTCGATATTGGAATTGACGGGTACATCACCTATCATAGAAAGAACAATATCGTTAAATTCTAAAGTAAATCTAGTAAAATACGAGCACCGACGTCAAGTCGAACCAGGATGAACAGGTTCCACCGCAAGCAACCTGGCCAGCTAAGTTGTGCTTAGTTCACAATAAGATTTGTTGGTTTAATTTACCCGTGGAGGGCCGAGATGCCAGTCAAGGCTCATGCCATATCCCCCTCCTGTTGTGGAAAGATGTGCAACATGTGGTTTACACTTTACTATCTCTATTCACTAACCTAAAGAATGAGAGGAATAAGGTGACACACACCCTAAAACAAAAAAGAAGAAGAAATGACACCCTGGCTTACCCTTACAATCAGTCCACATTTCCTATATGTCATATGTATAAATTGATATTTTCCTACAATTCTCCTTAATTTGAGGCTAAAAGATGCAGACTTATAAAAATTCATATGATGGTTTTATTTATTACTCCTAAAAATCCAGGAAGACAAATATTCTCCCAGAGGGAAATCAATATTTATTGTTTAAAATGATAGGAAATGTAGATTTCTTATATATGGTGCAAGCGTAACCTAAAACATGGGGTTCATATACTGTCGGGTTCATAAACCGGGGGTCCCTCATGGACCAGCTTCCCAGCAGAAAGCTCAACCCAGCAGACGACGTTGCGAACGACGCGCAAACTCCTGGGCCGGCCCAAACACCTAAAACAACAGGTCAGAAGGGCAATCCAATCTCCGACCGAAAGGCCCCGCAAAGGAGGAACAACGCTCGCTTCCGACTCCGGCCCGTCTCTCCAACCGGAAGGCCCGGCCAAAGAGGAACAGCGCTCGCTTCCGACTCCGGACCGTCTCTCCGACCGAAAGGCCTGGCCAAACACCGCTTCTGAACTCCGAACTACGTCTCCAACCGGGGACGCACCAAACCCCTGCTTACAGCTCTTCTCTGACTGGCACAGTCGTAGCCAACTGGGACCAACCGACCAGGGACGCCCGCTCGGTGAGGACCAGGAAACGGACGGAGCAAGTAAGGTAGAGCACTCAAGTCAACCATAAAACCGAGGACCGTACCCTGTACACCTACAGGATAGTACCGACAGGACATGTCAGAAGAGTGTCCTGCAACCCTCTAGGCATGTCAGAACCCAAGCAGTGTTGCGGGCGCCGACATTTGCCCTACAGTGTTGTGGGCGCCCACAACACTCCCATATCGGACGAGCACGGTAAAACCCCTTGCATGCCTCTGGGCATCAACAATATGGCAGGCACCGACGTCTGCCATACCAGAAGAAGACGACACAACCTCCCACATGCATGTGACATTAACAGTGTTATGGGCGCCTACAATTATCTTGTACCCGACGGCGTGGGCAACAAGACTTAGCATACGTACACACTCTCTCTCACACACACTTGTAAGGCCATCCCCTTCATCTATAAAAGGGGATGCACGCTCTCCAAACAGATAGATCCCTTAGTTCACTCACACACCACAACAGAACCACTAGGTTCAAACCTCGAGCACATGCTCGAACACTTAGCACATAGCGGAGCTCCCGTCACTCTCGGCCCTTCAGACCAGAGTCCGACCAGACCTCTTGTACCCCCCATCTTTCTCCCTTCCGTTTGTAACCCCACAACAAACTTTGAGCAGCTAGGCTCAGGAATAAAGTCATCGGCCGACTCAAACTGGACGTAGGGCACGTTGCCTGAACCAGTATAAACCCTGCGTCATTGAGTGCTAGGCCACATCCGATCACAACGTACAACAAAACTACAAATATTTATGCGTTGGTCACTTTCTGCACCGACAGTTGGCGCCGTCCGTGGGGAAGACGTTGTACGTTCACACTTTTGGTCATCGGATGGCCCACTTTACCGCCGCCTTTGCCATGGCGGGCTCAAGCGATACGACTCGCTTCGGTTCACTGGAGTTTCCCGCACTCCCACCTGTTGGGATGTGGGTTCGACCCGTCTTCAAGCCGTCCTAGGCCTTCCTCTTCGGAAGCCTGGACTTTGTCACCGACCGGCTCGGCGTACTACACCTCTGCGAAGAGGCACTTGTTCTGGCGCCCGTAGGAGGGGCACCCTCCATCATCTCCGGGACACACCACGACTTCAACGATGAGGCGCCTACGCTTCGTTCTGAGCAAACGCTCTGCTCAAACCCCCTATGAGTAATGTGTGTACTGTTATTTACTCGCTCTTTGCTGTCTTTCCCCGATTCTCCGAAGGATCTCGTTGTCCCTGCCGCGATAGCCATGAGACCAGTTCCCCTATGGCCTCATGTCCCGCGCGGACGCGTGCACCCGGGGGCTCCGAAGGATGCTGGCGCTGCCCCCTCTCATGTCTGAATTCATGGGGATGGCGAGCTATGCTCCCACCTATTTCCACGACCTCATGGATGACGATGTTGAGAGCGATGGCTCCAGCATCGGCGATGTGGCGCCTAGACACCGTCCGTCCGAGAAACGCTCTATGGCGGACGCTCCAGGACAGCCGTCGATGGTAGCAGAGTCCCTGTAGACTCGCACCCCTCCAGACCCTCGCGTGTGCCCAGGCGCATGGCGAGGAGCTATGAGAAAGGCGGCAGAACCAGCCGCCACCTGCGCCCGCACGCTTGGAGCATCACGATGCGTCCCGTGCGCGTAACACGGTGAGCAGCTCCCGGGGTCATGCCCACCAGGTCCAGTGTGACATCATGGATGGGGGGAACGATCCCCCATAGTTCGCTCGGGCTAGCCAGAACATCGCTGCTGCGGCAATGCTTCTGCGCGGCGTTCCCGAGTCCGTCGACCCCTAGGAGCGGGCGGTCCACCGGAACCTCTGGGCACTGGTGGAAGCCGCCACCGTTCAACAGGCGAAAAGCTCCACATCATGACTCCAACTCACGGCCTCTCTACCCACCAGGGTAGTGGGGATGCACCAGACGGATCGCTCCATCCGCTCACTGCTACAGCCACCAAGCGCGGCATAGGAGGCCACAGCTGCACCACGGTCTGACCTAGCGCCTGCTCCACACCGACCGCCGATACGCGAACGGCTCAGTCCGCACCAAGACGCTCGCACCGTCATCAGCAACCGGCATCAGGCCCGGCATGATGATGACGTCCATCGGGCCATGGTGAGGGCAGGCGACATGGGCCCCGGCCCGACCATCAAGGGGAGCGGTGAAACATGCCCTAGGCATGGTTGCCGGCCAGATGAACGGAGTCCTAGCCCAAATGGCCCGGGACCACAGGCCTTTGGCCAGCGTATCCAGAGAGCGCCATTCCCACAGCGCTTCCGACCGCCCACCAACATCGCCAAGTACACCGGGGAGACAAACCCCGGTATATGGCTCGAAGATTTCCGGCTCGCCTGCCGAGCCAGAGGGGTGGATGATGATCATTTCATCATTCAATATCTCGCTATTTGCGTGGGGGAACATGTTCGGGCATGGCTTGAATTCCTCCCACATGACAGCATCCACGACTGGGCGGACCTCAAGAGGGTCTTTGTCAGAAATTTCCAGGGGACGTATGTCCACCTTGGTAACTCCTGGGACCTCAAGAGCTGCCAGCGGGAGCCCAACGAGTCCCTGCGGGATTATATCCGTAGGTTGTCCCAACGATGCAACTCCCTCCCTGATGTCGTCGACACGGACGTCATCAACGCATTCCTCTTTGGGACAACCTATGAGTCCCTGATCCATAAGCTTGCCTGCCTGAAGCCCCGTATCACCCGCGACCTGCTCGACGTCACCACGAACCACGCCTCCGGCGAGGAGGCGGTCGGAGCGGTCTTCAACGGAGGTCAGGACAAAAGCAAGGCCAAGCGCAAGGACCAATACGAGGGCCCCTCCACGTAGAGGGGCAAGAAGAACAAAAAGGATCAGCGTTGACCGGCCAACACCGCGTTGGTCGCCATAGCTGATCACACGGGCAGCAGCCCCAGCAGGGCCTGCCTGACCACTTCAATAAGCTCATGGATAGCCCGTGCACCACCCACGCCTACCCCGTCAAACACCTCTACAAGGACTGTGAGCTCCTCAAATGTTTCCTACGACAAGCCGGTGGGCTGAAAGAAGGAGACGATAAAGAGGCGGCAGCCAAGAAAGGAGGCGCGGCGGGCAAGGACAGGGACAACTTCCCCAACCCTGAGGAATGCATCATGATCTTCGGGGGATCCGACACCATCTGCTCCAAGCGCCAGCACAAGGTACGCTGTAGGGAGGCATGCGCCGCTGAGACAGTCATCCCCTCCTTCCTTAGCTAGTCGGAATCCTCGATCACCTTTGATCAGAGAGACCATCCCTCCCATGTTGCCAGACCAAGACGCTACCCGCTCATCATGGATCCCATCGTCCGCAAGAAGCGCCTCACCAAGGTGCTGATGGACGGAGGCAGCAGCCTCAACATCCTCTACGTCAACACCCTCGATGCCATGCGCATCCCCCAGTTAGAACTCCGCCCAGCGGGCTCTCCCTTCTACGGTGTGATCCCAGGAGCATGGGTGTATCCGCTCGGGCAGATTGACCGGCCCGTCACGTTTGGAAACCGAGCGAAATTCCACTCAGAGGTCCTCACCTTCGAAGTGGTTGACTTCCCAGGGTCCTACCATGCCATCTTGGGGTGGCCTTGCTACACCAAATTCATGGCAATCACCAACTACACCTACCTCTAGTTGAAGATGCTGGGACCAAACGACATCATCACCGTGGGCAGCGCCTTCTCACACGCCTTCACGTGCAACCACGAGCATTCCGAGCTCGCCACCACCATCATCAACTCGTCCGAGCTCCTGTAGCTCGGGGAGTCATCGACCCTAGCAGTCCTAGACTGCAACAAACCAACCTCCTCGACAGCCTTCTGCCCACTCGAGGAAACCAAGGTGGTGGGAATCGACGCCACTGACCCTACCAAGATGTTGCAGATCGGGACCCAGCTCATGGCCAAATAGGAATGTGAGCTCGTTGACTTCCTGCGCACCAATCACGATGTCTTCGCATGGAAGCCTTCTGACATGCCGGGCATACCGTAGGAGGTCACCGAGCACACGTTGCACCTCATCCTGGGCCCAAAGCCCACCAAGCAGCGCCTGTGTCACTTCGACGATGAGAGGCGTAGGGCCATAGGCGAAGAGATCGCCAAACTCCTGGCAGTTGGATTCATCAGAGAGGTATTCCACTCCGACTGGCTTGCCAATCCTGTTCTTGTTAAAAAGAAGACCGGCAAATGGAGAATGTGTGTTGATTATACTGGCCTTGACAAAGCATGTCCGAAGGATCACTTTCCTTTGCGGCGCATAGACCAGATAGTTGACTCCACCTCAGGTTGCGAGATCCTCTCCTTTTCTAGATGCCTACTCAGGCTATCACCAGATCGCGATCAAAGAGTCCAATCATCTTGCAACCTCGTTCATCACCCTGTATGGTTCGTACTGCTGCGTAACCATGCCTTTTGGGCTAAAGAACGCTGACGCCACCTACCAAAGGTGCATGCAGCAATGCTTCGCTGACCAAATTGACCTGCTCGATCAGCCTGATCAAGACGAGCGGCCGAAACCAACAATCGTCGTCTATGTTGATGACATAGTGGTCAAAATGGCTCAAGCTTGCGACCTGATCGCAAACTTGGCCGCGACATTCATGAACCTCCGAAGGTTCAACATCAAGCTGAATCTCAAAAAATGTGTTTTCAGGGTTCCAAAGGGGAAGCTGCTTGGATACATTGTGTCCGAGCGCGGCATCGAGGCCAACCCCGAAAAGATCACGACCATCTCCAACATGGGCCCTATATGCAACGTCAAAGGTGAACAAAGGCTCACCGGCTGTCTGGCCGCCCTGAGCCGATTCATCTCCTGGCTTGACAAACGGGGGATGCCACTCTACAAGCTCCTCGAATAGACGAACGCCTTTGTCTGGACTGAGGAAGCTCAGTAGGCTCTCAAGAGCCTCAAAGCATCACTGACGTCGGCCTCAATCCTTGTCGCTCCTAAATGAGGAGAGCCCCTCCTCTACGTCGCAGCGAGCAACCATGTGGTGAGCGCCACCCTGGTTGTCGAAAGGGAGGAGCCGGGACACCACCTTAAGGACCAGCGACCTGTATACTTCATTGGGGAGGTACTCACCTACCCCAAGGTCTGGTACCCTTAGGTGTAGAAACTCCTATACACCGTGATGATGGAGACCCAGAAGCTCCTGCACTACTTCACCGACCGCGAAGTCATGGTCGTCACTTCATACCCGCTCGGAGACATCGTCCACAACCACGATGCCGTGGGACAGATCTCCAAGTGGGCACTCAAACTCATGGGCCACGACATCAGGTATATCCTCCGTACCGCTATTAAGTCTCAGGCTCTAGTGGACTTTGTCACCGAATGGACAGAGGTCCAGCTACCGACCCCGGACGTCACCCACGAGTACTGGACAATGTACTTCGATGGGTCTATAATGGCGCTCGGCTCGGGGGCTAGAGTCATTCTGATCTCCCTAGACAGGAGTAGGCTCCGCTACGCCATCCGCCTCCATTTCTCAGCCTCAAACAATGCCATGGGATATGAGGCCCTCATCAATGGGCTACGCATCGCCATCGAGCTCGGCGCTACGTGACTCTACGTCCACGGTGACTCAGAGTTGGTCGTTGACCAAGTAATGATGGAGTCCTCCTGCAAAACCCCCTCATGGCAGCATACTACCAGGAGGTGCATAAGCTCAAGGACAAATTCTAGGGGATCGAGCTGCATCATGTCCTTCGAAAGGACAACGATGCCGCTAATTTTCTTGCAAGATTGGCCGCTAGGAGGGATCCGTCTTCGAGCAGGATCTTCATCAACGATCTCCACAAGCCGTCCGCTCGCATCCTGGAAGCTTTGACCCTGATGCCAAGCCGACGCTCAGGGGCTCTGACCCTAGTGCCTCCATGACAACGTCGCCCGCCGACGTCGCCGTGTTGGCACTCGATCAAACGGACTGGCGAGTGCTGCTACTTGCCTACCTCCTCGAGGAGGTTCTCCCACCCGAAAGGACTGAAGCCCGATGGATCGCTCGATGCACCAAGACCTTTGTCGTGCTCAGTGATGAGCTCTACAAATGAAGTCCATCGGGGGTGCTCATGTAGTGCATCCCTACCAACTAGGGGAAGCAGCTCCTCCTCGAGGTCCATGCCAAGTTTTGTGGACATCATGCAGTCCTAAGGTTGCTGGTAGGAAAAGCCTTTCGCTAAGGTTTTTACTGGCCACCGCACTACGAGATGCAGAGGAGGTCATTCGCAAGTGTGAGGGATGCCAATTCTATGCTCGACAAACTCATTTGCTGGCACAGGAGCTTCAAACCATCCCCATCACCTGGCCGTTCGTGGTCTAGCGCCTCAACATGGTAGGACCCCTCAAAAAGGGCCCGGGCGGCTTCACTCACCTGCTCGTAGCGGTCGACAAGTTCACCAAGTAGATAGAGGTCAAGCCCATCACCAACATCCGCTCGGAAGAGGCGATCAAATTCTTCCTTAGCATCATCTACCGGTTCGACGTTCCCAACTGTATCATCACTGACCACGGGACTAACTTCACCGGGAAGAAGTTCCTAGACTTCAGTGATGGATACGACATCAGGATCGACTGGACCTCGATCGGACATCCACATACTAACGGTCAGGTCGAGCGTGCCAATGGCATGGTCCTTAAAGGACTTAAGCCATGCATCTTCGACCGACTCAACAAGTACGCCGGGCAATGGGTTGTAGAGGTCCCAGCGATCCTCTGGAGCCTGATAAAGACCCCAAACCGATCCATAGGGTTCACACCCTTCTTCCTGGCATATGGAGCTGAAGCAGTGCTGCCCTCTGACCTCGACCACGGTGCCCCAAGAGTGAAGGCTTTTGACCGTGACCGAGCCGTGGAGGCTCAACAAGACGTAGTCGACCTGCTCGAGGAGGCCCACGAAACGACTGTCATTCACTCCGCTCGCTACCAGCAAACTCTCCATAGGTACCACGAAAGGAAGATCAGGGGGAGGATCCTCGAAGTCGGTGATCTCGTACTCTGGAGGACATAATCAACAAAGGAGAAACACAAACTCTCCACCATAGGAAGGTCCCTATATGGTGACCGAGGTGATCCAACCGAATGCCTCCTGACTGAAGGACGACAACGACAACATTCTCACCAACACTTGGAACATTGAACAACTATGTCGTTTTCCCCCTAAATTCGGTCTTACCGCTTTTATTCGACAGTTGCTCCTGTAAAGCACCCCAGCCTAAACACTTTTAGCCCGGGTCGCTCGGGGGCTCCATGAGGGTATGGTACTAAGTACTACCTCTCTTTTTTACTATCACATGGTAAAAACTTTTTGCCCAGATGAAAAGGCATTCCATTCTATTCCTTTGATTACCCTACCTGACTATGTTTTTACTCCTGACCGAGCGTACCCTGCCACAACCTACGGTTACGAGCAACCGAGCCTTGTGGGCCACCCCCAGGTTCTTAAAGTTATAGCCTATAGAACGAAAGGGAAGGTGCAAAAAAGAAAGGATAAAAATAAAGCTATGCTAGGAACGGATAGTGATTCTATCACAAAGCAGAACTGATGTATTCATTGATACAAAAAACTGTTCACACGGGGGCTCCCCCATGAACTTAATGATTACATTTGCTGACTACTTCTACTCCAAATGCTACTATGGCTGCTCGACGGCATCGGCTGATGCCAAAGGAGAGGCTACGACACATACCGCCGGACATAACCACCACCGCAAGGGCCCCGCCCGGTTCCGCACCCTCGACTTCGACGAGCGCAACGGGTACCTCAAGGGCGTCGTACCCATAGATGCTCAGCAGAAGAACATGGAGCTCCAGACCTTATCATGCAGTTGAGGCAGCTCCTGGACAAGGACGCTGCCTGCCGAAGTATGGCCGCCATGGCTAGAGGATATCTCATCAAACTTTATGAACTGGCCAACCTGAGCAGCTGCAACAGCGAAACCTCCCACCAGCACAGTCCTGAGCGTCTTCCTCTTCGAGAAGACTCACCCGGAGAAGATTCGCCAGAAGGAGTCCATGTGCGGCTCCATCCCGATGAAAGCCTCGCAGACGGTGACAAAGCCGGCGACGTGCAGTACCCTCCAGTGCGCCACCTCCTTCGGCGAAAGCAGCCCCTTCTCAGCGAAGGCGGCCATCACCACCTCATCTAAGCTGGATGACCTCTAGCTCGACATTGCGCTCCAAAAACATGAACAGATCTGTGAGTTTTCCTTTCCCTCTCCCTTCCCCTATTTAAGGAGGAGATGCAGCAGTTGAAGAAGGGCAAAGGATTGGGGCGAAAACCCTCTCCCTTCCCAAATTCAATATGGATGGGAAATGAGTAGACACGCCCTGACCGATGGGACGCACCCTGCCCGATGGAATGGCGTCTGGTTAGACGGGATGTGGCCTAGGCATGGCCCACCACTACCGTACGCCGAGCGCAAGAAACAAAGCGCCACCATGCGTAGGCGGCCCTCCGCCTTCCCAGGAAAGACTTGGAAAGGCCCAACTATGGGATCTCCGCCCAGGAGAGACCATCGGGCTTCCTGAGTCGATCGAACGGCTCAGATGAAACACCGAGAGATAGGTAAGGAGCAAAGGGACGCCCCATGTGGGCCATGCCGACTCCGTCACAAACGACGAGCATGGATCCCGATCGGACATTTTCGATTGGAGCTCCTCAAACCCCATCACTCGAGTCATCAAGGTAATATTACCAACCCCCACTATTTCTTTATATAATCATTCGTTCATCTATACACGCATTCATTCATTCCATACATCCGAGGCATTGCATATGTAGTTAAATGCATCACAACGCTCTGTGTTGCATCACGAAGCGGCACTTGCCTCATTCAACATGAGCAACGACCGACCGAGGTTCGAAGGCTAGCCCACGAAGGGCTCAAGGCCGCCTCGCGTCAAACAGAGCCAGGGGAGAAAACGCAGATGAGCCCCGAGCGGCCCTCGCCCACTCTGCCTCGAAGCAGATAGTGTCATCTCAATGTTCTCATTTGATCCTAACCTCGAGCCAAACCCACAGAATCTCCATCGAGGGGAGGCCAGTGGGCCACCTGGGTCGATCGTCGGAACGACCCAGGCATCTGGCGGGTTGTAGGTTAAGGAGCAGTGGAGTGCCACATGAGGGCTATGTCGACCCTGTCACGAATGACAGACACAAACTTCACTCGAATGTGCCCATTAGCGAGCTCACCGACCGCATCACTCGAGCCATCAAGGCAAGCGACGTTAGCTCAGCCCCTCCTGTTGTGAGAAACCACGAATAGGGCAATGCACAAAACTCAACCGACCCCTACCAAGCCCAACGGGGCTCAGGGGCTCAAGACGCCCAACGCCTCGGTTGCGCCCAATGCCAGGATCCGCGACTCCATCTCGCCCGATCCCTAAAACAGCCTCTGTTGTGCCCGATGCAAGGATCCACGAACTCCGTTTTGCCCGATCCCTAAACCGCCTCGGTTGCGCCCGATGCTAGGATCTACGACTCCGTCTCGCCCGATCCCTAAAAACTGCCTCGGCTGCGCCTAACGCCAGGATCCGCGAACTCTATTTTGCTCGATCCCTAAACCGCCTCGGCTGCGCCCAACGCTAGGATCCGCGACTCTGTCTCTCGGCTGCACCCGACGCCAGGATCCGCGAACTCCGTCTCACCCAATCCCTAAAACCGCCTCGGCTGCGCCCGATGCAAGGATCCGCGACTCCGGCTCGCCCGATCCCTAAAAACTGCCTTGGCTACGCCTGACGCCAGGATCCACGAACTACGTTTCGCCCGATCCCTAAACCGCCTCGGCTACGCCCGATGCCAAGATCCTTGACTCCATCTCACCCAATCCCTAAAAGCTGCCTCGGCTGCGCCCGACGCCAGGATCCGCGAACTCCGTTTCGCCCCATCCCTAAACTGCCTCAGCGGCGCCCGACGTCAGGATCCACGACTCCGTCTCGCCCAATCCCTAAAACAGCCTCGGCTGCGCCCGACGCTAGGATCAATGACTCTGTCTCGCCCGTTCCCTAAACTGCCTCGGCTACGCTCGACACTAGGATCCGTGAACTCCGTCTCACCCAATCCCTAAAACTGTCCGCTGACAAAACCCCCAGGCGATTTTGCCTGAATCTCCCGAGGGCTCGAGGGCTACACCTGCGGGTGCGCTCGCGTGCACCCGGTGACGAAACAAAACTTCCCCCGCTGGCAACACCCGCGGGTGCCCTCGCGCGCACCCGCCATCAAGACAAAAAAACCCCCAGATGATTCTACCCGAATTGCCCAGGGGCTCGGGGGCTACACCCGCAGGTGCGCTCGCGCACCCGCCGTTATGATAAAAATCCCCTAAACGATTCTACCCGAATTGCCCGGGGGCTCCTGTCGGGTTCATAAACCCGGGGTGCCTCATGGACCGGCTTCCCAGCAAAAAGCTCGGCCCAGTAGATGACGTTGCGAATGATGCGCAAACTCCAGGGCCGGCCCAAACATCTAAAACGACAGGCCAGATGGGCGATCCAATCTTGGATCGGAAGGCCCTGCAAAGGAGGAACAGCGCTCGCTTCTGACTCTGGCCTCCCTCTCCAACCAGAAGGCCTAGCCAAAGAGGAACATAGCTCGCTTCCGACTCCGACCCACCTCTCCGACCAGAAGGCCTGGCCAAACACCGCTTCCAAACTCTAAACTGCGTCTCCAACCAGGGACACACCAAACCCCTGCTTACAGCTCTTCTCCGACTGGCACAGTCGAAGCCAGCTAGGACCAACCGACCGAGGATGCCCGCTCAGTGAGGACCAGGAAATGGACAGAGCAAGTAAGGCAGGGCACTCAAGTCAACCGTAAAACCGAGGACCATACCCTATATAGCTATAGGACAGTACCGACAGGACATGTCAGAAGAGTGCCCTGCAACCTTCCAGGCATGTCAGAACCCAAGCAGTGTTGTGGGCGCCGATATTTGCCCTACAGTGTCGTGGGCGCCCGCAACACTCCCATACCGGACGAGCACGGTAAAACCCCTTGCATGCCTCTGGGCACCAATAGTATGGCAGGCACCGATGTATACCATACCAGAAGAAGACGACGCAACCTCCCACATGCATCTGACATTAACAGTGTTATGTGCGCCTACAATTATCTTGTACCCGACGGCGTGGGCAACAAGACTTAGCATACATACACTCTCTCTCTCACTCACTTGTAAGGCCATCCCCTTCATCTATAAATGGAGATGCGCTCTCTCCCAACAAATAGATCCCTCAGTTCACTCACACACCACAACAGAATCACTAGGTTCAAACCTCGAGCACACGCTCGAACACTTAGCACATAGCAGAGCTCCCATCACTCTCGGCCCTTCAGACCAGAGTCCGACCGGACCTCTTGTACCCCCCATCTTCCTCCCTTCCATTTGTAACCCCACAACAAACTTTGAGCACCTGGGCACAGGAATAAAGTCTCCGACCGACTCAAACTGGACGTAGGGCACGTTGCCTGAACCAATATAAACCCTGTGTCATTGAGTGCTAGGCCACATCCGCTCACAACGTACAACAAAACTATAAATATTTACGTGTTGGTCACTTTCTGCACCGACATATACTTTGTGTTTTACATAATAACATCAAGCATCGGTGAAAGCCTGTAGCTTTGGGTTTTAGGTGGTAGTAGTTTACCCAAAAAATTATTCTTCATCCTAGAGCAAGTCTTGGTAGGCGATGGCTGCTTGTTGTAGCATTTTGCTATCTTTTTCCTTGTTTTCCTTCCTCTTCTTGGTATGTGTGTGGTGTTTTGTTTCGAGTCTCTCTTTTTCCTTCTAATAAATTAATTCAGCAAAACTCTTGCTGAGATTTCAAGAAAAAACAATGAAAGCATGCATAAGCATAGTGGTCCATGGGAGGAATACAAATGCTTAGATTCTAAAAAAATTTTTTGGCCATTTGATGTTGATTACTTGAACGAATGTTTATACAAGTATATACATTCTATAGGATCGCATATGACTGAATTGGTTAAATTTCAGTCTTATTCTTAGTTCATGATGTGATAGTGATAGAACTTTATTTCAATAAACTTGGATTGACAGTGATATCCATGAACTCTAAATACATCGTACTGATTATTTTTAATTATAGTTAAAATTCTTAGTCAAGCTTTAATTTAGTTTATTACCAAGATGAAGCAACAACGAATTATGGATATTGGTGTTCTTGTTCGAGGTTTACAGGCCAATATCCTTTGTAGTACTTTAGCGGCATTGAAAACAGAGATTGGGCCCATATACCATAGACTTTAAACAACGCAACTCTAGTGGTGTAGAGCCGATTTTTTTTGTAATTTAGCCCTTTTGTCAAAAATCCACATTTGTACCCTTGAGCGTCAAAGACCTATCTTTATACCCTGACCTCGGTGCCCCATTGAAAGCTCTAGTTTGGTTTTGTTGAATTGATGAAACCCTAAGTGCTAACCTAGTTTATCAAGTGATCATGAGATAGGTAGCACATTCCAAGTGGTGAAGCAAATGAAGATCATGACATGATGATGGTGATGCCATGGTGATGATCAAGTGCTTGGACTTGAAAAGAAGAAAGAGAAAAACGAAAGGCTCAAGGCAAAGGTATAAATGGTAGGAGCTATTTTGTTTTGGTGATCAAGACATTTAGAGAGTGTGATCACATTTAGGTTTGATAGCCGTACTATTAAGAGGGGTGATACTCGTATCGGAATGCGGTTATCAAAGTGCCACTAGATGCTCTAACTCATTACATATGCATTTAGGATCTAGTGGAGTGCTAACACCCTTGAAAATGTTTGTGAAAATATGCTAACACATGTGCACAAGGTGATACACTTGGTGGTTGGCACATTTGAGCAAGGGTTAGGAACTTCACCGGCGGAGTGTCCACCCGTAGAGTGTGGACAGTCCGACGGTGCCACCGACGCCCTAGACAGAAAAGATGGAGGTCACTGTAAGTGACCGGACGCTGGTCTTGGTTGGACCGGCGCGTCTAGTCAGTGGCAGCAGAGGGCGCGCAGCGTCGGTCTCTGACCGGACGCTGGGTCACAAACTGACCGGACGCTGGAAGGCTGCGTCCGGTCCTGCTGATGTGGCAACACACAGTGTTGAGAGTGACTGGCCGGACGCTGGCTATGTCCGGTCAAGCATGACCGGACGCGTTCGGTCGTGAAAAGTCGTCTCTGGATGTTTACTGGAAATGACCGGATGCTGGGGTTCAGCGTCCTATCACTTTGAGCTGCTGCGTCCGGTCGTCACTTGACCGTTGAGATCAGGCGATCAATATTTGAAGAGAGGGGACACGTGGCACACATCGTGTGACAGAACGCTGAGGTCTAGCGTCCGGTCGATATGACCGGAGCGTCCGGTCACCCCGTGTTGTGCCCAGTGAAGGGGTACAATGGCTCTATTTCGTGGGGGCTTCTATTTAAGCCCCATGGCCGGCTCAAGCTCACCTTCTTGGCGATTTGCATTGACATAGCAACCATGTGAGCTTAGCCAATGCCCTCCCACTCATCTCCATTATTGATTCATCATCATTGTGAGATTGGGAGAGAATCCAAGTGCATTGATTGAGTGTTTGCATCTAGAGGCACTTGGTGTTCGTGTTTCGCTGTGGGATTCGCTTGTTACTCTTGGTGGTTGCCGCCACCTAGATGGCTTGGAGCAGCGAGGGTCGTCGAGTGGAGGTTGGTGATTGTCTCCGGCTCCGATCGTGGTGATTGTGAGGGGTTCTTGACCTTTCCCCAGTGAAGAGCCAAAAGGTACTCTAGTGGATTGCTCGTGGCTTGTGTGATCCTCATCTTGTGTTGGTTGTGCGACACCCTATTGAGGGTTTGGCGTGTGAAGCCAATTAGCGCGTGAACCTCCAAGTGAGTGAATCGCCACAACGAGGAGTAGCTTGCCGACAAGCAAGTGAACCTCGGTAAAAAATCATTGTGTTCATCATTTGATTTCGAGGTGATTGGTCTTCATTGGTATTCATTCTTGTGATTGATTGGCTCCTTCCTCGATACGGCGGTATAAACAAATTGTTCACTCTCTTAACTTTACCGTAAACTAGTTATCAAGCTCTTTAGTGTAGCTAGTTGTGAGAGCTTGTTAGTTTGGTTAGTGTGGCTCTTTAGCTAGCTTTTGAGAGCACACTAACTTAGTGTAGTTACATAGTTTTTGTGTGGATAGAAACTACATAAGATAGAATTATGGTAGGTGGCTTGCATTTTTAGTAGGCTAGCGCAACACTCGCTTTGCCTCATAATTGTCTAACCGGTTTGTTAAGTGTTGTTGTAGAATTTTTTAATAGGCTATTCACCCCCTCTCTAGCCATTAGGACCTTTCACCAGTGACCTACGACGCCTAGGTCACGGCGCCGAGGTTGGAGGTCTTGAATGACATGACTGGCAACGTGGCGCTGCCGTGGCCAGAGGTCGGCGCCACAATTCACGGTGCCGATCTCGATGCCATGATCTACGGCGTCGAGCTCAGCACCACGAATCATGACGAAGACCTCTAAATTCAACCCTAACCATAAATTATCGTAACTTGGACATCCTAAAGTTTTACCATGACCTCTGAATTCAACCCTAACCATATATATGCAAAACAATATGTATTTTGATAGTGCCTTTATATCCTAGCTAACAAAATTAACCTTTGTGTTGATAGAGTATACGAAATCATTGTGCCTCATTTCACCACACAAGGTAAAAGCATGTATAAAAAGAGGGTAGCAGTTCCAATCAAACAGAACTTTTGATTTTTTTAATCAAAATTGTTTCGTTATCTATACAAGTGGTGTGGTTCTTTCAATATAAAACCAACTTTGATACGTGGATCTCAATGTAGAGATTGGTCGATTGCTTTGCTCTATTGTTGACCAAAACGAATACAATTACAATGTTATTCATGTCAAATACTCTCGCTTCGTTCCACAATACAAGGACTTTTGTTTTTTTGCCCTAATAAGACAAAAATTTAAGTTTGAACAAATATTTAAAGAAAAGTATTACCATATTAAAGGAGTGAACGACGAAAATATATTACATAATAATGGATCTAACGAGGCTTATATTGTATATATATAAGGTAGACGGTAGCCTAGTCTTTTGGGTTAGGCTCAAAACCTTTGAATGTTGTGGGCACTGGTGTATCTGGCGTGAGGGGACACCGGCTCATGTGTATAACGGGCTGGACCGGATCTGCGCACTCTAGCAATCGTAAATATTGCTGCGTTTTAATATGAGGTTGGTAACTCATCGGAAAACTTTCTGTTAGTTAGGGACAGAGAGCAAGCACAGAGGGACAAAAAAAAACGCACACATACCCAGATACCCTTCAATTAATGTAATTCGAACTTCGTCTCGTACGTACCATGCGGGCGCAGGCGTATATATAAGCTGGAATCAGTCGCGCACCGCATATCCGTGGGTCCGTGCCCTGTTGTTGGCTACTAGCTCATTGACGACCCCTACTTGTGGAGGTCATCAGTCACTGTACATGTAGAGCCCCTCGAATCCTCGATCGATCACTAAGCCCGCTAGTACATACATACGGATCGGAGTACACGCGCAACGACGTCGTCCGTGGTGTGTGTAAATATCGTATCATGTACCGCCCCCCGTCCTGGCAAAAAAAGATTACTCCCTTTTACTTCACCGGCCGGCCGGGCCCGGGCAGCCGGCCGTCGTCCTCTGGACGACAAAATACCCGTGCCAGCGCGACGGATGGAGTATTATCACGTCCTGCATGACCCTTTAACTCCGTTACTCGTACGTGTTTACTACCAACTACGATATGCCCTCCTCCGTAATTAGCCGGCGCAGTACCCTTGTTTAACTTGGACGTGGAAAAAAGAGACCAAAATGTAATGGCAATTTGCTCCCGTCCGGTTTGATCCATCCACCGGTCGGTCCGCCGGCGCCGTACGGTCGCGACGAGGTGCAACCGTGCAAGAGCGAGCGGTACGGGCGGATCGAGCGCGCGCGCACGGGCACGACGGCGCGTTGCGGCCGGCCGCACCGCACGCACGCACGCACGTCAAACGGCTGAGAGTGAGAGACTTCGCGCCGGCCGGGCGGGTGCGCATGCATGGCAAGCAGGCTCGGCCCGTTGGATCGGGAAATTCGAACGGGCTGAGCCTATTTGCTCGTCGAAGAGCTAATAAATAGTATTTTTCTCTCACAGTCAATAGTACTTTCACACGTAGCTTATAAGCTAAACTGGGCCAAACGAGCGAGCTCGTAGGCTCGCATGCATGGCAAGGAGGACACAGCAGGCCGCATCAGCGCAGCAGCAGAGCAGGCGTTCGGGCAGTGCACGCAGATAGCGGCCGGCCACGTCGCTCCGGCTTCACTGTGGCAGCATCATTGCCATTGACTCACCCACAGTGCGCGCAGGATCTCGCTAGCTCGCGCGCGGCGTCAGTGCACATTAAAAAATGCTCCAGAATTAGCAGCCTGGCAGCATTGCCATGGCGTACACCCATCTGTCAATCGGGCGTGTGTGTCCGTGTGTGTGCCATGTCGCTGTCCGTCCGTGTGGGGTGTGGCCGGCGGCCGTGCTGGCCGTCTCCTCGTCGACTCGATCGTCGTCGTCGCTCCGTAGTCCGATCCCTCCGCACTTGAACGTACGTACCCTCTCACTGACTGCCGGCCCGGCCCCCCGCGCGCGCGCGGTACACGTCGGCCGGCCGCCGGCGGCATGCATGGACTGGACTGGAGTAGCTACGTACGGAGTACGCATGCAACGCGCTCCATGCGATGCGATGGTGCCGCCCGGCGCCCGCCCCTGGCCTGTTGACGCATGCATGGCCGGCCAACTCCCAACAGTGTGTTGTGCAGTACTGCCCCCTGCTTGCCCGGCGGCCGGCCGCGCCAAAAGTTCGTGCGAAGCAGCGGCAGGAATTAAAATCTGGGCGCAGCTAGAGCTAGCTAGCTAGCCTAGCACACATTTACAGATGCGGTAGGACGACCAACGTGCGGCGCATAAATCAAATTATTCACTATTCAGGGCCGATACGATACCGATAGATTGCATGCACTGTACAGCGCGGAAGGAAGGGGAAAAAAGAAGAAGAAAGAAACCACCAGCAGGCGGTTGTGGGACAGGCACGCAGCTGCAGGTACCGGCCGGCCGGCCGGGCGCGCGGGCGGGCCGGCGGCCGGAAGCAAAGGCAAAGCAAGTGTGCCATAGATTTTTCATCAGCAGATTCAGCAGCAGCAGGCAGGGACGGGGGCCGGGGCCGGGGCGCCTATTTCGTGGAGCACAGTGCGCGAGCAGGCGGGACGCTGTGGCTTAGGCGAGCACTGCCTGCACTGCCCCCCCCGCGGCTGCCACCTGAAACCGTTGTTTCGGCGGATCCGGACGAGCGAGCGCAGGCGCAGCGCGCGGGCGGGCCACCGGTCGTCTGCAACTCTGCATGCATATTATGCATTGGATTGGAAGCAGGCCCGGCCGGCCGCGCGACGTCGCCCCTGCCTTTTGCCTGCACGAGCGAGGGCGCAGCGCGGCCGGACGTACCCACCGCCCGTGCTCCTCTGCGCGGCCTGTGGGGGCCGGGCCGGCCAGCCGGCCGCCAACAGTCGCCGCTCACTCGAGACGTCGTGCACGGCGCGCGGGCCGCGCGCTTTTGCTTGCGCTTGCACGAGGGTACAGTGCGTACCCGCCGCGCGCATGCTTTGGATCCGCCCGCCCGTCGTTTCGCCGTGCCTGCGATCGAGCACGCACGCACGCGTGTACCTGCCGGCCTCCGCTGCAGCGCTGCCCGGGTGGCCGGTGGGGGCTGCGCCTGCGGCCCGGCGCTGGATGGATGGATGGAGGTGTACGGGTACGGCGTCGCGCACCAGGCGTCCAGGCATGCACCGGCCGATCAAAGCAAGCGATCGCCGATGGATGGACAGATGGAGGCGGACCAGCCGCGTAGGGCATCTAGGGGGGGGGGGGGGCTCTGGGCTCTGGCCTAGGTTACCACCATCTTGTAATCGATCCGCCGAGTTGTCAGGGTCGTCGGATATAACTAGCGGGCCGGCCTGCCGCCCGTCGCCGTCGACACAACCGTCCTTGGCAGCCTACAGCTACTGTATCATGGATCAACGATACCCGCGCCCGGCCGGCCGATACCTCTAATCCAACTCCAGGACACGTCTGGTAGTTGGGGGACGTCAATTAATTCGCCTCAATATATTGATCGGAGTTACTGCTAAGCTGTTCTGGTTTGGGCTGGCTGGTGCTGGTTTTTTATGAGAGGAAAACATTATTGGCTGGCTAGTTTGGGCTGGCTGAAACCAACAAGCGAACAGGTTGATTCTCTCGACAGACTTAAGTAGTATACCACATTCTTCCAAAAAGAAACCAGTAGTATACCACCTCCTTCCAAAAAAAATTTAAACTGAGTCAAACTTTTCAGATTAAGCAAGCAAGTTTATAAAAAATATTTCTAATATTTGTATATCTAAATATATTTATTATAAAATATATATATATATACCATGGTTCACTAATGATACTTATTACGCATTGTAGATGTTACTATATTTTTTTATAAATTTGATAATCTTGAGATTCATTGACTTATCAACATGTGAGAATGACATTTTTTGGATAGACGGAGTATGTATATACATATACGCAGCTGCAAATCTTCTGCATGCTACAACATTTACTATCAAAACCTACATTAGGTCATTCTCGGTTGGGATGTCATATGGGAATTACATGGACATTGTCACATTAAATAGGGCAGCAAAATATTGATTTAGCACAACATTAATGAACAGAGAGATGATAAGAGTTTAATGTAGGTGAAACGAGCCATCATTATTTCCCATGCATTAGGAAAGCGAACAAACTTGCACTGACCGCTCTTCGTTTCATGTCATCTGGTCCAGTGCGCCCAGCTGCGGCTACTCCTCGGCACAATCCATCGTTTGCGGTTTTTATTTGCCGGTGTGAAATTTCAAATATAAGAGAGATGGCCACATATGATAACCATGTTTGTTTGCTCCTGTGATTATGTTCTAGTATACAAATATTTAGAACAATATCAAATGGATACATAGTTGACATGGCACATCTAATCACAACACAATGAAAAAAATTGAATTATGTAGCTAGTTTATTAAACAGTGAAATGAAATTATACAATGACAAATGTTGTTTTATGTCCAGCTTTTAAGACGGTGCCACGTCGTGAAAACAGAGATATGAAACCTCTCATTGATAAATTGCTTGCACATAGTACTTATTACAACCATGACTTTTTATCGTTATATATGGGGCTAGTGATGTTCTTAATTACTTCTATGTTATAGGTCGATTGCAATTTTACCGCTACCTTTCAACTAAGTAATTTTTCCTCCGCCTTTTCACACTAAAGATCGAGTCTCTTCTTTTGCTTGGCTTCGGTTTATGTTGGTCGTGGTACCATAGCGTGTTGTACCATACTACTACAGCACGCAGTGGTCCTTTCTCCACTCCAAATGAACCAGGGGACATGGTGAGCCAGCGAAGCCAACGAGAGAGTCCACTTGATGAATAGTGCCATGTTTGGAACCGTCCAAAGTTCTTAAACAAACCCTAAGTTTACCTTTTATTTCGTTAAGTACTTAACGATATCAATTCAATTGTAAAGGACATCGATCTAAGCCATTTATAATTTTTCTCCGAACTTTGTATGGTAAGCTTTTTTTACATATTTGATAAGTATTTTGATAGCAAAATTTGGTTGGTTTGCGTATATTTTAAATTTTAAACCCGCTTGAATTTGACAAAGCATTTTCAAATAGATTACTTACATATTCTAACATAAATCACGTATGGCAGCCATAACATAAAATCACATAGCCAGTGAAGGAGTCAGGAATTATGCATTGGGGGGGGGGGGGGGGGGGGGGGGTTGTCAAAGAGTTTTGACATATGAGAACTGAGTGTACCTTAATTGTTTAGATTTTTTTCTCCGTGGTTAAGCTCTAGTTTTCTATATTTATTTCAGTATTTGATGATTTAACATGCTCGCTATTTTTCCTGTGGTAGACGACCGTATCTTTTGACATTGGGGCGCATATGATGACTCATGAATATTAAAATCTACCAACTTAGTATTTCGGAAGTGCTCATACCCGTGGTAAGTGACCATTCTGTCGACAATGTGGTGCATGTGATGACTCAAAAAATCTTAAAATCTACCGTCTCAGTATTTTGAAAGTGCTCATAGTAGAGTAGAAGATGTGTGTTTGTTCGTAGAAGTGAGTATGCGTGCATGTATGTGAGCGTCTACATCTATAATTGTAACACCCTCGGTGTTACGCCCTAAACAAATTACTAAACCATGTCATGTGCATCATGTTCACGTGATAATGCATATGATGGAATCAATAGATGAAGTATTGCAACCTGAAATGATCAATAAAAATGCTAAACGAGAAGCTATTCCATAACTCAGTCAATTATCAAGTAGGGTTTTAAACCAATTTGTATGGAACAAAATACTATAGAACATGTGTGTGATGCTTAAATAAAGTTTGAAGTACAAACTTTGTAGATGACAATGAAATACTTGCCGTGGAAAAATAACATTGCATGCTAACATTTCTAATAGCCTAAAAATAGAACTTGAAATCAAATTCGGCTCAGGACCTAGAAAAATTCTTAAGTCCAATAACAGTATGGCAATGCTATGTTGGTGAATTAATTTTGGAAAATTTAGCTAAAGGTCAGTGCTATGTTTTTGCTCCTTATGGTAGCCTGATGTACCTCCTTCAGCATGGTCAAGGTGGTTTAGCCGCAACCGAGTGGGATTAGTGTCAAGAGACGCTTTAAAATGTGTGCACGAACACAGTCTCGGGCTGCCTAGCCTATGCGCACAGTCACCACGCGCTGGCTAGCTGAGGCCGACCTGGCTCGGCCATGACTTGGTTACGGTCTGGCTGTAGCTAGCCGTCGCGCCTACCGCTGGCTGCTTGCCCGGCCAGCTGCTGGCCCCTGCGCCCCGATGGCCGCCTCTGCCAATCTGCTGCCCCACCCGATGCCGCACTGCTGTTGTGCTGCTGCCCTCCCTGCCTCGCGTGTGGCGTAGCCGCTACCGCTATTGCTCGCCTCACCGCGCACGTGGCTTTGTCCTTACTGCCAGCGTCGTCGCCTCGCCATTTATGGCACTGCGACCCCATATGTCATGCACGGTCGTGGGCGCGCACATGTTCCCTCTGGCCGTGATGGCCCATAGCGCTTGCACGTGTGCCGACTTGCTAGTGGCCAGTCACGCCCGCCAATGCGAGGACGAGCTGAGCTATGACCTACCCCCTCCCCTCTCTCTTCTCTGCTGCCATGGTGGACTGAGCCGCGCCATTAAAACAAGCGGGGAGAAGCCACCATTGTCCGATTCATCACGTCTCTACTCTACCGTCGAGCCGCCTAGCCGACCATTCCCACCCCGCTTTGAATCGTGCCCGACCGAGCTTCAATTTTGGAGCTTTTCCCCGCCACCGTGCCGATAAGGCCGAGTCCGCCCATCACCGAGGGCAGTTCCCATCTGACCACCTCGAGCCAAATTGGTTGCACCGCTAGACTCGCCTCGAACCCCTCTTCGCCATGCGCGCCTTAGCTGAACCTCTCCGCCTCACCGTCATCGCTGGCGTGATCCTGCCACCGTGGTGCGTCGCCGCACGACTCAGCCACACGTGGCCAGCCCTCCACCGTTGTCCTCTGCTCCAACCATTGCTTTGGCTAGGTCCACGATATTCTATTGATGCTCCCTCGCTAGCCAGTTTGGTTCTTAGGTGCTCGGGTTCACCGGGGTAGCCGTGCCACTGTCGTGGATGGCCGCGCGTCGCTGTAGCTCGCTCCAGCGCGTCCCGCCGCCTCGCGTTGCTGCTTGGTGTAGGCAGTTGGACCGTAGTCGAAGGTCGGCCCTACCGATGGGCTAGCGCGAGCCTCTAGTGGCCGACGCGGTCGTGCTATGGTCATCGTACGCCGTGCCGCCGTGCACTGAGCCGCTGAGGGTGCGCGCTGTTGAATTAGGGAAAGGACGGGGGTTAAGTGAGAAGGTCTGAGAGAGGGGGAAATAGTGTTAGCACTTAGTTGTAATTCGAGAGAAGTATGAGGCCTATTTTGCAAAAGTGCCAGCGTGCGCGAGATTCCCCCATCGTGGGCCGTCTCACCCACGGGTCGGCGTCGCGAGGGCCGCCCCTACGACGTGTGGGCCGCGCGTGTGGGCCACGTGGGAGATTTATTTTTTTCCTAGGAAATTAGTAATGGTTTTCTAATTTAATTTTTGAGCTGATCTTTGGTAATTAATATATAATTGTGTAGGTGTTTAAAAATTATGAAACAAATTTTGTTAGGTTCCTAAAATTGTGATCTATCTGTTGTTATATTTAGTTCATGTTTATATGTGTTGACACTTGGAGCTATTAAATAGTATGAGACTGCTTAATATTATTAAGTTGATTATTGTAGGAATTTTTGTGATGAATTGGTGATAGTTTTGATCCTAAAATTTTTACAGCAGTTTGATTGTATTATTTTGTGTTCATTGTAATTTTTGTAGCTTTAGAATAGACTAAGCAATAGGGTAGTTAAATGCTCTTTGTTTCAATATACATTAAATCACTAGTAGAAATAAAGATATATCCTTGAATTGCCAAGCTAAAGGTTTGTTAGTTGAACCCAATACTTTGCTTGATGAAGATGGTAGTTAGCTTAGTACCTTAGTCATTGGAGCTAGCTTAGTAGCTTAGTATGCGTATTCTTATTTTAAGAGTTGTTGTTGCCTAAATGATAAGTGTTGCATCATCATCGTATGCATGTAGAGAACCAGTTGGTGGAGATCATGACCACCGGCGATCACAAGTTCGAGGAGATCGTCGAGGAGTACGAGGAGGATATTCTCGTGCAGTAGGAGGTCTTAGAGCCGCCACCGACTGACTCAGCTGACACCGCGCCTGCTCAAGGCAAGCCCTAGTGCATGACCCCTTATTTTTTATAATCACTGTTTATATATGTTATGTGCATTTACGTTACAGGAATCTTATGAAAATCATATGCATAGATATAATTGTCCTAAGAGTCTTACTAGTGCAGGTTCGAGTAAATGCTATGCTTAGGTCATCGGTAGCATGAGTAAACTACCGTTGCTCACAATTGGGGATTATTATTACTCTCATAATAAAATGATGAAAGGAAAAATAGAGACAAGACAAGGATATTGTATGGGTATTGGTGGGTGTAATTGGTTGTGTCCCACGGCCAACGGGGCTTAGCTTGGTTACACTGTTTTCCCTGTTCATATCGATTAAGGGCCGTCCGTTGTTGTGGATGGTAGTCAGGTCATAGACTTATTATCCTGATCACATACTTGCTTATGGGAGCAGGAAGACTCGTTACACTCTTGTCGTGGGTTTTAGCTCTTTCCGGACCGACTTATTGGAGGCGGGGAAAGGTGGAGGTCTAAGTACCATGTTGAGACCGGATCTCAAGTGTGGGGTCTTGGAGTCCAAGTTTGGACGAGGACCTGGACCCCATGATAGGAGTGGAATGGGTTGGTCTTATTTGTACCTGGGGTACAAACGGGACGTGTGTTTTGAGATACCCAGCTAGGATATATTGGTTCATGAATCGCCATTTCCATGAGACGGTACGACTTGGCTATGGTCTAGAACCATAGTAAGAACTGAAAGATGAAAGATGGTGAAATAGTTCTAATTGCTCAACCCTTGCTTGAAACTAGAACATGTGCTTACCTAGAATGGTTAGATAATGAAGTGACCACGGCCGCTAATAAAACTTGACTATAAGGATGAACTATTAGTAATGCTTTCCGCAAACAAAAAGAAAACAATAAACCCATATTGCCTATCATATCCTTGAGAGTCGGGAAACTATTCGCACTAGTCGGGTAAGTCTTGTGAGTACATTATGTACTCGGGGTTTATTTTACCCCTGTTGTAGGTGCAGCTTGAGGAGTAGCTCTTGTGTGGAGGAATCTTTTGGTGGGCACAGACGGATCCTTATATCGTTTCCGCAAGATGTTTATTTTCATTCCGCTCTTTAATTATCGTACTCTAAACTCTGGTATTGTATTAAATAATTTGCAAGAACTCTTGTTGTATGAAATGGACTAAGTATTGTAAGCTCGTACTCATTATTCGATTCTAGATGTAAAACATGGATTGTTTTGAGTTCTCCCTTGTAGTGTGCTCGACGGAACTGTCCGATGTAGCTCACTTTTGATGTGTTTAGTGTCTAGTGGAAGACGAGCGCCTCTGAAAGCGAGTTTGAAAGCATCTAGGCCCCTAGTTGGGTTTCGGTGATTAATGACAATACGTGATTACTATGACTAACGTGTGTTTTGCAGAGGCAATTAAGTTAGGTCACGATAATGGAGATCGATTGGGCAATCATGGTGGTCATGCCCCTATGATAGAAATCATTTTAGTTTTCAAAGGATGGATGACAAGGTTAAGGATGGACTAGTTCTAAGTGTCGTTTAGAGTTGAAGAGACACTTAGAGTAGTTTAGGACTTTGTTTTTCCTTTGGCCATACTATTAAGGTGGTATGGATAGGTAGCTTGACCTAGGTGAGTCTAGTGAGTTAGGTGTGGTGCACACTTGCTAAATCCTAGCACTATGTAGCTCCTAAAAAGCCCTTAGATCCATTAGAGCAAACTTCATTCACGTATGTTCAAAAGTTGGAAGTGAATGGAGCGTCAAATACTGACCGAACGTTGGCTTCGGTGTGACCAGACGCTGGCTCAGGGTCCGGTCAGTTCATTTAACCAAGGTGTTTTCATCTAGTGCGACCGAACGCTGAGAGGTCAAGTGATCGGACGTTGAGAGCCAATGTCTGATCGACTCTAGTAATGTTACAGAGAGGGAAAATCTTGACCAGACGCGTCCGGTTAGTGCTAACCGAATGCTGGCCAGCGTTCAGTCACACTAAAAACACTAGAGTTCGGGGTGAACTGACCGACACATCCAGTCTACATGACCGGAGCGTCCGGTCACCCCGTAGAGGCACATAACGGTTCATTTTTTAGCCCATGTTATAAATACTTCCTCCATTCGTGTGTGGGGGTACTTTTGCTCATTTCAACAGCTGAGAAACACATTTGAGAGTGCCAAGAAGAGCAAGGTCCTAGTGAGGTGATTGAGATTTGAGAATCCCAAAGAGAGCCCTCATTAGTGAGATCAAGAGTAGCAAAGTGTGCATCCGCCCTTCTCATTAGGTTTGTCATGGTCAAGTGAGAGTTCGTGCTTGTTACTCTTGGTGATCACCATCACCTAGATGGCTTGGTGGTGATTGGGAGATTGGTGATCATTCGGCAGTGCTTGTGGATGAACCAACTCAAGTTATGAGCGGTTGTGGGTGATTCACCGCGACGGGGTGTCGAAGAATCAACCCATAGAGAGCACTTGATCATTGCGTGAATCAAGGGGGAGCTACACCCTTGCGCGGGTGCTCCAACGAGGACTAGTGGGGAGTGGCGACTCTCCGATACCTCGGCAAAACATCGCCGCGTTCCTCCTTCTCTCTTTACTTTGAGCATTTACTTTGAGCAATTCAATTCTTGTCATTTACATTCCTAGAATTGCCATGCTAGAGTAGGATTGGAACTTAGAGTGCTAAACTTTTGTATGTTAGATTAATAGAAACACTTTCTAGGCACAAGGGATTAATTGGGCTAACCGTAGAGTTTAATTATTGCAAAGAAATTTAAAATTAGCCCAATTCACCCCCCCCCCCGTCTTGGGCATCTTGATCCTTTCAATAGTATCAGAGCCTCGTGCTCACGTATTTAGGCGTAACCGCCTAGAGAAAGATGTCTCACGGGGATGGACCTCCTCCTATCTTTAAGAGGGGATGATTTTCCATATTAGAAAATTCATATGGAGGCGTACTTAGAAGCTCTAGATGTTAGAATACTTAGAGCTGCCTCACAAGGCTTCCCAAAACCTCAGGATGCTACTAACCTACAATGCGATGAGTTGAATTATAAAAAATGGAATGCAAAGGCTAGAAACACCATATTTAGAGGCCTTTGTAAAGATGTGTTCAACCGGGTAAGGAACCACAAAGACGCCCATACACTATGGTCGGACGTTTGTGCGCTCTATGAGGGAACAAAGAGTGAGTGTGAGGAACGCTATCATCTTATCATGAAAAAGATTAACTCTTTTGAAATGCTTCCTAAAGAATGTGCTAATGAAATGTATTCACGTTTGAATGTTCTTGTAGAGGAAGTCAATGGGCTTGGACTAACTCAAATGCAACCATCTGATGTTGTAAGAAAGATCTTGAGTGTCCTTCCCATTGACAAATATGGGCATTTGTGACCGTGCTTCATTAAGGTGATCTTTCCACCGCTACACCAACACAAATCTTGGGAAAGATCAATGCTCATGAGATGTACATACACATCACACCTCAAGATGGCTCATCCTCTAACAAGAAGAAAGAAAAGGACTTAGCATTCAAAGCTAGTCAAGAAAAGGGCAAAGCAAGGCTTGAGTATGAGAGCTCAAGTGATGATGAAGTTGATGATGCAAGCCTTGCTCTCATGGTGAGAAAAACCACCAAGATGCTAAAGAAGCTCAACAAGAGTGGCATCAAGTTTGATGGCAAAAAGAAGTTCTTCACTAGCTCTAGAAGGAAGCCAATCTCCAAGATAGATTGCTACAATTGTGGAGAACTTGGTCATCTAGCTCACCAATGCACAAAGCCCAAGAAAGACAAGTTCAAGAACAAGAACAAGGGCAAGAAAGATGACTCAAGTGATGAAGATGAGAAGAAGAAAGACAAGCCATACAAGAAGAGAGATGGCAAGAAGGACTTCCACAAGAAGAAGAAGAGTGGAAAGGCATACATCATCGGTGATTGGCTCATGGACATTGATTCATCTAGTGGCTCATCCGATGATAATAGTGACAACGAGAAGGTGGCCGCCATTGTTATTGACTCTTCATCATCTTCACACACCTATGCCTTATGGCCAAGGGTGAACACAAGGTATCAAATGATGATGAGAGTAGTGGTGATGAACATACTAGTAATGATGATAGCGATAGTGATGATGATGAATATGAATCACCTTCTTATGATAATCTTGTTAAATTTCTAAATAAATACCCCAAGATCATTATAAATACTAGAGCTAAGAATGATAAGCTAGAAGCTAAAAATGATTCTCTTTTAGCTAAATGTGATATAGCCGAAAAAGCTAGTGTTGAGCTTAGAGAAGCAAATGAAGCTATGTCATCCAAACTCAAAGAGCTCAAATCTTCTAAGAAAGAGCTTAAAGATAAACATGGTAAACTTGAGAGGATGCATAAAGAGCTCATCACTAGCCATAATATGCTAAAAGATGAATATACTACTCTTAAGATTAATCATGATAATCTAGTTATTGCTCAAGAATATTTATTCAATGAGCCACATGATGCTACTAACAATGTTGTTAATATTGATATAGCTACATCATGTGATGATTTAATCATTGAGAGCATTGAGCAAAGTTCTAGTAGCAAGGGCAAGCAAGTGGTTGAGACCGATGATTATGATGAGTTTGTCAAGCTCAAGAATGACAATGAAAAGCTCAAGAAAGATCTTGAAGAACTCAAAACCACCAAGTCTATTGTGCTAGAAACTCTTGATCATGATGGTGAGTTGATGCTTGAGAATGAGAAGCTCAAGGAATAAAACAAGAAGCTCAAGGAAGAGAAAAATAGTGATGCTCTTAAGGAAGAAAACAAGAAGCTCAAGTTGGAGAAAGAGCATCTCAAGATTAGATTGAGCAAGTTCACTAGAGGCAAGTATCTTCAAAGTGAGCTACTAATCAACACCGTCATGAAGATGGATAGAAGTGGCATTGGGTACATGGCAAACAAAGAGAAGAAGGCTCAAGCTCAACAACAACAAAAGCCAAAGCCAAAGAAGTGTTTTGAGTATAGACAAGAAGGCCACTTTGCTCATGAGTGCCAAACTCCACCACCACAACCCTTGCCCAAGCATGCTAGACCTTTTGCCTTCAATGCTCACTACATGCTTAGAAAGGATTCTAGTGGAAAATTAAAAGTCACTTGTTGAGAAGGTGAAGGGCCCTCAACAAGTTTGGGTTCCTAAAGCTTGATCTCTTGTGTGTAGGTGAACTACAAGACTGGTGGAAGTCATTGGGTTATTGATAGTGGTTGCACACAATATATGACATGTGATCCTCGTATGTTCACCTCACTAGATGAAGAAGTAGATGGACAAGAAAAAATTACATTTGGAGATAACTCAAAGGGCAAGGTTAAAAGATTGGGCAAAGTGGCAAGATCAAATGATCACTCTATCTCAAATGTGCTATATGTTGCTTCATTGAGCTTCAACTTGCTATCCATTGGACAATTGTGTGATCTTGGTTTCCAATGCTTGTTCGCCGAGAAGGAAGTTGTTGTATCTAAGAAGGATAATGATCAAGTGATATTCAAAGGATTTAGATACAATAACCTATATCTAGTGGACTTTACCTCTAAAGATGCAAATTTGAAGACTTGCCTATTCACCAAAACAACACTTGGGTGGCTATGGCATAGAAGACTTGCTCATGTTGGGATGAGCTCACTCAAGAAGCTAATGAAAAATGATTTGGTGAGAGGGTTGAAGGATGTGAAGTTTGAGAAGGACAAGCTTTGTAGTACATATCAAGCCGGCAAGCAAGTTGCAAATACTCATCCAACCAAAGCTTTCATGTCAACCACAAGAGTGCTAGAACTCCTTCACATGGACTTATTTGGGCCAACAACATACAAGAGTTTGGGAGGAAATCTTTATTGTCTTGTGATTGTTGATGACTATTCAAGATATACATGGGTATTCTTCCTTCATGACAAATCTGAAGTTGCATCTTGCTTCAAAAAGTTTGCTAAGAGAGCACAAAATAAGTTTGAAGTGAAGCTCAAGAAGATAAGAAGTGACAACAGGAAGGAATTTGACAACACAAACATAGAAGAATATTGTGATGAAGTTGGGATCAAGCATGAGGTCTCCGCAACATATACTCCTCAACAAAATGATGTGGTTGAGAGGAAGAACTGGACATTGATCACTGTTGCAAGAACAATGCTAGATGAGTACAACACCCCTGAAGCTCTATGGGTGGAAGCTATCAACACCACATGCTATGCATCCAACCACCTATTCCTTCAAAAGTTCCTTGGCAAGACACCTTATGAGTTGCTCAATGGGAAGAAGTCAGACGTCTCCTTCTTTAGGGTGTTTGGTTGCAAATGCTACATCTACAAGAAGCGAAAACACCTAGGGAAGTTTCAAAGACGTTGTGATAATGGTTTTCTTGTTGGTTACTCATCAAAGTCCAAAGCATATAGAGTATTTAATCATGCCACCGGCTTGGTTGAAGAAACATATGATGTGGAATTTGATGAATCTAATGGCTCCCAACGAGCACATGAGAATCTTGATGATGTAGGTGATGAACTATTGAGGGAGGCTATGAAGAATATTCTGGTTGGAGACATCAAGCCTAAAGATGATGTACAAGTGATTGATCCACCTTCTTCATCAAGTGTACCACAAGATGATGATAAAGATGGGAGAGTAGAAAATGAAGACACTCATGTCTCCCATGATCAAATGGTGGCACAAGCACAAGATGTTGATGCTCCACAACCTCCTCCTCAAGTGGCCAATAGAAGAAATACAACTCTACTATAAGATCATCCACAAGATCTCATCATAGGGAGTCCATCAAAGGGTGTAATGACTTGCTCATAAAAACTTGCTTCATTTATTGATCATCACTCTTTTGTCTCTTGCTATGAGCCTACCAAGGTATAAGAAGCTCTTCAAGATCCGGATTGGATAAATGCCATGTATGAAGAGTTGAACAACTTCACCTGCAATGAAGTTTGGACTCTTGAAGAGCGGTCAAAAGGTGCAAGAGTCATTAGAACAAAGTGGGTGTTCCGCAACAAGCAAGATGATCAAGGCGTAGTTGTGAGGAACAAGACAAGACTAGTTGCAAAGGGGTTCTTTCAAGTTGAAGGATTGGATTTTAGAGAGACCTTTGCACCGGTTGCAAGACTAGAAGCCATTCGTATCCTCCTTGCATATGCATCACATCATGAAATGAAACTATATCAAATGGATGTGAAAAGTACATTTTTAAATGGCTTTATTAATGAACTAGTCTATGTTGATCAACCTCCCGAGTTTGAAGACCCTAGATATCCTAATCATGTTTATAGGTTGTCCAAGGCATTATATGGGCTTAAGCAAGCCCCAAGAGCTTGGTATGAGCGCCTTCGGGACTTCCTCATTAAGAAGGGCTTCGCCATCAGAAAGGTCGACACCACACTATTTACCAAGAAGCTTGATGGGCACATCTTCATTTGTCAAGTGTATGTTGATGACATCATCTTTGGATCATCAAATAAAGATTCTTGCAAAGAGTTTGGTGAATTAATGTCAAAGGAGTTTGAGATGTCAATGATTGGAGAGCTTACATTCTTTCTTGGTTTTCAAATCAAACAAATGAGAGAAGTGATTTTCATCTCTCAAGAGAAATATACAAATGATCTTCTCAAGAGATTCGAGATGGATGAATGTAAGCCAATCAAGACACCAATGCCAACTAATGGACATCTTGATCTAGATGAGGGAGATAACATGGTTGATCAAACTATCTATCGCTCTATGATTGGTAGCTTATTATATTTAACCGCATCTAGGCCCGACATCATGTTTAGTGTGTGTATGTGTGCTAGATTTCAAGCTAATCCTAAGGAAACTCTTTTAATTGCCGTAAAAAAGAATTTTTAGGTATCTTAAGCACACACCAAGCATTGGCCTTTGGTATCCCAAAGGAGCTATATTTGAATTAGTTGGCTATTCCGATTTGGACTATGCCGGTTGCAAAGTTGATAGAAAAAGCACATCCGGAGGGTGTCATTTGCTTGGTAGATCACTTGTGTCTTGGTCCTCCAAGAAGCAAAATAGTGTGGCTTTGTCCACCGCCGAAGCGGAATACATTGCCGCGGGTGCTTGTTGTGCACAAATACTTTATATGAAACAAACTTTGCTAGACTATGGTATAGTTCTAGATAAAGTACCTCTTTTATGCGACAATAAAAGTGCGGTAAAACTTGCAAATAATCCGGTTCAACACTCTCGCACCAAGCACATAGATATCCGTCATCACTTTCTTAGAGATCATGTTGCTAAAAATGATATATCATTAGAAGGTGTAAGGACCGAGGATCAATTGACAGATATCTTCACTAAACCGCTAGATGAGGCAACATTTTGTAGATTGCGGAATGAGCTCAATGTTCTTGATTTTAGCAACTTTACTAAAAATGAGCTTGTGTTGTCCCTTGCATTGCATTGTAATATACAACATGTTTAATTTTTGGTAATGCATATAGAGCTTGTCTAACATGGTTAAGATAACCGCCGTAAAGCGTGTGAAGAAGCTTAACCTTGGATCAAACTTGACAAGCAACTAGATTTATCTTCCAAGTGTTGCATTGCATATGCATGAATGTTGTTTTATCGTTTATCTTTAATTGCCCTCTTATTGCCTATTTTCATAAAAGAATAATAGCCTAAGGCAAAATATTTTTGAAAAAAAACATTAGGGTTTGAGAGAGGTCACTCACATTAGTCCCAATTGGTGTTTATTTGGATCTTATTGGAGTTGGGACTTGATTGGGAACAGGCAGCACGAAGGACTTTGAAGATTCGCTGGAAAAGGAGTGACCGAACGCTGCACCGGACTCTAATGTCCAGCGTCCGATCAGTTCATAGGAGGTGAACTTGCTGCAAAGGAGTGACCGGACGCTGGAACAGTGTTCTCCCAGCGACCGGTCAGATGGTGGCTCTGCGTCCGGTCGATAGAAGACGATGAAGACAGCTTGCACTGAACTCTGGCTGTGTCCGGTCGGTGTCCACCGGATGCATCCGGTCGTGATTCCAGGGGTTTTGGACCTTACTGGAATCGACCGGACGCTGGGTGGCAGTGTTCGGTCGCTGCCACCGGAGCATCCGGTCAATAGAAAACGTGTGGGATTCAATCTCTTATCTCTGTTTCCTTCTCTGTCTCGCGGGGGACCCCCATATAAGCCACGCGCCGCTTGCCCTATTCTAGTACCACGCGCCGCCATCTCACCGCCGTGTCTTGCTCTAGCACCGCCGCTCGCGCTCACCGCCGCCACCGCACACCATCATGCCTCTGCGCGCCCACGTCTCCACGTGCCACCGCCCGCGCTGCTTGCGCCACCTCACCCGCGCCTCTGCGCGCCACCACCCGCGCCGCTCGTGCCACCGCGCCTACGTGGTCGACGCCGCCGCGTCGCACCTCCACGCACCGACGCCACTGAGCTACCCAGCTCCGCTGCCGAGCTCTTGCAGCCGAGCCACCATGCTCCAGCGCCAGTGCCCCGCGCCTCTGCTTCACGGCCGTTTTCTCGCCGCATTTGCAACCCAAACCCTAGCCGACCCGGTGGTTCCCCGTGTGTCGCTTCTTTTCTCTTTGGATCGCCGGTTTGTCAGTGAGTCGATGCCGTTGAGGTCCTATTTACAGTTGTCAGTCAACTCGGGGCTAAGCTCGCGAGTACGGATCGAGTCCAAGCCTTGGAAGTGATAGTTGGCAGTTGTTTCTTGTCAGCGGCAGTTGTTCTTTTCAGATCCAACCGATGGTTCACGTCAAGAATGTTGGAGGTGGTCCCAGAGATGAGGATCCAAGGCGTCCGCTGTAACACCCCAGTGTTATGCCTGCATTTAGGCACTGAAAATCATGCATGTCATGCATCATCAAGCATCCTAATCATACATGCCTAATCATGTAAATAACAACTGCAACACTGCTTCAAAACATACGAAACATGCTTGTGAAACGTAAATGATGCATACACTTGTTAGAGTTGTTTTGCCCTGATTATGCTTGCTAGGTTAGTAGAACTTGTTTGGCAATGATTGTAAATCGTCTAGAATTATTTAGCATAATTTTTGGAGCAAAGTTTGTATTCAAATTATTGCAAAAATTTTGCCTTAAAAATAATTCCCCAAAAATTAGGGTTTTGAGTTAAAATTGACTTTGATTTTTTAATTCAAAATCTAGATAGAATTGGACTTTGGTTATAAAAGCAAAGTTGTAGAGAATTAAATTCTAATCAACTTTCATTTTTTGTTACATTTTCAAAAGATGTCATTTTCTTGCTCAAAATGATATTTGAAAACTGGTGTTTGAAAATCTCTTGAAAACATAATTTGAAAAAGGCTTTTCTTATTTCGCGGGCCGCCGCTCCGCTTCTCGGCCCACGGCCAAAGCCGGCCCAGCACGCCTCCCGCCGCGCCGCGCTGCCTCTCTTCTCCGCCCGCGCCGAGCTCGCTCGCTCCCCCTCGCAGCGGCCTCCTCACCCGCCGGGCAAAATTCGCAGCCCCTCCTCCACCTCGGCCAGCAATCGAGCGCCAGCAGCTCCGCCTCACTCTCTGGCACTTTGTGCTCACGCTTGTGCCGACTGTTGAGCCCAGGTAGCGCCTTCTCGCGCCTCGCCACTGTCGGCCATGGCACCGCCGTGCTCGGCCGCCGTGGAAGGCACTCTTCCTCCCTTTCTCCTCCCTGCCTAGCTACATGCCCGCATTCGCCAGCTTCTCACGAACCGCATGCGCTCGCTCGCTTGCCTTGGCACGGCCGGTAATGGCCACCGGCCCCGTTGGCCGAGCCGCGCCGCCGCGACGTCACGGCGCCGGCATGGCCTTCGCCTCGGCCGAGCTGGGCCAAGAGGCCACGGGCCAATGCCCGGCCAGGCCGCCTCCCTTTCCCGTCGCTCGGGCCACGCAGGCCAAGTGTGGCCGTGGGCCGGCTGATTCCCGCGGGCCAGACCAGTAGCAATAGGGTGTTTGTTTTCAATTTTTCTTTATTATTTGAAAAGAGAAATTGTTTGGATACTCAAATTTGCTCCAAATCTATTGAAATAAATTTTGCTAGGTTCCTTATCACCAGATCTACTTGGGAAAATTATTGTATGTCATTTTTGAGATACTTTTATGTAGAACTTTATTTAATCATGTATATTGCTGATAACTTGAAAAATGTGTAGAAAAACCTATAAGCTTCAGAAAAATATGATTTCCAAGATTGTTAACCTTCTTATGTGATGTACTTCCTAGTAAAAATATGTGTCATGCTTGTGCTGTAGAAAAATTTTGAGGTGTAGTTCAAGTATCTTTAATAGCTGATTTTTGTTATTTTTGCTAGAGAGCAAACTTTGTATAAAACATGCATGTGATAATTTTTGTACAGTAATTGTATGCTATGAAGATCATAGGAAAAATGCTAACTCTGTTGTTTGACACTTTTCACAGTACAAAGTAATTTCATGTTCTTAATCATGCCATAGTTTGTTATTTTTGTGTAGGCTAATCTACTCATTCAAATACCATGAAAATCTGTTAGTAGACTACTTAGGGTAGTGCTGTGCTATGGTAATTTTCTAAGATTTTTCTAAGCAATAAAAAATAGATGTTACTATTCGAACCTATTATTAATTAGGGTTTAATCAAGTGTTGCTGAATCTGTGATTAAGAAATTAGTAAAGCTTTGGTGTATCTTTGAAGCATTTAATAAGATGTGTTGATTTAGCATATTAGTAGTAGAAGAGAATGCAGTAGATGATATGTGCTTGTTCGAGGAGCAGTTCGAGGTGCAGCCGCAGGAAGTGCCCGAAGCCCACGAGGAGGACGTTGAGGAACTTCCAGAGTGCCCCGATCACCGCCCGAGCTCCTTCGAGAGAGGCAAGCCCCGGAGCATTTTTCTCCCGGTTTGCAATTTTTAATTAAATACTTTACTTTAATTGATGCATTACATTCAGGAGTTGTTTGCAACCGTTGCTGCATTATACCTTGTTTACCTTTGTTATACTATATCCTTGTTACCCTGGTATCCGCAGTCGAGTCAATGCTTAGCTGGCTTAGACCAGTAGAAGTCGGGTGATTTCCTGTCACCTGCGAGCTATAGGTGGTTACCTGGATCTGCTTGAATGACTATGAAGTCATGGTATAACTAAGTGTTAAATGAAGTTGAGACCGGACGGAGACTTACAGAGTTTTGGACTATAGTGCTTTCCGTCTGTGTCGATTAAGGACCAACCGTTGTTGGGCCTCGAGTCATGTTGAACGCATGCCTTACATTTAGCTGGCCGGATAAAGTACCTTCCAACCGCGAAGCTGAGAGATTATTTGGGCCGAGTAGATTGCCCGCAGCGCACTATGCCGGAGCAGGTGTGGTAGGACACGGGGGCGAGATGATAAGACCAAAGTGCAGTCGGTCGGCCCCCGGGTACATGTGGTTCCTGGCAAACTCGAGATTCCTGGATAGTTGACTCGGTGATCAATATCTCACTTTAGCGGGTGAGTGAGGTTTGTGTAAGGAATAAATCACCAGCTGGTTAGGAATCGATTCGAATCGCCATCGCTCCTGGATAGTGAGCACTTGACTTGAGTGACTTCATTGTAGTAATGTTGATGGAACACTTGGACAGTTATCATGAATATGACAGTATGGAAGTTGTTTAATGATCATTGGTTATCTTTATCTGCTTAATCACATGTTTGCTCTAGTATAGGTGCAAATCTAGTCGATAGGTTAAAATTAATTAACTTGGCAATAATGTTTTTAGAAAGGTTCTTGAAGTGCTAAAAATGCTTTCTTTGCAAATGAGTCAGCTACCCTACTATAAAGCCTTCATAATCCTTGGTGTCACTTATTTTCGGTTATGTCGGGTAAGTCTAGCTAAGTACCTTCTCGTACTCAGGGTTTTATTCCCACTTGTTGCAGATGGGTAGATGTATTATGGCTACTGTATCAACTGTCTTTATCCTGCGATGGGTGATGCTTAGGACCATGGGCATGGTCATTCCTTACGTCTCGTCTGATGCTTTTGTTGGAGATGATCATTCGCTGGCACTATATTTGAACTCCGTGTGAGTGTGTGTGGTTTGAACAAATGGCTTCCGCTACTTTTATTCGAACTTGTTTTGTAATAACTATGTTTAAACTCTGATGTATCTGAGATGCAAACTTTTATGTAATATGTGATGGTGACCGCTAAACTTATTACGATCTTGGCTGGAATGGAAGTTGGTTTGAAATCCTTTGTGATTTCACGGACTACCGGGTTATACAGGCTTAAGTTTGCTAAATCATCTGCTCTGGTGGATGATTTTCTTACTTAATTTCGTATAATTGGTCGGTTCTGTTACAGCTGGCATCAGAGCATGGTTTAGCGTGTTACTGTTCACAAGTGTATTTAAAACAAAAAGGCATTTAGAAAACATGATTTTCAAACTATAAAGTGTGCCAGTGGTCATATCCTTTATGCCTAGTTAAGGACTTTAGGTGGCTTAATTAAGTACTGACTTGGGGTTCTTGCATCATATTTCTCTTTTGTCGCTCATATGGCGTGCTATTGTATGAGTGCCACTTGTTTGAGTGGTAATGTATGGATCAATTGCTTCTACGCCTCGGTAAGTGTGAGTTGTGAGAGCATGATTGGATACACCGCCGATCTAGGGTGAATGCTTATATGATGTTGGAGTAATTACATGTTCTATGCATGTTTTACAAAGGTATCTCATGTGTGGGTATTCCGTCTGTTGAGGCGATGCCGTCAATAGGACGATGGTTCGGGTAGTTACTACCGTTGTACACGTATCTGGGGATTCGTGTAGAGCGTATAGATAAAATTTACTGCTTCTATGCATTCATTGGGAATTGGGCTGAAATGAATCTTCTGCAGGTACATAACAACGCTATCGTGTAGAACGTATTAGCTACGTATTTGAGAGATCGTTTGTATGCCACCGAATTCATCGTTAGAAATTATTCATTTCATAAGTTTGTGAGAATGTACGGCACGTACATACATCATATTACTTGCGCATTTCATTCATGTCATGCATTCCTCCCCTTATAAATTGATTATCTCATTTTGATAAAAGTTGTATCACTTAAATTATGTTTCCCCGGGGTAATAAAAGAACTTTTGCTACAGATGGTCCGCACGAAGCAGACCGCCCGTAAGTCCACCAGAGGAAGAGCACCTCGACGTCCGTTGGCCCTGAGGGAGCACCGCACCACGGACACCTTCTTGAGCGAGTTTGGCATGCCGACCTTGCTTTGGAGAGTGCTCCATGATGTGGGGTACCCAGAGGGTCAAGAATCGGTGTACTCTTGGAATGAGAGCCAGTTAGCAGAGGATGGACTTGCAGTGGTAGAGATCACGGTTCCTGCTCTCGGTGATGCTCCAGATTGGGATGGTTGGCACTTGGAGTTTGAGGGCCGCACTCCTGCTGAGGGTGCAGAGGGAGCAGCTTTCCGTGTCATCAGGGATATCTTGAGCAGATTTCCCAGTGAGCTTGCAGCAGCTCTAGCTGGCACTTTTCCTAGGGATGATCCTCGTGATGCCATTTGGGTTTAGCCTCAGGGAAGCGCCTTGGTCAGAGGTCCAGCTGAGGGATAGGCTAGCGACAACCAGGCAATGAGTGCTATGTCGCCGCCATCAGAGCGTATGAGGGTCTGGAGAGTACCTACTAGACTTTGACTGGCTTGCGTGGTCAGGATAAGCTCAAGGGGAGTAAGCAAACGAAGAGACTGGCGCGTGCTATAGCTAGTTTGTAGGAGCAGTTGGCTGATATGAACTTACAGCGAGACTAGGCAGTTGAGAGAGGTGATAGACCTATGCAGCGGGTGCATACGTTGACTCAAGCCAACAATAATGCAGACCGCATGATTGGACAGTTGGTTCAGGAAAGGAATGAAGCCTGGGACGAGAGGGACCTTCTGCTGCAGAGGGTCGATGAGCTAGAGGAATACAACGGCAACCTGCACGAGGAGTTTCACACGCTCTACAATGGGGTTGGCCCATATGCTCCACCAGACGCCGCTGGCATGGACATCGACGACGACAACGAGGACGAGCCTGTAGTTTCACCTGGGGGTGATGGTGATGTCTCCGATCCTGACGATGGCCCCGAGGAGTAGGCTAGTTGCCTTGCGCTAGTATCTAGGTCCTGTCGCGATGACCTTTCTTTTGTTGGCATGTAACCTAATGTGTTTTGCTTCGAACTTATGAGACTTGGCATGTTGTTGGAACTTGATTAGGAATGCGATATCTGAACGCATAAAAGTCCAGTGTATGTATGCTGGCAATTTGGTTGTATGGACGCGATGTTTGCTATTGAAGTAATTTGATTAAGTGATGTTGTTTTAATTGGGAGGCGATTGTTGTGCCTCTGTTTTATTGTATGAATTTATTCTCTCCAGTAAATTCAGTACGGCATAATTTTTCCTTCACTCGCAATTATTACAGCTTCACTCAATCATTACTTGTTGCTGAAATATGCAGATGACAAACACTCACCGTACCACGTATGAGGTCGTTGAGCTCGGTGCTAATGGTGCTGGGACCGGTGGTGGTGGTGGAAACCACGGCAACAACAATGAACCTCCCCATGAACCGCATTTGCCACCTCCTCCCCCGTTTACCCCCGAGATGTTCCTCGCACAGTTGCTTGGGAGTCAGCGCAACGCGGAACAATCCCAGAAGAACATGGAGGATTTTCTGCGTACCATTGCCAACAACGTTCAACGTGGTAATAATCAGGGTGGTGGCCTTGGGGTGAACCAATATAGCAGCTTCAAAGATTTTATGGACACCAGGCTGCCAGTATTCAAGGAAGCAACAGAGCCACTCGATGCTGAGGAATGGATCAACACTATGGAAGATAAATTCCGTGTGTTGAGGATGACTGAGGTGTTGAAAATGGAGTATGCTGCACTTCAGTTGCAAGGACCAGTGGGAATGTGGTGGAAGCACCATCGCACCACCTTCCCTCCAAATGCTCAGATTTCGTGGAGAGAGTTTGCTGAGGCCTTCCGTGGAGTTTATATTCCACCCGGGCTGATCGAGATGAAGTTGGGAGAGTTCTTGGTGTTAAATCAGGGCACCAAGACCGTGACGCAATATCTGCATGCCTTCAACAACTTGTGTCGTTATGCTCCCGACATGGTTGACACAGATGCTAAGAGAATAGCCAGTTTCAAGAGGGGACTCAATCCAAAAATGATGAAGCATGTTGGTACCAACAACCATTGTTCGCCTAAACGGTCGTTTAGCCCGTTTAAACACCGTGTAAACGCTACATGATGGTGCGTCGTTTCCGTTTAATCACCCATTTACTCTGTTTAATTGGTCGTTTAGCCCATTTAATGGGATGTTTTGCCCGAATAATGGCTAAACGGTTGGTGACCGACTGTTTATCGTTTAGCATTTAGGAAAACACTGCCAACAACCGCGTCAGATTTAATGACTTCATCAGCGACTGTCTGAAGTAGGAGAAGAATAACAACGCCAGCACCACAGCCAAGACACGCAAGAGAGCCCTTGAAGGTGGTCCGTCCCAAGCTAGAGCACCTACAGGAGGTCGTCCTCCATATCGCCCATTGGCACCTGGCGTGAGATTCAGGCCACCTCAGTAGAGAAGTCAGAATTTCCATGGACCCTAGAAGCCTTACAAGATGGCAGTACAACCCAACAAGGCAGCCGCAACTGCAGTACAAGGCAGTTCCAAGGGAGCTGTGGGATCTGCTGGGACAGTGAGGGGACCCTGCTATAACTGTGATCAACCCGGCCACTTCTCGAGGTTTTGTCCGTATCCGCCCAAGAAGAAGCAGCAGACTTATAATGCTAGGGTGCATAGTACGACTGTGGATGAAATTCCTGAGGGAGAGCCCGTCACTGCTGGTAAGTTCCCTATCAATGAAAACCCTGCAGTTGTTCTATTTGATTCTGGATCATCGCATTCTTTTATGAGTCAAGCATTTGCACAGAAACATGAACAACTATGCATAGAATTGGGTTATGGTTACCGTATAAGTTCAGCAGGGGCTGATGTTTTGACCAACCGGATGGTTCGAGGGGCAACCCTTGAATTAGGTAGCAGGAAGTTCCGAGTGAACTTGATAGTTATGCCTGGACTAGTTTTGGATGTCATTATAGGGATGAATTGGATGAAGGATTGGGGAGCGGTCATAGATACTGGAAGTCGAGTACTTACCCTTAAGGATCCCCTGGGTGAGGGTACTTTCTAAGTACCATTGCCTCGAAGAACAGACCTTATAAGTGTTACATGTGCTACGGCAGTCATTCCTATTCATCAGATTCCGGTAGTGTGTGAGTTTCCGGATGTATTCCTGGACGAGCTACCTGGTCTTCCGCCGGATAGGGAGATTGAGTTTGGGATTGAGTTAATCCCCAGAACAGCTCCGATTTCAAGGAGACCCTATCGGATGCCTCCAGATGAACTAGCTGAGCTGAAGAAGCAATTAGAAGATTTATCAAAAAGGGGGTTTACTCGGCCAAGCAAGTCTTAATGGGGATGTCCCGCCTTGTTTGTGAAGAAGAAGAAAGAGGGCACGTTGAGAATGTGCGTAGATTATAGGCCACTCAACGCTGTAACCATAAAGAATAAGTATCCCTTGCCTCATATTGATGTTCTATTTGACCAGTTAGCCAAGGCCAAGGTGTTCTCAAAAATAGATTTGAGATCCGGTTATCATCATATCAAGATTAGGCCACAGGATATACTGAAAACTGCATTTTTCACCAGATATGGGTTGTATGAGTATCTTGTCATGTCCTTTGGCTTGACAAATGCTCCAGCATACTTTATGTTTTTGATGAATACAGTTTTCACGCTAGAATTGGATAGGTTTGTGGTTGTGTTCATCGATGACATTCTGGTGTACTCCGAGAATGAGAAGGATCATGAAGAGCATCTGAGAATTGTCTTGACCAGACTTAGGGATCATCAACTGTATGCTAAGTTTAGCAAATGCAAATTCTGGTTGAAGAAAGTTCCTTTCCTTGGTCACATTCTATCAGAAAATGGAGTTTTAGTCGATCCAAGTAAGGTTCAAGAGGTTATGAATTGGAAAGCACCGACCACAGTTCCTGAGATTAGAAGTTTCTTAGGACTAGCTGGTTATTACCGTCGCTTTATACCAGACTTCTTGAAGATTGCCAAACCGATGACAAGTCTGCTACAGAAGGATCACAAGTTTGTGTGGACAGAGGAGTGTGAAGCAGCTTTCCACACTTTGCGGAAACTGTTAACCACTGCTCCTGTTCTAGCACAACCAGATATCGAGAAACCATTTGATGTGTTTTGCGACGCATCGAAGACTGGATTGGGCTGTGTTCTTATGCAAGAAAGGAGAGTCATTGCCTATGCCTCACGTCAATTGAGGAAGCACGAGGTCAACTATCCAACACATGATCTTGAACTTGCTGCAGTTGTGCATGCCCTAAAAATTTGGAGACATTATCTACTTGGTAATGTGTGCAACATTTTCACAGATCACAAGAGTCTTAAGTACATCTTTACCCAACCAGAGCTGAACATGAGACAGCGCAGATGGTTGGAATTGATCAAGGATTACAACTTGAATGTGCAATATCATCCTGGAAAAGCCAATGTAGTGGCAGATGCTTTGAGCAGAAAGTCACATTACTTGAATGTGCAGCCATTACTTGAAGATGGGTTCGATCTGATGCATCCTGCTGTGTTACATAGTATTCAGATTAGTTGCTCTTTGGAGAGTAAGATAATAGAAGGCCAGAAAACCGACAAGGGAATATTCCACATCAAAGAGAAAATAAAAGAAAAGTCGTCTCAGCACTTTAAAGTGGATGAACAGGGCGTGTTGTGGTTTGACGACCGTCTTGTGGTTCCCAAGGATCGAGAGCTTAGGAATAAACTCATGGATGAAGCTCACCTTTCTAAGCTATCTATCCATCCTGGAAGTAGTAAGATGTATCAAGAACTAAGGTCTCGTTATTGGTGGACCAAAATGAAGAAAGAAAATTACAGCATATGTTGCCAGATGTGACACATGTTGTAGAGTGAAAGCTATTCATATGAAACCTGCCGATATGTTGCAACCCTTGTCAGTCCCTAGTTGGAGGTGGGACGATATCAGTATGGATTTTATCTTGGGTTTGCCCACTACTCAAAAAGGACATGATTCGATTTGGGTGATTGTGGATCGTCTTACTAAGACCGCTCATTTCCTACCTGTCAAGACAACTTATCGACCACCTCAATATGCCGAGAAGTATATCGTAGAAATTGTGAGGTTGCATGGTATACCAAAGACCATAGTATCTGATAGAGGCTCACAGTTCATGGCTCACTTTTGGGAACATTTACACAAAGGCTTAGGAACTAGTTTGATTCGCAGTACCGCTTATCATCCTCAGACAGATGGTCAGACTAAACGAGTGAATGCTGTTTTGGAGGATATGTTAAGAGCATGCGTATTGTCTTCTAAGGGATCATGGGAGTCATGGTTACCATTAGCTAAGTTTTCTTATAATAATAGTTATCAAGAAATCATCAAGATGGCTCCCTTCGAAGCTTTATATGGCAGAAAATGTAGAACACCATTAAATTGGGTCGAGCCTGGAGATAGAAGGTATTATAGCATTGACTTTGTAGAAGAAGCCAAGAAGAAAGTTCATATTATTCAGCAGAATATGAAGGCGGCCCAATCACGTCAGAAAAGTTATGCAGACAGAAGAAGGAGACCCCTTGTGTTTGAAGTTGGTGACTATGTTTATCTGAAGGTCACGCCAATGAAGAAGAAAAGGTTCGAAGTCCGAAGAAAGCTTGCCGCGAGATTCGTAGGACCATACAAGATCCTGGAACAAAGAGGTTTGGTAGCCTACAAGTTAGAGTTACCTGAGACAATGAGTACCATTTTCCCAGTTTTCCATGTATCACATCTCAAGAAATGTTTGCGTGTTCCAGAGGAAAGAATAGAACCTCGAGGCATCCAACTCAAATCAGATTTGATGTATCGTGAGCAACCAGTCCGTGTGTTAGACACTAAAGAACGTGCTACTTGGAATAGTGTGGTAAAAACATACAAGATACAGTGGGATCATCATGATGAGGGAGATGCAACTTGGGAAACGGGAGAGTATCTACAAAAAGCTTATGAAGATTTTTATAACAAATGGTTCGTAACCCAAATCTCAGGATGGGATTTTTATAAGGGGGGAGGGCTGTAACACCCCGGTGTTATGCCTGCATTTAGGCACTAAAAATCATGCATGTCATGCATCATCAAGCATCCTAATCATACATGCCTAATCATGTAAATAACAACTGCAACACTGCTTCGAAACATACGAACATGCTTGTGAAACGTAAATGATGCATACACTTGTTAGAGTTGTTTTGCCCTGATTATGCTTGCTAGGTTAGTAGAACTTGTTTGGCAATGATTGTAAATCGTCTAGAATTATTTAGCATAATTTTTGGAGCAAAGTTTGTATTCAAATTATTGCAAAAATTTTGCCTTAAAAATAATTCCCCAAAAATTAGGGTTTTGAGTTAAAATTGACTTTGATTTTTTAATTCAAAATCTAGATAGAATTGGACTTTGGTTATAAAAGCAAAGTTGTAGAGAATTAAATTCTAATCAACTTTCATTTTTTGTTACATTTTCAAAAGATGTCATTTTCTTGCTCAAAATGATATTTGAAAACTGGTGTTTGAAAATCTCTTGAAAACATAATTTGAAAAAGGCTTTTCTTATTTCGCGGGCCGCCGCTCCGCTTCTCGGCCCACGGCCGAAGCCGGCCCAGCAAGCCTCCTACCGCGCCGCGCTGCCTCTCTTCTCCGCCCATGCCAAGCTCGCTCGCTCCCCCTCACCGCGGCCTCCACACCCGCCGGGCAAAATTCGCTGCCCCTCCTCCACCTCGGCCAGCAATCGAGCGCCAGCAGCTCCGCCTCGCTCTCCAGCACTTTATGCTCGCGCTTGTGCCGACTGTTGAGCCCAGGTAGCGCCTTCTCGCGCCTCGCCACCGTCGGCCATGGCGCCGCCGTGCTCGGCCGCCGTGGAAGGCACTCTTCCTCCCTTTCTCCTCCCTACCTAGCTACATGCCCGCATTCGCCAGCTTCTCGTGAACCGCATGCGCTCGCTCGCTTGCCCTGGCACGGCCGGTAATGGTCGCCGGCCCCGTTGGCCGAGCCGCGCTGCCACGACGTCACGGCGCCGGCATGGCCTTCGCCTCGGCCGAGCTGGGCCAAGAGGCCATGGGCCAACGCCCGGCCAGGCCGCCTCCCTTTCCCATCGCTCGGGCCACGCAGGCCAAGTGTGGCCGTGGGCCGGCTGATTCCCGCGGGCCGGCCCAGTAGCAATAGGGTGTTTGTTTTCAATTTTTCTTTATTATTTGAAAAGAGAAATGGTTTGGAAAATGTTTGGATACTCAAATTTGCTCCAAATCTGTTGAAATAAATTTTGCTAGGTTCCTTATCACCAGATCTACTTGGGAAAATTGTTGTATGTCATTTTTGAGATACTTTTCTATAGAACTTTATTTAATCATGTATATTGCTGATAACTTGAAAAATGTGTAGAAAAACCTATAAGCTTCAGAAAAATATGATTTCCAAGATTGTTAACCTTCTTATGTGATGTACTTCCTAGTAAAAATATGTGTCATGCTTGTGCTGTAGAAAAATTTTGAGGTGTAGTTCAAGTACCTTTAATAGCTGATTTTTGTTATTTTTGCTAGAGAGCAAACTTTGTATAAAACATGCATGTGATAATTTTTGTACAGTAATTGTATCCTATGAAGATCATAGGAAAAATGCTAACTCTGTTGTTTGACACTTTTCACAGTACAAAGTAATTTCATGTTCATAATCATGCCATAGTTTGTTATTTTTGTGTAGGCTAATCCACTCATTCAAATACCATGAAAATCTGTTAGTAGACTACTTAGGGTAGTGCTATGCTATGGTAATTTTCTAAGATTTTTCTAAGCAATAAAAATAGATGTTACTATTCGAACCTATTATTAATTAGGGTTTAATCAAGTGTTGCTGAATGTGTGATTAAGAAATTAGTAAAGCTTTGGTGTATCTTTGAAGCATTTAATAAGATGTGTTGATTTAGCATATTAGTAGTAGAAGAGAATGCAGTAGATGACATGTGCTTGTAGTATATATTCTTGGATGATGTTGACTACCTTGCATTCAAACATATCCATTGTATTCATCTCATTCGATGCACCGATTGCATAGGCGCTTACGCACATTGCATCATACAGGATTGCAAACTGAGAACCCAGTCGTCATACCCGAGGAGCCCGAGGAGCAGTTCGAGGTGCAGCCGCAGGAAGTGCCCGAAGCCCACGAGGAGGACGTTGAGGAACTTCCAGAGTGCCCCGATCACCGCCTGAGCTCCTTCGAGAGAGGCAAGCCCCGGAGCATTTTTCTCCCGGTTTGCAATTTTTAATTAAATACTTTACTTTAATTGATGCATTATGTTCAGGAGTTGTTTGCAACCGTTGCTGCATTATACCTTGTTTACCTTTGTTATACTATATCCTTGTTACCCTGGTATCCGTAGTCGAGTCAATGCTTAGCTGGCTTAGACCAGTAGAAGTCGGGTGATTTCCTGTCACCTGCGAGCTATAGGTGGTTACCTGGATCTGCTTGGATGACTATGAAGTCATGGTATAACTAAGTGTTAAATGAAGTTGAGACCGGACGGAGACTTACAGAGTTTTGGACTGTAGTGCTTTTCGTCTGTGTCGATTAAGGACCGACCGTTGTTGGGCCTCGAGTCATGTTGAACGCATGCCTTACATTTAGCTGGCCGGATAATGTACCTTCCGACCACGAAGCTGGGAGATTATTCGGGCCGAGTAGATTGCCCGCAGCGCACTATGCCGGAGCAGGTGTGGTAGGACACGGGGGCGAGATGATAAGACCAAAGTGCAGTCGGTCGGCCCCCGGGTACATGTGGTTCCTGGCAAACTCGAGATTCCTGGATAGTTGACTCGGTGATCAATATCTCACTTTAGCGGGTGAGTGAGGTTTGTGTAAGGAATAAATCACCAGCTGGTTAGGAATCGATTCGAATCGCCATCGCTCCTGGATAGTGAGCACTTGACTTGAGTGACTTCATTGTAGTAATGTTGATGGAACACTTGGACAGTTATCATGAATATGACAGTATGGAAGTTGTTTAATGATCATTGGTTATCTTTATCTGCTTAATCACATGTTTGCTCTAGTATAGGTGCAAATCTAGTCGACAGGTTAAAATTAATTAACTTGGCAATAATGTTTTTAGAAAGGTTCTTGAAGTGCTAAAAATGCTTTCTTTGCAAATGAGTCAGCTACCCTACTATAAAGCCTTCATAATCCTTGGTGTCACTTATTTTCGGTTATGTCGGGTAAGTCTAGCTGAGTACCTTCTCGTACTCAGGGTTTTATTCCCACTTATTGCAGATGGGCAGATGTATTACGGCTACTGTATCAACTGCCTTTATCCTGCGATGGGTGATGCTTAGGACCATGGGCATGGTCATTCCTTACATCTCGTCTGATGCTTTTGTTGGAGATGATCATTCGCTGGCACTATATTTGAACTCCGTGTGAGTGTGTGTGGTTTGAACAAATGGCTTCCGCTACTTTTATTCGAACTTGTTTTGTAATAACTATGTTTAAACTCTGATGTATCTAAGATGCAAACTTTTATGTAATATGTGATGGTGACTGCTAAACTTATTACGATCTTGGCTGGAATGGAAGTTGGTTTGAAATCCTTCGTGATTTCATGGACTACCGGGTTATACGGGCTTAAGTTTGCTAAATCGTCTGCTCTGGCGGATGATTTTCTTACTTAATTTCGTATAATTGGTCGGTTCTGTTACATCCGCCTCGCTTGCCTATAGATCCAAAAGGCAAGGCGACAAAGAAGCTAGGAACAAAGAAGCGCAAGTATTCAGATGCAGATACAGCTAGAGCAGCCACAGTTGCAGAGGCTGCAGAGTGTGCCGAGAGAGGAGGTGCTCGCAGTGGAGTCCGGATCGCAGATTAGCTTTCACTAGAAGCGAGGGCTACACTTGAGCAGGTTGAGCGCCTTCATGGTGGTCCATCTGGGACTCTCATGATTGGAGGATGGCGTGTTGCCATTGATGAGAGTCAACCTCAAGGGGAGTCACAGCAGGAGCCATAGGCAGCAGAGCAGACTCAGGAGGGAGAGCAGGCACCTCAGCCATAGCTTCGCCGCTCTAGTCATACTCGTGCTCTAGTCACACTGAGGGCAAATACACAGCGGAGGGGTTCTCGTCCACCGCTCAGACCACAGGATCCGTCTCCAGTGACTCATCTAGATCTGAGGGCCGCTATGGCCAAGCAGGTGCAGCAGCTCAGATTTGTGGAGTTTGAGCAGTGGTTTCCACCAAGGCGAGATGAGCGTGCATCAGAGGGCTTCTACACACCACTGCAGGAGGATTTCTACAATGCATATCTTAATAGTGGAGCTGTTTTCAGATCTTAGAGGGTGTGCAACATAGAGTCTATTGTTGCAGCAGCTAGAGAGCACATTCGCCCCTACCTTTCTTACTTGCCAGGGTTGATAGACTTACTTGGACGGATAGGATTGTATGTTCCATCTTGGGTCCGTTTGTTCTATGCTTCTCGCTAGATTGACCCACAGCACAGATTCATACACTTTGCATTCAGTGGCAGAGATTACAGGTTGACAAGCACTAGGGTCAGAGAGATACTCAGGCTTCAGGAGCAGCCCATCCAAATACATGAGGTTTGCTATGAACAGACAGCGCCCCCCCCCCCCCCCCCGACGTCATCATGGCAGGATGGTGCCCCCTACTGATCTAGTCTGCCACTGCTTCATAGAGCCATTCGGCGAGGGGTCGAGCAGGACACCTAGTGATCTTACTCCCACTACTAGAGTGCTTGATGCCATTATAAGGAGGACACTGCTTTCGAGGATGGGGTATCGCGAGGGCTTGACTCGCATACAGTTGTGGCTACTGAACTGTCTGATGCAGCAGACAATGTTTGATATTTGGGATCTCCTTCTATAAGAGATGGAGGACATTATTGCTAAGGGGTTCAGAGGTCACCGACAGTTGCCCTATGCCCACTGGATCATGTTTCTGATTCATAGGGCAGTTATAGTGAGGTCGCCTGAGATGCTAGCTGAGTATAGTAGTGCTACGATAGAGTTCCCTGCATATAACCTGACTCAGATGATCTGCCATAGTACACCAACTACACCTAGTCAGCCGCGCTGTCGTCTAGAGGTGCCAGAGACTACAGCCCAACAGGATGATACTATCAGAGGCATAGCAGCTATAGAGGAGGAGCAGTTAGATGCTCAGCAGGAGGGGATGGTCGAGAGCGACCCCAGTGATAGCTCAGATGAGGACTACCGCGACATCCCTCAGATGCCTCCACGATGACATGATCATGAGGCCGGTAGCTCCAGTTCAGCTCCATCTGCACCGCAGACTGACCCCACTCTACTTGCCATACTTAAGCAGATGAGGTAGGATCAGGCTGGCTAGGCTCAGGAGACCGCCGCTACCTTTGCACAGTTCTAGGCTCGACAGGATGAGTTTCAGTGGTAGCAGTAGGCCATACAGCAGCAGCAGCAGGCCATGCATCAGCAGCAGCTCCTTGGATTTATGCAGCATGTAGTGACAGCTATTGGAGTTCCACTGCCATAGCCTTCACCCCAGCTTGGTCAGCCTGCCACCACTTCTATGACTCCAGCGTTACAACCTAGTGGGCTTCAGAGTCAGGGACAGCCACCAGCACAGTTTGCTTCACCTACAGAGCATGTGTCCCAGTGGTTTGCTTCGCCCGTGATAGCCCCACAGTTCACACCTCTCCAGACGGGCTTTACACTAGCTCAGACTTCTTCACTGCTAGTGCCAGAGACTACAGTGTCTAGGAGCCTTGGTGCATCCTTCAGTGAGTTGACAGGGCAGCCTACTCCACCATATTTGCATGTCCCAGGTCCTTCTATTGTTGCACCTATTACCAGGACTACAGAGACGCTCCCTTCGTCAGTGGCATCATCAGAGCTAGCTGCTCCAGTCATACCTGCACAGTCTACAGCAACTCCTGTTGTTGATCCAACCCAGACCGCTTCATCGTCACTTCCAGCTATAGAGGGTCAAACAGCTCAGAGCTCTGGTTCAGATGATGATGGCACTCAGTTCCAGCTTGCTCCTCGTACCTCAGCGCCCAACTAGTCCGCTGCAGCCCCACCGACCGACCCTTAGGTTTTGGTGTTTGACGCCAAAGGGGGAAAGGGATCGAGTATGCTAGACTTAGGAGGAGCGACTTAGGGGGAGCTTAGTTTACTTAGTCTACCTATTATATTTGGTTTTCATGTGTGATGCACTATTATGCATTCGTCGTGTGGTTACTTTTATGCATTAAACTATTTATGTGATAGTGATATCTACGTGATTGTGATATATGACATGTGTGCTCTCTACTTTGAATTATTTACATGTCATATCAGTTGTGCTATGCTCATTTGCTTTGCTTCCGCCTTTCACTCCGATGCAATTGAGTTTCATTACTTGTACTCATGCTTATTTCATATCTTTTGAGTACATCATGTTGGCTTTGGTCATATAAGCTTGCCTAACACTTTTGTTCTTAATGCCAAAAGCTTATATGAACCAAGCATGTTAAAAACCTCATCTCTTTCACATACTCGAGGTGGTATTGTCATCAATCACCAAAAAGGGGGAGATTGAAAGCATCTAGGCCCCTAGTTGGGTTTCGGTGATTAATGATAATACGTGATTACTGTGACTAACGTGTGTTTTCTAGAGGCAATTAAGTTAGGTCACGGTAATGGAGATTGATTGGGCAATCATGGTGGTCATGCCCCTACGATGGAAATCGTTTCGGTTTTCAAAGGATGGACGATAAGGTTAAGGATGGACTAGTTCTTCCTTTGGCCGTACTATTAAGCGGGGTATGGACGGGTAGCTTGACCTAGGTGAGTCTAGTGAGTTAGGTGTGGTGCACACTTGCTAAATCCTAGCACTAGGTAGCTCCTAAAAAGCCCTTAGATCCATTGGAGCAAACTTCATTCACGTACGTTCAAAAGTTGGAAGTGAATGGAGGGTCAAATACTGACCGGACGCTGGCTCAGGGTCCGGTCAGTTCATTCGACCGAGGTGTTTTCGTCTGTTGCGACCAGACGCTGAGAGGTCAAGTGACCGGACGCTGAGGGCCAGCATCCGATCGACTCCAGTAAGGTTCCAGAGAGGAAAAATCTCGACCGGACGCATCCGGTCAGTGCTGACCGGACGCTGGCTAGCGTCCGGTCACACTGAAAACACTAGAGTTCGGGGTGAACTGACCGGCGCGTCCGGTCATGACCGGAGCGTCCGGTCACCCCACAGAGGCACATAACGGTTCGTTTTTCAGCCCATGTTATAAATACTTCCTCCATTCGTGTGTGGGGGTACTTTTGCTCATTCCAACAGCTGAGAAACACCTTTGAGAGTGCCAAGAAGAGCAAGGTCCTAGTGAGGTGATTGAGATTTGAGAATCCCAAAGAGAGCCCTCATTAGTGAGATCAAGAGTAGCAAAGTGTGCACCCACCCTTCTCATTAGGCTTGTCATGGTCAAGTGAGAGTTCATGCTTGTTACTCTTCGTGATCGCCATCACCTAGACGGCTTGGTGGTGATTGAGAGATTGGTGATCATCCGGCGGTGCTTGTGGATGACCCAACTCAAGTTGTGAGCGGTTGTGGGTGATTCACCGCGACGGGATGTCGAAGAATCAATCCGTAGAGAGCACTTGATCCTTGCGCGGATCAAGGGGGAGCTACACCCTTGCGCGGGTGCTCCAACGAGGACTAGTGGGGAGTGACGACTCTCCGATACCTCGGCAAAACATCTCCGCGTTCCTCCTTCTCTCTTTACTTTGAGCATTTACTTTGAGCAATTCAATTCTTGTCATTTACATTCCTAGAATTGCCATGCTAGAGTAGGATTGGAACTTAGGGTGCTAAACTTTTATGCGTTAGATCAATAGAAACACTTTCTAGGCATAAGGGGTTAATCGGGCTAACCGTAGAGTTTAATTATTGCAAAGAAATTTAAAATTAGCCCAATTCACCTCCTCTTGGGCATCTTGATCTTTTCAGAGTTATTTCGGACGGTTCTGCCATAATAATGCAATTCACAATAAAAAGATATGGTCACCGGATTGTTATTGCTAGTCAAGTATGCGTTCAGTAAAATGTAAAGTATACTGAAACATAAGTATTATAGTAGAACCAAAAATTGCAATAGGTATATATGTCCTAATATGATAGAGAAACAAATTTAATTACATCAAAATATTTTATTGTATTTGTTTGTTGTCTAAATGATATTAGTAGACATATATAACAAGATTTTATTTATTATATCCTTTTTAATATAAACATACAAACTCTATATATATTATAAAATAGTTTGTATTGTTAGGGGGGGGGGGGGGGCATGGGCCCTGCTGGCCCCCTGGCTCCGCCAGTGCACATAGCAGCTATAATTTTCCCCTGTTCTGTCTAAATTAGGGGTAAACAATAGCTTTAGTTGGGTCAGTGGGGGTTTGGGAGCCTAGTACAGAAATGCTTTTTATCGACATTAGCAGTTCTTTTTTACTGGCGGTTTATAAAAGACATGCGCCAATAGAAATAGAATTGTGGACCCACAACTACAATTCGGTAGTGTGAATACATCTATATTGGCGGTTCTCTTAAGCCTACCGGTAGTACAAATCCTCTATTTACATTGGCGGTTCTGTTACGCCTAGCACCGTCAGTGTAAATCAAATTTGTACTGGTGATTGGCTTAAGAAATTCCCCAGTGTAGATACATCATTTGTACCGATGGTAACCTTAACAAAACCACCAATAGAGATATATTTACTCTAGTGGTTCTTAGCCTGCTAGTACAAATATTTAAAATCATTTTTTTTAGTTTTTCAATGATCTCTCAGATGGAAAAATGATCTAAACAAAAATTATAGTACTCAAAAAGATCTACAACTTTGTAGTTCCCTACTTTTTTATTTGAAATTATTTAGGTCCCAAAATTATATTTTAAGATTAGTGATTTTGAAATTTATATTTTTTGAACTTTTTAAATTGCCTCGAATGGAGAAATGACCTGAACCAAAGTGTAGTACTCAAAGAGATCTACAATTTTCTTGTGGAAAAATTTAAATTTGAATTTATTTAGGGTCTCAAATATGCATTATAATATTCATTAAAGTGAATAAAAATGAATGTATGTGCTATTCAGTCATAGCTAACTTTGAGGCGTAGTTGTTAATAAGGAATGAACACGCGAGGCAAGAGGTTGTGGGTTTGATCCCTAACAACCACACACACTTAAAAAATTGTGACTTATGACGCATGACCGTGGGGGCTGGCTAGTGGGCCTCTCCCAATTGATAAAAAATGCTATTTTTTGTCTCAATTTATAAATTCTAGAAAAAAAAATCACTAGCAATTTGTGTAAACATGCCACCAGTATAGATCGATTTACACTGATGACATCCTTTTTACATTGGTGATTCCCAAAACGCCAGTACAAATTGAAAATAGACCTCCGGTACAAACGTTTTACGGAGCAGGGGGTGGGGGGGTTCAAAAATCACAACTGTAGTCGAGGATACACGTAAAGAAGACCATTAATGCCCAAATTTTTATACGGTCCGGGTAATCTTTTAGATAAGATTCTACGAGAATAAGCAGCCTGTTCGGGTGGAGTGAAACGATTGATCGTAAATTTTTAGTAGGAATAGTATTTTTCTCTCACATAAATCAGCCAGCAGTACTTCTTCACGAACCAGCTCAACCAAACGAACAGCCTGAAGAATAAGGCTCTGTTTGGTACAGATCCGGACGGCTCCGGCTCCCACCTGCAAGACACTGTAGAAACACTGTAGCTCAGAGCCGGTTTTCTCTCCAGCTGCATTCTCTCACTGTAGCTCGGGGGCACTGTTCACAGAGCCGGCGGAGCCAAAATTTCGAGCTTCGCCGGTGAAGCCGCCAGATGTGACTGTCTATGAGAGAGAGAGAGGGAAGGAGAGAGAAAATCGTCTCTTGCTACAGTGAATGACAGTGAAATTGCATCCGGGAGCTGGAGCTGCCTGGAGCCGGGCCAAACGGGCTCTAACAAGAAAAAAGTGTGCGTGCCAACTGTTTTGAGCAGCTGCTAGTATGTCATCCAGGGATTTCCCGTTAGCATGCATATGCCATCTGCACGGCAAGTCGGCAAGTACAAGTCCTCGCAGCAGTTTCACTGTTTTTAGGCCATATGAGCAGCACCCCTCCAACCCGGGTATCAGTGTACCCCCTTTAATTTCGTCTCATAAAAAATACATTTCCCAAGAAATCAAATATTTTTAACCTTAACTAAATATATATAAGAAAATATTAATATCTATGACACATACTCCCTTTTCCTAAAATAAATCTTATCTTGTAGTTTGAGAAAAGTCAATCAATCTTAACTTTGACTACGATTTATAAAAATAGAATCAACATTTGTATCTCTAAATTTATTTATGATGAAAATATACGATGCGATCAATCTAATGATGCTTATATGGTTCTTTCGTCTCAAATTATAAAACCTCTGGGTTTCTAGATTCTTAGCTTTTATTATGGATCTAGATATAGCTTTTATCACTAGACATAATATATGTCTATGTACGCAGCAAAAGCTATGAATCAAGAAAATCAAAATATCTTATAATTTAGAATAGAGGAGTATTTTCTAATATATATTTGGTGAAAATTTGGATTGTTTGACTTCTTGAAGTGTGAGATGGACAGTTATTTTAGAATAGATGAGTAATCGGTATTATTAGATAGATCAGAGATATAAATATTATTATAATTTAATTAAATTTTACAAAAATTAATCAGCATGTATCTTATAGACCTTCAGCATGTTCGCTTGCTCGTATCTGGCTTATAAGTCATGATTTATCAGCTAACGAACAATATTTTTCTCTTACACCAAACCAATTAATAGTACTTTCAGTCATGGCTCATAAGCCAAACCAGCTCAAACTAACTGGGCGCTTATTAACAGGACGGAGGAGTAGTACCTGTGCTGCTGCGTGACTGCGTCGAGTCGAGTCGAAGATCGTAGGCGGCGCAGCCATCAAGGCCGCCGGGCGTCGTCGTTGTCGCAACGCGCGAATTGTATTCCAGGCCTTTTTTAATTGCGATTAGGAATTAGTATCGGCTACCGTAGCACTTTCATTTGTATTTAATAATTATTATTTGCTCAAAAGATTCGTCTCGTAATTTACAATCAAACTGTATAATTAGTTGTTTTTTTATCTACATTTAATACTTCATGTATGTATCTAAAGATTTAATGTGATAAAGAGAGAGTGAAAAAACTTACTCCCTCCGGTTCTCTAAAACAAGTCGTTTTGGACATCGACACGGTCTTTAAAAAACGACTTTGACTGTAACTTTTTGTTATAAAATATTTATAAAATATAGTCAATATATACTTTTATAAAACTACATTTCGAGATAAATCTACTTACATCACTTTTATATTTTTAAACTTAACCCAAAAAAAATTATTTATAGTTAAAATTTAAAATATTTGACTTAAGACAACCTCAAAACGACTTTTAGAGAACCAGAGGGAGTACGATCTAAACAAGGCCCTAGCAGTAGTCGTCGCCGGCTTTACCCAGGCCAGGGCGGCAGGCAGGCAGACCGGCTTTTTTGCGGGAGAAGGAGAATGCATGCTGCACGCATGCATGTGTGTCTGGGCTGGGCCCGGGCGCGCAACTCGACACACGTCACTTTGCTTTGGGCCAGACTGTAGCACATGTCACCAGACCTGGCATTGCGGAATTGGGGGCCCCCGTGGACCGTGGTCCATGGACGACGCCCAGGATCTTCTGCGTCCCCCTGCCCTTCATCCACCGTCACACCCCACTCCAGCTGTGTTAATGGCGTCCCCCTCGTATCACAAGTTTTACATCTAGGACATGTTTCCCTCAACGAATAGTGCGAGTTAGCTAGCTTCTGTTAAGTACTATGTAAGAGTTGCTGATAGTACTCACTATCATCAAACTTTAAATGTCACTATGAATTTTGACGGCGAGACTTTTTCCTCCGTGAGACATGTAACCGACAGTTCTGAAACTCTTTGAGTCTCTTAGCAGGCCATATAAGTAGTGTACATCTTTTTTTTTTTTGAGAATTACTCGGTCACATCATGTGTTAGTTTTATTATATGGAGGTTTTCCAAATGATATTTTTTTTTCATGTAGCAACATAATGTACCCCATCACGCGGCACAGAGTCGCTAACTCGTTTAACATAAACTGCTTTCCTTATTTATACAATCACTACAGGAAACGAGCCTTTTGCCGAGTATCTTGGTGTTTGCCGAGTGTATTTCCTCGAGCACTCGGTAAACAAGCCTTTTGCCGAGTGCTGCGAAAAAACACTCGACAAACGATGAAAAAAACACTCGGCGAAGACAGACACTCGGCAAACTAGAAAGAAAATACTCGGCAAACATTGACACTCGGCAAAGAAATATGTTTGCCGAGTGTAATTGTCTGGCACTCGGCAAAGAAATATGTTTGCCGAGTGTAATTGTCTGGTACTCGGCAAAATAATTTTATTTTTTTTCTCTTTTGACCTTGAAATTTTTTCTACTCTCAACATACAACACGTGGTATTCCATGTTAAAATTTGGTATATTTGTGGATCTTTTTGCTATATTTAATTAATTTATTGTATTTCTAGGAATTTTTTCGCATAAGTCAAATTTGAACCGTAAGTGATTCAAATAATAAAATAAAATGAGTAGAAAAATAATATTCATGTTATTGAGTCTAGTGTGAGGCGTCACCCGAGAAATGCAAAGAAATTTCGAACATCATGTTCAGGAAACACGACCACGAAAGTGTGGCCAAATGGTTTTTAAATTCTAAAAAAAGCAAACGAAGTCTAAAAATCATGAGATTTGTCATGATGTGATGATATCATACGTGGATGCTGTGGTAAAAAATTGGGAAGGTTTCACATAATTTGTCACGTACGATGTTTACAAACCAAAGCATCACACAAGAAGAATCGTAGCGTTGAGAATGAATCGATAAGATTTGGAGTCAAAGTGACGATCGAATTAGGGTTTGACTTCAAAACTTTTTGTATAGGCAATAGAGAACATAGATTGTTTCATGTGAAATTTTGATAATTTTTTGGATCCGTTTGATAATTTTAATTTATTAAGTACAATTATAGAATTTTAATTGATATAAATTAAATTTGAGCTGTAACTGCATAAAATAATGGATTTATATTCGTAGAAAAATCATATATATATATATATATATATATATATATATATATATATATATATATATTGTTGAGTCAATTAGACAAGGTATTTTCAAAGTACATCGAACAAAAAAGGAAAACACGTTATGAAAAAAAGAAAATAAAAAAATAAATAATATATTTGCCGAGTGTCCCAAACCCTAGACACTCGGCAAAGATTAGTTTGCCGAGTGCCATGATCTGACACTCGGTAAACTCAGCACGTTATAAAAGCCGCCCCCTCCCCTCCCTCTCCTCCCGCCGTCCCCTCCCCTCCCCCTCTCCCGGCGCCGCCCCCCTCCCCTCCCTCTCCGGCGCGCCACCATCCCCTCCCTCGCCTACTCCATCTCCTGCCTCCTCCTCAGATCCGCCCGCCGGCACGCCCCTCCCCTCCCTCTGCAGCGTGCCCCCGTCCCTTCCCTCGCCTCCTCCATCTCCTGCCTTCTCCTCAGATCCGCTCATCGGCGCGCCCCTCCCCTCCCTCTCCGGCGCGCCCCCGTCCCCTCCCTCGCCTCCTCCATCTCCTGCCTCCTCCTCAGATCTGCCCGTCGACGCGCCCCTCCCCTACCTCTCCGGCGCACCCCCTCCTCCTCAGATCCGCCCGCGCCCTCTCTCCGGCGCCGCACGTGAGGCAGCGCAGCCCCTCCCGTCTATGGCGCAGGGCGGCTCGGCCCCTCCCGGCGATGCGGAGCAGCAGCAGCAGCGGGTGGCGGTGCAAATCCGCCCTCCTCCCCTCCCTCCATGGTTCCACCGGCGGGTGGCATCGCGGATCCGGTGGGATGGAGCCACCACGGCGCGGATCCGGCGGAGAGGTGTCCTCCGGCGGCGGATCCGGTGGGTTGGATCCCGGTGGCAGTGGATCCGTGGATCTGACGGTGGGCTCCATGGCAGCGGCCCCTCCCCTTCCCTTCTTCTTCTCCCGGTCGGCCGGAGGCTGCGGTGGTGGTGGCTGTGGTGGTGGTGGTGGTGGTCGGCGCACCCCAGGCGTGGATGGTGGCGGCGGGCGTGGATGGCAGCGGCGGTGCTGGTGGTGCAGGCATGGATGGCGGCGTGCCTTATTTATTTATTTTTTTTGAAAAAAAGTTTACCGAGTGTTTTTTTTTTTGCGCTCGGCAACGTCTTTGCCGAGTGTCCGACAAAAAACACTCGGCAAACTAGCGTTTGCCGTTAAAGGGATTGCCGAGTGTCGTTTGCCGAGTGTAACACTCGGTAAACCCTTTGCCAAGTGTTTTTGGGGCTTCGCCGAGTGCCCCCGGCACTTGGCAAAGCTTCTGGATCCAGTAGTGAATGATATGCACATTCGTGCGTTTTCGAGAGAAAAAAAGAAATAATATTTTTTTCCTTCTTGTATCACAAAATGTATGCATCTTCGTCATCACTTTTCCTGTTTTGTACTCTATATTTGCACGCTGATCGGGATAAGGTTACATCACCAGCTACATGACAACATAGCACGAAAATTGAATTATTGTCGATTTACCTAGCCCATATTTTTCTTCGTCAATCTTAACATCCACTCACTGATCGGTCAATATACGCTGAAGAAAACACAATGTACATAAAAGATAGAGCGAGAGAGCTAGCTCATGCTTAAGTAATACTCCTTCCGTTCTAAAATAAGTGTGTATATATATATATATATATATATATATATATATATATATATATATATATATTAGAACTAATACACTGTAGCTGGCTACAAAATAATTTATTCTGTAGCCACTTTGAGTTACGATAATTACTATGTTAATTTACGAGATTATAGTAACTCCTTACTAAGTGGTTTACTATAACGTTACGGTAAATATCCCCATGTGTTATAATAATCCAACTATCGTAAATATGTATAGACATTATCGTAAACTAGTATATAAAATTATCGTAAATGGAGGTGGCTACAGAATAACTTATTTTGTAGCTAGCTACTGAATATATATATATATTAGTATTTATAGTGCATAATGATATAGACATATTTTTTATAATAAATTAATTTAGAGATATAAATATTACTCATATTTTTTATAAATCTAATTAAACTTAAGAAAGTTTCACCAGCATAAAACCATAACGATACTTATTTTAGGACAGAGGAAGCACTCCTATGAGCTGCTGCTAGTACTCACCATCTCGTCAAACTTTAAATGTCACCGTGAGTTTGGACGGCAAGACTTATCCACCGTGGGACATGTAACTGACTGTTTTTAAACTCTTCAATTCTCTTAGCAGGCATATAAGCAGTACAGTATACATTTTAATGGGTTACATCATGTGGTGTCAGTCGTATTATAGTACATACATAACAATTTTCGTCTTGTATCACTTAATGTATGCATCTTTGTCATCACTTTCCTGTTTGATATACTCTGTCTGCATATTGATTGAAATACAACGTAAGTTTACATCACCATCTAAATGAAAACTTAGTGTTGAGGTTTAGAGGAGATTGAATTTGGACTTGGGAAACAATTGCTAGCGAAAAGGGTCAAAATTGGGCAAATTGAAGCATATTTGCAAAAACTGGATCCTTAAGACATCGCCGCTATGTAAAAAACAGCCCATGCCGGTTCCGCCTGGCCGTGTTGAAACCTTTCTAAATTCGAACTCTTCTAAACTCGCGGGAAACCTGTGAACACGTTGTGGGAAGGTTTTGTACGGGGATAGGATCACCCCTCTTTATATATCAAGGAGCACGGCCGATTGAGGTTAACCATACACAATCAACTGAAACCAATCAACTATTCTCTTTGCCCAACTTTTACTACTCCAACCCCTTGTTGTCCAGCGTCTCTCGCGACAGGATTCCGTGGCGTTCTAGAGGTGGCTTTGTCGATCCTAGGATAACATTTACGTGTCCCTCCCGACGACGGGTCTTCCTAGGAGGTGTTCGTGAACTTTTTTGTGCAAAGGAACAACATCAAATCTGTGTGGCCGACGTGCTGGTCACCTCTGTTGTGTTTGGGCGTCCTCGCTGCGTGTTAGGCTATGTGCAGCCTCGAACGTGCTAGCCCTAACTGGTGTATGATCTATATTGGCGTCTACACATAGCAAGGAGAAATAGATGACTTTGTTTATGATCATTTTTGTTTTCTTGAGTTATCTTTTCCTGATCAGCTGAATAGCTAAATAAAACATGTAAAGAACTTGGTGGTCGCTGAGGCCTTATCTTTTTTTTTTTTTTTTTTTTTTTGCTAGAAAAGAGCATGTTCCACTGCCGCTAATTGTGGTGGTGGTGTCGCAGACGATCCGAGTAGCCGCAAACCAACATACAAAGTCCAGTGGCATGAAAAATCATGTGTGCCTGTCTATTGACAGCGTACGGGCCTGCCTGCCTCTGGATGCTTATGTAAATAGCAGCAGGTAGCAGTGATCCGATGCTCAGATGTAAATTTCGTTTTTCGAGCTAAAATTAGTGTAAGTGTAAAATTATGTATTTGTTCCTCCTCAATTGTTCTAGAAATGGTTATCTTTTGGAGTGTTCTTCTTATGGATGGTAGTTTTTAGTCATGTGGGGATATTTTTAATTGGTAGGTCCTATTGAAAAATATGATCTCTAACTCTATAATTATATTCTTTTTTAGACAGTGTTTGAAATGTTGGATTACATTCTTTTTAAGACACAGGGAGTACAGGATCCAGGCCGGGGCCCACAGCTCATCTTTGTCGTTAGTCGCCGTCGCCGTTGGTTATAATCTGATCCGCCCATTCCCTATCATAGTGTAGTACTATTACTCCAGTATCAATAAAAAGGTAAATAGGAAAATTGCAAAATAAATAGTGCCTTTTCTTAATCTACTATTTGGCTCCGATCCCTACTTGTCTACTCCAGAATCAATAAAAAGGTAAATAGGAAAATTGACAAATAAACAGTGCCTTTTCTTAATAGCTACTATTTGGCTCCGATCCCTGCTACTTGTCTGCCGTACAACTCGCGGCTGTCTTCATGGGCTATTTGGATTCACAGTTTAAATGCCACTTTTGGATCGAATAAGATGATAATATACTGAACTCTCTTTATTTTACTATATGTTTGTGTATGGTCTTGTGAGTCTGTTTTGAAATAATTGCCGAAGGTACCCACTTTCTTGTGGCCATGATATTTCATCTCCTCTCTCTCTCTCTCTCTCTCTCTCTCTCTCTCTCTCTCTCTCTCTCTCTCTCTCTCTCTCTCTCTCAGAGACTTTAAATGCATACTATTGCATGCAAGAGAAAAAAATGTTGAATACATAGTACTTATATAAGGGCCTGTTTAGACTCATCAGCATCTAATAAAAGGATATGTTTAGATCCATTAGCATCTAATACAAGGGCACTCATAATGTAAAAATTATGGTAGTTTCTATAGATATTAAATACACTGCCATGATTGTTGAGGTGGCACACTATTTATTGAAGTGTCCTATTAGCTCGGCCTATCTTATTAAGTTGCATGTATGGATCATTTCAACCCAAAGCTTAATCTGGTGGAAAAGGTGGGCAACTTATGTTATACTTCAATACTCACCCTCACTCCGCTCCCTCAGGTCTCATAAATAAAATAGGAGTGAGCGATAATTATTATATTTTTATATACTAGCCATAATTTTAACTTGAGAGTCTAGACCTCTTCCGTGGTAAGTGCATGCACCAATTAGGTCAATCCAAAAGATTAAACTAATAGAGCAGGTGGACATTAAATTGCATCCACCGAACAAGTCAACACAAAAGCTTAAGCTAACGAAGAAGTTAGACAGTTCTGTTTGTACTTCAATATATCCGAATCCATGACAGTTGATTGTTAGAGCTAATAGATCCAACAAGTCAAAAGTCGAATTTACTGTTTTCTCACCAAATAATTGGCCTATTGCTCTCCTCTTTTCGTTTTTTTATTTCGAATACCTTTCGTGTGTGCACTCGTGCAACGGGATGGAGTTTTTTTTTAAGCCTGGACTTCTAAGGTACAACTATAATATTTGAATATACACACAGACACATATACTCATACCACACCACATGTATACAGCGTACACTCGGTGCACATGCTAAACCTATAAACTATATACACACTACAGCCTCGTTTGGTATGGCTTCACATCACCAATGAAGTTGTTTTTTTTTTTTTTTTGCTTCAGCTCCATAAAGAGCTCTATCAGTGATTCAGTGGAGCTAGAGTCATTTTGGTAAACCACTTGGCAAAATGGCTCCACATGTAGAGCTTCTTGAAACATGCTCTCAACGAACCCCATGCAGGGTCCACCAGGACGAGGTGAAGCCGAGTGAAGGCACTATTTTCGGCTTCATCCCACCTCAAACCTCTGTGAGAATTTAAGAGGCTTTCTAGTTGAAGTCGTTTTGTTTTATCCCATTTGACATAAACACAGCTCCTGAAATTGGTGGACAAACCGTGTCAAATGGGGCCTACATGTCCTTTTGGAGATCGGTGAAATTTGATGAGGCTTCACAAGCTACAGACACACCATAGTACTATTATGACTTCACACGAATGTCCAGGATCTACAAGATTATTCTTAGGAATACATCTCCTTGTGGGTTTATCTCTGTTAATTAATTTATAGGGTCGATTGTTTTTTTAAAAATTCTTTTACAAAGGTGGGTCTCGTCTACCTCCATTAATCGATTTACGGGGACCACCTAACTGACTACATATTATTTGACAGAAATGGTCAAACTGCTCGCTATTATTAATAGAAAAATGTTGGCCTCTAAGGACACCTCCAACAATCGACTTTTAAGTTAGTTCTAAGCATTTTTCATATTTTAATAGAAGAGAGAAGCTAGCTCTTGATCAAGAGCTAAGCTTTTACACACATTTTAAGGTTATATGAGAGTGTCATATGGGGCTATCTATGTCAAAAATAATGTGTTAAAAGTTAGTATTATTGGAGAAGTTATCTTAAAGCTACTAACTAGCTCTAATCATTGTGATACCCTAACAATGCTTAGCGCAGCGGGTATCTAGCGTGATTTTTTTTGGTGATGTAGTTCCCTCATAAGACAAACTCTAGCAACCAAAATCTGATTGGGACAGATATATGTGCATATAATACAGACATACAGTGCTGCTGCTGCCACCAACAACCCTATCTGCATGCAGGCTACCATTAAGCTCTGGTTTCAGAGAGCCATGCACAGCACATGCATCATGCATGCACCTGCTCTGAGACTGCTGATGAAGCAAAAGTCAGGGCAACACAGTGTCGAGGGTCAGTTGGCTTGAGGTCCACAAAATCTCTATTGGGCTGGGGGGAAATCGATCGATCGTCTCCATCGATCGATCGATCCATCACCCATCATCTCGTAGCTCGAACGCCGACCTTTGAACGGTCTGATGCGCTGCCATGCATGATCCATGTAGACGGAGCTTTTTCCTTTTAGCATGAACAAAGGCGTCCTGCCATTCCAATAATTTGTTCGGGCAGCTTTTGAGCAAGGTAGGGGCCGGGACCCCTGGCCCGATCGATCCAGTACTCTCACTCGTTTACTCACTTTAACGAGTACTACACGCATATGCATGTGAACAATCAAGCACACAGAAGCGGTCGTTTTGCGAAGGCCTTGTTAGCCCTTGTTTAGTTGGGTGAATTTGGATTTTGGGGTTACTGTAGCACGTTCGTTTTTATTTAGCAAATAGTGTTCAAACATGGACTAATTAGGCTCAAAACGTTCGTCTCGCAATTTCCCACCAAACTGTGCAATTAGTTTTTCTTTTCGTCTACATTTAATGCTCCATGCACAGGCCGCAAACATTCGATGTGACAGGTACTGTAGAAACTTTTTGGAAGTTGGGGAGGAACTAAACAAGGCCGTGCAAAGTTGGCAAAAATACTGTAGCGTCACTATATCATTTCGTTTGTATTTGGTAATAATTGTCCAACCGTTGACTAATTAGGCTCAAAATGTTGGTCTCGCAAAGTACAACCAAACTGCGTAATTAGTTTTTAATTTCGTCTACTTTTAGTATTTCATGCATGTACCGCAAGTTTAATGTGATGGGGAATCTTCTTTTTGCATAGTATCAAATTAAGTTGGAAGTTTAGGAGGAACTAAACGAGGGCCAACCCAGAAGAGAATACGGCGACAGCAAGGTAGCTAGGAGACAGTATCTGTTGGCTGAACAATGTCATAGCCGGAAGAACCGGCTGCCGCTGAACATCACCAAAATACTGAAACAGAGCAGGGCATTGTTCATCGAGGAGTCCAGTGCGATATATATATCTTCTAGCTAGATAGCCTATACATATGCTCAGAACACTGGCGACTGGTGTGTTGCCTGCCGATCAAACTGCAAGGAAGTGTTTGGTTCCCGGCTACCGTGGGCGGGCCCAGGCCTAAGACCACTAGGGCCGTGGCCCTAGTCATGGCGCGGTAAACCCCTGAATAGCTAGCCTGGGAACGCAAACCAGGCCTCCACCAAGGGACAGTCACATCGCAGGCCTCGCTTCATAGCTCGTTTGTACTTCTATCTCGCATCTGCCGGCGCGTCTCCACCGTCTTCCGCATCTGCCGACGCACGCCGGAGGCCGGAGCCTTCCCTCGGAACCTTGCCCCTCGTCTTGTTGGGGTTTAGTCCCATATCATATAGTGATGATGGGAGAGCACAACATATAAGACGGGAGAACTCTTACCTATCAGGCTAGTCTTTTGAGTTGAGTAAGGTCCAAATACCTTATATATTGTAAGCTCCGGTGGACCTAGAACCTATAGGAGCGTAGGCTCGTGGTAACGAGCTGGACCGGCTCTATCGGAGCCCATGGTCAGAAAAGCTAAACCCGATAAAAAAATCTCGAGCGTCACATATGGCAGGGGCACCCCGATGTGTGACTAAGGGGAGAGCCCATGGTCAGAAAAGCTAAACCCGATAAAAATCTCGAGCGTCATATATGGCGGGGGCACCCCGATGTAGCGATGGTGGGGAAGCACAATACGATGGTGTATCACCCCGATGTGTGACTAAGGGGGAGATTGTTGGGGTTTAGTCCCACATCGTGTAGCGATGGTGGAGGAGCACAACACGATGGTGGGGGAGCACAACATATAAGGCGGGAGAACTCTCACCTATCAGGCTAGTCTTTTGGGTTGAGTAAGGCACAAAGGCCTTATATGTTGTCAGCTCCGGTGGACCTAGGACCTATGGGAGCGTAGGCTCGTGGTAACGAGCCGGGCCGGCTCCAAGCCAGTTCCAAGATCGAGAACTCGGTGGTCACCACCGGTTCCAACAATTCATTGTTGGGGTTTAGTCCCACATCGTGTAGCGATGATGGAGGAGCACAACATATAAGACGAGAGAACTCTTACCTATCAGGCTAGTCTTTTGGATTGAGTAAGGCCCAAAAGCCTTATATGTTGTTAGCTCCGGTAGATGTTGGGGTTTAGTCCCACATCGTGTAGCGATGGTGGGGGAGCACAACATATAAGGCGGGAGAACTCTCACCCATCAGACTAGTCTTTTGGGTTGAGTAAGGCCCAAAGGCCTTATATGTTGTCAGCTCCGGTGGACCTAGGACCTATGGAAGTGCAGACTCGTGGTAACAAACCGGGCCGACTCCAAGCCAGCTCCGTGGTCACCACCGGTTCCAACACCCCTCGCCGCTTCGGGCCTTAGACTGACTCCAACAGCGTAACCCATACATGAGACCTATTTCATGATTTGGGTAATGTACAGTAAAAAAAGGTTACGTCCCGTAACTTCGTCTCTCCAACAGAGGAGCCCCAAATCCCATCCACGAAAATATCTGAGCCTCACTCCTCGACCCTATCCACGCCGCCATCCCAGCAGGTTCGCGCCGTCCATCTCGTTGCGGCCCTGCGTCTAGGCTCCTGCGCCGGCCGCCGCGGAGCCGGAATCCACCCGTGCCGGCCGCCGCGGAGCCGGCAGCACCAGCGCCATCCGCCGCGGTGCTGCCCGCCATGGAGCTCAGCGGCGAGCGCGGCGTCCTCCTCGGGCTAGCTGACCATCTTGATGGCCACCTCGCGGCCGGCGTACCTGCTGGAGTAGACGCGGCTGTGCCGGCCTGACGCAAACTTGCCCCGGATCTCCAGCTTGGACAGGTCGGCGCTCCACAGCTCCTCGCCGCCGCCCCGGATCCTGGCGCCCGGCGGCGCTACGAGGTACTTGGACCACGACACCGCCTTCTTGTACTCGCCCAGCGAGAGCCGCCGCTCCAGCTGCCTCCCCGGCCCGCGGCCATTGCCGCCGCCGCTCTGCTTGAAGCACTGCAGGCTCTTCATGTGCCCCCAAGATCGTAGCTTTCTGAGGAGGAGAGTTGGGGTGGATCTTTGGTTGAAGCAAGGCGAACGAACCGAAGCGTCTGTGCAGACTCTCGTGAAAGCCTCGTGCGGTGCCGACGCGAGCGAGCGCGGACGAGCGGGGCCGGCGGCGCGGCTGGTGTGGGAGCGGGTCACCTCAGCGTTGCGGAGGCGTGCTTGGGTAGGCCATCATCGGAGATTTGCGTACTGAGCGGAGAGGGCATGCTTTTTTGTGTATCGCTTCGGTGGGCAGGCAAAATGGGTCGTCCGTTTGGGTCAGTTGTTGGAGGCTGTTTTTGGTAGGCAAAGCAACTATGCGTAACGCATTTTGAGTTTGCATCCCTTCGTTGGAGACGGTCTTAGGAGCTCGATTCGGGACAGTGCACGACTGGGCAAGCGGCTGTGCCACGCAGCAGGTGCACGCATCAATGGATTCAGCCCTGAGCCGCTGAGCGCTCCCGTGCGGCTGCTGGCCGGTGGCCCGATGCCACTGCGCTGCGCACGTGCGCAGTAGGGCAACAACGTGCTTACACGCAAGCTACCGCGTAGCAGCATAGGTGCAGCTGGGAGCTCGATCTCTTCTGGTTCCCGCGTAGCAGCACAGTTGCAGCTGGGAGCTCGATCTGTTCTGGTTCGTTCTTGTTCCTAATTTCCCAATTCCGACCCTTCCTATATGGTGTATTTTTCGCTACTGAATTTTGACCCTAGTCTTTCCCAATTCCTGGGTCCGCCGCTGCCGGCTACCAAAAGCCACGCCACAGCTGTTGTGTAGTGCTACAGAAATAATCTCATCCTTTAATTTAGGCTGCTACAAAAATCTGCAGTTGCATGAGAATCTCGTCACAGACTATGGCGGCACTCTTGAGCGCCACATCCGTGCGTGCAGTGGCTCATAATGGCGGGCAACCAAACGTCCTCTAATACTATTTCATAGGAAAAAGTCTACTTAACCCCCTCAACTGATGGTAGTTGTCTACTTTAGACCCTCACCTGTAAAACCAGGTATTTTACCCCTCAAACTATTGAAAATTGTTTAAATAACTCCCTGAGGCGGTTTTGAAGGTGGTTTTGCTGACGTATGAACATGATATTATACCTCGTAAAGCATCAAAATAATATTCAAATGACTCATCGGGTGGTCTTTAGGGTCATTTGGACGTTGTATCCCACCATACTGGCCTAAACACACATGCTTGCACGCAGACCATTTGTTGCCTGCACATCCCCACTCTTTCTAGGCTGGCCCACCGCCCAACGAGCGGCATGTGACATCTTGTCTCCTGCTTTACCTCCCATCACTCGTCAATGGCATTGAGCTCAAGAATGCCACGCCTAGATCGTCATCGTTTAGGCCTTCCCACATCCCCCATCCGGTCATCCTTCAGTTTTTTAGGTACCCATTGAAGGAGAAAGCCATAGGGGGCAAGGATGTGGGAGGAGCTGGATCACAAGGGTGCAACCGTAGTGCATATGATCAATGTCATCGAGGAGTGCATGAGGTGGAGTAGGAAACAAGGTTGTGCTCATCAGACGGTAGCACAAGCCTACAAAAGAGTTCAGAGAGGGAGACAGTCGATGGGCCTATGTGCAGGCATGTGTGCTTAAGCCAGTGTTGTGAGATACAATGTCCAAATGACCCTACATGACCATCATTTGAACATTATTAGATGTTTTAAGGGCTACAATATAACATTTTATAGTTGAGGGGGTTATGCAATCAACTCTTGATATGTTAGGGGATTATATAGACTTTTTAATATGCCACGTCAGCAAAACCACTTTCAAAAACTCCTCAGGGGGTTATTTAAATGTTTTTTAATAATTTGAGGGGTAGAATACCTGACTTTATAGCAGTGGCGGATCTAGGAATTTAACTTAGGGTATGCCGCTAAAAAAATTTCATATACAATTTGATAAAAACAATTTGTGAATTCGGTAATAATTGTACAATTATAACATAATTTGATATACACGCACTCAGTTACAGAATAAGTTTCAAATTCGAACGCCTAACAGTTCAAAGTTTAAACATAAATAAAAGAGTGCAAGCGACTTATAATACTACTTGTCTGGCTTTTTTAGGTGAATACTTTCTAAGAGACATGAGTGTCTTGATTATATTATTTTTATTATCAACTTAAAAAAATATCCCCTCGATGTGAAAAGAAGAAAAGAAAAGAGTAGAGGCTCACCTCTGTGGCCGACAATCACGACTCTCCTTTGCTTGTAGCCACGCTAGACGGCGGGTGCATATGCGGCTTCACCGACTAGAGTCGTCGGTGGGCTGAGACTCCGTCGATCCATCGCACGTCACTCCGAATTCTGCGCGGCGGCGTCCGAGCCATGGACTCCAACTCCCAAGTTCTGTTGTGTGGCCAAGGCATCACCGTGTGGGGCTCTCTGGAGTCAGGTCATGTGGGTTGTGGCCGCGGGACGTGTTGGCCGTGGGCCTGTAAGTGGAAAGTGGAATGGCCGTCGCGAGTGGTGAGCGGAAACCATCCAGACGCCACACGGCCGCTAGTCATCTTTCATGTACGTTTTTTCTCAAATCTTTACGTATATACGTACTCTATACTTGCTGGACTGCAGGGTATGTCGGTGCATACCTGGCATACCCTGTAGATCCGCCCTGCCTTATAGGTGAGGGGGTGAAGTAGACAGCAACCAATAGTGGAGGGGGATTAGTAGACTTTCTTCCTATTTCATAGGATGGCAACCTTAGAATCTGAAGAAGTTAAATGAATTGAAAAACCGCAGGTTAGGTCACGATATGTATGAGCATAACAGGCTCGTAAAACACATCTAAGGGGGTGCTTTAGTAGCTACTAAACGGTTTAGTCATTTCTAGTAACTCCAAAGTTACTAGAGAGGACTAAAGCCCTTTTAATAGCTTTTAGTCATAGCGTTTGATTAAAAAATTACTAAAGTAACTAAAAACTACTAAATTTAGTAGCTGCCGGACGAACCAGGCCCTACCACTGCCGCCTACTTATATCTTATCGAACGCCGACCCCAGTTGCTGCATGCACCATGCAGTACGCGCACGTACCATCGTCGTGAACCAGGCCTGCACGCGCACGGCCCACGTTACGCGCACGGCGGGATACAGCTACTAGTGCTAGGTGCTATAGCCTGCATGCATGAGCATATTGAGGCCTGAGACTGTGAGCCATCGCATCTGCACCTGCATAGTGCCGATCACCTACTTGGCACAGCACAGAGCGTGGAGCATGGACATTGGACCCTATATTCGGCTGGTTCGGTTTCTTTTTTAGTCAGAATAATATTTTTCTCTCACAATAATTCAGTCAGAACAATGTTTTCAGCCAGTTTCAGCCAAGTTTCAGACCAACGAACGGGCCAATCCGTAGGCTGTAGCTATGCATGCATGCATGGGCATGGCGATTGGACGATATTGAGTACTCGGACGTGGCAGTGGCGCATGTGCTGTGTCGTCACCGCGCGCGCGCGCGCGCAGCCATCTGCATTCTGCCCGCCATGCGTCTTTGCGAGGCCCATGCATGCATGCACTGCACGGCCGGGCGCACACTTTCCAGGAGGATAAGCTGATGCATGCTACCATCTTCGTCCCCGGGAAAAAGGAGCCGGCTGCGAGGGGCCGGCCGGGGCCGATCGATGTAGCCTGCAGGATCAGAAAGGGCCCATGAATGGCCGCCCCGCCGGCCGGCCGCAATGCCATCGAGGGGCCTGCCAAGCACAGGAATAGAACGCAGACACTGCGACTGCGACTGCAGTGGTGTGGAACAGTGCCACTGCCATTATTTTTCGTCAGCGTCCATCAATCAGAGATAGATAGAGCGCGCGGCCTGCACTGCACACGTACGAATTGCTAATCAATGGACCACTGGCCAATGGATCCGGCGATTGTCTCTGTGCTTAATAATAATCGCCGCTGTACTTTGATTACTGGAGGATCAGATCGTGCTGTCATTGACCACTAAGACATGCAATAGGTTGTTGAGAAACGCTGTATCTGATAGATACTTTACAGTTTAGACAGTCTCGGATAGACTCAACCAGCATCAGCTATAGGGAGACGGGACGGGAGTGCAGCGCGCGGGTGGAGCAAACACCCGTACGCTACAAGATCCGTGGATTTTATTACACCTGTCCTCGGAACACTCCGAGGCTTGTGGTTAATTTTTTGCGTGGCCTGTGTTAATGGCACAAGCAAAATATCATTGTGATTGCATTAATAAGTATAGAAAGTTGCAATTATTTTTCATCTGTATCACACATCTAGACATCTAGTCTTTTAACATATAGTACCCGATAATTATACAAGTTCTTGAACACTCTAAGGCCTACCATCTTTCGTCCCAAAAAGAATACAATTCTACTATTTAAATGGTGTCCTCCAACTCTAACTTAGTAACTACTGGAAACACGTGCTTTGCCGAGGGCCTGAGGCTTTGCCGAGGGCCAAATCTCGGGCACTTGGCAAAGACACTCTTTGCCGAGGGACAGCCACAGGAGCTCTCGGCAAAGAACGGCCCTCGGCAAAGAGGCCAAAGACAGGCCCACGGCAAATCAAATCTTTGCCGAGGGCCGCGGCCCTCGGCAAAGATGCCCTCGGTAAATTAGGCCCGTTGGGTCACGGCGGCCATTCCCGTCAAGCTTTGCCGAGGGCCACCCGTTAGGCCCTCGGCAAAGGTTTTTTTTTCTGTGAAACCAGTTTTTCGGCAAATTTTTTTTTTAAAAAAAAGTCTTTGCCGAGGGCCCTAGACCAGGCCCTCGGCAAAGATTTTTTTTGAACCAGTTTTTCGGCCAATTTTTTTTTATAAATCGTCTTTGCCGAGGGCCCGAGGCGATGCCCTCGGCAAAGAAGCCCTTTGCCGAGGGCCAGGCTAGGCCCTCGGCAAAGTTTTTTTTGTTTTTTTAGCCCAGTTTTTTTGTGGTGCTACAATACATTGTTTTGAACTTAATTTTAAAATTTGGGCCAATTTTGACTTTTTTTGTATATTTCCTTAATTTATTTCGATTCTTTGATTTTTTTCGAATATGTCAAATTTGAACTGCAGGTGCATGGAATATTGCAATGTAGTGTTTCGAAAAATGTTATTCATGTTAATTGGTGCATGTTGAGTCCCTATTCACGAACTCGCATCAAATTTCGCGCATCTTATTCGCGTAACATGACGACCGACTTGCCGGAATAGTGTTTTAAAATTATATAAAATCCATACGAAGTCCGAAAATCATAAACTTGGTGAGATGTCATGTTATCGCATGTGTAGGTTGTGGTAAAAAATTAAGAAGGTTTCAAGCGAGTTGCGCCGTCGGATGCCTGAAAACCAGACATCTCCACATGTGAAACTACCTGCGATCACATGTGGAGATGTCTGGGTTTTAGGCATCCGACGTCAAAACTTGCTCGAAATCTTCTCAATTTTTTACCACAGCCTACACATGCGATAACATGACACCTCGACAAGTTTCGTGATTTTCGGACTTCGTATGGATTTTATATAATTTAAAAACACTTTTCCGACAAGTTCCTCGTCATTTTACGTGAAGAAGATGCCCGAAATTTGATGCGAGTTCGTGGATAGAGACTCAACATACATCAAATACCATGAATAACATTTTTCGAATCACTAAATTGCGTTATTCCATCCACCTGCAGTTCAAATTTGAAATATTCAAAAAAAATCAATGAAAAGAAATAAATTAGAGAAATATATAAAAAAATCAAATTTGATCCAAATTTTAAAATTGAGTTTTAAATAATGTATTATAGCACCAAAAAAACAAGGTTCAAAAAACAAAAAAAATCTTTGCCGAGGGCGCCCTCGTTAGAGAGGGTCTTTATCGAGGGCCATCGGCCAATAACCCTCGGCAAAGAATATTAAAAAAAAAATCTTTACAGAGGGACCTGGATTTGGGCCCTCGGCAAAGCGCCAACCCTGAATCGGCCAGCTGGCTGGCCCAAAATCCCCGCCCACATTTCTTACGCCGCCCCACCACCCCGCGCGGCCCGCCGCCGCTGCGCGCCCCGCCGCCCGACCTCCGCGCCGCCCCTGCGCGCCGCTCCAGCGCCGCCCCACCGACGCCGCCCCACCGCCCCAGAGCCGCCCCGGGGGCGCGCCCTGCCTCCCCTCCCCGTCTCGGTCGAGCAAGGGGAGCTCGGCCGCCCCGGCCGGCCCTCCGGCGGCCCCCCGCGCCGGCCTTCCCGCCCCCCCGCGCCGGCAGAGACACCGACCCCGTCCACCGGACAGCCCCGCCCAGCTACCCCAGATCCGTTCGTTCACGGATGACCCTGTTCACCGGATCCAGTCGTTTATAGACGTGGGACGCCCCTCCTTTTCGTAGCAGCCCCGGCAGCCAACCCCGCCCTCCGTGTCGCCGGCGCCGGCGGGATGGCTTCGTCGGCGGCGTACCCCGACGCGGACGAGAACCTGGAGGCCATCATCACCCGCATCGAGCAGAAGTCCCGAAAGATCGAGACCCTCCTCAAGCAGTACGCCCCCCCTTTCCCTCTCCTCTCGACCCCTCCCCTGCTTTTGATTCGCCTGCTCATTTCTCCGCGGCGTGGGGGCAGGTCGAAGCCGGTGGAGGCCCTGAAGACGGCGCTCGAGGGGTCGCCGCTCAAGACCCGCGACGAGCGATGCAAGGTTCGGTCTTGATATGGCTCGTCTCGTTTCTTCCGTGGGTTCGATCTGGGTTTCTTGGATTGTTCATTCTTGTCGGCTGCGCGCAGTCGGCGAACTGGATCGTGGTGCACCGCGCGATGATGGCGATCAGGGACGTCGACGGCATGTTCAACTCCCTGGATCCCGAGTACTACGACATCCTCATGAAGTAAGGGATACCACCTCTCCCCTGCTCCTCCCTTTCCATCACTTGCTTCCCAGATCCAAATTTACTGGTCAGAGAAGGTCAGTGGTTTCCAGAACTAGATATCAATCACTGCATTATAAATTTTGTTGCATTGATCCACGGTGATTGTGTAATGGTATTGCTACAAAACTTTAGTTTTTATGACATCAGTTTTGTGCGGTGGGATGACAGTTGATGATTGAGAACAGTTATGCTGTACCTAACATTGGTGATTTTCATCCTGCCATGCTTGTTATGATTTGTCATTCTGCTGCGGTAGCTGGTTGGGATTTTGGGAAATTTTGTTTTGCCCATGCAGTCTAGATGTTGCTTAATTGTGTGTTAATTATTGGGAAATTGGATTAGAGAGAACACATAATGGAACCTTTGATTATACCATTACTTTGTGTGGTCAAGAGGATATAACATTTCAATTATTTTATGGGACTGTACAACTTCCAGTAAAAAATGAGTGCATTCTAGAATGCATGCAGTCAGTCTATGTTTGTTTGGATCGACCATATGATTAGTAGTTCAATTTACTTAAAAAAATATTGTAATTCCGTTGACCTAAAATTAATTTAGAATAGGAATTGCTGATCAAGTTAATGCTTTGGACTGGATGACACACTGTTTTATGAAATCTGTTCTATAAACGACAGTGTACTATTGACAAAATGACAATGAGTTGTATGATTCAATACCTGAACAAGCTCGGTTCTATAACCGACAGTGTACTATTGACAAATGACAATGAGTTGTATTACTCAATACCTGAACAAGCTCTGTTCTATAAACGACAGTATTGACAAAATGACAATGAGTTGTATGACTCAATACCTGAACGAGCTTTGGATACTATGGGCTGTCACTTAGATGTGTGCATTTCTTGTTTAATATTGCTCACGACATGATCGAATGAACATGTATGTATGCTGATCAATATTCCTATGCTTGTCCACTTTGTCACGTTTCACGTCATCCTTGATTTCACATTATTGAAGGTTGCTGTGCCGCTCACCTTAGAACTGTGGTAAAATTAAGTTAGCTGTACACCATTTTACTCACATGTATCTCTTTATTTCTGTCTTGGAATTGTTGCCTTCTATGATTCCTTTTATGCTAATATGAAGATTATTAGTCTCTAAATATCAGTGTGATGCAGGTACCTTTATAGGTTTATCTACAGGGGATAGGCCAACATGTGATCAGTGCCTCAAAATTCATGAAAAACTGACTGAGAAGGCAGGCCTAGGCTGTATATTGCGGTCCCTTGCTGATACTGTAAACACTGTATGAGCTTTGTCTCTGCTGCTGAGGGTGGATATAACAAAGTTCTCTTCTTGCTCTTTACTGTGATAAATCACATCAGGAAAATTAGCTGTAATTGTTAACTAGATGTTTTACATTCTCTCTTTCTTTGCCATTAGGCAATTTCAGTTAGAGCATCATTGTACCCTAACTAGAATGGTGGAAATAAATGTGTATTATGTTGGTTTTCAAGTCTTTGTACTTGACGGTTATTTTTTTTTTCTAAGTGATTTCTGTACCATCAGAGCTGAATAAATGTCTTTTTGACACCAATTATTACACTTCCAACTTATGGAATGCAAAAAACAAAAAAAAAATTTAAATTTCTGCCTCTTTGCCGAGGGCAATGACCAAGGCCCTCGGCAAAGAAGGGTCCTTTGCCGAGGGCCGTCCCATTGCCCTCGGCAAAGATTCATTGGAAAAATTCTGGAACATTTCCCTCGGCAAAGACTTTTTTAAAAAAATTAAAATTTCTTTGCCGAGGGCCTGCGGGGAAGCCCCCGGCAAAGATTTAAAAAAAAAAGAATAATTCTTTGCCGAGGGCCGTCCCATTGCCCTCGACAAAGATTTTTTGGAAAAATTCTGCAACATTTCTTTGCCGAGGGCCATGGTTGGAGGCCCTCGGCAAAGATTTTTCAAAAAAAAAAAAGAATAATTCTTTGCCGATGGCCCCCGGAGACGGCCCTCGGCAAAGACTCCGTCCCAGGCGCCGGCGCCGTGACGGCTGCTTTTCTTTGCCGAGTGCCGGTCCAGCCCTCGGCAAAGGCTTTGCCGAGTGCCCGATAAACGGCCCTCGGCAAAGACCCTCTTCACCGACTCAAAATTCCCCGAGAGCTCTTTGTCGAGGGCCGCCCTCGGCAAAGCCTTTGCCGAGGGTTAATGGGCCTTTGCCGAGGGCCTCAGGCCCTCGGCAAAGAGGCCGTCTCCAGTAGTGATAGCTTGTGGGATTATAGATATGATGTACTAAAACGGAGTGCCATATAGATGCATAGTGACAATACAATAAGAGTTTGTGGATACAATCATTTGACTTGGTACAAGCAGGAGAATAAAAGGTGTAGGGACACACACGTCATTTTAGTAACTAACTAATTTATCGTTAAAATATGAGAATTTTGTTCTTTGTGGAAGCGATGGAGTAGATACCAAGTATGTCATTAGCAATTAAACACGCGATACTTTGTGACATAGCATGGCTTTTATACTTGGTATCGAGAATTTTGTCTCTCAAATGCATCAAGGGAAGTTTCCTTGGCGATCACGCAATGTTTCCAAGGTTTTGAGCCTATCGTTGTGGATGATTGGAAGGTCATGCGCCGATGGTGGTCATTGGCACCGGTGAGTTTCGATATATTAAAACAAGGCAATCATCAATGGATAGGAGGTTAAAAATGTCATTAGGGGACCCTGGATTTACTCTGGTGTATCGTTTTTATTGTCGAGAGAATCCCTTCCCTTCGCAAAAAAAAAAGTGGTTGTTGCTAACCATTAAGAAAGGTTGCTGAACTGTTGCTAGTTCAGAACTTAAAATCGATAATTAATTGTGACGTTTGTTTTCCAATTCGATCAACGAATCTTGGCTAGCATTAATCGGGGGGCGAAGCAGTCATCGTCTCATCGATCAATCATCATCAATCGTACAGGAGAGGCACATGTGGTGACCGTCGGTTCACACAAAAAATGTTGTGACTGTGATCCATGGTTGCAATGCAAGCTAGTGGACCTCCGATTCAAATCCTTCGGGCATGCTCCGATGGGGGCATTTTCCATCAATCACGATTAGTTCATCTTCCAGTTAATCACTTTCGTCGTGTCGCCGTTACTGATGCCTCTGATTAGACAGAGAAAGGTGGTATTATTATGCTAGTGACACGTAACTGATGCTAGTAGACATGCATGCTGCTGGGTTTGTATGCATTTTTTTTTTCTAGTGCTTGGGCCTTGGCGATGACGTTGCACTACGACTTAGGGTGTGCAAAACTTGGACAGAAATTCAGTTTGCCCGTTTTCGCGCATCGAACAAGTACACTAAGCAAGCACCGGCCCAACTGACGTAGGCCCCTTAGATTCCCCAGCAATTCGGACCGGTCCAGCCTTTTTTCTTTGGAAAAAGTCCACATTACCTCCTCAACTTTCGCGAAAGTCTGTTTTTCCTTCCTAAACTCCAAAACCGGGCAAACACACATCCCTCAACTTTTAAAACCGTTCATCTTACCTCTCTGGCCTGGTTATAAGCGGTTTTGAAGGCGGTTTTGTCTTTTTCTTTTTTATTTATTTCGGCTAAATCTTTGAAAAATCATAGTAAATCACAGAAAAATCATAAAATAGAAAATCTAATTTTGTTGGACTCCAGATGAGTAGATCTACATATTGAATATATAATATGGTATGCTTTAGTACAAAGTTTTTGTTGTGGCTTTAGATTATGCTTTTCTGTAATTAAATGGAATAATTCATAGCTGCAGTTTCTATGGTCCAATTTTAGTGAAATTTTTATGGTGGGTTAATTATTGTATAATTGAACTATAGTAAAACTTTCATACTCATTGGATCATGTATAACTTAGTTATATATTTTATTTAGGTTTATGCTTGTTAAATATAAATAAATCTATAACTAAGCTATACATGATCCGGTGAGTATGAAACTTTTACTATAGTTCAATTATACAATAATTAACCCACCATAAATTTTTTTATCACAATTGGACCATAGAAACTGCAGCTATGAATTATTCTAATTAATTACAGAAAATCATAGATCTAAAGCCACAACAAAAACTTTGTACTAAAGCATACCATATTATATGTTCACTATGTAGATCTACTCATGTGGAGTCCAACAAAATTGGATTTTTTTATTTTATGATTTTTCTGTAATTTACTATGATTTTTCAAAGATTCGGCCGAAATAAATAAAAAAGAAAAAGACAAAACCGCCTTTAAAACCGCTTATAACAAGGCCAGTGAGGTAAGATGAACGGTTTTAAAAGTTGAGGGAGGTGTTTTGCCCGGTTTTGGAGTTCAGGGAGAAAAAACGGACTTTCGCGAAAGTTAAGGGAGGTAATATAGACTTTTTTTCATTTTTCTTTCTTTCTATATCCTATGCCCGTGTTCGCGGAAGCACTCAACCTGGGCCGTTGAGCTGTCCAGCCCGCTCCGCTGCTTCTTCGTTCAGAGCCCATCTCGCTCTCCTTTAGCAGAAAAAAGGGCCCATATACTCGACAGCCATCCCAAAATTTCTCTTGGCCCCAGCTCCACAGGAAAGAAAAGAAGAAAAAGAGCGGAGAAATTTGTCCGTGATGACAGGACAGGAGCAAGAAAGCTGAAAGCTAATCGAATCTGACTTTTGGGGCCGCACACTGCAAGCAGGGTTCGGGTTGGCCCTTTGTGCCAAGCCTTCGCTTTCGTCAGAATGAAATCACGGCCAATTCCTCTCACGCATCATTTCCCTCTGAAAGTTGGAAGACGATGGACGTCAGTGCATGGAGGCCTTCAGCATCGAGCATCGTTTCGTCCCCCTGCGAGTGGTAGTCCCACTCGCTCTCATTCTGGCGACGAAACGGACCGGGAGGAAGTTGGCATGCATGTTGCCGCCGGCAGATCCTGCCTGCACGGCTGCACGACTACTGGTAGGAGGGAGTACTATATATTCTTAATAATAATGCATGCAGCTGCTTTGCTTTGCTTGAGCCAGTAGCAGAAGCAGCAGGGCATCGATCGATCGGCCTCGGCTTTTGGTTGGGTGGTGCGACACGAGATGCCAAAATGCGTCGCCTACCTCCACCTCGACGGATAGACAGAAATGTTATCCAGCGCACTGCGCACGGGCTCAGCTCCGCATGTCTCCCTCTTTTAAGCTCCTCCAGTCGCTTCTGGGCCCTGAGCAGCCCGAATAATGCAGCAGACTACATGGCGATCGGAGACCGTTCGGTTCGGCAACTCGGCATGCACGGTGACACGATCTCTGATCATCATCTCTCCCCCTGCCTTTTTGTTTCTTGGGGAAAATACAGACCAGATTCACGAGCTCAAATAAGTGAATCACTTTAGAGCTGGCTGCCTGGCTGGTCCCAACGCCGGCCGCGAATGAAGCGTACTACATGGCCAATTATGCTCCACAAGAAGGGACTTGTGCAGCGATTGACGGTGACTCGGTGAGGGTCGATCTCAGTTGGGAACTTCTTCTTTGCCCATTCAGAGCAGCGACTTGGAGCATGTAGCTCCTGTAGATAGCGCTGAATATATGCTACAGCAAGTGGAACACGGTACCGGGAAAGGTGACGCCTACTACCTGCTCATCCATCGTCCAAACCCCAAATTAGCAAACGGCCGGGTTGCATTATGCTTATGCATGACGACGCCACACGACGTGACGATCGGCAGGTTAGCCGAGCATGGCATGGATCGAACGACCACCGATCTGCCTGCCCGCCGAACACTTTGGATGGACGAGCTTCGCCGCCCGGCCGTCGGTGCGCGTAGGTCGTCCGCAGGGGCTAGCTAGAGGGAGAGGAATAATAATCCGCGCTACGGGCTAGCTGCAGCCAGCCCGGGGGCGATGGACAGGACAGCCAGCGGCGACGCGCACTACCACCGGTGGGAGCGCAACGCGGGATGGCGGGGTGGATCGCGACCGCGCCCCGGCCCGGCCTCGTGGACTCGTGTTGCCGTCACGTTCGTGACTTTTGGGCCGCGGCGCGCGTCTGCCCCACGCCTCTCCGCGCTTTTTAACGTGCTATACGTACGTGGCGGTGTCGCTGTGACTTTTGCCGTCGTGGTGTGACTCCCGGTATAACGGAGTTGTGGCTCAACTTGTTTTGGCAGCGAAAGACGATAAGGGAGGATCGTACGAGAACGATTCCGGCCAGTAGATTTCCCACTTCGGGAGGATGATTGGGTTTGGTTCGATTCCATCGCTTTGGAACTAATTGTGCAGTCCTCGTCCCGCGTACAGAATCTCCGGATACAGGCCGGCCAGCACTTTTGCTTTACGGCAATATACAAAAGCCTTTTTTGATATATATATATATATATATATATATATATATATATATATATATATATATATATATATATATATATATATATATATATATATATATATATATATATATATATATATAGGCATAGGGCATCAACATGACAGGTCTACAGGACATAAAAAGCGTTTAAAGTTCAGTGTCTAGCGCCCTCGGAGTCACAAAACACCCCGTTGAGGATGACCCCAAACCAACACACCAGCAAAGTCTTAGACGCTCAAAGAGGTTACACACAACCTGCAACGCAGCAAGAACGCGACGTAATCGATCAAACTAATCTAAAGACCGATGAGACCGATGTACAGCCTGTTCTTGGCCGGAAAAGCTCTTGAACTTCTCCCGAAAAGACCCGTCAGGGAGGAGCACAAAGAGGATCTCCTAGGACCAGCAAGGCCGCCTAGTATGCCGCTGAATCTCGTCGGGAAACTCAATGAACAGCAAGAGGGGTTGAGAGAGGGAATTAGGGCATAAGGAGTTGATAGATTGGTTTGTATGGCGATTGGATAGATGGGAACTCAATCGGCCATGATCCTCTCATATATAGAGAGGGGTGGTCTTATCCCAGTAGGAAACATCTCCAAGCCTTATTTTCTAAGTTTTCCACGAGTTTGGAACAGTTCGGATCAGAATTCAAAAGGCCAGATCCGAACAGGATTTTTTGTTAGGTATGTCGGAAGTCCCGACTTGGGTCGGAACTCTCGACAGTCGGAACTTCCGACTTTTATCGGAACTCCCGACGTAGGGATAACCCCAGACACCCGAGCAGATTTCTTCAGCTTCCCGGAAGTCCCGACACCCGTCGAAACTTCCGACAGTAGGAAGTCCCGACTTGGGTCGAAACTCCCGACAACGAGGTATCTTTCCGAGGGCATAACTTCTTCATCCAGACTTTGAATTGGACGTTCCATATATGTTTTTTGACCGTCTCGACGAGAGAAACGCAATGGTGAAGTCCGTTTCACATTTTGACAACTTCACAAAATGTATATTTTTGGTTGTCAACATATGCCCCCATATTTTTAGGTAAATGATGCATAAACCTGAAAACACTTAATCAAATAAATTAAAACCAAACAGCAATGGTACCCATCTCATCTGCTGCTCAGTGGCTAAGGGCGATGTATACATCGGCCATTTTTTCTAAGGGCGATACATATATCGGCCATTGTTTGATGAGCACTTAGGCTTCTTGCCAAACACTTGGAAAGTACCCTTTCAAGTACCTCCCGTTGAATGCTCTCGTGAGACGTTCACCTTGCAATGTGTCGGGTACCGTAGATCCGGGTACCCCGAGCAGATATCAAAAGGGTCACTTGAATCCCATCAAAAAGCAAGCTAGAAGCTAAGCCGTAGGCTCCTCATCGGCTACGTCCGAGCCTACCAGGCTCTCTGACCCGCCTCGAGCCTTGCGCAGGAGGTCTCGGCGTCCTGACGCAATCTCCGCCTCGCGCGAGGCCTTTCACGGAAGGCCTCGGCAGGAGGCACAATCTCCGACTCGTGCGAGGCCTCTCGCAGAAGGCCTCGGCAAGGAGTCCGATCTCCGTCTCGCGCGAGGCCTCTCGCGGAAGGCCTCGGCAAGGAGTCTGATCTCCGTTCCACGCGAGGCCTCATTCTCCATATCGCTCGAGGTCGGTTCGTCCATATCCCGTCGCCCCCCGCCTCGACCGACCCTCCCGACAGCACGTCGTGTCCCATTAATACGCCAACCACTCCCGCAATCTCAGCCGGACGATGGCTCGACACCGCAGAATGGCCGACGGGACCTAAAGTCGCATAAGCGCCATACCGGCTGGGACAGGGCACGGTGGGGATTACCGGCCACTGTGTTCTGACGCTGTGCCCATGATCAGCGCCCACACAACACTGTGCCCCGCGATCCCCGCCTCAAAAAACAACATTGCACGGACAACTTGGCCCGGGTCATCAACGCCTCCAAGCCAGCGCACCGGATCAGCCGCCCTCTCGGGGCCTCGGCACTGTGCACCAAGGTCTCGGCTATCTCAGGATTCGTGTCTGCCGAGGCCCCCCTCTACGGTGCAGCCTTGGCACCGACCGAGCCTCGGCCTCGCCCACAGTCGATTCACGGCGATCCGCACCCCGGCCACCACACCTGCTTCGAGGCAACCCAGGAGCTCCCATGATGCACAGGGACGGATGTGACCAGCACGTCGCCCCAGCGCTCCAAGGACGGACCGCTCCGACGACCGCGCCGCCACAGGAACAGGCTACAGGGCCCGGATACGCCGCCTCTGTTCACACGACACCGTATAGTTAGCTCATGTACCGTCCTTGTCCTCCCTTCAGGCTATAAAAGGAGAGGACTTGGGCCATCTTAGAGGAGAGAGAAGGCCATGTAACACACACTTCCCAGCCGCCTGAGAGCAGCGTCTCAAGCAGCCCACACCTCGCCGAGACCTGGGGCTAACTCCCTCTCTCACCTGTCTTGTAACCCCCTACTACAAGCATTTCGGTGCAAGGAATACAAGAATCGATCTTTCAGACTGGACGTAGGGCTCGAATTGCCCGAATCAGTATAAGCCTTGTGTCTCTTTGCATCACCATCTGGAATTGGGAACACGCAGGATAAATTCACTAGTTGGTTGACGACCCCCCGGTCCGAAACACCGATAGTTGGCGCGCCAGGTAGGGGTCTCTGTGTGTCAGTTTCGTCATCCCAGCAAGTTCCGGATGGCAGACCCCGGATGACCATTGCGTCTCGGCACGGTGATCTGGTTCGGGAGCCTAGAGTTCATGTCTCTAGGGCATGAGTACGACATGGTACTCCTCACTCCTCGAGCCCCACCAACCGACGACGAAGTCACGCACCGGTAGCCCAGGCGTAGGCGGCCGCTCTCGCCGCGCTCGCCAGGCACGACGCGAGCAAGACCACCCCGACGCTACGCGAATCTGGGGCGGCATGCTGCTCCCCGTCGATATCCTACGACCAGCTGTTGGCACGGGGTCCCTGCCTGGGGACCTGTCTAGCCTGAGCTTGGACAAAGGAAAATCGTCGGTGGCACACAGCGATGCCCAGCCATCAAGCTCCGCTCCACCACTCCCTGAGGAGCCAATTCTGGCAAAGCAAAGTCCGGCGACGACACCATCCCCATACCCCTTTGGGTTGAGAAATGCCACCGCCTCTTATGCTTACGCTTATGCTGCTGCTCACACGGATTCCTCGGCATGCCACCAACGCTTCGCCCTCGACTTCGACGCCATCGAGTCGACCCACGCCTACGCCGATTCCTCGGGGGAGGATGAGGCATGGGCTGGAGCGGATTTCTTCGGACTCCATGACCCTGAAACCATGCACCGCTTCTTGACCGCAAGCGACTACTGCTTCGGCTACTCTGACTCCGACGATGAAGGTGCTTACGACCCCACTCGCGAGTGTTTCCATGTCGGGCTTGGGATGCCGAGGGCGGGCGAGGAGGACGAGGGGGCGGGTAGCCGTTCCCCGCTTCGCCCGGGTACAGGCGCCGCCACACCTCCGCGCATTGTCCTGCCAGCAGCACAGAACGAGAACCTCGCTCTTGCGCGTCCTCAACGCCCGGACCTGGAACAGCTCCGTGAGCTCCAGGCCAAGGTTGAACAAGACCGACTTCTTCTACAGTAGCTTCGAGACTCTCTCGAACAGGAACAGCGAGGTCACGGCGAAGACGGAGGAGCCCGACGGAGGGCCCGCGACGTGCATCACCGCATCCACGACGACGAAGGGAGCCAGAACGTCGCGGCTGTGGCAATGCTGGTCTGCGCGATGCCCGAGCCTTCTACCACAGAGGGGCGGCGGGTTCGCGGCGAGCTCCGAGAGCTCCTAGAGACCGCCGCGGTTCAGCAGGCCGAGAGTTTCACCTCCCGACGGCATGGGGGCGCCTAGATCTTGCCCGCGGCACCACCTCGGCAGGATAGGGAAGCCTCGGTTCGTCCCGAGCCTGCTCGAGTGCCGATAGCCCATAGGGTCCCCCTGCTGCTTGACCGCCTCGGCAATCGACACGAGGCATAGGGAGACCATGAGGTAGTCAGCAGGCGACGATGCCACGACAACGAGGGGCCCGCCCGGGGCTACCACCCACACCGAGGCGGCTACTATGACAGTGAGGAGGACCGCGGTCCTTCTCCTGAACCACCAGGCCCTCGGGTCTTCAGCAGGGCCATCCGCGCTGCTCTTTTCCTGGCCCGGTTTCGGCAACCAGCCAATCTCGCAAAGTACAGTGGCGAGACCAACCCCGAACTCTGGCTTGCCGATTACCGCCTGGCTTGCCAGCTAGGTGGCGCGGATGATGACCTGCTCATCATCCGCAACCTCCCCTTGCTCTTGTCAGACTCGGCGCGAGCCTGGCTCAAGCACCTTCCTCCCTTGCAAATCCACGACTGGCGCGACTTAGTTAGGATCTTCGTCGGGAACTTCCAGGGCACATACGTGCACCCTGGGAACTCCTGGGATCTTAAGAGCTGCTGCCAGAAACCGGACGAGTCTCTCTAAGACTTCATCCGGCGCTTCTCCAAACAGTGCACCGAGTTGCCCAGCGTCGGCGACTCAGAGATCGTCCAGGCTTTCCTCTCCGGCACCACCTGCCGAGACCTGGTTCGAGAGTTAGGTCGGAACATGCCGCGCTCAGCTACCGCGCTCCTCGACATTGCCACCAGCTTCGCCTCGGGTGAAGAGGCTGTTGGAGCCATCTTCCCCGACCGTGACACCAAGGGTAAGCGGAGGGACGAGGCCCCCAAGGCCTCAGCCTCCCACCTCCCCAAGAGAAAGAAAAAGGGGCACCTGGGGAAGTAGGAAGTCCTAGAGGCTGATCTGGTCACGGCCGCAGAACGCAAGAATCCTCGAGGCTTCAAAGGCCCTAGGCCTTTCGATGACATGCTTAAGAAACCCTGCCCTTACCACCAGGGCCCGGTCAAGCACGCTCTCGAGGATTGCTCCATGCTGCGATGTTACTACGCCAGGCTCGGGCCCCCCGACAACGACGCCAAGCAGAAGGGCATCGGCGACCGGAACAAGGACAAGGACGACGGGTTCCCCGAGGTACGCAACGCCTTCATGATCTTCGGCGGACCCTCGGCGTGCCTTACGGCGCGGTAGCGCAAGAGGGAACGCCAAGAGGTCTTCTCGATCAAAGTGGCCACCCCCTGGTACCTCGACTAGTCTCGGGAGGCGATCACCTTTGATCGAGATGACCACCTTGACCATGTTCCGAATCCCGGGCAGTACCCACTGGTTGTCGACCCGATCATCGGCAACACCCGACTCTCTAAGGTGTTAATGGATGGAGGCAGCGGCCTCAATATCCTCTACGTCAACACCCTGGAGCTCTTAGAGATCGACCGGTCGAGGCTCCGAGGCGACGTCGCACCCTTCCACGGCATCATGCCAGGGAAGCGCACGCGACCCCTCGGGCGCATTGACCTTCCCGTCTGCTTTGGCACCCCCTCCAACTACCGCAAGGAAGTCCTTACCTTCGAGGTAGTCACCTGCCGATGGCACCGGGCTAGTGCGCTCCTGTGAAGGATGTCAGTACTATGCTCGACAAACGCATCTCCCGGCCCTGGCCCTCCAAACCATCCCCATCACATGGCCGTTTGCCGTATGGGGGCTCGACATGGTCGGGCCTCTGCAAAAGGCCCCCGGAGGCTACACCCATCTACTGGTATCAATCGACAAGTTCTCCAAATGGATCGAGGCTCGTCCGATCAATCGAATCAAATCCGAGCAGGCAGTACTGTTCTTCACTGACATTATTCACAGATTTGGGGTCCCCAACACCATCATCACCGACAACGGGACACAGTTCACCGGCAAAAAGTTCCTGACATTTTGCGACGACCACCACATCCAAGTGGCCTGGTTGGCCGTAGGACACCCAAGGACCAATGGCCAAGTAGAGCGTGCCAACGACATGATCCTACAAGGCCTCAAGCCAAGGATTTACAACCGGTTGAAAAAGTTTGGCAAGAAATGGCTCGCCGAACTCCCATCGGTCATCTGGAGCCTGAGGAACACTCCAAGCCGAGCCACGGGGTTCATGCCTTTCTTCCTGGTCTATGGGGCCGAGGCCATCCTCCCCACTGACTTGGAATATGGTTCCCCAAGGCTACAGGCCTATAACGAACAAAATAACCGCACCACCCGAGAGGACGCCATCGATCAACTGGAGGAAGCCCGAGATATCACGCTACTGCACTCGGCCAAGTACCAGCAGACCCTACGGCGCTACCAGGCCCGGCGCGTCCGAGGCCGGGACTTGAAAGTAGGCGACCTGGTGTTGAGGCTAGCGTAGAGCAACAAGGGCCGCCATAAGCTGACCCCGCCATGGGAAGGACCGTACATCGTCGCCCAAGTACTGAAGCCCGGGACCTACAAGCTGGCCAACGAGAAGGGCGAAATCTTCACCAACGCTTGGAACATAGAACAACTACGTCGCTTTTATCCTTAAGTTTCCAAGCATTGTATATATCGTTTCTCGGAATACAATTAAAAAGCATTCTTTAGTTGCTCTAATTTTTCGAGAAAACTCCCCCGAGCCCATCATGGGTCTCGGCAATACGGTAACACGGTAAGGGAGACTCGGCTCTGCCTAGGCAGAACCAAGCCTCCCTCGGGGGCTAGATGGGGGACTCCCCCTAAGTCCCACGCACCATTCTTTAGTCATTTTTCGAAAAATTTCCTACGCCAAGTCCCCAGCACGCTCCGACGAACCGGTTGTAAAAACCCCTCGGACCAAGGTCTGTTTCCTAAGCAAGAGGCCGGTAGAGTCGCGAGACAGCCTACGCCTCCGGGTTGTGGCACTCCCTCACTACCTCTCGCCCAAGGGACGGCTTAGGCCCCGAAGAGGGGTTTTGCAAAAGAAATCTGATCAGAAGCAACAAAGGGCAGAGGCTCGGAAACACGAAAAACAACTAAAAACACAAAATACTTCAAAAAGAAAGGCCTCGATGGCCACAAGCGTTACAATACAAAGATAATTCCTACTCTATTTTTACATGGCCCCTTGGGCCCAGGTCAAGGCTCAGGGCCTTCAGCACCGGTAGATGGTAGGGGAGGGACCACCTCCTCTTCGAAGAGCGTCGCCAGCGCCGTGCCAGGGTCTTCCACCGCCTCCATCAGCTTCGTGACCACCGCGTCGGCCTCCTCGTCATCATCAGGCAGGACATAGCCATCACTGATGGCCGGGAGATCAACGCCAAGGTAGTGAGAGGAGATGACGGCCAACGCCCGCTTGACACCCATGTGCAGCGCCCCTCGGAGCCGCTCGTGCATCTGGCTACTCAGCGCAATCAAACGGCTCCCAAGGGAGCTGCCTGACTGAACCCCTTCGACCTCCAAGGCCTCGCAGGCGGAAAGGGCGGCACGTTTCAGCGCCTCGTGCTCCCCAATCTCGGTCTCGAGCACCGTCTGCACCGCGCTGGAAGCCTCGACTGCCCGAGTAACCTCCGCCTCTGACTCTGCACCACAGAAAATGGAATGAGGTCGAGCGAGGGAAAAAACAACCTAAGTTAGGGGCGGAAGCACACGGAACTCACCCTTGGCCTTCTGCTCCCAGTGTCGGGTCTCGGCCTGACAGGCCTCGACTTTCTCCTTCCAGCGCAGGGCCTCGGCCCGGGAGGCCTCGACCTTCTCCTTCAACCGCTGGGCCTCGACCTGAGAAGCCTCGGTCACCCTGGAAGCTTCACTCCCCAGCTCTGCGTCACACAAGGAAGTTAGGGAGCGAACATAAGGAAAAGAAAACAAAACAAGGGGACTAAAACTCACCCTCGACCGTCCCCCTCCAAACCACAGCCTCAATTTACGAGGCCTCAACCGCCGCAAGGGCCTCGTCCAAGGCACCTTTCGTCAGCTGGTGCACACTCTCCTCCGCCCCAGCTGCCCAGCGAGGGCCTTGCCCGAGGCTGTCGCTTCTTCGGCCTAGGACCTGAAGGCATCCCGATCACCGGCGATGCGGGCAAGCTCCTCCTCCAACTCCTTGACCCGCGCCGTCAAAGGGGCGACCTGCCCCTGGGCCGTCACCACCTCGACCCTCGCGTCGGCACAACGAAGCCGAAGGTCCTCCACCTCCGCGCTCCGTGCCGCCAGAAGCTCATTGGCTCCCGCAAGCAGGCCCCTTTGCCGCTCGAGCTAGTCCCAGATGTCCCTCTCCCGTCGGAGAAAGACTGACTTCCCAAGGGACCGGGTCTCGAGCTCCTGGGGAAGCAGAACAGGGGTCATTGATTGCAACAAAACTCAGAAAAACACAACGTCGCACGAGGAAAGAAAATGCGAACCTGGGTGACTCCGGGCAGTTCGTCGGCCACCACAGATAGCGCCGTCCGAAGCGACCGTTCCGCCAGCTCGCGGTATTGCTCGAAGGTGTCCCAGTGCCCGCCCTCGGCTGCGTCCTCGAGAGCGAATAGGGGCTCCCCCTCAGGGTCGTCCTGGCTCTGCCATAGTACACGCGGGTGCTCCCACCCACGAGGCTCGGGTCGCACCCGCACGAGGGCTGAGCTTCCCTCGCCCAAGGTCGGAGCCGGCTATTCCACGGCGCCAGTCTCCTCGGCGTCAACCACCCCCTGCGCCTAGGAAGTATTGTCAGAGGAGATCGGATATACCTCCGCCTCCCGGGCGCTCTCTCGCAACAACGACGGACCCGAAACTAAGGGCGCCACCGAGGCCTCCGCCGCCTTCATCTCTGCCTCCTGGACAGACGGCCTCGCTGCCATCACGACGGCCTTGGTGATCTCGGGGGCTCTGGCCTCCGCAATTATGGCCTCGATGGTCTCGGGGGCTCCGGCCTCCGCCATCGTGGCCTCGGTGGACGCAGAAACACCGGCCGCGGCCACTACGGTCTCGGTGGTCGTGGGCGCCCTGGCCTCCATCGCCTCGGCCTCAGAGACCCCAGGGGCCTCGGCAACCAAGGGCTCACCGGCCCCATCTGACGCGTGAGCCTCGCCCTCGTGGGGCAGAAGCACTCCCTCCCTCGTCTGGATAGGGGTCGCCTCGACGGCCCCTCCTTGGGCGACCGGCTCCTTCGGGTTGGCCCTCGCTGACGCCGCGCCGCGTTGAATAGCGGCTTATGCCTCCGCCACCCAGTGGGCGGAAGAGTCAGGGCTCGCCTTGAGTGCCTTAAGGGGCACCAAGGGAAGATCGTCCACAGGCCGCTTCCAACTAGGGAAAAATAGCCTACAGGGTCAGCTCGAGACCAAAAGGGGCGAATGGAAGGCACCATGACCCTGCCAAAAATACACCTACCTTGAACGGGGCGGCAACCGCTTCGCCACGGCAAACCTCATCCACAAAGGCGGAGGTGGCGGCAGAGGCATCGCCTCCATGTCCATCGGCGCCGGCCGGTCCTCAAAGGACCCCGGCGCCCCATCGGTTCTCTGCGGGGGCGGTAGCGTCGCCTCCGCCACCACTTGTTCCACCATTGCCGTCGAGCCCACCGGGCTGACGGCACGTTTGCCCAACGCCCGCCCCTCGGGCATGTCGGCCTCGACCCTAGAACGAGCAGTCGCCGACCCTGAGTCTGCTTCTCCTCCTCCTCCCGGGGGTGCCGGGCCGCTTGCCAGTGCCCCGGGCACCACCTCCACTATGTCAGGAAGGTGGCCCAGGGGACCTCGCCCCCCCTCGCCCTCATCATCCCTGTCCGAGGCCTCCGTCGATAGCGACGGCGATGGGGATTCCTCCAATGGGAGACCATCCTTCCTTTGTTGAAGGCGGCGCTTATCTAGCCCTTCGCGCGCGAGGATTTGCCTCGTGCGCTTCGCCGCCTTGGCATCTTTCCGTTTCTTCTGCGTGTCGGCGTGCGCCCGGTTGATCGCCCACCGCCTCGCGTCCTCGGGAACGGGCGGCGGAGAGGAGCGCACGTCCCTCATCCCCTGCAGGAACGACAAACGCGCATAAGGGAACAAGGGATGAGGGGAGACTGAGGAGGCTCAGAGGCTACAGCGGCACATGACTTACCAGCGAGAGGAACCCCCACGATGGTCGCATCGTGAAGGGGGTCAAGTTGCCACCCCTCAGCTTTGCCTCTACCGTCTCCCCCACCCGACGAAGAATTTCCTCATCGGAAAGGGCAGAGGAGGACATCCGGATGCCCTCGATTGGTTCACCCGGCTTCATCTCGAACAGCCGCCGCCGCCGAGCCATCAGCGGCAGCACCCTCCGGCGGTGGAAGGCGGCCACGACCACAACCACGGTGAGGCCATGGCCCCGCAGCCTCGCTAGCCCCTCCAGAAGCGGCTCTAGCCTAGGCTGGTCGTCCTTCGGGACGCCATACTTCCATCTCTTTAGGCAGCTCCCCACAATCCGCCCAGTGTAAGGGGGAAGTCCTCCATCATCGTTACGAAGGTAGAACCAGCTCGTGTACCACCGTCGGTTGGAGGACGCGAGCTGGGCCGGGATGTAGAGGTGATGGCGGTCCTGCCGCACTTGGAGAGTGCAGCCGCCGGCCCTCGTCGCCTTCCTCGTACCCAATGTTCCCGTCGGCTTGGTGGTGTGCCCCGCCTAGAATAGGTGGAGCCACAACTCCCAATGGGGAGCAATCCCCAAGTACCCCTCGTAGACGGCAACAAAGATAGCCGCTTGAGCGATGGAGTTGGGATTGAAGTCCACACCGTAGTAGTGCGGGAGCGCCCGCATGAACCGATCCGCCAGGACGCCGAGGCCGCGCTCGTGAAAGGAGACGAAGCTCACGACATAGCCGTCGCGAGGCCTCGGCTCTAGCTCGTCGTACGGAGCAATCCACTCTGGCCTGGTGGGGTCTATCACCGGGTGAAGGAGTCTCCCATTGACGAGCGACTAAAGCATCTCCTCGGTAACGTCCGACGGATCCCAGGGGTCCGCCTCGACAACGACGATGTCGCCAGCCATGAGTGCGACGGAAGGATCAGATGCGGCTGTGAGTTTTCCTCTCTCCCATGCTCTCGCTTTTTCTCGCTCACTCCCTGGCTCGCTCTTCTCCCTTATTCTTCCCGTCACTTGCTGCTCTAGCGGCGGCTCGATGGAGGCAGGGCTAATGCAGGTCAGGTAAGGTGAGGAGAGGTGGGACTCTTTGAGTATTTATGTAGGAGGAGAGGCAGGAATCTTCGAGTATTTATGCAGGGGGAAGGCGAAACGAACGGGCGACGAAATCGGGGAAATTTCCCCCCGATCTGGCGCGGTTAACCACGAGCCGATTTCACCGGCCCACGCGCCCACGTCTTTCACATTAAATGCGGGAACAGTTACGTCCCATCCACCACGTCACGCTTGGCCACTACGGCAGCAGGCATCATTTCGCCTCCCCAGGAAACCGCCTCAAAAGGCGCGCCACCCATTGCCGAGCCAATAGGGAAGTTATTCCCCCCGGCCTCTTCCTTTCAGATGAAGGAACCAGGCTCTTAGCCTATTACGGTCCAGGGGTTCGAAGGCTGGGCCCCAAGGGGTTTCGACAGCCGCACCAGGACAACAGAGTCAGGGACGACCGCGGGCGAGCCTATACGGGGCTGAGGCCCAAGCAAGCGAAATGCTTGGGACGCCCTAAGTCGTGTCCGAGACTGGCAGGGGGTCTCCGAATGGGATCCCACCGTAGGGAGGCACCGAGCCACCGAGGCCCATCGAACGGCCTCGGCACCCACTAGAGAAACCCTCTGGTACTCTTGGAGTGCGTCTTCGGACTACTAGCCGACCCTTAGTGAACGGGGTTCGGGCCTCCACTCGGACTACCCGATAACAGCTCACCGGAAGTGCCACCGCTCGTGCCCGCCGAGGGTAGCGAGGCACATTCCACCCCTCCTTCTGAGCGAAAAGGAAGTATGAGGGTCGTACCAAAAGTTAGGGGAGCTCCTGACGGCCCTCTCGCCCTGTGCAGAGGCTAGGGGGCTCTTCCTGCAGATATGCCGAGACCCCACGATCCGGGCTCACGCCCAAGGGGGCCTCGGCAAACAAACCCTCACGCGCGAGGGGCATATAAAAAGCCAGGGGAACTCCCGATGGCCCTCTCGCTCCGCGTAGAGGCTAGGGGCTCTTCCTGCAACCTTGCCGAGACCAGCGGCTCCGGCTCGTACAAGAATGGGCTCGGCAAACAAACCCTCCGTCCGAACGAAAAGGACATGTGAGGGTCGGATGAAAAAGCCAGGGGACCCCTGACCACCCTCTTGCTCCAGGCGGAGGCTCGGGGGCTCCTCCTGCACCCAAGACAAAGACAAACGGTCTAAGTCCACGCTAGAAGTTTCGTTACAAATACGATAAAGGGCACCGAGCCCGTTACGGTCCAGGGGTTCGAAGGCTGGGCCTCTAGAGGTTTCGACAGCCGCCCCAGGGCAATAGAGTCAGGGACGACCTTGGGGCGAGCCTACAAATGGCTGAGGCCCGAGCGAACAATCGCTTGGGGCGCCCTAAGTCGTGTCCGAGACCGACAGGGAAGTCTCCGAATGGGATCCCACTGTAGGGAGGCACCGAGCCACCGAGGCCCAGCGAATGGCCTCGGCACCCACTAGAGAAACCCTCTGGTACTCTTGGAGTGTGTCTCTAGACCTCTAGCCATCCCCTAGCGAATGGGGTATGGGCCTCCACTCAGACTCACCCGATAACAGCTCACCGGAAGTGCCCACGCTCGTGCCCACCGAGGGTAGCCTGGCACATTCCACCCCTCCTTCTGAGTGAAAAGGAAGCATGAGGGTCGTACCCAAAGTCAGGGGGACCCCTGACGGACCTCTCGCTCTGTGCGGAGGCTAGAGGGCTTTTACTGTAGCCTTGCCGAGACCCCTGCGACCCGAACTTGCGCTTGTGGGCTCGACAAATGCGATAAAAACTCCTCGCTCAAACACGAAAACAAAAAAAAGCCCCTGGAGGAGTAACTCCACTCCTCCAGGGCCTCGGGGGCTACACCCGGTGGGTGCGCTCATGCGCACCCACCGAAACCTCAAGAAATAAAAACCCAATTCCTACGGGAGCGGCTATAAACCAAGCCTCGACAAACCCTCAGGAGAGTGCACGCACTCCTCTAGGGGCTCGGGGGCTACTGTCGGGTACCGTAGATCCGGGTACTCCGAGCAGATATCAAAAGGGTCACTTGAATCCCATCAAAAAGCAAGCTAGAAGCTAAGCCGTAGGCTCCTCATCGGCTACGTCCGAGCCTACCAGGCTCTCCGACCCGCCTCGAGCCTCGCGCAGGAGGTCTCGGCGTCCTAATGCAATCTCCGCCTCGCGTGAGGCCTTTCACGGAAGGCCTCGGTAGGAGGCACAATCTCCGACTCGCGTGAGGCCTCTCGTAGAAGGCCTCGGCAAGGAGTCCGATCTCCGTCTCGCGCAAGGCCTCTCGCTGAAGGCCTCGGCAAGGAGTCTGATCTCCGTTCCGCGCGAGGCCTCATTCTCCGTATCGCTCGAGGCCGGTTCATCCATATCCTGTCGCCCCCCGCTTCGACCGACCCTCCCGACAGCACGTCGTGTCCCATTAATATGCCAACCACTCCCGCAATCTCAGCCGGACGATGGCTCGACACCGCAGAATGGCTGACGGGACCTAAAGTCGCATCAGCGCCATACCGGCTAGGACAGGGCACGGCGGGGATTACCGGCCACTGTGTTCTGACATTGTGCCCATGATCAGCACCCACACAACACTATGCCCCGTGATCCCCGCCTCAAAAAACAACATTGCGCGGACAACTTGGCCCGGGTCATCACCGCCTCCAAGCCAGCGCACCAGATCAGCCGCCCTCTCAGGGCCTCAGCACTGTGCACCAAGGTCTTGGCTATCTTAGGATTCGTGTCTGCCGAGGCCCCCCTCTACGGTGCAGCCTCGGCACCGACCGAGCCTCGACCTCACCCACAGTCGATCCACAGCGATCCGCACCCTGGCCGCTGCACCTGCTCCGAGGCAACCCAGGAGCTCCCATGACGCACAGGGACGGATGTGACCAGCACGTCGCCCCAGCGCTCCAAGGACGGACCGCTCCGACGACCGCGCCGCCACAGGAACAGGCTACAGGGCCCGGACACGCCGCCTCTGTTCACACGACACCATATAGTTAGCTCATGTACCATCCTTGTCCTCCCTTCAGGCTATAAAAGGAGAGGACTTGGGCCATCTTAGAGGAGAGAGAAGGCCCTGTAACACACACTTCCCAGCCGCCTGAGAGCAGCGTCTCAAGCAGCCCACATCTCGTCGAGACCTAGGGCTAACTCCCTCTCTCACCTGTCTTGTAACCCCCTACTACAAGCATTTCGGTGCAAGGAATACAAGAATCGATCTTTCAGACTGGACGTAGGGCTCGAATTGCCCGAACCAGTATAAGCCTTGTGTCTCTTTGCATCACCATCTAGAATTGGGAACACGCAGGATAAATTCACTAGTTGGTTGAGGACCCCCCGGTCCGAAACACCGACACAATGTCTCTAGCACATATGAATTTCTGAATATAACTTTGACCACTTTGTAAGGACCTTCCTAATTTGGTGACCACTTGCCAAACTGATTGCTCTTCGATCCAATTGGCAGTATGGTTTTCCACACCAATTCTCCCACTTGGAAGGATTTGCTCCTGACTTTCTTATTATATGCTTTGGCAACTTGAGCTTTATCTTTCTCTATTTCCTTGAGAGCCTTTAATCTCACATCAGTAACCTCATCAATGTTATCCATCATCAAATCATGATACACAATAGCTGATAAATCATTCTGTTTAGCAAGCCTGTATGCATCCAAATTCACTTCAACAGGCAACACAGCCTCTTGACCATATACTAACTCAAAAGGAGCAACCTTTGTAGCACCATGTCTCAAAATGCGATGTGCCCATAGAGCCTCAGACAAAACTTCATGCCATCTCCTTGGATTCTTCTCAATTTTCTTTTTGATGAGCTTGATCAAAGTCTTATTACTAGACTTAGCTTGGCCATTGGCTTGAGTATAGTATGGAGATGAATTGAGTAACTTGATCTTATATAATTCGGCAAATTCCCTCACCTCTTTGGACACAAACGATGTCCCTTGATCTGTAGTTAACATTTGAGGGATGCCGAATCTATGAATAACATGCTCAGTGCTGAACTCAATTACTTCCTTGTGTGTCATATTCTTCAAAGGAACTCCCTCGGTCTACTTAGTAAAGTAATCCATAGCAACTAACACAAATCGGTGTCCCTTCGAAGATGGGGGGTATATTTGGCCAATGAAATCTAGCCGCTAACCACGAAAAGGCCATGGTTTGATGATAGGATGAAGCACAGCAGCAGGCACAAGCTGAATATTTCTAAACTTCTGGCACTCTTCGCAACCTTTGTAGTAGCGAAAACAATCAGCCATCATAGTAGGCCAATAAAAACTAGCTCTACGCAATAACCACTTCATCTTCGGGGCCGATTGATGCGTACCACAGATGCCTTCATGGACTTCTCCCATAGCCACTCTTGCCTGATCTGATCCCAAGCACTTAAGCAGCAAATCTTCGGTGGTTCTTCGATAGAGCTCATCATTATACAATACATATTTGAAAGCGCTCCACCGAACACTTTTATCCATTTTGGCACTTGGATCACGTAGATATCTCAACAAGGGAGTGCTCCAATCTTCTAAATCGGTCCAAACATCACTGGAAGTTATATCAGGCCGATTTGATAGCTTCTCGGGCGAATTAACCAGGCTGGTCATAGGGGAGTCGGCTGAGCCAACAGGGCCGGTAGGCTTAGCCGATTTGGGGGTGTCGGCTTAGCCGACTTAGCCACAATAGAAGAGTAGTTGGCTGAGCCGACTTGGTCAATCGGCTTAGCCGACTTGGTCAATCGACTTAGCCGACTGGTCTGTACCTACATAGGAAAAATCAAAATCTTCATGCATCGGTTGTTCTTGAATATGGAAATTATGTCCACTGACATCATAGCCAGATGCTTATTGAGCTAACATGTTGGCCTTTTGATTTTCATGCCTTGGAATATGCCGAATTTGAAATTCAGCAAAATAATCAATAACATCAAGGCAAGCAACAAGACAAGCTCTTAGTGATCCTTCTAAACATTGAAATTCACCAGCAACTTGTTGTACTATCAGCAAAGAATCACCATAAGCTTCAACATGTTTTACTTCCATAGACCGCAACATGATCAACCCAAATAATAAAGCTTCATATTCGGTTTGATTGTTGGTACAAGAGAAATCTAATCGGCTTGACATTCCTATTTTAGCACCATTAGGAGAAATAAGAAAAATACCAACACCTTGGCCATCTTTACAAACTGATCCATCAAAGTATAATTTCCATGGAGTAAAAGTAAGGTAATTGACTTCATCATCTAAATCAATACCATGCTCAATAATAAAATTAGCAAGAACTTGACCTCTTAATGTTTTCAATGGTTCAAAAGTCAAGTCATATTCTATTAGTGTGTATGCCCATTTGCCTATCCTTCCATGAAGAATTGACTGATATAACATTTGCTTTATCACATTGGCCTGGCAAGCAACAACACATGTACTAGACAAAAGATAATGTCTCATCTTAGCACAAGCATAGTACAGTGATAAGCATAATTTTTCTATATGAGCATACCTTGTCTCGAGATCAAAAAGAAGGCGACCAAGATAAGCAATCACATATTCTTTACCTTCGTCTTCTTGAGTCAAAACAGCCCCGATTACCTTCTCTTCGGCAACAATATATAACTTGAAAGGAACTCCTCTCCTAGGTGTACGAGGAACCGGTGGTGTTGAAAAATATTCCTTTATCTTTTTGAATGCCTCTTGTTGTTTTGCCCCCCCAAGTGAATTCAGATTCATCCTTCAGCTTCAATATAGGGGTGAAAGGAATAATTTTCCTGGACAAGTTAGCAATAATTCTCCTCAAGTAGTTCACTTTTCCCAAGAATTTTTGCAAGTCCTTCTTGCACGTAGGTGCCTAAACTTTCTTGATCTTCTCTATCCTATTGGGATCAACCTCTATGCCCTTATCATGAATTATGAAGCCTAAAAACTTTCTAGCCGATACTCCAAAAGCACATTTGAGTGGGTTCATCTTCAATACATAGCGGTGCATCCTCTCAAAAGCAAGACGCAAATCGGCCAAATGAGATTTATGGGCGGCCGATTTGATCACAATATCATCAATGTACACCTCCATAATTACCCCAATTAAATCATGGAAAATCAAATTCATAGCTCTTTGATAAGTAGCACCTACATTCTTCAGCCCAAATGTTATCACAACCCACTCAAAAAGACCAACAAACCCAGGACATATGAAGGCCGCCTTAGACATATCTTCCTCGGCCATGAAAATCTAATTATAACCGACATTACCATCAAGAAAGCTAATAACCCAGTGTCCTGAAGCATCATTGATAAGCATATCGGCTATAGGCATAGGATACTCATCTTTCAGAGTAGCTCCATTTAGATCTCTAAAATCAATACATACTCTGATCTTCCTAGAAACCTTCTTCTCAATAGGCACAATATTAGAGACCCACTCCACATACCTGCATGGCTGGATAAACCTCACTTGCAACAGCCGATTAATCTCTTCTTTAATCCTATCATAAATTGTAGAATTAAATCGACAGGGTTTTTGCTTGAAAGGCCAGAATCCTTTCTTAATAGGGAGCCGATGCTCAACAAGCTCTCAGGTCAATACAGGCATCTCTGTATAATCCCATGCAAAATAATCAACATATTTCTTGAGAAGCATGATTAACTCAACTTTGTAATCGACTTCCAAATTCTGATTAATAAACGTCGGCCGGGGTACAGAGCCATCCCCAATATCAACTTGTTCCAAAGGGTTGGCCAACGTAAAACCTTGGCCCAACTTATCGAGCTCATCAAAATCATCAATAGCCTCACAGGCATCGATCTTATTAGTCTGATACTGTTCAACACGATGTTTTAACCATTCAACGTTAGCATCCATTATAATAATGATTACATGATGATATTGATCCGATTATCAATCGACTTCAAGGACACAGGAACAAAACCTTGCCTAGTAACACTAACAAATTCAAAACTAGAAAGATCTCTACCAGATAAGCAAGCAATAGCATCATGCCCCCTGAGTATAGGAGCATCGACTGCAGCAACACCAGCCGATGAATCTGAATGCACGACCTCAACAGCATCTCCCACCCATTAGATGAGAAATTGGTGCAAGCTAGATGGCACATAGCGATTGGCATGGATCCAATCACGCCTAAGTATCAAGTTATAGCTACCTTGCATGTCGGCGACGAAGAACGCCGTGGCCAAAGTCTTGCTTCCAATGGTGAGCTCCATGTTAGCAACTCCTCTGGCCAGAATAGGAGCACCTCCTCCGACACCGCTGATCATCATGTTGGTCTTGATCAGCTCCTCATCAGTGCCACCAAGCTTCTTATAAAGCGGATACGGCATCAAATTCACTATCACCCCACTGTCCACTAACATGCTATGGACCGGTGTGCCATTGTATGACCCTTCACATGTAGATGCTTGAGATGGTTGATAGAGTCATCTGGTTTTTGAAATACAGCCTTCTCCATTGCAAAATTAAATCCTGCCGTCATGGAATCATCTGCCACGATGTAGTAATCAGCAGATAAAACAACCACATTGACCTCCACTCTCTCTAGAGTAGCCTCATAGTCAATCATCTCCTTGTCGGGAACCTTAGGAACCTCCATGCCAACCAGAGCAGCAACGGTAGTAACGAAATCATCAGAGGACACCTTAGAGGCATCCAGGACAGTAGGAGTCAGCTTAGCTAACTCAGAAGTCGACTTAGCTGACTCTGGAGCTTCCAAAGCAGTAAGGGCAAGCAAAGTCGGCTTAGCCAACTTAGGAGTCGGCTTAGCTGACTGGCTCAACACAGGAGTCCGCTTAGCCGACTCTAGAGTCGACTTAGCCGACTAGCCAGCAGCAGTAGCGGTGTTACGACCTTCCGGATGGATTTCGACATGTACAGGGTTGAGGATTTTATTCTCCATCTTGGCAAGCTTCTCCCTCTTCTGTTGCTTATGTCGGGCACGCTGCAATTTGCGCTGTTGAGTTTTATTGAACCCACAAGGACACCATACGGGTTGCCAGTACTTGGAATCTCCTTCGACGTGTTTCTTCTCTTCAACTCCAAAAACATCTTTAGGAGCTTCATCTTGCTTAGATGCTAGAATTTCTTTGATTACAAAATCCCCATCATGATTAGTGATGGGAGCTTCCATGGAGCCGATTGTGATAACCGATTGAGGCCTAGCTCTTGGTGGGGGAACGACGGGAATCTCAACCTTCTTAGACACATAAACTTGCTGCATTGGTGCCTTTCTCAACTTTTGTGGAGTCAAAGTTCTGGAGGTAATCACACAATCTTGACTTGTACCGCTAGAGATCAATTGATAATTGTTCAATTGGCTAAAGACGGAGGGTCTTGGAACTGAACTAGCAGGATCTCCCCACCTTTGTTGGCTATGCACGGGTGCTGCCAGAGGATACGACACCCAAACTCCATAAGGACCCCATTGCGGTGTAACCAGAGGAGGAATTGGGGGACCCCAGTGAGAAACATGAGGAACAACTCTCTGAGATGGAGTTGTTGGTTGCACCACCGCCAATTGCTTGATCTTGTCATCTTCCCACTTAGGCGGAGTAGACTCTATTTTTTAATAGCCGATTCTGGGAATCGACCTTTTGCTGCTTATACTTGGCCATGAGCCTATCAAAGGTGCATTGCTTCTTCACGAACTCTCCATAGTTCTTCTTCTCATTGATCTCCCAGGTGCCAATCTCCAGTCGCTGTGGAACAAATGTACGCAAAACACGAACACCGGAGGCGCCAGAGCTGTTGGAACCAAGGGAGTTGGCTAAGTCGACTGGTGCAGTCGGCTCAGCTGACTTGGCTGAGATGGTGGCAGAGTCAGCTAAGCCGACTCCTTGAGTAGGTTGAGCCAACTGGCCCTGCTGTGTACTAGAGTCGGCTTGGCCAACTGGTGGAGTTGGCCTAGCCAGCCTCTGCTGTGCCACTGTTGTTTCATACCACCGCTGCCTTTTCAAATATTGCATTGATCCATCGGTGATCTTTAACTTGTTCTTGGCTTCATCATCCTTCTCAAGCACCACTTTGCGCCCTAAATTTGTTTCAACATTCGGTGCTACACGTGGTTCGTCGATAATCACGTTCTTGCCTTGGGCTTTATCGGCTTGCTCTAGACGAATCAAAACAACGGGTGCCCCTGCTTCAACCATGTGCATGGGAAAAGGGGTCTTATCAACTTGCATTTCAGTAAGACTCAATCGTCCCTCATTAAGGGCCGATTGGACCTACCGACGAAAAACATTGCAATCATTAGTGGCATGAGAAAAAGAATTATGATATTTGCAATAAGCCCTTCTCTTTAACTCATCAGCTGAAGGTAATGTATAATTGATTCTAATATAACTGAATTTCAACAATTCATCAAAGATTCGATCACATTTAGAGAAATCAAAAGTAAATTTCATTTTCTCATTCCGATTTTTATGAATCGGTTTGAGAGAAGGATAAGTAACCAATTTATTCTCTGCTGGCCATTTAATTTCAGCAGCTAAACATTCTTTATCATCATCATCAGAACAATCACCAACAAAATGCACATTCTGATGATGAGATTTATAAGCATCACGAGACTCTTTAAAGCGCGATTCAATTGAAACGGCCTTTTGCATAAGTTGATTAACATTGTGAAACTCATAATGCTCAGGCTTTTCTCTAATACTAGAACGTAAACCAGCAAAGCATAAATCCGTTAAATCTCTTTTAGAAATATTTAAATGGAAACATTGGTTCTTAATCTCTCTAAATTGTTTGAAAAAATCATGGACAGACTCATCACGCCCTTGATAAACCGATGCAAGATGAGACAATCTTGTTTCATGTGCACCACTATAAACGTGATTATGAAATTTCTCTTCTAACTCAGCCCATGAACCAATAGAACAAGATGGTAATGAAGTAAACCATGCAAAAGTTGAGCCAGTAAGAGATAAAGGAAAATTACGAACTTTCATAAAATCATAAGCACTAGCTTCACCCAATTGTGCAAGAAACATGCTAATATGCTCCATGGTTGATTTACTATCATCACCACTAAATTTCTGAAAGTCAGGTACCCTCCACCCATTAGGTGCTTTCATGATATCATAAGTAGAAGGGTATGGCTTTTGATAAGTATTCCTACTATATTTAAGTTGCACTCCTAAACTACTCTCAAGAGATTTAGCCAATTCATCCTTAAACTGATTCAAAGCATCATCAAAATTGGTAGTAGGAGCATTAGGAGTAACATTAAATGTAGGAATTTGACTAGGTGACTTCGGTGGGTTTGGTAAAACATTATGCCCCGCTGAAGCTCTATTTGTTGATGCTCCATAATCGGTTCGAAGAGCTCGACCCGAACTTTGTGCACCAACACATGTACGTGTAGATGTGCTAGCACCAGGTTGACCGACCTTATCGGTTTTAGATGCCGAATGGGCCGATTGAAATTGGCTAGCGGAAGCATGAGAGGTTTGATTTTCATAAAAATTCAAAGGCATATCGAATTGAGGTTCCTGCACGGCACCCGATTGATCACAATCGGTTGGCTTGCCCTCTAACTTATCCAAACATGCTTGAAGTAGATTAGAAAGATGCTGAAGGTTATTACTATGCAATTTTCTTTCATCTATCAACATCTGAGCAAAATTGGCATGAGTAGGATAAGCATCAGTATTTACCTCCTCGTCATACTTAGCTTTTCCGTTGCCCTTCTCCTCAGCGCCTGAAGATTCGGAAGCGGTAGCATCACCGTAGGAGGGTTCATGGAACTGAGTGACCTTGTCATGCTGATTCTTGGTGCAGCTATCCAAGAAAGCCTTGACATCGGCATCGAGCTTGGCCTAAAGCTTCTGGCGCAACTCATCTGAAAGCTCATCCATGGATTGAGGAAAGATCATATTAGCCTCATTGAAGGGGCTGGCCTTGTCACCCTTGTCGGTGGCATCACCATCATTGCCTCCCATGTTGCTAGTAGATTGATTCTTGATTCGCTTTGCTTCCCCAGCGGAGTCGCCAAAAAGTATGTTGACGTTGAGGATGACCCCAAACCAACACACCAGCAGGGCCTTGGATGCCCAAAGAGGTTGCACACAACCTGCAACGCAGCAAGAACGCGGCGTAATCAATCAAACCAATCTAAAGACCGATTAGACCGATGTAGAGCCTGTTCTTGGCCAAAAAAGCTCCTGAACTTCTCCTAGGAAGACCCATCAGGGAGGAGCATGTGGAGGATCTCCTAGGACCAGCAAGACCGCCTAGGATGCCACTGAATCTCGCCAGGAAACTTAATGAACAACAAGAGGGGTTGAGAGAGGGGAATTAGGGCATAAGGAGTTGATAGATTGGTTTGTATGACGATTGGATAGATAGGAACTCAATCGGCCATGATCCTCTCATATATAGAGGGGGTGGTCTTATCCCAGTAGGAAACCTCTCCAAGCCTTATTTTCCAAGTTTCCCATGAGTTTGGAACAGTTTAGATCGGAATCCAAAAGGCCAGATCCGAACAGGATTTTCTGTTAGGTATGTCGGAAGTCTCGACTTGGGTCGGAACTTTCGACAGTCGGAAGTCCCGACTTGGGTCAGAACTCCCGACAGTTGGAACTTCTGACTTTTGTTGGAACTCCCGACATAGGGATAACCCCAGACACCCGAGAAGATTTCTTCAGGCTTCCCGGAAGTCCCGACACCCGTCGTAACTTCCGATAGTCGGAAGTCCCGACTTGGGTCGGAACTCTCAACAATGAGGCATCTTTTTGAGGGCATAATTTCTTCATCCGGACTTCGAATTAGACGTTCCATATATGTTTTTTGACCGTCTCAACAAGAGGAACACAATGGTGAAGTCCGTTTCACATTTTGACAACTTCACAAAACGGACATTTTTTGTTGTCAACACACCCCTCCAGTGATGACCTTTTACACACACACTTCCAGAAATATCAAGCTTATTAAACTCCACAGAACAACCTCATCACACAAACTCTACATGCCGTTCAACATCCTCTCTTCTAAGTTTTTGAACAGTGAAGCTGAACTTCGGTAGATTAGGAGTCTTCAGCATCTAATGCGTTCATAGACTAGAAATGTAATCAAACTAGTGTAAATCTTGCTTGCTATTCCCTCTTATATGACATGGTAGTGCTCCTGCTAAGCTAAATACTTTATGGGTATCGCTCTAACAGATTGCAGCTCAAACATGGCACCCTACAGTATATATGATATGAGATTTATTAAATATACTCACTCCGTTCGCATAAGAATACAATTAAAAGGGTCTAACGTGTTTGTCCCAACAAACATGACTTTAGGCCTCACATAGTCACAAGTGTAGTGGAGCAGCTGTGATGGACGCTCCTGTTGATGGATGCAGTGTGAAAGTATAATACTCCAATCGTTTTTTACACGTCATGTTAGCTTTGTTCAGTGTAACAAACATTTATATCGTTGAATGTCGATTTTAAAATAATTAGAGACTCATGACATAACATTTATGCTTTTAGATTCACCATGAGAAATATTTTCATAACATATAGTAATTTTGTATGCGGTGGAACTATTAGGATTTTTTTTAAACATTGGTAATGCTACCATTAAGACGTCCGGAAGGCCGGACGCCTCGCTCCACTCACTATTGCATGTGTCGCTCGTCTAATAAAGCCTCACTCCTCTCTGCTTCGCTCCCGCACATGGCGCTTGGCTCTGCTCTCGCACGCGGCGCTCGACTGCTAGCCCTACCAGATACGGTGTGCGGCTGCCCTCTCCTGGTTTTGGCGCGTGGCTGCCTCCAAGTCGCGGTGGCACGGTTATCGGCCCTGCCAGGCACGTAGCCACCTGCGGGTCTCGACACTCGGCTATCGTCCCTGCTAGGCATGGCGCGAGGCTGCTGCCTCCCTATCCTATCGCGGAACCACTGCCGAGCTAGTGCATACAAGCACCGACGGGCCGCTGCCTCTGGCAAACTCCACATGTCGACGAGTCTCAATTCTCCATGGTTCAAGGAGATGTTTGCGCTGAAACTGCATATTGCAAGCGTCTGTTTTAAGTGTTTCAAATGTTTCAGAGATATGTTACAAGTGTTTCATACGGATGTTGCAAAAGTAGATCGAGATGTTGCACATGTTGCAATGATTGTACATGTATGTTGCAAGCTTCTATTCTCAATGTTTCATCTATTTTTTTCGACGTATGTTGCAGGTGTGTTTACCTGAATGTTGCATATATTTTCACACATATGATGCGAGTATTTTATCTGGATGTAGCGTATGTTTACAATGGTTTCAAGTGTTTTCAGATATTTTTGCAAGTGTTCAGACTCATGTTTCAAATGTTTCACTTGTTTTCAGACGTATGTTGTAATTGTTGCATCTGGATGTTTCAAAACTAGATTGAGTGTTGCATCTCCCTCGTCGCCTTTCTGTTGTCTCGCCTCAGTGTCAGGCACGGGAATGCGGAGGCAGTCCCCACTGCGTGGGGGGCCCACATGCTTGTGGGCGGGCGCAGCAGGAGAGACGTGAATAGGTAGGCGTGGGATGCGAGATTGAGTAATCGTAGGATTCACAACTTAGACAGCACTTTGTGTCAAAAACTGGATGTGTAGGGGTACACTCGTCTTTTTATCTCTTGCCTAACTCCTCCTTGGAAACCGATAGTACGTTATGATTGCTTTGGTAATTATTTCTTTCATATTGGCATGTACTGTAGCTGGGCGTGCCTATAGTAGTAGTAAAAAGCAAGCCAACTTTCGCACATTGAGAATAACAGTGTGTTCGTTTCCATTGGGACAGGGACTACAGACTAAATTTTAGTTCCTTTTAGTTCCTTTGAACCAAACAGTAGAGACTAAAATAGGGACTAGAGACTAATTGGCGTAAGTCCCAAAGGGAGAGGCTTTTTGGGACTTATGGACCCAAATTGACATCCCTTGCCCCTCAATAATTGGTCCCATTCCCAAATCCTCAGTGCCGCACTCGCCCTCATTCACCCATCTCGAAACCCTCAGCGCCGCAGTCGCCCTGACTCACTCGCTCCCTCGCGCACTTGCCCTCACTCGCTCCCTCATCACCGTGCATCAGATCCGCCGCCATCGTCGCTCTCCCTCCTCCCCACACCGCACCCTCCATGGATGGCTACGGCAACAACTACCGGGATTACTTCACCCATCCATCGTCTTCTTCCTTCCCCGCCGCCAGATATGAGCCCTACCCTCAGTTCCCCGTCACCGTAGAGTTCGGCGTGTACTCCCAAGCTTCTTCTCCCTACGCCTCCCCTAGCCTCTCTGCTCCACAGTCGTGGCTGGAGAGCCTGGATCTGAACTCCTAGGTCGACTTCCCCAACCTCGATGTCTTCCCCAACTAGGAGCAGCTGCAGTCCAAAGGTGTTCATGGCGGCGGTGGGCTCCATCCCCTTGGCCCTGGCGGCAGATCCGGTCAAGGCCAGTTCTTGCCTCCATGCTCGGTCCAGACCAGATCTTGTACCAGAACTGGCCATGGAGGTAGCCAGGCTACGCGCCTAGGAGGTACCTGTCATGGATTTGGTAAACAACCTGCACCATCCCTTCCACTTTTTGGAATCGGCGATGGTGATCGCAGAGTTAGGTTGAGGCAGCCGGTGTCCCGTGGATCCACATCTATCACTAGCAACTTCGAGACCGTATGGGATATGGACGGAGACGACAATGAAGAAGGATCTGATGAGAACGCCCCTGTGTCAGTAAGATCCAGACTTGTTTATTTATGTTGTTGCTTGTGTGTAGCATATTGTGTTGTAAAACTGCTGGTATATGTACTCTGGTGTTTTATAGATGGTTGGTTAGCATGTATGAACTATATTTTTATGTCCTCTGTTTTTTTATTTGTGATTTCATTTGATATGTGATGTCCTTTTTTCTTTTTTTTAGAAGAGGAATGACAAGGCCAATTGGACCAATGAAAACATTAACACTTTTGTGTGAACTCTATGTTGAACAAATGAACAACGGAAACTAGCATAACTAGATAATGACAACTAGAGGTTACAATATAATTAGACGCAAATATGAAAAGTTAACTAATCTGAAGCATGACACCAAACAATTGAAGAACCGAATCAATCATTTGAAGCCCGTGTGGCGGTTTGGGGACCGGCTGATCAAGAACACAGGTTTAGGCCGTAAAGCTGATGGAACAATAGATGCAACGCCGAAATGGTGGAAGGAAAACACAAAGGTACTCTCGGTTTTTGTTAGCTTTTGTCAGACTTTTGGATACACAGGGTTTCTCATTTCTTTCTTTCTTGAATTGTGCAATTTCAGGGGGAATTTGCAGAGTGTAAGAAGTTTCAGTGGGGCTGTCCTATGTATTTCCCCTTGCTGGAACAGATGTTCAGAGGGGTAGTGGTAGATGGCTCTACCTCTTGCATCCTAGGGATGTTTTCAGCACATGCATGTGAGGAACAAGCTGCTGGGGGAGGCGCTGATACAGATGGGTATGAAAACAGTCCAATGAGCAGTTCTAGCCGCAAGAGGGGTAGTGCCAGCACTGGTACAGATGGTGAGAGTCCATCCAAGAAGGCAAAGACACTTTTACTGAAGGTTGTGGTCAATGGTATAATGGCCAAGTTTGATCAGGATAGCAAGGTTGTAAATGAAAACCTTGCTCAGTTTAGAAGCAGCAAGGAAGCCCGACACATGAAGAAAAAGAAGCAGAAAAATGCAGAGATTAAAAGATGCATGGACCTGTTTAAGGAGTGTGGAGCTGAACCTGGCTCAGATGAACACTTCGTGGCTACAACTTTGTTTGAGAAAGAATACTTTCGGTAGATTTTCATGGGCATTGATACAGTGCAGGGAAGACTTGTGTGATTGCAGAAATATGTTCAGAAGGGTACTTGAATCATTGAATTGTGGCAGCTAGACTTTTAAGGATGTAGTTGAACCTATGCATTTTAATCTTCCAATTTGTGTATTTGTGTTGAACCTATGCAATGTCTGTTATGAACCTATGCAATGTGTGTGACTTGTGTGGTTGTTTAAATTATGATTCTTCTGAATGATTTGATATTTTTGTAGGCTTCTGATTGGCTTGTGATTGGTTTGTTGCTTTGTGATTGGTTTGTTCAGCTGTTACGCAGTGTTTGATTCAATTTGTATTCATGTGTTCAGGATCATGATGCCAATGATGTAGCAGTGGAGACAGATGGTGCTGCAGCTATCCATGGTTGTAGTGATGATTCATCTTTAACAACAAGTGATGATTCATCTTTAACAGCAAGTGATGATTCATCTTCATCTGATTCTAAGGAGGCCGAAGTGGTTGATTACTACCTGAGAGCCCAAAAGAGGAGGCGACAAATGGCCATTGTTGCTTCCATTGTAGGTATGTATCACCACGAATTCCACATGAACAAAGCTGAAAGAAGAGTGCCGTTAGAATCTGGCTACCAAGGGGTCACTAGAACACTAGACCATAGGACATAGTGCTACAGAATGTTTAGGATGAGGAGAGAGGTTTTTGATAAGCTTCATAATCTTCTTAAGAGTTCATATGGATTGAAATCCACTAGTAAGATGACACCAATTGAGGCTTAGGGATGTTCATATGGATGTGTGCATCTCAACAATCAGTTAGGCAAGCTGACAATCAGTTCACACGTTCATTGGACACAATTCATAGGAAGTTTGATAATGTGTTGGCTTGTATGAGCAAACAAGCAGCTGATATAATTAGACCAAAAGACCCCGAATTTAGGTCTATGCATAGAAGACTGCAGCCCCCTAGGTTTTCTCCTTTCTTTGATAAGTGCATTGGAGCACTAGATGGAACACATGTGAAGGTAGTGGTGCCAACAAATCAGGTAGTACCTCATATGGGAAGACATGGATACACTAGTCAGAATGTGTTGGCCCTTTGAGATTACAATATGAGATTCACTTTTGCTGTGGCGGGATGCCCTGGATCGGTTCATGGTATGAGGGTTTTCAAAGATGCAATTGACAAGTATGGCGATAGGTTTCCACATCCACCTGAAGATATTGATTTGTCCTATGATCTCTTGTTTCACCTAAATGCTCTTACTTTGCATTTGCCTTACAAGAAATTGCAACTGTGTAGGGACTCGGGTTACCCAAACCGATCGGGTTATCTTGCACCTTACAAGGGTACAAAGTATCATCACCAGGAGTACCGAGATGGACCCCTCGCAAGAGATAAAAAGGAGCTCTACAATTATACACATTCTTCACTTCGAAATGTCATCGAGCGGTCATTTGAAGTCTTGAAGATGAAGTGGAGGATTTTGTTAGACTTACCGAGTTATCCGATGCCAAAGCAAAACCAAATAATTCTTGCGTGCATGGCCCTCCATAATTTTGTTAGAGAGAATGATAAAAAGGATAGGGGCTTTGAGAGATGTGATGAAGATAAAAACTACGTTCCACCGGAAGAACCTCCGTCTAGCCAAGCTAATGGAGCTAGTACACGTCACAGCGATGAAGATCAAAGTATGAATCGGTTTTGGGATTGGATAGCCGATGGTTTGTATTCTAGGTCATAGCTTTGATGATTTGTAATAATAGAGATTCTAGAACTGCATGAATATTGTTTTGAATAAATGAAATTTGGTGAATTTTATGCCTGGCCAGCAGCGCGACCAGGAACAGCAGGGAGGGAGAAGAAAGCGCGCAAACAGAGCCAGCGCGGGAACACATTTGAGCATTAAATAGGGACACTTGGGTCTTTGTTCAGGTGCATTAATGATATTTAGTCCCTTCTAGTTTATTCAACCAAACACCACTAGGACTAAGACGACATTGTTTTGCAGAACAAGGAGACAAGGCACCAACTAGATAACACAGGAAACCATTCTGTTGTCTGCATCAATCAAGTCAGAAGGAACACAATGCTCTTGGCAGAAATTTTTTGTTGCATTATTTCTTCACCTCGCTTTCCACGAGATCACCGGCTAGTTAGGGGAAAATGCAAGTAAAACGATTACAACACGCGCACACTCCACTATTGATTTTAACATAACAAGAAGAGAGGGAAAAAAAGAAGCTCCCTAGAAAGACGGGTACCCAACCATACCATCATATAGCAGTATCTGGTGGTATAGCGCTTTGCAACTAGGGCTGCTCGGTCAAATCAGCCACACGGTTCTTTTGTTTTCAATTCATCACCGCAAAAAAAAATTCTGTAATGTAATCAGATGACTCCATCGCAAAGGTTTTTTCGTCGACATCGCGGCAGCAGGCTCTCACACCGTGTAGTTCTGCTGGATGGTGTCGATGTCCAGCCCCTTGAGCTTCACCACCGACTCCACGTGGCCCTTGAGGGTGTTGAGCTCCCTCAGCCTCGCGATCTCAGCTCGTCTCTTGGCCTGCTCAGCGATCTCCGACAGCTCGCGGTAGCTGCTCTTGTCGTTGAACAGCGTGTTGGTGGCAGCCTCCGGCGGCTGGAGACCGTGCAGCGTCCTCTGCGCGGTGGCCCATTGCGCCTCCCTCTCTTCCCGCCCGTAATCCTTCTTGGTGGTGAAGGCGGTCTGCACACAGGGATTCAGAAATACATTAGCAAATGGCTTGAGAGATAAAAAAAAAGGCAGTTTGTTTGCTTCTCCGGCTATTGAAACAGAAATCCTACCTTGTTCTCGAGGAGGTTGTCCCATGCCCTGCCGCTGAGCACGAAGCGGATGAAGAACTTGATCAGGTCCAGAGGGAAGTAGAACACGATGCTGTAGAGCCAGACGACACCAGCCCAGCCCCAGCCGATACCCTTGATCCTGGCGAAGCCCCAGTTGGCGTAGACAGCGAGGAAGGTAGCAACCTGCATCAATAAAACAGGCACAGATTAGTCAGGTGCTGTGTTCCACGAACTTTCATTCAGCTCAGAGGCATTCCGGTACTTACAAGTTGAGCGAGCAGGAACGCGGTGACCAGGAGCAGACCAGGGCGCTCCACGAAGGACCAGCTACGGGAACGGGTGACGAAGATCAGAGCCTGGCTCACAATACTGACTTGGAGGTACAACGCAGACATCATCTCATGCTCACTGTCCCTGATTGACCTCACACCGAATTTGTCCTGCACAATAACATGGTATGGTGAGAACAAATCAAACTTGGAAAATACATACCGATCGAGGAGATCGATACAAAGGCTTTTGGGGACATTTTGAGAATTTACCGAGAAGAAGTCGGTCTTGTGCATAGCCCAGAAGAAAATGACAGTCATCAGAGCAAGGTAGGTTCCAAGCACGACACCGGTAGCAAAGATTTCCTTCAGCTTCCAGCTGTCGGGCAAGGGAGATGGCTTAACTCTGTCCTTGGAGATGGTCATGATAGTACCTGTGAAAACGAGAAGAGAGTGAGAATTTGAGAAGTGATGCCTATACTATGATACTATTAGAAAAAAAAAACAATAATATATACCGTCATTGAGAATGGCAATGATAAGGACCATGAAGGGAGAGAAATCATATTGCCAGATCAAAGCAATGAGCATAAATCCAAGCTGTAAAACAAAATACACATTAGGTTGCAGCACGGCAAGTTTTCCATTTTAGTTGAAAAAAAATATGTCAGGTACTTACCACTATACGGATTGTGATGGAAACAGCATAAATCTGTAGATTGAAAAGATGAAGCAGGGAAAAGAGTCAGAACATAAATCATGCATGCTACCAAAAAAAAAGGAGAATAGATGCTTAGAAAAGAACTAACGGTGTAGTTCTTCATCCTCTGGAAGATGCATCTGCTGGTAAGGACAGCGCTGATAATGACACTAAGACCTGGCTCAGTAAGGACAATATCAGAAGCACTCCTTGCAGCATCAGTAGCATCTGCAACAGCAATACCGATGTCGGCCTTCTTAAGAGCGGGGGCATCGTTGACACCATCTCCAGTCATACCAACAATGTGTTTCTTCTCTTGTAGTCTCTTCACAATCTCATACTTGTGTTCTGTGTAACAAAAATACCATAAGCAAAAGATACTTTACATAGCGACTAGATAGTATTTATATGTATTTGACTCACCAGGGAAGACTCCGGCAAAACCATCAGCCTTCTCAATGAGTTCATCTACAGGAAGTGCTTCAAGTGTAGAATCCTTGTTTTGGCCGAGCAATGCTGAGGAAGGATACATGTTGGTACCCATGCCAAGCCTCCTTCCAGTCTCCTTACCAATAGCAAGCTGATCACCTGAAGTAAAAAAGATGTCCAAATTTAGCAATTGCGCAAATACTGGTGCAACAAGTTGTATGATCATTTGTTAGTAACAGGTTATGTACCAGTAATCATCTTGACATTAACACCAAGAACAAGAGCCTTGCGAATTGTCTCAGCACTGTCGTGCCTAGGTGGATCAAACAGAGGCAACAAACCAACGAATTGCCATGGTCCACCAGGGGACTCCTTACTTTTCTCAGGCACTTCCTGTGGTAAGGTCACACTTTGAATGAAAAAATGGCTCACCGATCGCCAAAACCGACATAACATGAAAAAGAACATCAGCCAAGATACCTGTCTGGCAACAGCAAGCGAACGAAGACCACGCTCGGCATACTTGTCGATAATACCGTGCACCTTCCGCCTCAAATCCTCCTTGCAGTGGCACAGGTCAAGAATCTGTTTGGGTTTCATCACAGGTGCAATTAATTAGTCACGCTCAAAGAACAGTTTTTTTCAATTCCAGAATAAGCAACATTATCACAAATTTCCTCACCTGCTCGGGAGCACCCTTGCTGACACGGTGCCAGTTGCCATCGCCATCAATGTATGTCAGAGCAGTCCTCTTATCAACAGGGTTGAAGGGCAAGAAGTGGACTTCCCTGATACCAGCCCTTGCCTCCTTGGGATCAGCAAGCATGCCAACCATGGCAGCATCGATGGCATCCTGGTTCTCAGTCCTTGAAGCCCTTGCAGCCAACAGCAACACATGGTCTTTGTCGACGCCTTTGCAAAACACCTCGACGAGATTCTTGTCGACACTAAGCTTGTTCAGGGTGAGTGTGCCAGTCTTGTCACTGCAAAGCACATCCATACCAGCCAACTCCTCAATGGCAGTCATCCTCTTAGTGATGGCACCCTGCTGTGACAGCTTGTGCGAACCGATGGCCATGGTGACTGAAAGCACAGTAGGCATGGCAATTGGGATACCACCGATCAAGAGGACCAACAGGTTCTCAATTCCGCTGCGGTATTTGCGGTGCTGAATTGCGAACATGACGATGATCTCGACGATGATGCCGACCGCAATCGAGCAGATGCAGAAGTTACCAATTGCTGTCAGGACCTGTTGGAAGTGTCCGACCTGGTTGGTGCTGTCCACAAGATGAGCAGCCTTGCCGAAAAAGGTGTGCACTCCAGTGGCAATGACCACGGCCTCGATCTCGCCCTGCTTACAAGTGGACCCTGAGAAGACTTCGTCCCCAGGGCCCCTGGTAACTGGGAGGGATTCTCCGGTAAGCGCAGACTGGTCAACCTTGAGAGGATCACCCTCGAGGAGACGAGCATCGGCAGGGACGATATCACCAAGCTTGATGCTGATGATGTCACCAGGAACCAAGATTGCAGCCTCCTGCTCGCCCCATCGGCCATCTCTCAGAACCTAGAACAGGTAAACAGATCTGATGAGATGAAATGGATAGCAAATTTTTAAAAATAATTATCAGCTAATATAACCGTATTACAGTTTATTTTAAGTAGTCATTAGTACCTAACACATTTCAATTTGTTTGACTCGCCACAAGTTGGATGAATAAAACAATATTCAAATGACAGCGATGTTTTGCAGGCAACCGCATGTTTTTCTTCTCTAATCTAACAGAATTAAAAACACTGGAAAAGGTGGAGGATGGCAACCCAAGTTGAAAATTCTGAGCTAGTTGAATGCCACGTGCAAGACAATAATGCATCCCCTCCAACTTAGATACCTTCCAGCCATGGATAAGACTAAACATACGTATGAATGGAACTGTAACTTGACTTCTCTGCAGAAAAACGTATGTCCTGTACCCAAATAAGCTGCAAATGCCAAGGTGCACCAAACTATCCCAATTCTTTATGCCAATTAAACAGCATCCAAAAGATGTGTACCTATCTTTTCCTCAATAATGGAATATATTCCCAATCATGACCCATCCAATGGACCATTCAGAACTTCGAGTTTTTGGACATGACATAAATGGAGCTTTTTTCAAGCTGAAAGCTAGTACAGAAAGATTCCTCCTTCAACTACATTGCAACTTGCCCATGAAAATATCATTGCTACCTTACTATGGAATAATTCATGTATTTTTCTCTTTATATTCTCTCAGGGCAGTTTTATTCCCGTTTAAAAAAGTTTCATTTCGTTAAGTATTATAGCTTGCTGTGCTCACCTTGGTTTTGGGAGCAAGGTTGGCCATGAGTGCAGCCGCGGCGTTGCCGGCATTGTTCTCCTCAATGAAGGAGATGGTGGAGTTGATAACCAGGAGCACGATGATACCGACGAAGTCCTCCCAATCCGGGGGCTTGCCACCACCGTTGGCAAGGGCAATGGCCATGATGGCAGCCATCTCCATGACCCATGACAGCGGGTTCCACATGAACCCAAGGAACTTGAGGAACTTGCTCTCCTGTGAAACACAAGACAACCAAAAAGCTTCAGCATCCCAGACAGCGCATATGTGGACTCAATCCAAAGGGGAAAAAAACGTGTGCAGATTTGATCCGATCGTTACCTTCTTCTCCTCGAGCTTGTTGGGGCCAAAGATCTCGAGACGTTGCTGGCCCTCGCTGGAGCTCAGCCCCTCGCGGGTGCATTTCAGCTGTTCGAACACCTCCTCGATGGGGATGTTCTCCTGCAAACACAAACGCCGTTAGTGAGGTGAGATCAATTCTTTATGCACGGTGTAAACACGTACTGTCAGTTAAAAGCAAGAACTGTGAAAGAACACTCCATAGAATGGAAGCATGTATCTCTGCGGGCCCACGGTGTCAGTGACTACCAGCTAAAGTTAGCGGTTGGAACATGACAAGGAAGAGCCCAAAGGACAGGGAGAAGTACGGGGCCAATGATTGCCGACAGTACGGCCGTCCGATCTCGATCAGAGGCCGCTGGCGCAGGGCTCCCGTCCCCACTGCCGCTCCGCACTTTCCGTGGCCCCTACCCATGTGTGACCCAGCAAGCACGGGCCCGGGGATGCGTGCGGGCGCGTGTGAACCGGCCGAATTGGACGGAACAAAAAGATGAGCGGGGCCACCGGTCATGCTCAGGTAGCCGTGTCCTATTATGGCTCTAGTGCAGTAGTGCTCCACTGGGTCAACACGGATTATTAAATTTAAATAATATAAAATAAGTAAAAGCTAACAGCACAAGGAGCACGGATTTCCTATTTTTCTCCGTGAGGCCTTTGATGGTTCGTGGGACTTATAAGTCGGTTGATGTTGTTTTGTTGTGAAAGAAAAAAAAATATATCATAAATGATAAGTATGGCTAATACAATCAAGCACAATGGTCGTTAGCGCCTAATCTCAGCAGCATGATTCCTGTCGATTTGCGTGCCCCGCGCAAGACGGCGAGTGACTTTTCGAGTTTTGACTCTACGTGCAATTTCGTACACTAATAATAACCAATATCATTATTTTGTTCAGTTACGAAACTTAAAGTTAATACCGGCCCGTACTACTAATTTAAAAATTCAAAGGGGACTGGTCGCGGGACTGCAGAAATTCAGATATTTTAGGCTTCTATTCTAAACAATTTCGAACCATCGAAGCATGGACAGATCGATGTCTATATATGGCGAAAAACTAGTAGATTTTCCTCCATGATGATCAAATCCGGGAGCGTATTAAATACGGCAGATCAAAACAGCAATAAGTGAGCGAGCGATTTCAGAGGTGAGTAAGGCCATGTTTAGATCACCTCTAAATTCCAAGTTTTTTTACTCTCTCTCCATCACATCAATTTTTAGCCGCTTGCATGGAGCATTAAATGTAGGTAAAAAAATAACTAATTGCACAGTTTAGTTGAAAATCACAAGATGAATCTTTTGAGCTTAGTTGGTCCACGATTGGACAATATTTACCAAATAAGACGAAAGCGCTACTATTCATCGGGTTGCAATTTTTTCAATCTAAACATGGCCTAAGAGATAGGAGGCGTGGGCGGCGGGGCGGCCTACAAAGCTGTAAGCATTCAATCAAACAGCTCACATGAGCAAGACACGGGAGGAACATGACCACCGCCAGGTGGTCGGCCCCTCCCCTTGGCTGAAAAGCCGGTTGAGACATAGATTGAGCGCGTAAATTAAAAGGCAGCTTCGTTCCAAGCCCATCGTCCATGCGGCGGAGACGGAGAGGATGGAAACAAACTAGTAATAAAGGCTCAAAATCTTTTCGCAGGAACAGGAACCGGATTCCCTTCGGGTTTTGTTTCCTTTTGCAGGAAACATGTTTCCTTTTCGCAAGAAACAAACTCCTGCTCCTGCGTGTGAATGAAATCGGTAAACATGTTTCAGAGTTCAGACTCTGGCCTCTTTTGCTCGTTTTTTTTTTTTTTACCTCCAGGATCAGCAGCGTTGGGAGGACACAACGGGAAGTCAAAAGGGCGAGCGAAACTGACCGCCGTTACATGGATCATCCTCACCTCTAGCAGAGCCAGCGCGTACGAGCGTACTACTTACTAGTAGAAATATTGCAGCCTGAACTGAATTAAGGCACAGGCAACAAAGGATCGGAGGCGGACAGCAAGCAGTAATTCCTCACCAGATCGACGGCTTCATTCTTGATCTCCTCGAGCCCACCCATGGCGGACGACGGCTGGCGTTGCTAGAGGCGAAGCCCGACAGCAGACACGGGCATATGCCGCCCGGACGCCGCGCCTCCTCGCTTCTCTTCTCGTGCGAGAAGGAAGGGGAGGGGGAGGGGGAGGGGGAGGGGGAGGGTCCAATGAACAGGACGGGGCGGAGAGAAAGGGCGAGTGGAGAGTGGTGGTGGGCGTCGAGTGGAACGGGAGGAGATGGGGCGGACCTATATAGCCCCGCGCCGCTTTATACCCGCAGGCCGCAGGCCAGGCCACCACTATCCCTAGCAGCCCTACCACCACCCCAGGGGGGGTCGCACTCGCGGTCTCTGTTCCCGTGCCCCGTCGAGTTAGGCCGCCCCCGCGCATCGCACCTGGCCCGTTGGCACACGGTGAGATCTGGCCTGCGCGGCACCGGGCGTGGTGGCCCCGCGCGTCAGCCGCGTGCGGGTCGGGTGGTCGCGGGTGGGCGTGGAGATATGGCTTCGGCATTCGGCTCTCGCGGGGTTGACCCCAACCCGCGGCGGGTGGGGTGCGGGCGTGGGCGTGGCGGCCTCGGGGGAAGGCCCCACCCCCGGAACGGAACGGAAGCCGCGCGTGTCAGCCAGCCACTTGGTGGTGGGCCCGCACCGTCACGGGATAACGGGGCGGACGGCGCAGGCCGCTTCGGGCTGGGTTCTCGGCGAGTTTAGGAGCCCCGGTAGCCGTGCGTGGGACCGATCGGTAGGGACGGACGCGGAGCCGCCGCCGGTCGCCTCCGTCCGTGACGGGGCCTTGTTTAGATTGCAAATTTTTGCAATCTGGACACTGTAGCATATTTCGTTTGTATTTGACAAACTTTGTCCGATTATGGACTAACTAGGCTCAAAAGATTCGTCTTGTGATTTACAACTAAACTGTGCAATTAGCTATTTTTTTACCTACATTTAATGCTCTATGCATACATCCAAAAATGGATGTGATGGAAAGAGAGTGAAAAAACTTGAATTTGGAGGTGATCTAAACAAGGCCCGGGTGTGGATAACGATCGTACGGCGCGGGGGCCGATCCGTGCGCCCGACTCCCGAGGCCGCCGAACCCAACGAAACGGGCAGGGGCCGGCTCGATCGGTGGCGACAAGCTGTCAGGCAGGCAGTTGGCCGTTGCCGAGGCTGGATCGGGGCAGGCGCTGGAGGGGAGCAACAAGGCAGGGCCGGCTGAAAGAGGCCCACAGCGCCTCGTGCTCTGTCCGATGAGGATGCGAGTTGTCAGCGCAAACAGACATGTGCAGCTGTTGAGCGAGAACCGGCAACAAGGCCTAATCTTAGTGCAGTTCCGAAAGTTTCTTGGGTCCGATAGCGCGCATGATGGAGGGATGCAGTTCATCGTTCTCATCTCAATCTCATGCTCGTGGATGGGTTAAAGAAACGCACATGGAGCCATGGAGATGAGAAGACGCCCAGTTGACAAGTGCCACAGCGGCATGTTCCAATGAGCATCGGCGGCCAGCTTGTTGTGGCTGAGGACGAATTAACAAACGATTCCAGGCTCCAAAAGAAAATGCGAGCCATTCCTACTCTACAAACTTGTGATTCTTTCTCTCTTTTTTTCGTTTCTTTTTTTAGAAGATGCCACTTGAATTATTTCTCTCTGCGGACAGGACAACCATGCAGGGTAGGAGAGGGAGACCGGGAGAGGAACGGAGCAGGACCGGAACACAGGTCGGCGACGGCAACTTGGGATCTGAAAACGCGCCCGCTTCCGCTTGCATGTGTCCCCGGCTCCCGTGAATATACTAATCCGGTAATCCCAAACCGGTCGCTTCCATGTTGCTGCAGACTGCAGTGCAGGGGCTGCTTACTGCGACGCTGTGCAAAAAACGGAGCTGTTGGCCGTCCTGTATCGCACCTGCAACTGCTGCATGAATTCCACCACCTCCTCCCCATCCCAGTGGATGCATGGCGGGCAGGCGTTGGGAGCATACGCATGTCACGGTGTCGTTTCGCTTGGGTTTCACTGCCGGCGCGTCCTCGGCAGATGGGAGAATATCGCGTGCCAGCCGCCGTTGCCGTACCGCCACAAAGGCGTTCAGTTTGGAGCCTTTCTTTTCTTGCTCGGTTCAACGGGAAACAAATGCTCCGGATACGGTACGCCCGCGCGGCTGGTGTGTGTCCTCGTTCAGATTTCGGTTTGACCAGGCAAGGCTGGGCCCTCTCACTGCGTAGCAAGGAACCAAAACTCCTCGTGGAGCTCGAAATGGCAACGGATAAACCGGCCGCCGCCCGTTTGGAAGATGAGACGGATTCCATTGGTCTCTTCGCTCTCGAGGCCTGCCTGGCACAGACTACAGCAGGGCGGCGCGTTCCTCCCGTTGGCCGCACGGCTACAAAAGACTGGAAGAGCAGTTGCAGTTGCAGTTGCACGGCGATTCACGATGCATGATGAGGGGGAATTCGACTTGGGCCTTGTTTAGTTCGCATCAAAATTCCAAGTTTTTTCACTCTCTCTCCATCACATCAATTTTTGGACGCTTGCATGGAGTATTAAATGTAGGTAAAAAAAATAACTAATTACACAGTTTAGTTGAAAATCACGAGATGAATCTTTTGAGCCTAGTTGGTCCACGATTGGACAATATTTGTCAAATAAGACGAAAGTGGTACTATTCATCAGGTTGAAAAAACTTTCGATCTAAACAAGGCCTTGGGGCGCGTTTAGTTCCGCCGGATTGGGTATTTGTACAGTGTTTGATGTGACGGCTAACACTGAAGCAATTTTGTTTGTATTTGTGAATTATTATCCAAACATTGACTAATTAGGCTCAAAAGATTCGTCTCGTAAAGTTCAACTAAACTGTACAATTAGTTTTTGATTTCATCTACATTTAGTACTACATACATGTACCGCAAGTTTGATGTGACGGAGAATCTTCTTTTTGTATAGTGCCAAAGTTGAAAGTTTGGGGAACTAAACAAAGGCTTGGCGAGATGCATGATGACTTCAAAGGTCACGCCTGCTGACGTGGCCGCCTGGCCCAGCCCTGCCGGTCGCAGATGGCTTGGTCAGCGGGCGGGGCGGAGCCCCACGAGGGCACGAGGTGCTGAAAGCGCAAGGTGGCGTTTAGTTCACCCCAAAATTCAAACTTTAGCACTATGTAAAAATAAGATTTCTCGTCACATCAAACTTGCGGTACATGCATGGAGTACTAAATGTTGACGAAATCAAAAACTAATTGCACAGTTTGATCGTACTTTGCGAGACGAACGTTTTGAGCCTAATTAGTCAATGATTGGATAATAATTTACAAATACAAACGAAACAATACAGTGCGCTACGGTGATTTTGCCGCCGCCAATTCCGGCAACTAAACGAGGGCCAACAATAATGCTGACGCCTGACAGCAGGCGCAAGTCCTCCCGCTGCTCCCGATTGTCCTCGGCAATTCACATCAGCGCTACTACGCAGCAGCGAGTTATTATTGGACCATTATGACGCATAATGGAAAAGTATTTCGTTTCACACTCACACCTAGGCCAGGAGACCATTCCGCAGTTATGCTTCATGGTGATTTGTTTAGTACTGCACCCTCTGTCCAGAAAAGAATACAACTCAGTGTCAACAAAAATTATTCATGTTTGACTAAATTTCTAGTAAATAATATTCACATTTACAGCTCCAATATAATTTATTATGAAAATACATTTTATAATTAATCTAATAATATTTATTTGATATCATAAATATTAAAACTTTTTTATCTGTAATTGATCGAACTTAGGATACTAAACTATGACACTGTGCTAGAATGGCATTCTTTCCTCAAGGGAGGAAGTGCGTACTATTTATATTAGTGTTTGTTACATTTTCTTTTGGGTGGCAAGCAGGGGCGGATCCAAAGGGGGGGCTGGGGGGGGGGCTCCAGCCCCCCCTAATGGCTTGATTTCATCACTAATCACTGTAGCAAAAGCTTGATTTCACCATTAAATTTTCATGCAAATCAACATCTCCATTGTTTTAGCCCCCCTCTTATCCCGCATCGTGCATCCGCCACTGGTGGCAAGCGTAGTTTTGCTCAGTGCTAGGTAACTGATACATCCATCTCTGGCATGATATGATCAGATCATGGGTGGCAGAACGGTACAAGGTAGAGTTCTTTTGGGATCTAAAAAAAACGGCGACAAATGTAGCTACATAGAAGAGTTCCAGTAATGCGTGTTGCTTTCACGCGCATGCGGCGAGTGCTTGTCCTTCTCGCTCAATAGGCACAATGTGGTCCTGCGAGAGCACATCCGAAATCCGTTTGCTGTGGGCACCGTGGTCCGGAATTGGAGCCCATTTGCTTAGATTATCAAGTGGGTTCCGATCGTTTCAGTTAGATCCAAAGTTTTGTATGACAAGATCGATTTAACGCCTGTTCAAACCTTGACAATGGCACTCATTGATGTATTAGCGCAACAATTAGTGAGATTGTAGTCGTAGTAGTAGTAGTTTCAATATGTAACCGCTTAGTTCCGATCTCCCTGAATAAGACCTCCAAAAAGGTCTTTACTTTGTACTAATAAAAAAATATTCTTATTTCTTGTCCGCCAGCCTGTTCACTTGGTCGTATTTGGCTTATAAGCCATGGCTTACAGCCAACGAACAGTATTTTTCTCTCACACCAAACCAACCAACAGTACTTTCAGCCATGGCTTATAAGCCAAATAAACCCAAACGAACAGGGTGATAGTCCACAGCAAATTGCTGCTGCCACTATCAATAGACCATGTTTATACTTTGTACCCCATTAATTGGCACATTGGTTGAACATACCATTTACATTCACGGTACATGCTTCAATGGTTCTAAAGAAAAATGCATCAACATATACAACATCAACTTAGTTTACAACGAAACATGCTTCAATGGTAATTTTTTTGTATTGGCATTGTAAACTCAATCAAAGTTATAGAATTTTGATTTGGATAAAAATTATTTTATTAAAAAGAATTGAACATAAGAGTTGCTGACTATATTAAAAATAATGAGAAACGCTATACGTCAGCCGGTCATTCTAGGCGCTTGTATCAACCGATTTTCTGGACTTCCGATGGCGTCCGCTTGATGGCCCTGCCGTCCGATGGCGTCAGCCCGTGGCTGTGGCGTTCATTTAGCCCCATGTCAGGGGTACTTTCGGGAGAAAAATTCGTATTTGACACCAGAAAAAGTACAGCTATCTTATTTGGCACTGAAACTCAAATTCTTTCCTATCTGTCCTCATCTCAAGTTTTTTATTCATATTTGACACTTCCGTTAGTTCCGTGAGAAAACGCCGTTAAATCTCCTAGTGCGGCAACAGAAAAAGACTGAAATATCCTTTGAGCAAAAGGAAGGCAGGAATTGGAAGCTCGGCCATCTATTGCGACTCTCTATCCTCCCCCAAATGTCACTAGCACGGGCGAGAACCGCGTAGGCGGGCGTCGCGGCCACAGAGGCGGCCCGCGCAGCCTCGGAGGCGGGCGTCGCGGCCACAGAGGCGGCCCGCGCAACCTCGGAGGCGGACGCCGTGGCCACGGGGGCAACTGGCGCGGCCTCTGAGGGGCTCCAGAGGCCGGGCGCAGCCAGGGCCTATGCGCCCAGGTCCGGCACAGCCAGGGCTGCTGTGGCCAAGCCCGGCGCGGCCAAGGCTACTGTGAAGCTGCTGTTTGAACACATGAAGAAGAAGAGAAAAGTTAGCTAGTGGAGACGCACGTGCAGGCTCACATGTCGTCGTAAAGAAACAGAAAAGAAATGAAGAAGCTAGCTGTCTGCACATTCATGCATGATGCATGCGATACGTACGAGTAGCTAAACTAACAAATGTGCTCAGATAGTCCATACGGCAGCCAGGGGCGGATCCAGAACGGGGCTGCGTCTCGGGCTGAGCTGCTGATTCACGTTCGAAACAGTCTGATCTTACTTCTTAGGTCTCCTTTTGTCTAATTAAGATCACAGTTTTTAGGCTAAACACCACATAAGTTAAAGAGGCTACATGGACTCGCCCCGGGCTGCAACCCAGGCAGCTCGGGCCCTGGATCCGCCCCTGACGGCAGCCATCGGCTACATGGCGTTGTAGATATATCGGTGCAGTACAATCTAAGGGTCTAAAAAGATTATGCCCGTTCCTTTATTTTACACAAGCAATTGAAAAAGGAAAACATAACAGTTGAAAATAAGTCCAAGACGGCTAAAACGGTCTTTTCCTCTAGGACTTAACATTGTCGTAACTCTAAACTAACAAAAGTGTCTAATAGGAAAGAAAAATTTGAGAACGAGACAGTTATGAAAGATTTTGAGTTTGGGTGTCAAATTAGAAAGCTGTACTTTTTCTGATATCAAAGGAAATTTTCTCAACTCCCTGTGTACGTATGCGCCGTACATTTTGTAATTTTCTGTTGTCCCTCGCATTCATGGCTCACCAGCGCGGGCGCGGCCGTCCTCGGCGCTTGCGCAGGCACGGCCCCCTCATCTGCGATGTGTGAAGATTTATGATTTTCTTAAATTTGGCAACAATTTATGAACAATTTGATATATTTTATATATTTATTTATCTGCTGCAATTCATGAAAATAATTAATAATTTATTTGAAAATTTTGACATATATTTTTTCTGAGATCTGCAATTCATAGAAGGAGTTCTGATATCCCCAAATTACATCACTCTGCTCAATAAATTACATTGAAAAAATCAATGTAAATATAATAATAATGTAGTGTAAATATAGCTATAAGACAGTGTAAGTGTATGATCAAAAATTCAGTTGTTTAGAGGGGCTAAAACAACCGGTTGTTGGCTAGACATACTATTTTTTTTTAATTTGGCAGCAATTTGTGAACAATTTGACATATTTTTTATATATATTTCTTCGATATCTGAAATTTATAAAAATAATTTATAATTTATTTGAAAATTTTGATATATATTTCTCTTAGATCTGCAATTCATAGAAGGAGTTGTGATATCCCCAAATTACATCACTCTATTCAATTAATTACACTGAAGAAATCAGTGTAAATATAATAATAATGCAGTATAAATATAGCTATAAGACAGTGTAAGTGCATGGACAAAAATTCAATTGTTGATAGGGGCTAAAACAACCCGTTGTTGGCTAGACATACTTTTTTTTAATTTGGCAACAATTTGTGAACAATTTGACATTTTTTATATATATTTCTTTGATATTTGCAATTCATAAAAATAATTTGTAATTTATTTGAAAATTTTGGCATATATTTCTCTGAGATCTGCAATTCATAGAAGGAGCTGTGATATCCCCAAATTACATCACTCTGTTCAATAAATTACACTGAAAAAATCAGTGTAAATATAGCTATAAGACAGTGTAAGTGCATGGATAAAAATTCAGTTGTTGGGAGGGGCTAAAACAGCCAGTTGTTGGCTAGACACTCTTTTTTTAATCTGGCAACAATTTCTGAATAATTTGACATATTTTTTAAATATATTTCTTTGATATCTGCAATTCATAAAAATAATTTATAATTTATTTGAAAATTTTGATATATATTTCTCTTAGATCTGCAATTCATAGAAGGAGTTGTGATATCCCCAAATTACATCACTCTATTCAATTAATTACACTGAAGAAATCAGTGTAAATATAATAATAATGCAGTATAAATATAGCTATAAGACAGTGTAAGTGCATGGACAAAAATTCAATTGTTGATAGGGGCTAAAACAACCCGTTGTTGGCTAGACATACTTTTTTTTAATTTGGCAACAATTTGTGAACAATTTGACATTTTTTATATATATTTCTTTGATATTTGCAATTCATAAAAATAATTTGTAATTTATTTGAAAATTTTGACATATATTTCTCTGAGATCTGCAATTCATAGAAGGAGCTGTGATATCCCCAAATTACATCACTCTGTTCAATAAATTACACTGAAAAAATCAGTGTAAATATAGCTATAAGACAGTGTAAGTGCATGGATAAAAATTCAGTTGTTGGGAGGGGCTAAAACAGCCAGTTGTTGGCTAGACACTCTTTTTTTAATCTGGCAACAATTTCTGAATAATTTGACATATTTTTTAAATATATTTCTTTGATATCTGCAATTCATAAAAATAATTTATAATTTATTTGAAAATTTTGGCATAAATTTATCTGAGATATGCAATTCATAGAAGGAGTTGTGATATCCCCAAATTACAGCACTCTGTCCAATAAATTATACTGAAGAAATCAGTGTAAATATAATAATAATGCAGTGTAAATATAACTATAAGACAATGTAAGTGTATGGACAAAAAATCAGTTGTTGAGAGGAGCTAAAACAACCGGTTGTTGGCTAGACAGACTTTTTTTTTTAATTTGGCAACAATTTATGAACAATTTGACATATTTTTTATATATATTTCTTCGATATCTGTAATTTATAAAAATAAATTATAATTTATTTGAAAATTTTGACATATAGTTCTCTGAGATCTGCAATTCATACAAGGAGTTGTGATATCCCCAAATTACATCACTCTGTTCAATTAATTACACTAAAAAATAATTGTAAATATAATAATAATGCAGTGTAAATATAACTATAAGACAGTGTAAGTGCATGGACAAAAAATCAGTTGTTGAGAGGAGCTAAAACAACCAGTTGTTGGCTAGACAAACTCTTTTTTTATTTGGTAACAATTTGTGAACAATTTGACATATTGTTGATATATATTTCTTTGATATCTACAATTCATAAAAATAATTTATAATCTATTTGAAAATTTTGGCATATATTTCTCTGAGATCTGCAATTCATAGAAGGAGTTGTGATATCCCCAAATTACATCACTCTGTTCAATGAATTAAACTAAAGAAATAAGTGTAAATATAATAATAATGTAGTGTAAATATAACTACAAGACAATAAGTGCATGGACAAAAATTCAGTTGTTGAGAGGAGCTAAAACAACCCGTTGTTAGCTAGACAGACTCAAATTAATAATACGTCCAGACTAAATAGTAAAATGAAACAACCGCAAAACAACTACGCAACAACCACCCTAGAAATAGCAAGGGCTTAGGTAACCACCGCAACAATAGAAAGAAACTAACGAAAATAGAGGGAGTAGCCTATACATTAGAGAACAGAGGGAGCAGCACCTTTGATTTGGTAATTGATTGGTGGTGTGAGACTGAATTTTCAAAATTGAAGGAGAAAGCAAAAAAAAAAGTCCCAAGGGTCAAGGTTGCCCCTATCATCTCTGCTACTGATTACTCTAATACAAATAGCACGATGCAAGCCGCAGGAAAGCATCACCTGTCTCTCAAACAGGGTCTGTTCGCTTGTCTTATAATATGTACTTTTCAACTTGTCTTTTCAGTCGGAATAGTGTTTTTCTCTCGCAACAAATCAGCCGAAACAATGTTTCAGCTTGTTTTTTCAGCGAAGCGAACGGGGCAATAGTGGTTTGTTTAGCACAATCATTGCTCATCTTACCCAGCCCAAAAAAAACACAAGCAATGGAGCTGTCACCGTTCTAGGAATTATGTACAGTTTTAAAATCTTATAAGACAGTTCCATTCGTATAAAAAAAAAGAAGGTACGCACCGTCACTGTTCTTGTTCATTCAGGTCATAAAACAGGTGATTAAATTAAAAACCGAAACGTTTATATACGCCGAAGGTCAACTGTTTCTCCCAGCCACTCGTTACAATTTCGTGCCCCTCTCTCTCTCTTTGTGGCCAATAATTTCATGCGCACACGATGCATGGAATTTACAGGTCGGACCTCACCCAGGTGAGGCCGACAGGCCGTGCCGTCGTCTGCCGTTCTGCCGTGAGCCGCTGTCTGAGCCGTGAGATCGAAAGCCTGAACTGAAAGGGAGGTGGCCGCGAGCTGGAGCCACCCGACTCACTCTAGCATCTGCTCTCTTTTTTCTTCACGAGCCTGAAAGAGGCAAAGTGGAACTGCTCCTCTCCTGAAGTCCTGACCTGCAGGCCTCGGCACAGCACAGCGGAGCAGCTTCCCTTTTTCCATTCAACTATTCAAGGTCTCTCCTCTCGTGCACAGAAATGTCTTTCGAGGCCTTATTCGACTGGTCTATAAGAGGCTTATGCTGATTTATACAGCTAATTTATTAAAAAAGAAAAATACTATAGCATAGCTGATAAGCCGGCTTACGAGCAGCAGAACAAAGCCCGGACGGTGATGCATGGATAGATTTCGCTGTTGTCTCCCTCTCTGCCTCTTGGGTCCGGGTGGCAGTGGCAGGTACGTGCGTGTGGGTGGGTCCTGGTGATGCTGGGAAGCGGAATAAAAGCCACCATTTTTTGAAGGCCACCCCACCCTCCCCTTGCCAGGTCCGGGCTCGGACGGGTCCGTCCGGCTTCACGGCATCTTCCGGCGCCGAACGATTGGACAGCATCACAGCTTGGGGGGCAGACATGCTTTCCTCGTTTGTGCTCTGCCTATTATTTCCACCGAATCGCATTCCCATGTACCTGACGGCGATCTAGCATAATTTTTTTTTGGGTGACTGCCGTTTCTCCTTTTTTTTTTTCCCTGACGATTTCTGACTGCTACTTTGTTCCTTCGTTCACCACTGCTGCAGTGAACGCTTATAATGAAATCGTTCAAATCAGTACGCGCGAATCGTGTTGGACATACGAGGTTTGATTGCTGTCACGCCCATACGTATCTTTTAAGATCCATCTGTAATGTAATTAAATGGTTGTGAACCTGAAAATCTTAAATAAATCCATGCACGCCTGCAAAAGCAAGAGAGACGTACGGCTCTCGGCCGGTCAATTCTGACGGGAAAGCGGCCGGGTTGAACCCGGTCCAAATCCTGAGATCTCATTCGTCTCAAGGCTGCATAAAGTATTTTGTTTTCCTTGGACTGGCCTCAAGGCTGCATAAAGTATTTTGTTCCGGTGACCACTGACCACAGCTGATAGGGCCACGTGCTCCACAAGTCACAATCTGGTCCGGCCCAGCCGCCCAGCGCAGCTCCATCAGACCAGACCATCATCAGGATGTTCATTCAAACAAGGCACTCCCAAGGAGTTGTAGTATGGACTGTTTGTGTGTGTGTGAGTGAACCATGCCGATTAAACGATGATTTCAATATGATTGTCACGACGGCGATTTCGAAAAAAAAATAATAATAACGGCGGATGTCTGAACAAATTACCTGGCTGCCTGAACTTTTGGGCTCTTCATCAGACTCGTGCAGACATGGTGCACGTCTCTGGAAGAACAGACAACGCAGGAGTTTCAGAGTTCCGTCTCTGGTCGCAGTTTGGAAGTTTTTGGCAGTCGGCGTCCGAGTCCGTATTTTGATCACGTTTCCTTAATTAGCTTGCGTCACCTCGAATCAGTGGTCAAGGCGGAGGAGATACCGATCTTTTTCTGAAAGTTTTGCTTTTTTCCATTGGCGTTGTATTGTATTCCAAAAATGTGGGCAGTGGCGAGGGAAACCGGAAAATAAAGATACGTGTGATGTGTGTCTCTTTTTCGCAGACAGATTAATCGACGCAGTGACCACGAAGGTCTCTGACCACGGAGCAAAATATCGCTTGAGGCTTGACGGCTCCGATGCAGGTACTCCCTCTGTCTAAATAAAGAAATAAAATATGTAAATATAAGGTCTTATTTCGATCCATGAGCTGCTAACATGTAACCGGTTAATATTAGTTACCATTAGCTGGTTTAAATGTCCAACCAGTAAGATAATTGTTAGTTGGATATACTTAGCTAACAATTAGCTAGACCCATCTGGATCCAAAGCTACAAATTATTAGCAGATAGTGCATAGGTAATATTAGTTACCATTAGCTAGTTTGATCTAACTAGTAAAATAGTTGTTATATGATCTGGATGAGTTAAGACTAATAACTTGTCCTGTTAGCTGATATCTATGGACTAACAACTAGTTCATGACTAGTGAACTAGCAATTAGTCATTTAGTATTTGGATCCTTATGCACTAAAAAATAGTCAATTAGTTAGTCCAATGGATCCGAACAGAGCCTTAATTGGGTATGCAGGTAATACTAATTAGCTAAATTATTAGCTAGACCCATTTGCATCCAAGAAGCTAATTGTTAACAACTAACTATTAGCTCTATGGATCCAAAGGGACCTAGGGGTCTGTTTAGATACGCATAGCTAGTTACTAGTTGGACTAAAAACAAACTCAAATTAGACATGGTTGGTTAGTTAGTTGGCTAATCACTAGGTAAAGACTTGACTAAAAAATTAGATCACCTATTAGCCCTCCTGTTTGATTCACTAGAGCTAATTTGAGCTAAAATTAGCTAGCTAACAATTAGCTCATAAGTATCGAACATGCCCTAAGTCTGGTAAGTCAAACTACCTTTAACTACAGAAAATATATCATCAATGACTTTGAATAGATATATATTATGAAAAGATATATATTTATAATAAACCTAGTGATACATATCAGCTACAAATATCTTTTTATATAAATTTAGCTAAGTTTTTAAATAACTTTGACTGAGCATTATTATAGAATTATATTTTCTGGACGGACGGAGTTAATTAGTACCACGATACCTGACATGCAAATGATAAAGATAAGCTGTTCTGTTTACCAGTTCAAAGCTCGAGCAAGCCAGCGTGCCTGATAGTTGCTTATCACATGCCCCGAGCTCTGATGGGGAATTACTGGCCGTACGTGCGTAGCATTTTCTTATCGCCATTAGATTCCACTATATTTTGTAACTTTCTGCACTAGTATCTTGCAGGTACTCCGTATCATGGAAGAAAAATAGGTTTATGTTCGTCACAGTTTGGACGATAGTAGAAAAATGGGGGTTAAGATGTCGGATCCCGTATCACTTTCCATCAAGGAAGCCACTATCAAGTACAGGGACGTGTTGGACTCTGCAAGGAGATGTAATTAATAGACCATCATCGTTGATCCATCTCGGCGGCTAATTGTCGCCAACATGTTTCACGATCGTAGTTGGCCCTAAAAAAATAGTGTTTTTTTGGACCAGCAGACACTTTCCTGGAACATGAAATCGTCTCTCGCTAGCTTGCTCTCTCAATCAGAAAGATAGGATGGGCTGATCAGTGTCTAATCTATTTTCTACTAGTCAAATTGATTCTTCCCAGAAATCAGAATGTTTATTAAGCAGCGTAGCAGACCGTGAATCGCCAGAACGTGAAGCTTTTAGAGAGGCACAAAAAAAGAAGTAGCACATCAATATTTGAATTCCAAGGCATTTACGGTTCAAAAACTAATTTCATGAGATCCCAGTCTTTGTCCAACTCTCATGTCTTCTTTAAGTGGCTTGGGCTTCTTTAATAATTTTGTGACTTCAGCTTTGGTTTTTTTTTTGTCTCGTGGTTTCGCAAGCCATTTTTTGCATTGTCACTTGGGGGGAACACAAGAATTTTACTAGAACCAGTTTAATTTTGCATGGAAAACACAGGAATATGATTTTTTTTCCCGTGTTCAAAAAGGCCCTAAGCTGATCGATAAACCACAACAAAAATCTACTAAGAGGGCTTCAATCAGAAAGGCAGTATTGACTGGATAGGTCCGTAATTTATTTTGTACTAGTCAAATTGATTCCTTCTCAGAATTCCGTAGTGTCTACAAGCCCGGTACTTAGAAAAAATAAAGTACAACTAGACTTGAATTCTTCCAAAGGCATTTACGGTTCAAACCCTAATTTCATCTACTCTTCTAGGCCCAGTCTAAGCACTCCACTTATCCGATCCAAGAATTGCAGAAAATCACTCCTGCCATCATCATGCGCGACATTACCCCAGCCAGAGATCTGTTCTAGCGGCTTCAATCAGCATGAGAGAAAAATTACACACTGTAGGCTTGAATTGGCATTTACGGTTCAAACCCTAGTTTCATTCTGATTTTTCTACTCCCAATCGAGAGTCACTCCACTTATCCGATCCAAGAAATGCAGAAAATCACTCCTGCCATCATCACGCGCGACATTATTAGCCTAGCCCGAGATCTGTTCTAGCGGCTTGAATCATCGTGAGGAAAAAATTACACGCTGTCGTTCAAAATTACACTACGGTCGGTGTGCCGGTGGCTGACCGCCTGACCGGCCCGTTTGCAGTCAACTTATCGGTATTAACAATCCGATCCCTGCATCATATCGCTCAGTTTCTACCATTTGCGTTGCGTGGGTACCCGTGATTCAACCGTTGAAATCACCAACAACTCGATCAGCCGATCGATTCCCCGACAATTCCTGGGGGGTCGCCGGGTCGGGGTGACACCAAAATCAGCCGGTGACCTGAGCCCTGACCCGGCATTTTCTAGTGCCGCACCGTATCATGGTAACGTTGAAAGCAGTGCGCCGGTGCAGGGCACAACCGCACAAGCAAGGTCACGGATTGGGGCATCCCACGACACGCAGTGCGGCCGCCCGGGATGCATGCCGTCACCGAGGCAGACTTGCGCGACGTACGGTTGCGCCGGCCCGGGCCCGGACAACCCCAGTTAGCGCTCTCCAGCTCCCGGCCTTCCGTGTCAACTCTGGCAGCGCCCGCATGCGGTCACGCTAGTCTTCCACCGCCGTCCCCCCGAGTCGCTACCGATACGACGACGAGGCGGCTAGCTAGCTAGCGGCCGGGCGAGCGCGCTTGGAATTCGCCCGTTGGTCCACATGCGAGCAGGTCGAGGGGGAGGAGCATCTCGGTGTTGGTCGCTGAAATCCTGAAATGATTTGGTGGCTCGCGCCGATGTTTCCAAGATGTTGCGATTGCTGATGGCTTCTCGGAAATGGAAATGGAAATGGAAATCCCTCGCTGGGGCCTGGGGCTACTGCTGCACCACTTTTCTTTCCATGCGGCTGCCGCTGCTGTGCAGCGTGACAACTGCTGCTGTAGCTTGGCATCTTTGGTCTAGCAGCACTACAGCTAAAATCATAGCGTCGCCGTATGCTAGTTTAACTGCATGATGCAGGAACCGATGGAGACTGGAGCAGCATCAGAGCACACAGATAGTTTTTTTCTTTTTTTTTTCTTTTTTTTGATCGGCACAGATAGTTGGTTTCTGGCTTCCTGCAAGAGGATTTAACAGCACTCTGAATTTCTGATGATGTGTCCATCACAACCTGGAATAGAAACTCAGATTGCCAGGTAGACAGGCCGCTGCGCGTAGCAGGACGGCAGATCATTCATCGTCCTGCCCTCTCCTCTGCGTGGCCTGATTGATCGACCCGCACCCGCCATGTTACGGTAACATGTCATGGTCCCTGAACGGAACAGATTAGGTGGTGCCGTGGTCTAGCGATTGATAGACCATGAGACGTACGCCCATCGGTGACGAATCAACGCGTACACACTAGACACGCACCTCTCGGGCTCCTCACAATCACCTGTTCGCTTGTTGGTTTCAGCCAGCCCAAACCAGCCAGCCAACAGTGTTTTCCTCTCACAATAAACCAGCACCATCCAGCTCAAACCAGCCCAGAAACCAACCAGCGAACAGGCCGAATGACGACCCAGCATGGACCATCTGTACTACGCCACTCACAATTTGGATACCAAGTCGCTGGAGGCGAGTTGCGTGCGGTTCATCGTCACGCGATTAAGGCCGTGTCTGGGACAGCGTTATTGTCACGATTGAGCGTAACGCGGCTCCGAGGCCGCATTTTAGGGAAAATCACGGACCCTATTCATTTTCTCGCGTTCCACACCACGGGCGGCTGACACACGGCAGGATTATTCCGCTTTTCTCGCTCAATCGCGATGGGCAGATCAATATCCACGAAAAATCAGAAAAACAGTAATTATGTTCAATTTTTCACCATATATGCACCCATAAAGTAGGCAAGCGCACCCCATGATGAATGTGCTCTAGCTTCGTCCTTGATTGCGACGCAAACGCAGAAACAAACGGGGCCTAAAAGGCCACTGATTAATCCGCGTTAGCCAAAGCTCCAAGAAGCAGACGCACATGACAACAACGGGATCGCGATGTACTTACGCGACTGCGACTCAGGGTACCGTAGTTGCCCGACTACGCAAGCAACACATCATCTCCGCTGACTTTTTGCCTTGGCAGCCGACTTCGTATTCTCAATGCAACGAAGCACCAAGGTTTACTTACTTTATCAGTTGATTTATCATTTGATTAGGATTTCCCAATTTTACAGTATGCAGATGATACCTTAATTTTCATGCAAGGTGACACAAGGCAACTTTTCTTTCTCAAGGCTATCCTTAACTCTTTTGCTGAGTCTAGTGGTTTGAAAGTTAACTATGCTAAATCTATGATGGTCCCAATTAATATCAGTGAGCACAAGCTAAATCTTTTGGCTAATACTTTTGGTTGTTCCATTGGCTCATTTTCTTTTACTGCCCTGTTCGTTTGGGCTGGTTTGGCTTATAAGCCATGGCTGAAAGTACTGTTGGCCGGTTTGGTGTGAGAGAAAAATATTGTTCGTTGGCTGATAAGCCATGGCTTATAAGCTAAATATGACCAAGCGAACAAGCACATATCTTGATTTACCCCTAAGTATCACAGAGCCAACAGTGGCTGATTTTTGGGCTCTAGTATCTAAATGTGAAAGAAGGTTGGTAACTGTTTCATCTTTTTTGAGCCATGCTGGTAGATTACAGATGACAAATGCAGTCCTTAGTGCTTTGCCTACGTATATCATGTGCACCTATCTTTTGCCAAAAACTGTGATTAAGCAAATAGATAAATATAGGAAGCACGGTTTATGGAGGGGATCTGATATTAACTCCAAAAAGCCACCCAAAGCAGCTTGGAAACTTGTCTGCAATTTCAAAGAAAATGGTGGTTTGGGTGTTCACGATCTGCAGAATCAGAATAAAAGTCTTCTGCTTAAGCATCTGCACAAATTTTTCAACAAATATGATATCCCTTGGGTTCAGCTCATTTGGAATTCTCATTACAATAATGAAACGATTCCAGTAAACAACAGAAATGGTTCTTTCTGGTGGAGGGATGTCCTTAAACTACTTGATTCTTTCAAGGGGATGGCATCTGTCACAATTGGTGATGGCTCAATTTTCCTTTTTGGTCAGATGTTTGGCATGGTGTTCATTTCAATGTTCAGTGGCCTCATTTGTTTTCCTTTGCTAAAGATGTTAATACTTCTGTACAAAATTTTCTGGATGCTGATGATAAATCTGAGTTTTTTCTTGTCCCTCTATCCATTGAAGCCCATGATCAATACCAGCAGATGATTACTGAATTGCAAAACATTCAGCCTAATCACAACAAAGATATATGGAATTATATTTGGGGATCATCTCTGGTTACATCAAACAAAGCTTACACATTTTTTGGGTTCTATACCAGTTTCACCTATATACAAATGGCTATGGAATTCGAATTGTCTTTCAAAAAGGAAAGTTTTCTTCTGGCTTGCTTTAAAAGATAGACTCAGTACCAGAGAACTTCTAAAAAGAAAACAAATGAGCTACAGAGCTACAATTGTGTGCTTTGCCACCAAGATATTGAGGAGTCCCTTCATCATCTCTTCATGGATTGTCCTTTTGCTATGACTTGCTGGAATCTGCTGGGCCTAGCATATCTCATTTAGGGAAGCATGCTTGACTCGGTTCCTCTCTTCGGGGCTCAAATCAACAGACCTTTCTTCATGGAAGTAATTGTTGTAATGTTCTGGACCATCTGGTCTGCTCGTAATGATGTCATCACTACTAGAGAAATGGGTTTTAGTCCCGGTTGGGAAGGCCCTTTAGTCCCGGTTTTCCCAACCGGGACTAAATTCCTGGGACTAAAGGTCCACAACTTTAGTCCCGGGTCTGGGAACCGGGACTAAAGGTCACCCATGGAAGAAAAAAATAAAGGAAATCCTCGAGGCCTCGCTTGCTCTACGTGAGATTCAAACCCAACACCTCTCTCCTCGCGCGTAGGTACATTACCAACTCAACTGCACACCACTTGTGACAGAGTCATGTGCGCTCTCCTTTTGAATAGACTCGTGGGAGCCCTTTAGTCCCGGTTGAAGACACCAACCGGGACTAAAAGGTCATCCTTTAGTCCCGGTTGGTGTTACCAACCGGGACTAAAAGTTGGTGAACTTTTACTCCGGGTTGGTGACATCAACCGGGACTAAAGATGACTTTTAGTCTCAGTTGGTATTACGAACCGGGACTAAAAGTCCTTTAGTCCCGAACGCAAAAAATATCGAGACTAAAGGCTAAAATCGAAGTGGGTGAAAGGTCTGTTTTCTAGTAGTGCATCTTCAGAAATCTTCATCATTCTGTACAAAGATGCAAGATGGTTTTTAAACAGGAATTAGTCTGGGTTAAGCTCAGATCTAAAAGGGATATAGGCACCCAGTTACAATTATGACTAGACAATTTTGTGTAATTTTGTTTATTTTTTTTGTCTCCTTTTATGTTTTTTGATTTGTATTTGAAGGATTTGTATATTTAAATTTTAATAAAATCCACTAGGAGCAACCCCTCCTGTTTCCCTAAAAAAAACACATCATCTCAGCGAAAAAACTACTGCTGCTGCCTGCACAATGATGTTATTCATCAGTTTGAAGAGCAGACGCAACGACTCTTCTATGTATGCGCCTCTATATATGTCATCCATGTCCTACTCCTTCGTCACTGTAAGGTTTGAGAGCGAAGAGTTGTTTGTAAGCTGTCCATTTGCAGGCGTAAAGGCTACTACGTGGAGGATCAGCAGTGTCGGTCCTAAGGGCCCTCCGATGATCTCATGGCTACGGCTCCTCTTGATCATGTATAAAATGTTATAATATATATACGCTAATTTTATTTGTAAAATAAAAGCAAATTTAATAACATATTTTTAATTTAACATGTCTGGTAATTATCGAGGAACAATGTAGATTAAGTAATATATTTGTAGATGTATGATAATTATCGAGTAACAATGTAGATTAAAAAAGTAATATATTTGTTTTCTTTTCTCACCCATGACAAATGTTTCTTAGGAAAATTCTAAAATTCTAACACCTAAATTAGAAGAAAAATATGACTTTATGGGTACAAAGTACTAGAAATCTGGAATACTACACAAATAATTAATTTGGATTAAAAATAAAAAGAAAAAATACCTTGGGCCTAAACAATTGATCGGCGATCGCAATTCATAAGAAGCCAAAAATCAAGATGTCATCGTCGTGGAGCCCTGCCTAGTCGCCGTCCTCGTGCGCCGTGTCTGTGTCTCTGATAGTCTAGTTCTTCACGGCGGCGCGACTCGCCAGCTCCGCGTATGTAAGGCGCACGTCGCGAACTTACGATCAGAGTGTACTGTGTGCAGCGTGACTCCTCGCGCCCTCTCTACCCGAGGGCCGTGAGGAAAGAAAACTAGTAAAGAAATGCCGATGTTGTTTTTTTTGGGTCGCCTGACCAGTTCTATATTTCTCTTCTCATTAGTTTGCTAATGCCTAATGAACTATAGGACCAGAGGGTTTGTATACCTGAATTTAGGCCCCTCCTTCGGTTGGCCCTCGACCGTCGCACCTCGTGCCCTACACCTAGGGCCGGCACTGAGGATCAGCGTATTTTATTGCACATGATGATGGGCCACCGGCCACATAAGGTTTGTGTCAAGCTTCAGCTTTGTTGCTGAATTGGCCTTTCAGATACCGACAACATGCCATGCCATCTTGGGAGCTGTTTGTGCAGGGGATATAGCCCTTTTGGTGATTTAACAGGGCAAGCAGGCATGAATCATTCTAACCTTTTCTTTCCTCAACTGAAATCATGATATCCTTTCTTCAGAGTAATAAGGAGCATTATAAGGCCATATTCGCTTATCTTATAATCCGTCTTTTTCAGCTTATTTTTCAGTCAGAATAGTGTTTTTCTCTCACAATAAATCAGCCGAAACAGTGTTTCGATTTGTTTTTTTTCAGCGAAGCGATCGGGGCCTTAGGTTGACCTCAGCATAGAACTTGCCCTCAGAACCAATCAGAGAGCTAATTTAATTTTGCCCGCTAGAAAAGAGGGGAGGAGGCTCGATTATTAGTACTTGCTTTCTCCGGCCCATTTCCTACGGTCGGTGGTTGACAGTTGAGTCTCTACTTGCCTTAAAGTATGGTTCTTCAACGAGCTATTATTGCATAATCCGGCCACTTTTACTAGCACCTGTGAGTAAACTTGTACATTAATCTCTTTGGCTCCAATCGTCTTAGCATGTGAACACGGTAATTTTGTCAAAGTATGTACGCGTACTTGATGCTAGTTCAGGTAAAGAGACCTCTGATCATAGATCATATGCCTGCATTTAATCAACTTTACAGTACAGGGATAATACACACAAGCTCCTCAGAAATATTTGACATTTGAGATATCTGTATGTGTCGGTGCAAAAAGTGACCAACTAGTGAATATTTATAGTTTTGTCGTACGTTGTGACCGGAGGTGGCCTAGCACTCAATGACACGGGATTTATACTGGTTCAGACAACGTGCCCAACGTCCAATTTGGGTCGGTTAGTGACTTTATTCTTGAGCCCAGGTGCTCGAAGTTTGTTGTGGGGTTACAAACGAGAAGGAGGAAGAAGGGGTGTACAGGAGGTCCGGTCGGCTCCGGTCGGAAGGGCCGGGGGCGACGGAAGCTACGCTATGAGTAAGTGTTCAAGTGTGTGCTTGGAGTCCGAACCCAGCGGTTCTGTGGTCGTGAGCTAGTGAACTTGATTGGTGTTTGTTATCTTCAAGAAGAGCTCTCCTTTTGTTGGAGGGGACGCGTCCCCTTTTATAGATAAAGGTGGTGGCTTTACAAATGAGAGGGTGAGGGTATGTATGCTATCGAGCCTTGTTGTCAACGCCTACCGAGCCTTGTTGCCCACGCCGGTGGGTACAAAATAATGGTAGGCGCCTACAACACTGTTGATGTCACTGTAGAATGTTAGATGCATGCGGGAGGTCGTGCTGCCTTTTTCAGGGATGGTAGACGTCGGTATCTGCAAATATTGTTTGATACCTAGAGGCATGTGAGGAGTCTCGCTATGTTCACCCGGTACGGTAAATCATAGCGCCCATACCGCTATCGATGCCCAGAGGCACGTGGGGACCTTACCGTATGGGAGTTTTAGCGGCCCCTACAATACTGTAGAGGGAGATGTCGGCGCCTATAATACTGTTTATGTCAGGGTGACTGCAGAGTACTGTTCTGTGCAGGGTATGGTCCCTGGTACAGTGGTTTTGACTTGTGAGCCTTGCCTTGCTTTTCTCCGCACGTCTTCTGGTTCCCACCGAGCGGGCGTCCCTGGTCGGATGGCTCCAGTCGGCTCTGAGTGTGCCGGTCGGAGAAGAGCGGTGAGCAGGGTTCCTGTGAACCCGAGTCGGAGACGCGGGGTCGGAGTCGGAAGTAGTATTTTGGGCCAGGCCTTCTGATCGGAGAGGCCGTCCGGAGGCGGCTGGAGTCGAAGCGAACGCTCCGATCGGAGAGGTGGGCCGAAGTAGCCGACGAGCGGGCGCTGTTCCTCTTCGGCCAGACCTTCTGGTCGGTGACTGGGCCGCCCTTCCGGCCTATCGTTTTAGACTCTTGGGCCGAGCCTTGACATGGAAGCCGGTCCCAGAGGAACCCCAGATTTTATGAACCTGATAGTATGTATGCAATGATTCTTGAGCAGAGTTGACCTTCCAAGATGCCTCATCATCCTATATATAGTATGCTTCAGGCCGGCCACATGATCTGAGCCCTCCACATGGGCACATGAGTTCGTTGCACCATAGCATGATGGAATCCTATATATATTATCAAAAGGAAATAGAAAACGGAAATGAATAAATAAACTGAATCTTGGCAACCGTCGATTACTAGTAGCCTGTTCGGCAGGCCGTAAACGATCGTGGATTATTTACTGCTGGTTGGTTTAATGTGAGAGAAAAATACTGTTCCAACTTATAATTCACGATCATATACGAGCAAACGAACATGCTGTAGATATTTTAGACTGGCAATAGTTTAAGTAGATCCATTGTAGTCCAAACCCGTTTGTTTGTTTTTATAATATAATACCAAAAAAATACGTGTCGGAGACGTTTGACACAAAGCTATATTAAACCTAGCGTGATAGTCCTGGGATAAGACGGGAGACTAGAAAAGTGTTCAAGTTCAACAGAGCAAAAACTCAAACTTTCTTTCATAGTCCAGGTCAAGTGTTCGGCAGAAATTGAAGGGTGTGACGACTGACGTCAATAAAAAACTTGCACGCAACCATACCAGTCTACAAACCATCAGCCTGTTCGGCTTGTGCTGATACGATCGTATATGATTGTGGATTATTACTGCTGGCTGGTTTGGTGTGAGAGAAAAATACTAATTGTGTGTTGGAAAAGGTAGTCGAGCTAGTTTTAAACTAGTGCTAGCTAGGCTCTGTCGACATGCAACAAACAGATGCACGGAAGACATATGTCAGCCTGATCAGATCGTGCAATGCCCACTGGCATGCAGATTTGTCTGTGAGCGAAGCAAGAACACGAGGAGAGAAGATCATTTTGTTTGTAAGAAGAAAATAAATGTAGGCAAAGAAGGTTTGGTTGAGTTTGTCAATCTAGATATTTTGGGTCTTAGGCGGCGCGGCGAAATCACAACTTTGTTGCCGTATGGCCGTGCAGTTTGAATATCTTGCTTCTGCATTACTACACCAGCACTACTTTTAACAATGGATCCGGCAAGCACTTGTTCCTTTCAAGGGAGCACTTGAATTTGTCTTTCAGAGCACGTCACAGCCTTTATTGTTCTGATGAATCCGGCAGCCTGCAGCCAATCTGAGTTCCTGGGTGGTAATGAGTTTCAGAGACAGGAAAGAACATGCTGAATGAATACTTATAATCTGCAGGCGGCCGCAGCACATCAGATTTGGAGGCGGCCGGTGGCCTTGATGAGAGCAATGAAGTGTTGAGGCCTAGCTAGCTCTCCTTTGGTGATTATGGGCCTGTTTAGTTCCACCAAAATCCAAACTTTGGCACTATAAAAAAGAAGATTCCCTATCACATCAAACTTGCGGTACATGCATGGAGTACTAAATGTTGACGAAATCAAAAACTAATTGCACAGTTTAGTTGTACTTTGCGAGACGAACGTTTTGAGCCTAATTAGTCAACGATTAGACAATTATTACCAAATACAAACGAAATGCTACACTGTGTTACAGCACGCTACAGTGACTTGCCGGCGCCGAATCGGCCCAACTAAACGAGGGCTATATTCATGGCATGTCCTTGTCAAGTTGGATGGGGCTAAAAAATATCTGAACTTGCCTGCACTGCACCCGTCACTGCACTGAAATGAACGCATGATCTCACCAAATGGCGCCAGACGCAGATGGGACGACCCACTGCTAGCTGCGAAGAAAAACATTTGCCACCTGCTCTGATCCTACTCGCCACAAGTGGCACTGCGACGTCTTTGTTTCTTTCTCCATTGTAACGTTGTGTGATTAGCTCAGCGTCACTGAATAGTCTCGGTCAGGGTTTGTTAATCTTAATCGGTGAATGGCGTTATGTGTCGCTAGCACAGTGAGCGCTTCTTTCTTTCAGTGTTTGTTAACGCAGGAGCCCCAACTGAACGATTTAAAATCTCTGGTGCATGCACTTGCCTTACATCTTAGTGCTCGCTTTCAGTTATTGTACTGTACTTTACCCAGAGGCAGATACTACCTTATATACATAGAAAATACTAGCAGCTCGCAAATCGCAAGTTACGGCTGTACGTTCTGTCGCCGGTTCGTTCTCATCGTTTTCTCGTGGGCTGCTGAATATCCAGCGCACGGACGCAATGCCGACCTGAAACTTGAGAGGCAGAGGAAAGAAAACCGGGCACCGGGCGCTGGTACGTGGATGCGCCGTGCGCGGCGGCTATTGCATGGTCGCCGGCCAAGTCTTCGGCGGAGCGTGAGCGATGCCTGCGGCGGGCGAAGTTTCAATGATTGGTCTCTGCTCGTGGATCCGCTGATGCTGTCCCTGCCGTGGAAAGTTACGCTCGACGCCAGCGACTTCTCCGCGCTCTCGTGGGTCGAAATTTCCCGCGGCGACGCCTAGGCGCCTCTGCGCCCTGCGTCCTGCGGCGGGGTGACCAGAGACCAGCAGACAGGGTGCTGCCTGCTGCGTGCCTGCGTCGTCGTGGGGCGGGACTCGGATCGGCAGCTCGTTTGAATTCAATCATTGTCGTGCCCATTCGTGCAAACTGACGTCGCTGTTGACTGACTGGCTGCTGTGGAGAGTGGAAAGCTGCGGTTCAGCGCACGCGTATTTTGACCACCACGCACCTGACAGTAGTGAAGAACTGGTGATTCTACTGCACCGGCGCAACGCGACGCGATATGAGAGGCGCGCACGCCATGGCCATTGGCCAGGTTGCCACCGTACTCCCAACTAAAGCCCACGTTGAGAAGATTTGCTGGGCCACCAGCACGCTTCTACCTGCACGACTCGAGTTCTTCTTAGGGGCCAAGATGGGCCGCATCCCATTAGTTAGGCCTAGCAGAGTAGCAGGCCTTCTTGGTCCGTTGGTCCAGAATGCAGGCCATAACGTATAGGAAAAAGTCTCTCTTTTTTTTTTCTAAAAAAGGAAAAAGTCTATTTTAGCCCTTTCAACTATCAAGGTTAGGGAGATAAAAAAAACCAACAAGGTTACGGTTATTTGATTTTGCTATATAAAATAAAATCAGATGTCATACACCCTATAAACTTTATAATACCGGACAAACCACACCCCTAATTCGGTTTTGACGGTGGTTTCATGACAGTTTTAGCTTACATAACATCACGTCAGCAACGAGAAGTAAATTATACTACGTTGAGAAAAAAATAGACTTCACAAAAAACATAAAAAATATATTTTTTTCAAAAAATTCTAAATATATTTTTAGGAAAATTAACTAAAAATCCTAAAACATAGTTGATCTAAGAAATTTTATAGAAAAATTGTTCTAGCTTGGAACATATATGAAACCAATCAAATTTTTTAAGCCAAACTTAATTAAATCCGACAATCGTTTGTTTTGTCAAGGTTTTTCTTTATGAGTCCTTTTCCTTTTTTCGTTCCGAGTCCGTTAAGTGTCTTTTATTTTGTTTTCCCCATTATTACGTTTCATGTGTTTTGTTTTATTTTTTCCATGGGCCCTGTTCTGTAGATGGTTTTTTTGGTGGGTCTTGTTCTCATTTTTTGGGTTCCATGTTCGTTTTGCTAGCCAGGTTTTTTTTGTTTCTTTGGTCCGCTTGGATTGATTTTTTTCTACCTACTCATCAACTCTGTTATTTTTTTTAATTTTTTCTCATAAATAGTGAAAATAATAAATACAATATTATTTGTCTTTGAATCATTGACCTTTCTCTAAATAACAAATATTTTTACCATCAAAATGTTGATATAGTTTTGATTTAAAAACAAAACTTATTTTTAGTAAAACATGGATCAGTTGATGGTCTAACTAATCAAAACGTAAACTGAAATCTTGAATAATTTATTGTCTAATCGAGTCTAAATCTTTAGATCAGACCTTAATAGACTAACGCCTTATCAACTTTAATCAAACATTTAAATTATATATTTTAGGCTCTTAAAAAGACTAACGGAACTCGGTATTTAACTATAGCGGCACATAGATAGTTTGAAAACAAAAGCTATGATATATTACGTCTAAATATTTCTTTATTTTGCAAATAGAGAAAAAATAACTCGTGCCTAGCAATGATATCGAGTCTGATTTAATCTATACATAATATTAAGGAGCCAAAGGTTTTGCATTTTTGTCTGGCCCTCCGCATTCTTTTTAGAGAAAATTACCTACATGACCCTCTTAAAACTTAGGCTTCCTTTTTTGGCCCTGAAAATTTCCAACTTACCTATTTGATCTCCAATCCGACTTTCGATTTCTTATCTGACCTTTCCGTCAATTCGACCCTGTAACGGTGTTAGATGAGAGACGAAAAGTCGATTCTACCCCTGGACGTAAAAGCATCGTTTTTTATAGTTTAGAATTCAGTTTTTAATATTTTATAATTCAAATTCTGTACTGTACATTTTGTAGATGCTTGTAAATTGCATATGTTTCATTTTGAGCATTATTTTCACTTCTTGCACATAATTTTAGAGCACATCATAACTACAGCATTATCACGTATTTTTTTCAAGACATGGAGCCAATTGCACATATAAATTCAGTTCACACATTTTTTATATCTCAAATAAATTCAGTTCGCACATACTGGACATCTAAAATAAATTCAGTTCGCACATAAGTCAAATAAATTTTGTTGTCACATACACAAGCTAGTGCTACACACATGAGAAATCATAGGCTGAGCCTTCTTTTACTTCTTGTACTCATCGCCGGGCTAGCAGGCAGAGAAGTTTTGCTTCGTGTGCCCATTGCGGGGCTGTCAAGTATCACCTTTGGCTTGTTTACCGCCTCTTTGTCAAGCACTTTCTTTTTCGTTGCTTTTTAGAACTTCATCATAATATTGAACATGGGCAACTTCCAAATAACCTGGTGGATACCTTTCTACCACTGATTCAACAAGATCCTTATAATTTGTCAATTCCGAATCCACAACCATCTCAAAGCTAAAACATTTAATATCCTTTCTGCACTTCTTTCTGTTGCCCAACAATTTAATTTTCAACAAGAAACTTGAATTTGGATCAAATCTGTTATTTCAACAAGAAACCTAAGTAACGCAAACAAGATCTACAAACTAGCTTGTGTATGTGACAACTAAATTTATTTGACTTATGTGCGAACTGAATTTATTTTAGATGTCCAATATGTGCGAACTGAATTTATTTGAGATATAAAAAATGTGTGAACTGAATTTAGTGCTGTTTAGTTCCCAAAATTTTGCAAAATTTTTCAAGATTCCCCGTCACATCGAATCTTTGGACGCATGTATGAAGCATTAAATACAAATAAAAAATAAAACTAATTACATAATTTAGACAAAATTCACGAGACGAATCTTTTAAGCCTAATTAGACTATAATTGGACACTAATTGCCAAATAACAATGAAAGTGCTACAGTACCATTTCGTCAACTAAACAAGGCCTTATATGTGCAATTGGCTCCATGTCTGGAAACAAAAATACGTGCTAATGCTGTAGTTATGATGTGCTCTAAAATTATGTGCAAGAAGTGAAAATAATGCTCAAAATGAAACATATGCAATTTACAAGCATATACAAAATGTACGGTACAGAATTTGAATTATAAAATATTAAAAACTGAATTCTAAACTATAAAAAACGATGCTTTTATGTCCAGGGGTAGAATCGACTTTTCATCTCTCATCTAACACCGTTACAGGGTCGAATTGACGGAAAGGCCAGATAAGGAATCGAAAGTCGGATTGGAGACCAAATAGGTAAGTTGGAAATTTTTAGGACCAAGAAAGGAAGCCTGAGTTTTAAGAGGGCCATGTAGGTAAATTTCCCTTCTTTTTAACTGTTTGCTTGCTATGTGTTTTTTGTTCGTGCTGATTGTTTGGTCTATTTCCGTGTAGCTTTTCGTTCCTGTTTCTTTGGTCCGTTTGCGTTTCGAACTTTCAATTCCGAGTGTCTTTCCTTCCAGCGTGTTTTTTGTTTCTGAGTGTTTTTCTTTCTATTTTCTATTTTTTCTGGCTTCTGATAATTTTTCTTCTTTTGTATTGTTTTCTTATTCCTGAGTGTTTTTAATATTAAAGAGCCAAAAGTTTATTTATTTTTCGTCCCTCCCTAACTATCAGGTAGTTGAGAGTTTCTTCTATCCCGTTTACGTGAACCGGACCCGTATGATTTGTACTCATATGATTCATAACAACTCGCATCTTGTTAACGATGATGGATATGAAATCAATTATAAAGACATATTGGGTTACGCCCTCGGTATCTCGTATGTGACCCCACACTCATGAGCGAGCGAGTTAGAACAAGTTGCATCTAGTATGATACGTAGTCCGATTTCAATATGGAGACTTTTCCCTGTGTGCCATTATAAAAGATTGTAATCCTCTGTGTGCCTCTGAAAAAATTCAGCGGTCTTCAACGCCACTACTCCAACTTTTTCGTGTTCTCCATGCCACTTCCGTCAGTTTGGGCTCTAACGCCGTCAAACTGCAGGTGTGAAAAGACAAAAATGCCCTTAAGTTCAAATATGTTATTAATTTTTTTGAGCATCTTAACGACTTTAAATGAAAAAACTCAAAACTAGAAAGTTGTAGATCTTGTCGAGATCTATAATTTTCATATAAATTTTTTTTCATTTAATTTCACAAAAAAAATATATAATTTTTCTAAAATATATTAATCATATCAAATCATATTTTTTTGCGGAATTAAATGAAAATAATTTTTATATGAAAATTATAGATCTCGACGAGATCTACAACTTTCTAGTTTTGATTTTTTTCATTTGAAGTCGTTAAGATGCTCAAAAAATTTAATAACATATTTGAACTTAAGGGCATTTTCGTCTTTTCACACCTGCAGTTTGACGGCGTTAGAGTCCAAACTGACGAAAGTGGCATGGAGGACACGAAAAAGTTGGAGTAGTGACGCTGAAGACCGCTAAATTTTTTCAAAGACACACAGGGGATTACGATCTTTTATAATGACACACAGAGAAAAGTCTCTTCAATATGTACTGTGTTTCGTTGCAACGCACAAGTAAGTTTGCTAGTTTCTTTTCTTCTAAAAAAAGTCTATTTTAGCCATTTCAACTATCAAGGTAGCTTACGTGACGTCACATAAGCTACGAGAAAGTAAATGCGATTACATTGAAAATTATAGGAGTATAAACAGACTTTCTAAAAAACATAAAAAAATATATATTTTTTTAAAAAAAATCCAAATATCCTTTTCAGGAAAATTATGCAACTAATTAAAAATCCTAAAACCTAGTTGATCATTTTTTTTGGCTCGGAAAATATATGAAACCAATCAATTTTTTTCTAAAATCATACTCAATCTTCTCGCACCCATATTATTGTTATTTGTATCTTCTATGTTCTCTTTTTGTGTTTATTTGCTAGTCGTCAAGTGCCATGTAACCACCTTGTACCTAATTCTATTTAGTATGAATATAAATATTATTTGATGAAGAACTAGGCGCATTGAGTAGTGACCAAAATATATATGTGCTTATTCAAATGCCCCATTATTAGGTCAGTCTCAGTGAAAGTTTCATTTGCATTAAATAGGTTGCCACATAAGCATTTTCTATGACATGGCAGTGTATTTAAGAAGATAGAGAAGAAATGAGTTTCATCGATGAAACTCTCTTAGCACGATTACCAACTATATATCTATGAGTCATGAAATTAAATGATTATGAAACTATAGAATGAAACTTTGCACTGAGAGTGCGTGTGTTTCATCCAGGTTTCAATGTCTTAGAAACAACGCTATGAAACTATCCACTGATACTGGCCTTATATTGCAGTGATTCAGAAGTCACCTTAACTCTCATCTCAGTAGCACTTTTACAGATACATAAGATCAGTGCAACATGTATATTCTTTGAACTGGTATATCAGTCCAAGCTATCAACCCCATGGCAATGTGGTATAGGTAGGCAAAGAGCTACCACTATATACTTTGTGGATTTTGCTAGTTTTGTTTTCAAACTTGGCCCCACTTGTTCTCTTGCATCCCTAGGATCTATATAACTCTATAAATTACATGTTAGACTTAAGTCATATTTAAATTCCTTGATCTAAAGTTCTTTGTTGGTTAAAATTAAAGGCTAAATTTTATACCATTTTAGCACACTTTTGTGTGGTCTACTAAACTAATGGATATTTGGAGGAGTTGGCCAAACTATAGACATCACTTTTGGCCTGTTTGTAGTCTCAAGAACTAAAGTTTAGTTGCTAAACTTTAGACCGATCATGGGATCCATACATGGCCTTGGTGACTATGTTAACATTTCAATCACTAAAATCACAAACTACATAGTATACGAGCTATGTTGGCTGCATAGAGAAGTAGTGTTTACTAAAGAAACACATTTGATGATGGCAATAAATGGTTTGTATAGTAATCCCATGTCATTCCATTGATAGTTCTATGGACAACGATGGTAATCCATGGGTGATCTGCTCCCTTACTAGATTCTTTATCCCCTCATTCCACGAAGATCTCATTGGATTTGCAGTTTACCCTGTCGCACGACAACAATGTTTGCACTCTTCCTTGCCGCGTAGATGAATCCTCTTCAGGTTTATAGCTCGTTCCATGACAAGCCTCAAGGCACTTAGAGTTAGAAGCCTATGGAGTTAACACTTGTGTAGACTAGGGTCGTGTGTGTGCTCTTTTCTCCAAACCCTTTTCCCAATGGATTTTTGGGATGAAGTTTTTAGTGAGGCGCACACACATTTGTGAAGGACGATCCTTGCGACCAGTGTTCGAGTCGTATGTGTGCCTCTTCTAATATGATCATATATCAGATCATGTTGTACTGGCTATAACCTAATCTCTGAGGGGCTACTGTTGGGGTGCCCATGTAGTATATGGGGCCAAGACTTTCCCTTGAAGATACCCAACAGGTGCTAGTGTAGTGGCATGTGAAATCCACCCCCACCAAGAGGACACTTGTAAGTGGCCATTGCCTATATATAGTGCCCAAGGGCATTAGGGCAAGGAACTCTCTCCCACCTACTCTCATTTGCTTATTATCAAAGTTAGTTTATGTCGCCTCTTCTCTCTACTCATCCCCTTAATCTATTCGGGATCCCTTGTCCCAACAATTTCCGAAGCAACCTTTGAACACATGTGCAACAAAAGGTCAACACTTGAATTCATGGAACATACATCAACAAGCATATGGGAAACACATTGCCCACCCTATAAGATTTGAGTGTTTCTTCCGATGTTTCTAGCTTTTTAGACATAATCTTCAATCAACAAAAGTCCCATATTAGTTCATATTCTCAAAACCAAGAGTCATGTCCTTTACCATAGCAAGAGTCTTGTAGCAGTTTCCTTCCTAAATTAAGAGAAGCATGTGAAGCAATGTTTCACTCCCAAGTTGAAAATGCTTTGGATAATGACTAACATAAAAGGGAAATTGGGTCACATTTGGTGGTAGAAGACAAGTTGTCAGCAGAACTTGAGGAGACTTTGAGAAGGTGTTTGTCAATGATGTTGATCACAAGGTAGTAAGCTTTTCTATCTCAACCTCCACCCTAAGGCAAAACTCTATAGCTGATTTCTTGGTTCTCAAGTTACCCTCTGCTAGAGGTGAAATAAAGCTCATCAATTACACCATCGTAGGCCCTAGAGAAGAGACCCCTCTCCAATAGTGTGAGCTCTGTAAACAACTTTGCAAGCGTCAGCTCTGAGAAGTAAGGGAGCTTTCGTCGTGCACAAAGTAAGTAATGGAACCCGAAATTAAACAAGCAAGCAAGCAAACCTGTCAAGCAGAGAGAGGCAAACAGAGGAGGGTACTTACTAGTGAGGGTAGTTACTGTTGTAGTGCTGCATCATTTTGAAAAGATGAGTAGTGCAGACGAGTCCTGGCATGACGGCGTGGTCGTCGCCACCACCATCCTTGCGGCAGATGAGTCCTGGCGTGACGGCGTGGCCACTGCCACCACCACCATCCTTGCGGCTGGTGACTGCGTAGGACTTCACCATCATGGAGAGACCGAAATGTTGTGCATGAGACAAGAGGGACCCGCCTGTAGTCTAGCCACTACCCAACCCCGTCACTCCTTTCTGGCGGTCGGTCTCCACCATATATTTATAGATTGAAGGCGTGGTCACATATTTCGACTACTCATCTTGTAGAGGAGGGGAGGACCAACCAATTCAACCCTTTGTCTATCCACGCCGTCTTATTTTTAAATGATGGTGACGGAGGTCCGACCAACATTTCTATGATGAAAAAGGTCCATAGTGATGGAATGACAACTTTGGATTTTCACGAGAAGAAACCGAGGTTTGAATATGGGGTTCAAGCTTGAAGTAAACTTGATCACCTACTTGAAACACATGTTCATAATGATGTTTAACAACATGATGCTTCTAACGTACCTGAGCTCGAGCAAGTTGTTCACTACTACATAACATAACGGGTAATCACCGCCGCCACTTTCACTGCCGGTTAGGCGGTGATACTCATCACAACCGGTTCGTATTACGAACCGTTGGTGAAATGATTTTCACCGTCGGTTCGTGTTACGAACCGTTTGTGAAAATTTGGGCAATTATCACCGCCGCCTGGTAACATGAACAGGCGGTGAAAAATATATCATTATAGTCAATTTGTGTTACCGACTGGTAGTGATGGTCGACCCATTTTTACCGCCGGTTTGTGGTACCAACTGGTGGTGAAAATCATTTCACTAACGATTCGTAATACGGATCGACGATGATAAGTTATGCTGCAGCACAATAAAATTTATAACTTTTTCAAACAAAGTCGATGAAAACAAACTTTATATTTGTAGTTGATGACTTTTTTTATTTGAAATTGTTTACGGTCCTAGAAATCTGTTTGAAGCTCTTATATTTTAAAATTCAATTTTTTGAACTATACAAACAACCTCAGATGAAAAAATGATCAATAGAAAAGTTACAGATCTCGCTATGATCTACAACTTTGTAGTTGACAACTTTTTCATTAGAAATCATTTAGGGTCTTAAATTTGTATATGATGTTCAAAAATTTTTAAATTCAAATTTTGCAAATGATTTCGGATGGAAAATCAACCAAAACCAAAGTTGTAGATCTCGATGAGAACTCCAACTTTGTAGCTGATGAATTTTTCATTTGAAATCATTTGATGTCCAATAGTATGGCTGAAGTTTTGATGATTTGAAATTCAAATATGTCAAACGACATCGGATGCAAAACCACCAACATCAAAGTTGTAGATCTCGATCAGAACAACTTTGTAGTTGATGAGTTTTTTATCCGAAGTCATTTAGGGTTCTAAATATTTATTTTAAAAACATGAGAACTTAGTACTAAAGGAATATACATGCTGTATGAACACAAGTGACTTAGGGGTAGAGTGGTTAGAGCAGCTAGCATCGTGCAGCGCGCGCAAAATCGTGTGACCGTGCGGCTGGCTGGTGGGGCCTTTCTAGGATTAAATAAAAAAATTTGCTATTTTTTATCCGATTTTGGAATTTCTGAAAATCCCTATCATCATCGGCTGGTAACACGAACCGGTTGTGATAACTTTTTATCACCGCCGGTTAGGAAACCGGCGGTAATGACAATGGGCATCACCGCCGACTTTCACTGCCTAGAGCCAAAACCATCGGTGAAGGGGGGTTCGGAGCCGGCGGTGAATACCTGTTTTGTAGTAGTGGTTGTTGCAGATGGTGATACATGATTTCTCATTCACGCTACCAATAAGTGAGATCATCTGGCTGACCAGGAATGGTGTTATCTTTGATAATGAGCGAGCCAATATCACTACATGGAAGAGACGTTTCATAGAAGAATTTGGTTGTGTGTACAAAGACCAAGTCTGCAAGACAACCCCAACTTAGTTTATGGAACGTCTCTCCATAAACTAAGATTTCCCTTCTTGCTTTGGGCCTAGCTGCTTTGTAATCTTATTTATCCATTTATTTCTTGTACTTGCTACCTTGTATTCTTTCCTTTAATTGAAAAGCAAAAAAATATAGGTAGAGGACTCCTCTGCTGATTCAGTCAAAAAAAAAAAAAAGAAGAAGAAGTGAGATTAGGGACCTCGGAATCCGACAAGGATATCACTCCAAAGTCATGGGGATGATATCCATAGAGCACTTCAAATGGTGTCATTCCCAAAGAAGTGTGATATGATATGTTATACTCGTACCCAGCAAGAGGAAGCCACTGATACCAGTTGACTGGACAAGAATGAACTGCACATCGCAAATAGGCTCCCAAGGCATTGGTTTATTCGTTCAGTTTGGCCATCGGATTGCGGGGTACGAAGAATTGAGGCAAAGTTCAGTCCTGGATAGATGGAAAATGTCCTGCCACGACTCATTGGGAAAGATATGATCTTTGCCTGACACAATCGCCTAAGGATTCCATGGAATTTGAAGATGTTGTGCATGTAGAGTTTGGCAACTTGAAGGGCCGTGAAAGGATGGATTACGGCCAATAAATGTGCACATCTGCTGAACTTATCCACAATGACCAGAATTATGTCATGAGATGCAGATCTTGGAGTCCTTCGACGAAATCCAGAGTAACAACAGCCCACGCTTGATCTGGCACATGCAACCAAAAAGGGCTGCTACGCATGAATACTGTATCTATTATTTCGGTTCTAAGATGACTTCTAAAAATGTGCTGAGGCATGAAGTTTTATATCTCATAATTTATACAATTTTATGCCCATTCAAATTCATATGAAAAAGTTATGATTTTAAATGTGCACACAAAAGAAGCCATATATTGCAATCTTGCGTTTGGAATGGAAAATTTTAATATAATATCACCGTTTCAGCTGACAAGGGGGGTATATTTCTGACTTTTTTATAGTCACACATTTTTTTTTGGAAAAAAGGAATGAAATGACTATTTTTTAAAAAACAAGTACGTATAGGGTGAGAACATGTTTAATTGGCTAAGACGATTGTAGAGAGACATACGCAACGACTGTTGAATGTAATGGTACTGTAGATTGAACCGCCAGAGCCGCAGGCGCAACCACGTACTTCTAGCTGAGAACGCCCCAGAAAGAAATATTTTTTTTAATTTTAACATTTTTTGAAAACTAATTTTAAATCTAACACTGTCTGTTTTTTTTAAACTAACACTTTTGGCCGCGCCTATTGCCATGGCGCGGCCAAAAGCCTGTGCCGCGCGGCAACGGGTTGACGTGGCGACGACCGGAATCGCTGACCGGTGACGTTGCTGGGCTTGCCGCGCCACCGATCTTGGCGCAGCAGTGCCACGCCCTGATCCGTGGCGCGGCAGAGCCGAATAAACCCCCCTGCGTCCACCCGCGCCAGCCCGCAGCCGAGCACGCCGACCCTGCCCGCCACCACACCCGTGCCCGCGTCCGCCCGCGCCACCGCCTGCGCCCTTGCCCGCAGCCACGCCCGACCGCTGCCGCGCCCGCGACCGCGTCCGCCCGCGTCAGCCCACAGCCGAGCACGCCGGCCCTGCCCACCGTCGAGCATGCCGGCCCTACCCGCCGCCGAGCACGCCGGCCGCCGCGCCATGAACGCCGGCACGGCACGGCCGCCGGCCGCCCGGTGCGGCCGCCGTGCCCGCACGCCGACGCGCCACCCCCTCCGGCCACGCACGGCGGCTGCCCGCCGAGGCCTGCGCCCGCGCCTCCCGGCCCGGTCTAGCGTGCCACCGCCGCGAGGACGAGCGCCGCTGCCGCGAGGTACTCCCCTCATGTAGTTAGTATAGTTAATAAAGTTAGTAAAATTAGTAAAGTATAGTTAGTATAGTTAATAAAGTTAGTTAGTTTAGTTAGTATAGGTAATATAGTAAGTTAGTATAAATAGTAAAGTTAGGTAGTTTAGTTAGTACAGTTATTGAGTCTAGTTATACATTGGATTTAGTCTAATTAGTTGTTGTAGTTCGCCTTGTATAGATTTTAATATTAGATTAGTTAGTATAGTTATAGTTAGAATATGTATTAATATTACTATGGACATTACGTACGACGAATTCGACGACTTGATGAAGTTTGTTGAAATGTTTTTGCAGATGGATTGTTGTGTTAGAGTTTTATACGAAGGTAGTGTTAGGAGAGAAGATGGTATGTTTGAGGATATGGAAGAAGAATTGGAATGGTTTGATAAACCTCTAGCTTCAACGACCTTTGTGTCCGTTTGAATGCAAAGTTTGCCGGTGATTTCACACTGAAGGGGAGGTTTGATACTAGGAAGACTAGGACACACTATGTCCTCATGCCCTTACGCGACCCTGCTCACTGGTCCCGCTACACTAGGGTTCTTCAAGGTTCCATTGTGCCCATGTCTGAGGTGGTGGTAGAGAATGGGTACAGGATGCAGGGTGTTAAGGACGGCCCGTCTATTGATGGTTTTGGAGGCAATGAACAAGAATTAGGAGTCAAAGGGGAAGCAACTCGGGATAACATGGATTTGGACGGTCAGCTGACGTAGGAGCAGTTTCATTCAACTGTAGTAGGCTGTATAAGCAATGACTTCGATGTGAATGAGTTCGAACGGGAAGAGGAGGAGCAGGAGGAGGAGGACAGGATCGGTGATGTAGTTAGCAATGATTCAGACGATTCTAATGATGACCAAGGAGGTACAGATGCTATGCCAACACCGGCTGATGTCATGTTAGTACCGATTCATACTATGCCATTACCAGTACCAACTGTGGTTTTGCATGGTGTCTAGGCTTAGGGTAGACTAGTCACAGATTTGGCTGTAGATGATACCCCCTATGATTCATGGGCCAGAATTAGCGAAGCGCAGTAGTGTGTTTCACCACCACCTTACACAGCGAGTCAGCGACTGAGCTTGAGCAACTAAGGTTCAAGAACGTACCTTTCAGGGGCGTTCTGAACTATAGAGATGTCAGCATGACGGATATGATAGTTTGTGACACCGATCTCCAGATGTGTAGGAAATCATTGTATGACCATGAGAAAGAAACCCTTAGGAAGAGGATTATATTCAACACAATGTCAGAGATGAAACTCTTCCTTCAGGACTATGTTGTGTACCACCATAGACCGTACACCGTTACTCATTCGGTGTATTGAGGTTAAATGCACCGTGATATTCAAAAATGGTTGTATGTGGAGGTTAAATGCACAAAAGAGACAGAGTGATGGCAAGTGGAGGATAACTAAAGTTGTCGAACCCCACACTTGCCTAGACAATAGGGGGAAGGAAAACTGCATGCTACCTTGCTCGTCGTATATTGGGGCTCGTTGATGACAATAACGACATTTCGATGTCTTCTTTACAACAGTCCATATCTGGATTCGTTAAGTATGATGTGACATACGTAAAGGCTTGGCATGCCAAGCAAATTGCTCTAGCGATTCGATGGGGTAGTTGGAAGGAAGCGTACAATAGGGTGCCCCGCATCTTATGTGCAATACATTACTACAACCCTGGCTTGAAATGGTTTGTGGACACCAGAGAGATGTGTTTTCAGGACCCATTGAGGCATGTCCTCTATCGTGTGTTCTGGTCGTTCGCGCAAACGAAACATGCATTCCAGTTTTGTTGGCTAGTCGTATTTGTTGATGGCACTTTCCTAATAGAAAAGTACAGGGGCACCTTGATGATGGCTGCTATTGTTGATCTTGAGGACCAGATAGTACCCATGGCTTTTGCTTTGGCAGAGGGAGAGAACAATGAATTATGGTCATGGTTCATGCGGCTTCTACGTGTACAAGTGCTTGACCCATCTTGCACTATATGTTTGATCTCGGATCGTCACGCAGGGCTTCTTAATGCTACAGCTGAGCATATAGATGGGTTCGATGGTGCATGAGACACTTTGCCGCTAATTTCTGGTGGCATCAGCGGAAGCAGGAGGCATGTGACAAGGTAAATGCTCTATGTTGTGTACGTATAGAGCACCAGTTCAAGGAGACAAAGAGAGAACTAGACAAGATGGTAAATGAAGCGGGAAAGGCCTGGTTAGAGGCACAGATGGAACAGAAGGCTCAGTGGGCATTAGCATATGACGAGGGGGGTTTTAGGTATGGCATCATGACCACTAACTCCTTGGAGTCCTTCAATCGTGTATTCACCAGAGTTCGATCGTTGCTTGTGTCTAGAATTGTTGAGTTCTCTTTTCATAAGTGCAACGAATATTTTGTGAAGAGGTGAGAACTTGCGTAGAGGAATATAGCTGAGCATGAGCATTTTGAAAAGGCCAAAGCTGAACATTTGAAGGAGGTCGAGGAATTGGCCAAGCAGCACACCGCCGAGCCGTATGAACCCCGCCGCCATATCTTTAGTGTACGGGGCAAGGGTGGCACAAGCTTGGGCGGCGAACATTATGGTGGACGAAACTACCGAGTTGATCTTGAAAAGGTAGAGTGCAGTTGCAACGTCTCTCAGATCATGCATGTCCCTTGCTCTCATATGATCACGGCCTGCAAGGTTCGTGGGTACAACTATGAGGATTTGTCATATATGTCACTGAAGGGTCGAGATGGCGGACTAGAGGGGGGGTGAATAGTCTTTTCTAAAATTAATCGCGTCGGCTAACCGATATAATTGCGGAATTAAAACTATCGGTCTAGCCAAGACTATACCCCTCAATGTATGTTCACTAGCACCTTGCAAAGATAACAATTATGCAACAAAGGTGCCGGGCTAGTTAGAGCTCTCCTAAACAATTCTAGGAGCAAGGTCACACAAACCTATGCCACTAGTACTTTAAGCAACAAGGGAGCTCCTACACATGCTAGTAAGCAAAAGCACAAAGCCAACTAAGCTCACTAGCAAAGCTCAATAACAAGGCAACCAACGCCTAATTTAGAGAGCGCAAATACTTAGCTACACAAACTAAGCAATGTGACTAACAAGGTTTCTAAAACCAAATTAGCCACTCAAGGGAGCTACTTCTATGCTACACAAGCTAGAAGGTAACTAGTGAGCTACACAAGCTAACTAATTACAAGAGCAACTACACAAGCACAATGTATGTGAAAGTAATTACAAGCTTGTGTAAGGGGGTTGCAAACCAACGGGAAGAACAAAGTTGACACGATGATTTTTCTCCCGAGGTTCACGTGTTTGCCAACACGCTAGTCCCCGTTGAGACAAGCTTCAAGGTTGCCGCCGGTCCTCTTGCTAGTGGTGACTCGCAAGTCACACTCTCCCACGTGGAGTGCTTACCACAAGCTCTAGCACTTGACCCGGCCGGACCACTTGTCGCCCTTCGCGTCTCGCTTTACTAGAGTTGCTCTTCGCGGCTCCCGCGGGGCGAGCACAAGTACCCCTCACAAGCTCTTCTCCGGAGCTCCGCACAATCTTCTTGCGGGCTTCGATGGAGACCACCACCAAGCCGTCTAGGAGGTGGCAACCTCCAAGAGTAACAAGCACCACCGGCTTGCAACACGATCACCTAGTGCCACTCGATGCAACCTCACGATGCAATCGCACTAGAATCGCTCTCTCACACTATCGGATGAACACTATCATGTATGTGTGAGATGGAGGGCTCCCAAGCACTACTACACAAGCCACCAAGGCTCTAGTGTGCTCAGCTACCGGCCCAAGGCCGACCATGGCCTCTATTTATAACCCCATGGGCAAATAGAGCCGTTACCCCTTCACTGGGCAAAACTCGGGCCGACCGGACGCTCCGGTCCGATCGACCGGACGCTGGACCTCAGCGTCCGGTCATGCGATACTCGCCACATGTCCCCTGCGTTCAACGGTCATCTTCCGATCCCAACGGTCATCTGCCGATCGGACGCAGCACTTCAACTGACCGGACGCTGGACCCTCAGCGTCCGGTCGTTTCCAGTAAGCTCCCGAGCATGACCGGACGCGTCCGGTCGAACGTGATCGGACGCAGCCAGTGTCCGGTCACACTCCAGCTTCTGCGTCACTGTACGTCAGCCTGACCGGACGCAGCCTGCCAGCGTCCGGTGCATTCAGATCCAGCGTCCGGTCAGTTGACCGACGCCAGCATCTTCGCGACCAACTTGTTTTCACTTCTAACTTCTTCACCCTTGCACCAATGTGCTAACCACCAAGAATTTGCATCCGGCACAGTAGAAAATGTGCCAACACCACCAAGTGTACACCACCATGTGTATGTGTGTTAGCATTTCACACTCATTTCCCAAAGGATGTTAGGCACTCAACTTGCCACGCCACTCGATCCTAGCGACAATGCAAAGTTAGATCACTCGAGTGGCACTAGATGACCGATATGCAAACAAGTTTGCCCCTCTTGATAGTACGGCCATCTATCCTAAACCCGGTCATAAACTTCTCTACACACCTATGACCGGTGAAATGAAATGCCCTAGGTTATACCTTTGCCTTGCGGATTCCATTCCATCTCCTCCAATGTCGATGCAACACATGCACCAACACGATCAACAATGATATGATCCACTTCATATCATCACATGATCATATTGGTTCATCGATCTTGACTCTCCTTGCTCTTCACCGTTGCCATCGTTCATCAGCGCCAAGTCTTGCTCAAGCTTCACCGCCACGCGGTCCATCACTCCAAAGCCTTCGACTTGCCCTTCACGCTTGCAACCGGTCCATCAAGCCAAGTCATGTCTTGATCTTCTCCACCTTGATCACATGACTCAATGTCATGTCTCATGTGCAATAAGCTCCTTCATCATCACATGTGTGAGCTTTGCAACATCTCCAAGCCATTTTCACCTTCATGGCATATGTTGCTCACACACATGTACCTGTGGACTAATCACCTGTGTATCTCACATAAACACAATTAGTCCACCTAGGTTGTCACTCAATTACCAAAACCAACAAGGACCTTTCAGTCACCCTTGTATCTCTGTTCGAACACCGTTAGTATTTGGGAGATGAGCTTCGAGCCATACCTTGACCCCACACAGTGGTCACCTTATAATGGTTATGACTACATGTCGTATCTGGATCTAATGAAGGTAGGGAAGGGTAGGAGGAAGAAGAAGTGACTCAAGGGGGACATGGACGCTATGAGAGGGTACGGCGAAGACATGTATGGTGGGGGAGACTTCAACGAGACCCGTGGCAGGAATCTTTGCTCTATTTGCAAACAATCTGGTCACAAGGCTAGCAGGCATAGAAGACGAGGGCAGCAGATGCTTTCATATTGTGTTTGTATTGCATAACAAGTAGTTCAAATTTTGCAATGCTTCATAATGTTAATCTAAATATTGTTAATTTGAATACTCTAACCCTTTGTTTATCAATTTGTAACAAGATGACCCCTCCCACGCCGCACCAGATGTACCCCCTTCTTGAGGTGGAGTACGACGACCTTCGTCTTCCACCGGACGACGAGGTTTCCGAGAGGCGTTCGAGGGATCCTTACATTCCTGGGACTTAGTTTGTTACATTGAACTTATGTCGAACGAATATTGTCGTCGAAAACTTACAGAATCATAAACCAATGAAAATGTTATGTGGCAACTTATCGTCCATTTATTGCTTCATATTCGTTTCAACTTGCGCACGATCGCGACAGCACTTGTAGTTTTTTACAGCACCGACAATAGCTCAATTGAGGCTGGTCGGTTTCTGCCCGCGTCACTGATGTGCCGTGGACTATGGCGCGGCAGAACCAGGGCTATGGCGCGGCTGAACCAGTGAGCTATGGCGCTGTATTTGAGATAATTTCACTCGATTACGTTTGTTTTAGAAATTCTCAACGGATGATAGAAACATATGTGATCACTTAAGATCGAACATCGGTAATCCGAGTACATGATACATGGGTACAATACATCAGTAGTTCAAATGGAATATAAGACAACACAATGGAATTTCTAGTACATAGCTACATTGATCATTAATAAAGCATGGAACTAACAAACATCGCAATCAAAAACCCTAAGTCAGAAACATACTGAGTAAGCAACTCGTCGTTCGAGTACCAATCCTCAACCACTACCCTATTGCTGTGGCTAGGCTCACCTGCATTGCCCTGATCTGCCTTTCGCCTGTTGTAAGCGGCCTCCGCTTCATCTACGGCCTCTACGGTCTGAGTGAAGAATGCGTCGTCATCCTCCTCCGCTTGTAAGCCCGCCTCTGCTAGAGCGATGAGCTCGCTCTGTCTGATAGTGTCGTCCTCAGCCTCCTCCACCTGCAAGCCCACCTCTGCTAGAGCGATGAGATCGCTCAGTCTACCAGTGTCGTCTTTAGCCTCCTCTGCCTACAAGCCCGCCTCTACTAAAGCGATGAGCTCGCTAAGTCTGACAGTGTCGTCCTCATCAGACAACATAATCGGTGATTCAACGGTGCGACCAACTCGCTTTCTATGCTCATCTAACTTCTTTTCCTCGTACCTTGTACGAGCCACCTCTGCAGCATGTTCCTCGCTGCATCCAATCCCTTCATGTATAAAATGCAATCAGTTAGCAACGTGATTATATTACATTTAAAATCAGGCAACCAAATAAAAGGCTTTCAAACACTCACTGGCACATAATGCAACAACATGCTCGTTCAAGACCTGTATCTGTACTCTTGTCTCCTTCCTTGCCTCCTTCCTTGCCCTCTCCTCCTCTAACGTCATCTGTCTCTTCAATCCCCATTTGTCAAGCCCAACGTCGATCGGGTTACAAATACCGCGCTGTCTAGCAAACTCACGCATCTTGTCTTTGTGATGTTTAATGAAAAGGTTAATGTAGTCAGGTCCATATCCCCTCTTCTGTGCAATTACTTGCTTCCTCTTCAGTTCATCCAAGAACTTAGCTTGACCATCATAATATTCCCACCTGCATTTCCTAGTGCTCTGTTCAAATAAAAAATTATATCATATATGTCTTAGCAAAAGAAACAAAATACGATTTTATGGTTACCACAAAAATAACCATCCTCATCATAGTCAACCATATGGCTGCAATAATGGCCTATTCCAAGCAACGAAGGGACTAGACCGTAGTTGAATTTAATACCACATTCGTACTTGACTGGAGGTGCTTTGTAAATTAACCTTTTTTTCTTCTTTTGCTTTGTCTTTGGAGGTTCTTCGGGCCATTTGTTCTTAGGACCATACAACCACTCCTTGAAACGATACTTCGCCATTGAATACACCTAAAAAACGTGACATTAGTACATGAACACATATAGCTCAACATTTCAACACATACACTTTGCACTTACTTCATGCTTGTTTGGACACATAAACTCTAACGTATTCTCAGGGTTTATCACAGCTCGATCTCCGCAATCGCACAGAGGAGGTTCCTCGAGTCGTCTAACTACGGCTATGTGCTTCTCCTTAGCCGTCATTGAAGGGGGGTTAGGGGGAGGTGGAACCCACCGCTCGAAGTGCTCTTGTGGATGTCACCATATCCACCAATCATCGAAAAGGAGGTATTTGGGGTCAAACTTGTCTATACCGTCGATCTACTAAAAGAAAAAACACCTCTCATGAGCCTACACAACAAAATTTCAACAAAATATTAGTAACCTAGTAATACAAATGAAGAAAAAAAATATACGGAAACAATTACTTACATTAAAACGACTGCATGTGTAGAAGCAACGAGCCGTTGTGTCCGAATTTCTCGATTGAAACAAGTCGGCCGGACGACCACAGTCACAGTTAGGGACAGGGAGTTTAGGAGGGACGGGGGCATCTTTGCTAGACTCGTCAAGGTACAATTCTCTAAGACGACCCCGTTTTCGCCACAACTGCTCCCGAAACATGTCTTCCATCTAATAAAACGGTTCAAAACAACACAAATTAATGTAAAATATAATCATTTGCATTGCAACTCAAATAATATAACCAACACTTATAGCAACAAAAACATACATGGTAAACATACTTCTAACTAAATAATTAACCTTAACATTGATAAAATCAAACTAATATCTTTCTTCAAACCGTAGCCCATAGTTCCCAAACATAATTTTTCTCCTAACCTTAACTCCCATTCATAATATCCTATCCACCGTTCAAACGAAAATCAAAAGTGCGTCATTACCTTAAACAATGATGAGGAGGGAGGGAAGCGGCCGGGGAATAGAAGGGAAGGGAGGGAGGCGGCAACAGAGGGCCGGGCGGGCGGCGGGCGCGGCGGCCAGGCGCGGGCAGACGGTCTTGCTGCTCGGGCAGGGGGGACTGACCGCGGGGGTTTTATTCGGCTCTGCCGCGCCACGGATCAGGGCGCGACACTGCCACGCCAAGATCGGTGGCGCGGCAAACCCAGCCACGTCACCGGTCAGCGATTCCGGTCGTCGCCACGTCAGCCCGCTGCCGCGCCACCATGCATGGCGCGACACAGGCTTTTGGCCGCGCCATGGCAATAGGCGCCGCAAAAAATGTTAGTTAAAAAAAGACAGTGTTAGATTTAAAATTAGTTTTTAAAAACTGTTAAAATTAAAAAAAATTCGAAAGAAAAGACATCTGACATTGTTTCAAAAAAAAGAAGAAAAGACATATGATGCCTGCTACACTGAACAAGAAAAGGGTAACGTACAATGATTAGGCTCTATTCTTTCAAAGGCGTCCCCAACAAAGCGATTTGAGCCGGCAATTTAACAGATGATTAGGCTTGGGAACAGTGGTAGAGGAGAGAGAACGATAGAAAATCTGCTCGCTACCTATTTGTTCGGTGCTTGAGCGGAAGGTTTGTTAACGAGAAATTTGGTGGGCCTGTGCTGTTTTTTTGCTCCTGTAACCAATGAGAAGAAAGTATGGGTAAAAGTGTCTGGAATTAAATTATAGACTAAGGCCATGTTCACTTGTCTGATGAGACATACTATTTCAACGAATGAATAGTATTTTTTTTCTCACAATAAATCAGCGAGTTGTACTTTCAGCTACGACTTTTCAACTAAACGAACGAGGTTATATATATACTAGTTCTCCTCCATGTCACCGTCGAAATCGACAGCAACCACAGTGGACGCCCTAATGATCTTGCTTATCTCTTCTAGTAACCTCGTACTTCCTGCAGTGCTTACCTCAGCTACGTATACTTGATTAGTAACCCAAATCACTGGAAATGTGATTAGTTTAAGGAACCACACCATCCTATAGATGAGATGACGTATCATATGAGTCTATAATAAATCAATTTCTGTGAAATGGACTCATTTCTAGTTATCAGTTTGTAGAAAATGAGGTGACAATATATTAACTAATTCTGTTTCACAAATCAAATTAAAAAATGAAGTGCGAAGATGATAAACTACTGTATTTGTCAAAGTATAAACATCTCATCCGCATCCTAGTCCTAGTTAAAACTTGCATTGGTAAAAGACAGGGCAGGCAAAGGCCGGCAGATTAGTCACACATGTACGTCGTTAGGGCAAGCACCTTTGAAAAATCTGGACATGGATGAGAAATGAAATGACAGCACCGGCAGGCAGTCTCACGTTCAGCCCATCAGATCAGGTGGCCGGCGAGGGAACAGTTCCAGGGCGAATATAATCGTTTAGCAATCAGCCGGCGTGGCCGGCCCTTCCGTGAGGCACCCGGCGTCTCCCTCGCTGCTCCACGCGCCCACGCCGCACCACTATTTATCGCCACGCCCTCATTCATCTCGCCTGTTGTCGGTGTTTTCAGACATCGACGACTGAATTTGTATTTACGTGTTTGGCTCGAATGATGTGCTCGAAGAATACAAGGGTTTATACTGGTTCGGGCGGAACGTCCCTACGCCTAGTTCGCTACTACTCGTGTTACCGGCACTTAGTTTACAGTAGGGGTTACAAACAGACGAGAGAGAAAAATGATCCCAAGTCTCTGGTGAAAGAAGTGAACGGGTGCTGAGAGCTCGATTGCCGCTCAGCTATGTGCTTGTGTCGTGCTCTTGTGTTCTGATCTCGTGTCTTTTCGCCCCCCTCCAGGTAGGGGTGCCATGCTTCCCCTTTTATAGGAGAAGGAAAAGCGCGGGTTACAAAGAAGGAAAATGAGAAGAACGAGAGGAAGAGAAGAAGGCTTCCAAGGTTACCGGGTCCTTCTTCTCCTTCATGCGGGTCCCGCTGATCCTGTGGATGTCAACAGAGACAGCTACATGTCGTGGCCCTGTTCGTCGCTGGCGCCATGCGCGGCGTCATCTGCCGGTCAAGGCGTTCTACTCCATCCTGGCGGACGTCGTGATGAACTGACGCGTTTGTCAGCGTCCGTACGAGGATTAGGCAGAACATCACTGGTTCGTTCGACACTGTTCTTGATGTGAATCCCCTGGTATGGCCTATCACGGCTACGAGTTACATCGTGACGTGCCAGCCTCCTCCCCGGCGTTAGAGTTTTGACCCAGGCCCATACGCTTGGACCTGGAGTGGTTGGCGGCGGTATGGGTCCCCGTTGGACGAGACCGAACCCGCGTCCTCGAGGTTGGGTGAGACGGAGCCCGCACCCAAGGGGTCGGGCAAGACGGAGCCCGTGCCCCTGGGGTCGGGTGAGACGGAGCCCCGCGGCCTCGTGGTCGGACGAGATAGAGCTCGCGACTTCGAAGTCAGGCGAGACGGAGCCCGAGGTCGGGCGAGATGGAGCCTACGGCCTCGAGGTCAGGCGAGACGGAGCCCGCTGGCTTGGGGTCGGGCGAGACCTTTTAATACGTCTCGAGCCATCCGGAGAAGTTAGCGTTAACTTCCTTGCTTTGGGTATCCCTACTATCGATACCCAACCGTAGCCCCCGAGCCTGCGGAGGAGTAGAATACTCCTTTGGTGTTTTTTCTGGACAGGAGGACTCTGAGGGTCTTGGCCTTCTTTTCGTAGCCCATGGCATATCTTGGTAGGATGACGATTTCCTTTTGTCGCGATCAATCTTCTTAGGGGCATATAACCGTAGGATTCGGGAGGTCGGAAACATTGTTCTTGATTCTAGTCCCCTAGGATCCGATCGGTCCGCCGTCGTACTGCGACCGCACGTTCGGTCTCCTTACGAGTCCAACTTCCCTCGAAGCCCCTATGCATAGCGGGGGTCCGATCGAGGGTCGGCTCGTGTCGACACAAAATTTTCGTCTCTGTGTCGAGGTCACACGCAGCAAGCCAGAAGGGTCTGCTCGATGGAGCAGATCCGTCTAGCTTCAGCGCAGGGGTGGTCGATCCCGCGCAATCCTCCCAAGGCGTGCCAGCCAATTTGACTCTGCAATTGACAAGGAGAGAAAGTTCATCAGTAATTAAGGGTGAAACTTGCTGGTGTTGCCAGACAGTCCCAAATGTACGGCTATGAGAGCCGGTATGAAAGGAAATCGGCTAAATAGCCGATTCTAGTATATTCATGAGAATAAGTCAGTTAGAGCTCATGGGGTCGTGTGAGGAGAATCGGTTATCATTCAGGATAAACATCATTTAAACGAATATTAATCAATGGCAATAAGATATTAATGATGATCGGTCCATACTGAGCCAATGATTATGAGTAACCGAATTCCTTTTTATATAAAGAAACAATTCAACACCACTTAATCATTTAATAAAGATAAATCTAATGAACATGCTAGATCTCATCTATCGCCATGACCAGTGAGGCATGAGGCAGAATCATGCAGGCCGTAGAAACAACAATAGACTCGACAACCCTAACTCATTACTAATATCAGTGGGGCATGAGGCAGAATCATGCAGGTCGTAATACAATAACAAGATCATGGGGTAACACATCTTTCAACTTATCTCTACTTCAACGATCTCGTGATGTGAACTATTCGTGAAAACATTCGATATCAGCTAAACAGTCGATTCAGGCATAGCACACAGTTAAGGTCATGTCTTCTCAGGAACGGGTCTATCAACCAACGATCCCCACTTCACGGTGCCAACAGTGGGGTGAGAGGCAGAATCCCACAGGCCATGATGACGGGCCATGAAACGGTTCTCGCTAACCGATAGATCTACTCAAGATCAAACATGCCTTAACCACACGCTATGCACGATTAAGATTGACGCAAAACAGCCGATAAAAACATAACTCATCGCTTAAGATGTAGATTAGATCAGTTCTAGATTAGCAAATGATGAGTTAAACAAGATATAAGGCTGATCCAGATCAATCTCAATCGGACAGGGTGATATTGCTGTAATTAGATAAACAATGAAAGCGATAAGCAATATCGGTAACTTAATGAATCTACCAAAGACTGCCACTCTAAGATAGAGCGGATAACTTGACCTTGATCCAATTCAAGCAGTGGGGTGTGAGGCAGAATCACACAGGCCATACTTGAATTAGGCAAGAGTCGATAACTAGCTTATACCAGAGCCGCAGTGGAGGTCGACCGGATCGATGCAGCCATACGAACAGAGGTATAAACCATGACGGTACTTACAACAAGCAGTGGAGGTCAACCTGATCGATGCAGCCGTACTTGCTGAAGAACTCGCCGAGATCTACTCTACTCCTACTCCTAAGGGGTGGCCAGAGCCGAAAAAAGTAATTAACTTGTATTTGATTGATTGATTGATGTCTTATAATAGTCGAGGTTTGGTATTTATACCCAGAGCCTAAACACGAGTCCTACTCGAGCACGATTTGTTACAACCTTCGGCATAAAATGAAAACATTCCTAATTTAAGATAACTTAGACTCTAATTTTTCCCTTTTTGTATAGTCCGACATGTAATTTCCCGATGCCAACCGTAGTTCATCATTGCTGTCTGCTGACGTCACCCTAATATATCTGATTCTAGAGTTGTATTTGAATCAGCTGACATCGATCTTTCTTGACTGGCACAACCTTGAAAGCCTGCGAGTTCCCGCGTTCTTTCTCTCAAATTTTGGTGTAAACACATGCCCCCCAATTTTGGGATAGAATGGTTTTATCCCAAAATTTTGACTCATCGGTTTACCGTGCCGCAACCGTCCTTATCAGAGAAATACGCATAACTCCTGACTTTTCAGCCTGAGCCTCACATAACATCAATAGTGCCTCTTTCGACACACTCAACCTTTTTGTTTTCCTCTCTTTTCTGGAGCCAACTTGAACAGCCGCCGCCGCCGTTACCGGGGACCCAAACCCTAGCAAATCCGTCATTCTGTCAAACCGTTTATTCAAGCTATCTTTGTTAGATCTGAACTTGCTCCGGCTATGATGGCGACCCACGATCATGTTCCTAAGGTATGTTTTCAGTTTCTGTTCTCCAGGTGTTGGCCGTTACCCCGTATTTCTGCTCCTTTTGAATTTATTTTATCCGATTTCCAGGAAATGAAGAACGAGATCTTGATTCCATCGGCTGTTGTCCCTAATGCTTACTTCCTTGGGCCGATGGGAGACCCTGATCCATCTGATTTTATCTACCAAGAAACCCACCAGATCCCTTTTAAAAGGTCCGTAGTAGACTTGTCTTCTTAGAACAAAACTCCCTTTAGAAACTGGCCTAAAGCGCCTAAGGGATGGAGAGACTGGTTTTGTAGGGTATCCGTGAAAAAGGGTGGAGATTGGAAGGTTTATTATCTAAACCAGTGTCTAACACTTTCGTTGTCCAAAATGGAGAGAAACGATTTACTCCTGATCTTTGCTTCTTATTTTTGGTCCAGTGCTCTAAATGCTTTCATTTTTGGCCATGGCCCGATGACCATTACCCTAGCCGATGCATACATGTTGAATGGCCTTAGAACTACTGGATCAATCCAACCTTATGAGTACTTGAGTGCTGGTTCTAAAAGACTGACCAAGATAGTAGATTGTACCGGATGGGCGAGTTACATTCTGAATCATGTTGAGGATGGATCATCTGTTAGTGAACGAGAGTACGTGGCCTTTCTGAATATGTGGCTGGAGAAATTTATCTTTTGTGGGTCGTCTTGTGGCCCGACTTATAATTATAAACTTATGGCAGAACACCTGGCATTAGGTAAGGATATCCCTCTTGGAAAATATCTGCTGGGAGCTGCTTATCATCTAATGTACCAAGTGGCTGCTCAACTGCTGAAGAATCAACCAATACAGACTATCAGTGGCCCTTGGTGGCTGATACAATTGTGGCTCAATCTGTACATGCATAAGTCGGTAAGGCCTGATCTCAGAGATCTGAGTTTTCCCTCCTCCGATTTTGATGAGGAATACAGAAGTGAAGAAGGAAGAACCCGACAGTGTATGAATTATGGTGAGGTTGTATCGGCCATAACCATTGACTTCGATGTTGGCCACTTCTTCAAAAAGCTTTACAGAGGGTTTGATGTAGCCGTCCTGACTTGGCTACCTTACAAGGAGGATGATGAACTGATCTTTCCATTCAAGTTCTGATTTGAGTCCGGGTGCTCGGACGAGATAGCGGCCACGATCTTTAATACCTTTATCAAGCCCTGTGTTCTTCCGGTCGAATTTCGTCATGGTCGTGGCAAAATGGTCAAAGGCTCCTCCACCCTGGGCAATCCTTCAACCTATGAGTTCTACAACCCTTCTTTTGTGGCCCGTCAGTTCGGCCTCGGCCAGCTTCCCCCCCGCCTGTTCTTTGAGAACATCTTGAAGCTGAGGGAAGATGTCAGCGACGTGCTGGAAGCTTCTAGAATCTTTCAATTGGGGTCAGACCTTCCTTCTTTTTCCTTGCACGACTGGGTCATAGCCAGTTTCTCTTCCAGCCACTTCGACACCTGGTGGCAAGAATGGCGTTCCTATCTTTTCTGTGGGCTAGTCCACCCTCTGTGTATAACTTTGGACAAGTAATTTGCTTCTGATTTCCCTTTTCAGATAGACTACTTGGCGAATCCTTTTGCCAATCATTCTGATTGATCCTTTTAGGATGTCGAATTTGACCCTCCAAGCCTGGACAGGAGAGGGTGTCCCATAGATTACCAACCCTCATGCCCAGTTTCAAGGATGGGATCAGCCGCACCTTCCTTGAAGAGGTTGATGAGAACCCCTGCTGCTCCCACAATTGTGACACGTCACTCCCCAAAGCGCAAGGCGTCTCCAGGGGTAACTCAGAAGGCTACTACTGGGAAGAGACTACGTAGAACGAGACCATTAGCTGTTTAGGTAATCAATTCGTCTTTTCCTCGGATTGGTGTTTAACTTTCTAATCTTGTTCCTTCATAGTTATCGAGCATTGCGTCACAGTCTACTTTGGGCACCGGATTGCTATCCCAGCCATTTGATTCAGCCCCAACTGAACCTTCATAGGCTGATCCATGAATGGAGCCGATCTTGACTAAAATAACCGATACTCCCATAACGACAGAAAATGTAAGTTCCATCTTTGAAATTTACTGGAGCATCCTTCTTGATTTCTTGATTCATTGTTATCCCCACCTCTTATTTGGCTATTCATTATTCCAGACATCTTTTGATGAAACATTCATGCAAGAACAGGAATCTGGTAGTTCACCTATTGGTAATGATCCAATTGACATTGGGGATAATCCTGTGGTCGGTGTTTAGACTGTCGATCCCCCAATCCGGCACACACCTGATGGTAAGGAAACTATACGTCTTTTCTATCGCGATGATCGTGAACTGAAAATTTCCCCTGTCATTGCAGATGCCAATGCTAGAAGTTTAGAGCTAACTCAGCTGGATGTTATTGGAGCATCATCAGCTGCCCCTTCCCCTCTGACAGAGGCCGCTATAGAGAAGGCGCCATATCTTCTTTGTTGTTCACTTTGCGATAAATCAAGCCAAACCTTCTAATTAAGTTTTCTCTTGTACACAGGCATCGAATCTTCCAGCCCAGAGCCATTCTCTCAATTTTGAGGAATATTTTGATGAGGATGAAATCAAATCGTCAGCTACTTCTCCTAGTGAAGCCCTGTCGGAAGAGACCAGAAAGCGGCTAAGACATATATTGCCAATGCACATGAAGGACGTAGCCGATCTGATCCAAGACACCGACTCGATGCAGAGAGTCTTCTTGGCTATAAAGGGTGATCCATCTCTAATTCTCTCCAGAGTCTTGTTATATTTGTCTTCTTTTGAAGATCAAGCTCTGAAGGCGAAAAAGATTCGGAGAAACCTGTCCAACCACGAAGCTTTGATGGCCCAAGGTAGCTCCAACAAGCAAGAGGCTAAAGAGTTGATGCGGCTAATTGATGATCTAAAAAATTCCTCCTCCAGGACCGATCCGGAGCTTTCCCAGCTAGAAATCAAACGCGCTGAACTTGAGAAGGAACTGGAAAGCGTGAAAGCTGCTATTGACCGTCGCAAGTTTACTCTGGCTCAAATCACCGATGCTGACAAACAGAAGAAACAGGAATTGCTGGCCAAAGTAAAAAGAAGCAGAGCCATTCGTAGCAGTCTTGAGAACACTCTTGGAATAGCCAAAGAGTACGAGCAAAAGATTGTAGAAGTCGACGTCGTCCGGCTAGAACTATTGAAAATTATCCAGGATGTCTTGAACTTGTAATTCATAAGTTAATGCATGTATGACCATACTTTCCTGTTGTCTCATTGTATCTTTGTTTTGACTAAAGAGCCGATTTAAAACAACCAATCTCAGACTTCTGATCTTAATCCAGTTGAGTCTGAAAACACGGCTTCTATTAAGAGATCCTTCAATTTCCCTCCTTCAGCCGTTTGGTACCTTTGCGTATGACTGCTTTTTCTTTTGTCTTTGTTCTATAGGCGATACATATCGTATTGGCTTTTACTATTTTTTGAAGATTTTTATTACTAGAGGCGATACCCTTATGGTACCGACTATTAGAGCCGAGACTGAATCGGCTATCGAATGTTGCCCGGGTGTCAGGATAACGTACCATAGAAACTTTCACATCAAAAGTCAAACGAGCAACCAACCTAGGTCGAACATCCTGTTAAGTGAAACATAACTTCTTCAAATCCATTAACTCTGAATTCGCCACCTTATCTAGCATTCATGCATCGGCCTAACCCTCATAACTAATACTTGTTTTCCTTTATTCCAATGGCCGATATGAAGCCATAACCTTTTTTTACTAAAATAAACTCTCAGAGCCGATCGCTTGCATCGGCTGTTGGATTTCATTGCTGATTTTAATGAAGCCTCCTTCCCATGACTTGCCAAAAAAACACTCGAAATCTCCTAGTTCCCAAAAGACTGGATCGACTGTTGCGATGCTTACAGACTCATCAGCACGAACCAGTTCGACATCATCTCCATGCCATTAATCAAACACTGATGCTTGGTCTGTATGCAGCAATTCACATGAATCCAATCACGACCGAGGAGTAAACTATATGATCCTTTCCCATCAATGACAAAGAACGTGGTGAGCAGAGTTTTACTCCCGATTGTCAGTTCGACGTTTATTGCCCCCCGGGTCTTGGATGTATTTCCTCCAAAGTCTCTAAGCATCATGTTGGTCTCAAGCAAATCTCCTGGTCCATTGCCAAGCTTACGGAAAGTGGTGTATGACATAAGATTGACAGAAGCACCTCCATCCACCAACACCTTGTTCATCGGCTTCCCATCAATAAAACCTTTCATATATAAAGCCTTTAAGTGCCGATGTTTGACTGGCTTATCAAATATTGCTTGCTGCACAACTGTTAACTTGGTAACCATCTCTTCATACTCTAACTCGTCGAAGTCTGAATAAACTTCCTGATCTGCCGAAGCTCTGAATTCTGATGGTAATAGAAAAGCCATTTGGATATTAGCCAATGGTTGCCTCTTATCAGCTATCTGCTTGGTACGCCATACTTGAGTTTTATCGGGTGCCTGAGCCTGTTCCATCTCTCTATTCCTTAGGCGTTGCACCCTCCTCTTTTGGCTTCTCGTCAAATCTCCTGGGCACCACTGGCCTTCCTGCCACGTGTATCTTCTTTCAGTGCCTTCCTCTTCATGATCAGCCCAGTCCTGTCCAATGACTCTTTTCCCAACCGATCATGAACACTTTCATTTTTTAAGCGTCGACCCATGTTGTTATGATGATATGCATCTTGAGCATGGATAGACTGGCGGTTGGTTTGAGATTGCCTATACTCCCGATATTGATTGCTACATTCTAGACAGTCGTGTCTGGTAGGCAACTTCAAACCTTCATTCCAGCAATGCCTAAAGAAGGGACAATTTCAATGTAATTCAGCTTGTTCCCTTTCATACCTCTTTTCTTCTAATTGATGTTGGTATGCTTGATCTTTTAACCAACGTTGATAATCCTTTTCCTTCTGCCGCTGCCATTTATTCAATAGAATCCGAGATGTGACCCGTGGCTTTGACGTCTCTACTTTCGACGTCTTCCTCTGCTCATATCGGCTCTTTTGTTTGGCACGACGTCTTCTAATCTCTTTGTACTCATCAGCCGATATTTGCATTTTGGGATCGACTGTCCCAGCTTCTCTCGATTTGGTCGATGTTAGGACCTTGGTTTTTCCTTTGAATAGCCCAGCATCAACCATGTTATGATCTCCTGGAAAAGGATTATCATTGACTTTCATCTTCCGAGGTGTATCGAATTTGAGCCTCCCTTGCTGAATAGCTCTCTGTATATGCTGCCTGAAGATTCTGCATTCATTAGTGGAATGAGAAGTAGCATTGTGGAATTTGCAGAACTTCTTGTTCTTCAACTGATTAGGGGGCAACATGACATGATCATCGGGCAACTTGATCTGCCCCTTCTCAAGCAAGAAATAAAAAAGCTTGTCCGATTTGGTAACATCAATGTCACAACTCTCCTCAACTCCTCTTCTCTAAGGATTTGGCACCATCACTGTCTTCTTGCCCTAATTCCATTCAGCTGCAGCAACCTCTTCTTCTTCATCTTCATAGCCATCATCGACTGAATATGGATCGTAAGCTTTGGCCACTGAGGTACTCTTCTAGAATTAGGTATCTCTATGTATGCTCTGGAATTGGCTATTAAGTGCTGCCACTCATTGAGCCAATTGACCCAAGTTGTCAAATTCCTGTCCCAATAGTTTCTCTTTCCACATCGGCAGCATTCCTTGGACGGCTAAAGCAGCTAGTTGATCATCGGCCAAGCTCAACGAGAAACACAGATTCTTAGTCTCTCGAAATCTCTGAAGAAACTCAGTGCCCGATTCATTAGTCCTCTGTCTCATAGTTGCCAAATCGGTTATTTTCTTCTCTCCGGTCCTAGTATAAAAATATGTATGAAACTTCTTCTCCAGGTCAGCCCAATTGGCAATGGAGTTGACTGGTAGTGACGAGAACCAAGTGAAGGCTGGCCCTGATAGGGACAAGGAGAAGAAACGAACTCGATGGGCATCCTCAACTGATGCTTTACCCAATTGTGTAAGATACCGACTGACATGTTCTATTGTGCTTGTACCGTCTTGACTAGTGAACTTGGCGAATTTTGGGAGCCTGTAATTTGCAGGAAGGGCGACCAAATCATACCATTCTGGATATGGGTGCTTGTACAAAAAAGACATTCCTTTTGGCTTCAGACTGAACTGATTCTTCATCATCTCAGTCACCTTGAGCAGCAACTCGTTAGCTTGCGGATTTGGATTTCTCGGTACTTGCTGACCCATCTATGGATTGAAACCCCGCATGCCTTGATATCCTGGATTTGGTATCATGTGGAGGGTGTTATAATCCGTGCCATAATGATAGCCTTGTGGAATCTCAATCTGTTGGGTCCTTTGCTGGCTTGCTGCTTGAAGTCTTTGATTATAGACATAAGGATCTATATCTCTATGGATCCTTTGAATTGATGGTGCTATCTTCTGAGCTGACGACGGTATGTGGCCTGATGTGCTAAAATTGATCATCTGGTTTTTACTTTGCCCTACCGGCTGCTGCACATACTGTACTGACGGTCCAGGATTGTACTGTATCTGATTTGTAGCAGTACCCGGAGTTTGTTCAGATGAACCTTGAAATGTTTGGATGTCACCATTACCAGCTGGTGCTGCTTCTTGATGGCTGGTACTGACTTGATTAGTCCCTTGAGTCGATGGATCTAGAATATTATAACAAGTCGTTCTAACCTGACCAACTGGAATTCCATGAATCGCCTCTTTCATGGCGTTGTGAAATGCGTCAATGAAAGCTTTATTGCGGCTTGATATGGCATCATGAACAGACTTGTCTATGGCTTCCGTAAAGAAACGCCTGTCTTCAGCTTCGATTGTATCTGTCTGCCCATGTAGTAGAACTCTTGGTAGTGGAAATATCTGAATTATTGTGCTGTCACGTGTTTTGGTGTAGGACAACAAACACTTCTTCTAAAATTCTTCCATAACTTTGTTGATGGTATCCTTATCTTCATCATGCAGGTCTTCATAATGTACCATAAGGATGCTATTGTTGTTGTGAACCACCATGACGATTGTGGTGTCCCACCGGGCGTGCCAGAAACGTGTGCCGACACAAAATTTTCGTCTCTGTGTCGAGGTCACACGCAGCAAGCCGGAAGGGTTCCGCTCGATGGAGCAGATCCGCCTAGCTTCAGCGCAGGGGTAGTCGATCCTACTCAATCCTCCCGAGGCGTGCCAGTCAATTTGACCCTGCAATTGACAAGGAGAAAAAGTTCATCAGTAATTCAGGGCGAAACTTGCTGGTATTGCCAGACAGTCCCGAATGTACTGCTGTGAGAGCCGATATAAAAGGAAATCGGCTAAATAGCCGATTCCAGTATATTCATGAGAATAAGTCAGTTAGAGCTCATGGGGTCGTGTGAGGAGAATTGGTTATCATTTAGGATAAACATCATTTAAATGAATATTAATCAATGGCAATAAGATATTAATGATGACCGGTCCATACCGAGCCAATGATTATGAGTAACCAAACTCCTTTTTATATAAAGAAACAATTCAACATCACTTAATCATTTAATAAAGATAAATCTAATGAACATGCTAGATCTCATCTATCGCCATGACCAGTGGGGCATGAGGCAGAATCATGCAGGCCGTAGAAACAACAATAGACTCGACGACCCTAACTCATTACTAATATCAATGGGGGCATGAGGCAGAATCATGCAGGCCGTAATACAATAACAAGATCATAGGGCTAACACATCTTTCAACTTATCTCTACTTCAACGATCTCATGATGTGAACTGTTCGTGAAAGCATTCGATATCGGCTAAACAGCTGATTCAGGCATAGCGCACAGTTAAGGTCATGTCTTCTTAGGAACGGGTCTATCAACCAACGATCCCCACTCCACGGTGCCAACAGTGGGGTGAGAGGTAGAATCCCACAGGTTGTGATGACGGGCCATGAAACGATTCTCGCTAACCGATAGATCTACTCAAGATCGAACATGCCTTAACCGCACGCTATGCACGATTAAGATTGACGCAAAACAGCTGATAAGAATATAACTCATCGCTTAAGATGTAGATTAGATTAGTTCTAGATTAGCAAACGATGAGTTAAATAAGATATAAGGCCAGAGATCAATCTCAATCGGGCAGGGTGATATTGCTATAATTAGATAAACAATGAAAGCGATAAGCAATATCGGTAACTTAATGAATCTACCAAAGACTGCCACTCTAAGATAGAGCCGATAACTTGACCTTGATCCAATTCAAGCAGTGGGGTGTGAGGAAAAATCACACAGGCCATACTTGAATTAGGCAAGAGTCAATAACTAGCTTATACCAGAGCTGCAGTGGGGGTCAACCGGATCGATGCTGCCATACGAACAGAGGTATAAACCATGATGGTACTTACAACAAGCAGTGGAGGTCGACTGGATCGATGCAGCCGTACTTACCGAAGAACTCGCTGAGATCTACTCTACTCCTAATCCTAAGGGGTGGCCGGAGCCGAAAAAAGTAATTGACTTGTATTTGATTGATTGATTGATGTCTTACAATAGCTGGGGTTTGGTATTTATACCCGGAGCCTAAACACAAGTCCTACTCGAGCACGATTTGTTACAACCTTTGGCATAAAATGAAAACATTCCTAATTTAAGATAACTTGGACTCTAATTTTTCCCTTTTTGTAGAGTCCGACATGTAATTTTCCGGTGCCAACCGTAGTTCATCATTGCTGTCTGCTGACGTCACCCTAATATATCTGATTCTAGAGTTGTATTTGAATCGGCTGACATCGATCTTTCTTGACTGGCACAACGTTGATAGCCTGCGAGTTCCCACGTTCTTTCTCCCAAATTTTGGTGTAAACAGCTCGTCTTTGCGATCGTCATCCCTCAAGCGTTTTTTTGATAAAACGGAGGGGCTAAGCCGTGCCATGTTTTTCCTCGATGGACGAAACATGGTGTTCGGTGAGCTATTAACGGGCTAGTCCGAGTGGGGCCTCGGCTTCCCATTTGTGGGGGTCTAGCATGGGTCAGCTGGTGACTGACTCTATACTCTTGGCGGCCAATCCATATCGTTCTTGGGTCCGTTCGGCCGGTCCCAAGGGCTCATTGCCTTTCTTCGAGGAAAAACCATAGACTGGGAACCGACCATGACTAGAACATGGGCTAAGATAAAAATTCTTGGACAAGAGAAGCACACAAGTAGGGGGAGCAAGCTCATGAACTTTGATTGATTGCATTTGATATGTGCATATTCATGTGCTTGCTTGCATTGCGTAAGTTCTTAAATTCAATATGCATGCTTGTGTGATGTATGCTAGTTGTAAAATTTGATTGATGAAATGAAAACTAGCATGCATAGGATGATAGCTAGACACTTGGTATGTTTTTCAAGTAATGCTAGTACCTTGCTTTTAATGTTGATCTCACGAGGTATCTAGTGCTTTTTATTTTTCCAAGTGTTATCTAGCTAACCATGGTGCTAAGGGATTGACCTGGCTCACGCCGACGCTCAGTAGCGGATCGACCACCTTGAGGGTGAGCTTCAGAGGGAGAGGGACCTAAAGGTTGCAGCCGAGGGCGTGTCCGCCGGGCTCGCCACGGAGGTCATTCAGCGCCAAGAAGAGGTCCGGTGCCTAGAGGCCAAGGTGACCCAGTAGCATGATGAGGTGCGTAGGCTTCGAGCAGACATGAACAGTTAGTCTCTGGTTTCCCTTGTTGTCTTTCTCCCTGGAATCCGTGGTAAGACTTTTGACATGGTCGGTACATGACTTGGGCAGGTCTCGACAACAAAGCTCGGGGTGGAGGTAGTGAAGAGCCATGGCCTAGAGAAGGAGCTCAGTGAGGTGAAGGACACCCTCTAGAAGGAGAGCGACGAACACGACAACCTACGCATCGCCGTCTAGCTGGTCTCCGATGAGCTCGAGCTAGCCCCAGAGCAGGAGACAAGCTCGCTCGCAGTTTGCGCCACCCGGATCACGGACCGGTGAAAGGTCCTTGTGTGGTTTTGGTAATTAAGTGACAACCTAGGTGGACTAATTGTGTTTATGTAAGATACACAGGTGATTAGTCCACAGGTACATGTGGGTGAGCAACATATGCCATGAAGGTGAAAATGGCTTGGAGATCTTGCAAAGCTCACACATGTGATGATGAAGGAGCTCATTGCACATGAGACATGACATTGAGTCATGTGATCAAGGTGGAGAAGATCAAGACATGACTTGGCTTGATGGACCGGTTGCAAGCGTGAAGGGTAAGTCAGAGGCTTTGGAGCGATGGACCGCGTGGCGGTAAAGCTTGAGCAAGACTTGGCACTGATGGACGAAGGCAACGATGAAAAGCAAGTGAAGTCAAGATCGATGAACCAATATGATCACGGGATGATATGAAGTGGATCATATCATTGTTGATTGTGTTGGTGCATGTGTTGCATCGACATTGGAGGAGATGGAATGAAATGCGCTAGACAAAGGTATAACCTAGGGCATTTCATTTCACCGGTCATAGGTGTGTAGAGAAGTTGATGAGCGAGTTTAGGATAGATGGTCGTACTATCAAGAGGGGCAAACTTATTTGCATATCGGTCATCTAGTGCCACTCGAGTGATCTAACTTTGCATCGTCGCTAGGATTGAGTGGCGTGGAAAGTTGAGTGGCTAATCCTTTAGAAAATGATTGTGAAAATGCTAACACATATACACATGGTAGTGTATACTTGGTGGTGTTGGCACATTTACAAAGGAGATGAAGTTGGAGTTGATGTGGATCAACTCAGCAATGGAACAGAGGCGAAAAAGGTTCGGAACTCCACCGGCGGAGTGTCCGCCCGTAGAGTGTGGACAGTCTGACGGTGCCACCGGTGCCCTATATAGAAAAGACAGGGTTTCATAGTGTGCACCGAACGTTGGTCACGCAGTGACCGGACGCTAGGGTCCTACGTCTGGCCAGTGACAGTAGTGAAGGCGCAGGCGTCGATCTTCTACCGGACGCTGGGTCACTTCGTGACTGGATGCTGGGTTGCTACGTCCAGTCCCGCGGACGTGGCAGCCCAAAGAAGAGGAGAAATGACCGGACGCTGATGCTGCGTCCGATCATGACTGATCGGACACGTCCGATCATGAATTTTCACCTCTGAAAGCATACTAGAAGTGACCGGACGCTGGGGTCCTACGTCTGGTCACTTTGAGCAGCTGTGTCCGGTCATCACTTGACCGTTGAGATCAAGCAACTGAGGTTGAACGGAGGCGACACGTGGTGAGCATCCGTTGACCAGACGCTGAGGTCCTGCGTCCGGTCGATCTGACCGGCGCGTCCGATCAACCTGAAAAACATCCAGTGAAGGGGTAACGGCTATTTTAGCCCATGTGGCTATAAATAGAAGGGGGTCTCAACCATGGCTTGAGTTGAGCACCTTGGGGGACTTTGTGTCCATGCTTGTGAGTGCTTGGGAGCCCTCCATCTCACATATGCTTGATAGTGATCATCCGATTATGTGAGAGAGCGATTGTAGTGCGATTGCATTGTGAGGTTGCATCAAGTGGCACTAGGTTATCGAGTTGCAAGCCGGTGGTGCTTGTTAGTCTTGGAGGTTGCCACCTCCTAGATGGCTTGGTGGTGGTCTCCGTCGAAGCCCACAAGAAGCTTGTGCGGTCCTCCAGAGAAGAGCTTTGTGAGGAGCATTGTGCTCGCCCCGCGGGGGCCACGAAGAGAAACTCTAGTAAAGCGACACGAAGGGCGACAAGTTGTCTGGCCAGGTCAAGTGCTAGAGCTTGTGGTAAGCACTCCATGTGGGAGAGTGTGACTTGTGGGTCACCACTAGCAAGAGGACCGGCAGCAACCTTGGAGCTTGTCTCAATAGGGACTAGCGTGTTGGCAAGCACGTGAACCTCAAAAAAAATCATCGTGTCATCCTTGTATTCCCATTGGTTTGCATTCTCGTTACACAAGCTTGTATTTACTTTCATATACATTGTGCTTGTGTAGTTGCTTTTGTAATTAGTTAGCTTGTGTAGCTTGCTAGTTACCTTCTAGCTTGTGTAGCATAGAAATAGCTCCCTTGCGTGGCTAATTTGGTTTGTGTAACCTTGTTAGTAACATTTCTTAGTTTGTGTAGCTAAGTAATTGCGCTCTCTAATTTGGCATTGGTTGCCTTGTTATTGAGCATTGCTAGTGAGCTTAGTTGGCTTTGTGCTTTTGCTTACTAACATGTGTAGGAGCTCTCCGTTACTTAAAGTACTAGTGGGATAGGTTTGTGTGACCTTACTTCTAGAATTGATTAGGTGAGCTCTAGCTAGCCCAGCACCTTTGTTGCTTAATTAGGATCTTTGCAAGCTACTGAGAACATAGATAGAGGGGTGTAGTCTTGGATAGACCGATAGTTTTAATTCCGCACTTGTTTCGGTTAGCAGACACGATTAAGTTTTAGAAATGACTATTCACCCCTTCTAGTCGCCATCTCGACCCTACAACCAGGCACGTGATATGACAAGGGGCGCACTTCGCTTTGGCATTCATCGATCGTTCGTGATCGCTCGTTCTCATTACGAGAACATCAATCTGGCGACGATGAGCCAAGGCTTCACGCACATCTATACCGACGCTGAGCTGGATGACATCGAGAAGGAGGTGGCCCCCTTGGCGCATGTCCTTTCTACCAAGATAGAAGATAAAATTATCCCCCCAAGGGGTTAGTTTAGTCAGATAGGTCAGACGGTGCATTTGTAATAAACGGACAAGTTCCAACCCTTTTTGTTTCGTTTAAACATGCTTGTTTTTTTGTTTCGTTTGAACAAATTTTTTCTTTCTCCCTTTTTGTGTGTAAAAAGGGTTAATGCATTCCGACCCTTCCTGCTGTTAAGACCATAGAGCTCGAGGTGTGGGCGAGAAACTCTTATCACGCTGGTAAGCAAGAGTGCCATAGCCGCGCTGGGGCGTAGGTTTCTTGCAGTCCAACCAGTTTTACTCAGCGTTCGTTTTCGCAAACCTTGCCTCTACGTTTTTAACGTGAGAAAGGGTCGGGCATGATGACTGTTTCAGAAAGGATATATATATACCCTTATCAGCCCCCGAGTGAGGCCCGACCCCTTGCCGTTGCCGGAGTTAGGTCTCACTAGGATCCGAGCCATCGTCCTACGACCACGCATTCGGTCTCCTTGTGAGTCCAACTTCCCTTGAACTCCCGCACGTTGTAGGGGTCTAGTCAAGGGGTCATCTCGTCTTTGTGATCATCATCCCTCATGTGTTTTTTTCGATAAAACAGAGGGGCTGAGCCGTGCCACGTTTTTTCTCGATGGACGAAACATGGTGCTCGATGAGCTGTTAACAGGCTAGTCCAAGTAGGGCCCCAGCTTCCTGTTCGTGGGGGTCCGACATGGGTCAGCTGGTGACCGACTTCATATTCTTAGTGGCCAATCCATATAGTTCTTAGGTCCATTCAACCGGTCCCAAGGGCTCATTGCCTTTCTTCGAGGAAAAACCATGGACTGGGAACCAACCAAGACTCAAAAGTGTGTCGGGATGTCCGCGGCGCTCGTGCGCCCGGATACTAGCTGCTAGTGGGCCTAAATGGGTCAAAGGAGCGTTTTTAGCTCCGTATCCTACCTTACCTGTGACGGTTCTCGTGCCTGTCTACACCGACGCCGAGCTGGACGACATCAAGAAGGAGGTGGCCCCTCTAGCACAAGACTTACCTGCCGAGATAGAGGGTGAGATCATCCCCCAAGAAGATAGTTACGTAGATAAGCTAGGCGACAAACTTGTAATAAGTGGACAAGCTCTTAAATTTTGTTATGTCCAAACAGATTTTTAGCTCTTCTCCCCTTTTTGTATAAAAAGGTTAATGTGTTCCGACCCTTTCCGTCGTTAAGGCTGTAAAGCTCGAGGTGTGGGTGAAAAAACTATGACCATGCTGGTGAGCAAAAACGTCGTAGCCGCTGGGGCATAGGTTTCTTGCGGTCCGACCAGTTTTACTCAGCGATTGTTTCCGCAGCCCTTGCTTCTGGATCTTAACGTGAGAAAGGGTCAGGCATAAAGAATGTTTGCCAGGTAGATATACTCTTTAATGCATTCTTACTCTTTCCGTAGTTAAGGCTAAAAAGCTCAGGGTGCGGGCAAAAAACTCTAATCATGCTAGTGAGCAAAAACACCATAGCCGCTAGGGCGTAGGTTTCTTGCGGTCCGACTAGTTTTACTCAACATTTGTTTCCGCAACCCTTGCTTCTAGATCTTAACGTGAGAAAGGGTCAGGCATAGAGAATGTCTATTGGATAGATATGCACTTATCAGCTCCCGAGTGAGGCTAGACCCCTTGCCGTTGCTGGGGTCGGGTGTCACTAGGGATCGAGGAGTCGATAGCAAAACCGATAAAAGAAAGCGTGCGTAAATTAAGGGTAAAAGCGATGTAGCTATTCGATGTTCCAGGCCTTGATGAAGACTTCACCGTCAATGGTCCTAGGCGCCTTGCCATTGCTGGGGTCGAGTGTCACTAAAGATCAAGGAGTCGATAGCGAAACCGATAAGAGAAAGCGTGCGTAGATTTAAGGGTAAAAGCGATGTAGCTGTTCGATGTTCCAGGCGTTGACGAAGACTTCGCCGTCGATGGTCTTGAGCCTATAGGTGCCTAGTCAGAGCACCTCCATGACGACATACAGTCCCTCCCACGATGGAGAGAGGTTGTGGTGGTTCTTATTGCTCTGGACGAGGTGGAGCACCAGGTCCCCGACGTTGAAGGCCTGACCCCGTACTCGATGGCTGTGGTACCGGTGCAATGCTTGCTAGTACTTGGCCGAGCAGACGAGGGCAATGTCGCGTGCTTCATCTCGCTGGTCCATGGCATCCTCAAGGGACGCCTTGGCTCCCTGTTCGTTATATGCCCTGACCCTCGGCTCTCCATAATCGAGATCGGTCGGGAGGATAGCCTCGAAACCGTAGACCATAAAGAATGGTGTGTAGCCGGTGGCCTAGCTGGGGGTCATCCTCAGGCTCCAAAGTACCGTGGGAAGCTCTGCGACCCATCATCCACCAAACTTGTTCAACCGGTTGAAGATTCTAGGCTTGAGGCCTTGTAGGACCATGCCATTCGAGTGTTCGACCTACCCATTCGTGTAGGGGTGCGCCACGGCAGCCTAATCGACATGGATATGGTATTCATCGTAGAATTGGAGGAACTTTATCCTGGTGAACTGTGTGTCGTTGTTCATGATAATAGAGTTCGGGACTCCAAAGCGGTAGTGATGTTCTGGCTTGCTCGGCTGAAGTGTGGGAAGGCTTTGTCATCCTCGATGATCCTCCAGTTCACGTCGCGGGACGTGGCATGCGCACGCCCACTATCTCCATGGCGCTCGATCTCTTGCTCATGCTCCATGTGTTCCTGCTCGAGCTGGAGTCGTGCTTCTTCGAGCTCTTGGTGACGCGCCCTTAGCTGCTCTACCCACAAGCAAGGTGGGGCCCCTACATCCCCTCAACCTCATTGTTGAGGTTGTCTATTGGGGTGGCCCCTCCCTTATGGATGCTTTCGTTGTATCCCTCGGTGGTACCTACCATAAAACATTCTTGCGAGGGGTGATGGCTCCCCCTGCTGGAGTCAGAGTCGGAGGGTGACTCCGATTCTCCTACGAGAAGGTCGTGGAAAGATTCCGCAATGTATCCGGTTATCCCCATGAACTCATCGTTCATAGGGTTTGGGGGCGTGCGCTGCGCCACAAGGTGGCCAATGGTCTCTGCGACGTGGTGCAGACCGAATGGGAGCGCTGTCGGGGCGCTCCGGATGAGGTATTTCGAGAAGAGTGGTTCTCCTCTGGTAAGCTACGTCATGACGTTGGCGAACAAGAAGGTGAGGCGATGTAGGTCATCTCGGGACGGTCGGGGTCCTAGAAAGGCACCAAGCTGGCGCTCTAGCCTCCCGTAACAAAGCGGAGGAGCTAGTCGCTCCCAGGGGCGCGGGCCTCCGGTACGTGCAACTGTAGCTCCTCAAGCACCTTGGCGATCGTGTCGAGGCTGGCGGAGTGGAGAGGCTGGACAGTGGCGGGTACCTACGCCAACTCTCCCTCCGTCGTAATGATGAAGTCCAGGTTCTCGAAGTGCACGTGCGTGCCTAGGACCCAGCTGACGCCGTGACAAGCCATCCGAGGCCTGATGTGGACATCGAGACGCGCAAAAAGCCCCTACCTGGCGCGCCAACTGTCGGTGTTTTCGGACCACCGACGAGTGAATTTGTATTTGCGCGTCTGGCTCAGATGGTGTGCTCGAAGAACACAAGTGTTTATACTGGTTCGGGTGGAACGTCCCTATGTCCAGTTCGCTGTTGCTCGTGTTACCGGCACTTGGTTTACTATAGGGGTTACAAACAGGCGAGAGAGGGAAATGATCCCAAGTCTCTGGTGGGAGGAGTGAACGGGTGCTGAGAGCTTGATTGCCGCTCAGCCGCGTGCTTGTGTCGTGGTCTTGTGTTCTGATCTCGTGTCTTTTCGCCCCACCTCCAGGTAGGGGCGCCCTGCTTCCCCTTTTATAGGCAAAGGGAAAGCACGGGTTACAAAGGAGAAAAATGAGAAGAACGAGAGGGAGAGAAGAAGGCTTCTAGGGTTGTCGGGTCCTTCTTCTCTGTCATGCGGGTCCCACTGATCCTGTGGATGTCAACAGGGATGGCTCCATGTCGTGGCCCTGTTCGTCGCATGCGCCATGCATGGCGTCATCTACCGGTCATGGCGTTCCACTCTGTCCTGGCGGACGTCGTGGTGAACTGACGCGCCTGTCAGCGTCCGCACGAGGATTAAGCAAAACAACACCGGCACGTCTAGCACTGTTCTTGATGTGAATCCCCTGGTATGGCCCGTCACGGCCACAGGTTACATCGAGACGTGCCAGCCTCTTCTCTAGCGTCAGAGTTTTGACCCAGCCCCATACGCTTAGACCTAGAGTGGTTGGCGGCGGTATGGGTCCCCGTCGAATGAGACGAAACCCGCGTCCTCGAGGTCGGGCGAGACGGAGCGCGCGCCCCTGGGGTCGGGTGAGACGGAGCCCGAGCTCGGGCAAGACGGAGACCGCGTCCTTGGGGTCGGGCAAGATGGAGCCCACGGCCTCGAGGTCGGGTGAGACGAAGCCCGCGGCCTCGAGGTCAGACGAGACGGAGCCAGTGGCTTTGAGTTCGGGCGAGACGGAGCCCGCGGCCTTAGGGTCGGGCGAGACCTTTTAATACGTCTCGAGCCATCCGGGAAAGTCCGCGTGAGCGCTAACTTTCTTGCTTTGGGTATCCCTACTATCGATACCCGACACCCATTATGGAAGGGGAGGCAGGGGAGGCCCGCGCCTGCGCCTGTGCCCCCATCCACCTCGCGTCATCAACAGGAAGGGGAGGCATGCGCCACGTAGTTCCCCACCAGGTAGGCCGTGGCCGCCGACATTGTTGTAATTATATGTTAAGTGTTTCGGTTGTTTTAGATTTATGTTTCAAGTGTTTCATACGGATGTTGCAAAAGTAGCTAGATCGGGATGTTGCACATGTTGTAATGGATATACACATATGTTTTAAGTGTATTTTTTAAATGTTTTATCTGTTCCAGACGAATATTGCAAGTGTTTTATCTGGATATTGCAAAAATACATTTGGATTGCAAGCATATGTTTCAAGTGTTTTTAGGTGTTTCATACATATGTTTACAAGTGCTTCATCTGGATGTTGCATATATTTGCAATGGTTTTCAAATATTTTTTAAAGTGCTTTCGCAGGTGTTTTAGACGCTTGTTTTAAGTATTTTATTTATCCTCTTTTGTATGTTGTAAATGTTGTATTTAGATGATTCAAAAGTAGATGGGGGGTTGCACATGAGATGTGCGTGGGAAGCGACCGTCAGCGTGGGCGACGTCCAGGGCGACATCCAGGGTGGCACCGGCCCACTGCTGGTGCGCTCGTTCACGAGCCCGACACGCTAGGCGCTCGCTCACTCCTTTTATGGGCAGCATCCGGACACTAGCGCAGGATCGGACGTCCGACGGCAGGTCTCAGCCGCAGGCACAGCACTTCAAGCTGAAAACGCCCCCACGGTGATGGACTACAGAAAGAAAAGACATGTGACGCCTGCTACACTGAACAAGAAAAGGGAAACAATGATTAGGCTCTGCTCTTTCGAATGATCTTGCTTATCTCTTCTCGTAACCTCGTACTACCCGAGTGCTTACCTCGGCTACGTATGCTTGATTAGTAATCTCGATCACTGAAAAGGTAATTAGTTTAAGGAACCACACCATCCTATAGATGTGATGACGCATCATATGAGTCTATAATAACTCAATCGGTGAAATGGACTCATTTCTAATTATCAGTTTGTAGAAAATGAGGTGACAATGGATTAACTCATTCTGTTCTGCGAATCAAATTAAAAAAATAAAGTGAGAAGATGATAAACTACTGTATTTGTCAAAGTATAAATCTGCGAATCAAATTAAAAAAAATAAAGTGAGAAGATGATAAACTACTGTATTTGTCAAAGTATAAATATCCCCAACCGCCTCATATTCCTAGTTAAAACTTAAAAGACACGCCAGGCAAAGGCCGGCAGATTAGTCACACATGTAGGAGTACATCGTCGGGCAAGCGACCTTTGAAAGATCTGGACATGGTACATGGATGAGAAATGAAATGACAGCACCGGCAGGCAGTCTCACGTTCAGTCCATCAGATCAGGTGGCCGGCGAGGGAACAGTTCCAATCACGCCCAGCAATTAGAGCGCGTGCATCGTCATCCGATCCTGCGATTTGGTGGTCTACATGAATGATGGATGCCTGGCCTGCCGCGGATAAGGAGGTGGATGTTGACGAGTGCATGCATATGTCCGTCTGCCCGCGGAAGGTGAAGATCGATCTCACATGGCCGAGCAAGCGATGCTTGCGATCGATCGAAATGCAGGCCAAGCGGAATGAATGCGCCCGGCCGCCACTTGCATTTAATCGATCCCCACCATATGCATGTCGATCCTGAGCGTGTGTGTGCAGCAGAGATAATTGTACGCTGTTGGACAGGTGATCGACACGAGAACGAACGAAATGAGAGGCACGGGCATCAGCTAGCCGGATGCATGACTGCCTCTGTGCCTCAAGTCCGCAAAAAAAACGTGGACAAATGTACCGCTCGCAAATGGGTGCGTCTGACCGTGCCTGCTAGCTAGCACGAGCTCACGAGGGTCCATCGATCTCCCATGTGTGCATCCTGTGTACGCTTTGCTCGCCAGAGCGTACGACCGGCTAGCTCTCAGCTACGTCATACGTCCATGCACACATTGATCGAACATGTCCGGCCGGGCGGACGGACGGACGGCGAGCCGGCCGATTGATCGAGCTTTTGTCCGCGACCGCGCGGGGGCCGCGCGCGGCGTTTCTGCTGTGCGAACAAAATCCACGGCCGGGGTTCGTTCACTGCACTTGCGGCGTTCCGCGACGATGGCGCCGTGGTGGTGGGTGGCGACTGGCGAGAGCGGCCCCGCCGCGTTTTCCCCCCGCGGCCCCGACACCCCATGGAGACCGCGGTGTGGCCCGTGGCCCCGGTTGCCAACACGTTCCCCTGCCGTGCGTTGTTGCCGGTCTACTCCAGCGGCCGGGCCGACCCACACGTCACACACGGTCCACACACCACTCGCCAACTCGGCATGCAACGCGCCCAGGCGGCTTTTCACCTGGGGGAGATGGGAGCGGACGCAAGGACGGCTGCGCCCCACGGCGCCCGGAGCCGGGTTCGTTGCCCCAGCGACGCCGACGCGTCCCGTGCGGACACGCGTGGCCGATGGCGACCGTCCGATCGCAGGCCGGACAGCCGGACAGGCGCAGATCGTGGCACGACATCGGTGGTGACGTGCATGCTGCTTATCGTCACGAGTCGGATTTTGTGTTGAATTGCTCGGTGAGTGGGTTGTTCAGAATCAGAACTAGGAAGACCTAGTTGCACGTAACGGTCTCCGTGCGTGTAACCATATACCATGGTTCATTAAGGGCAGTCTCAACACGGTGAGTCATCGCGTAGCCTTGGCTTGCCATAGGTTCGGATGTCATGGTACGCTAAAACAAAGCCCAGCGTCCGGACGTTCGGGCATAGCTTCGACACCTACGCCGCTTCCACGTTCATATCCCGTCCCATGCCCCACGTCTCACCCTAACATCCGCGCCCGCATCCGTCCTAGGGACCCGCTCTCCTGCGCTCACCGCGTGCCCCGCACAGGGAAACCCACATGGGTTGACCCACGGCTGCGCCCCAGCAGCAGCAGCCACCAGCTACGCCGTGCAATACGACGAAACCTCTACAACATACTACCTCTGTCCGTGAAAGGAAGCAACTACGGTATGCGTGCCAGTTAAAGTGCTTCACGCTTGACCATGTTTCTAGTAAATAGTATTCACATTTATAACTCCAAATTAATTTATTATAAAAATATATTTCGTAATTAATCTAATGATGTTTATTTGATATTATAAATATTTATATTTTTTAACTATAATTGGTCAAATTTGAAGTACTAAACCATGACACTGTTCCAGAATTGCATTCTTTTGCGGACGGAGGGAGTACATCTAAAAGTGATGAAACATTTGAAACATACATTTGAAAAGTTATTGCAATATGTACAACATCCCGATCTACTTTGGAAACATCCAGATAACACTTTCAATATACAAAAGAAGACATATGAAACACTTGAGATATGCGTCTGAAACACTTGTAACATACATGTACAACCATTACAACATATGCAACATCCCGATCTACTTTTGCAACATCCGCATAAAACAATTGAAACATACATCTGAAATAACTGAAACACTTGAAACATGGGCTTGCAACATGTCTAAAAAGCGTCAAGAAATACTTGAAACACAGCATCGCCGCGCGGCCACGACCTACCTAGTGGGCAACTGCGGTGGCACAGGCCCGCTGGATGGTGCGCTGCCGGATCTGGGGAGGGCGCCGCCAGCCGGGGTAGGGGAGGGTCAGCGGCTTGCTTGAGCCGCCGGTCGCGCACCAACGACTTGCTTGAGCCCGTCGGCCACGCGCCAACGGCTTGCTTGAGCCCGCTGACCAGATCCGGTGGGACGCGGGAAGGTGTGGGGGTATAACCCCTCATACCCACAGGGCTACACATGGGACGAGCCGCTAGGGGAGGCCCAGCCCACAAGACCACACAGGGGCCTAGCGTGCAAGACGACACCGCGTGAAATACGGCGAAAGTCAGTGTGCCTCGCAAGAGTCCGTGATGATCCTCGGCGATCTACAAAATATGCTTGGATATGCTAGATTACCGTGATATCTGTAACTTCCTATCTTGTAAACCGATTAGGATAGAAACAACCGATTTGTAACCCTATCCCCCAGGCTACATAAGGTGGATAGGGACCTCCCTTGTTTTCATCTGAACACACGCAATCCAATCCACAAAGACAAAGAACGTAGGGTATTACGTCAAGCCATGACCCGAACCTGTGTAATCGCTGTCTGTTGCGTTATGTGTCACCATCTAGTTTTCTCACGCGCACCTCCATCGATTCGTCTACTACCGTGGGCATATCCCTCGGAAGACTGCCAACCAGATTTCGTCGACAGTGGCACGCTAGGTAGGGGTGTGCGTGCTAAATTCATGGACAACCAGATGGTTATGTTTCTAGAGTCCATGGCCCTTCCCGAGCCGAGCCAGATCTTCACGATCGGATCCATGACTTGGGTCATCAGCCCTGACGACAACGGGAGGATCATGGAGGTGGTGCAGGATCACCCTGCACTGACGGCGCTGACACGTGCAACGACATCTTTGATCCCGGTGCCCCACCGCTGGGTTAGGAGATCTATCAGCAGTGACGATCTGATCTCATCCATCGATCGGGTCACTGATCGCCTAGCGAAATGTCAGCTTCTCGTGAATTCGGTCCTAGACCGATCTAGAGCGGGTGATGATTTTCCTGCACTCCAAGATCACCAAGCCGCTGCGACCAAGGCCCTATCCTTTTGGGCTAGAGGGTGCGGGATCTGCATACCAGAACACCGTCCACCAAATCTTCGTCGACCACATTGAGCGCGACCACACCGCCGATCTCTACATGATCGACCCAACTGACTTTGGTCAGCCTACACCTGTGGTCAACATGGTGGCTATTCGCCAGCTTTCGAATGATTCCGATCTTCCGACTGACTCTCTCCACAACATTCTGGATGAGACCCTAGATGATTATTCTGAGGGCTCAACCTAGACTGTGCCGAGCTGCCCTACTTTCCCTCTAGGGTTCGGGGACATGATTTTCCATGTCAGCCATGATAGCGTCACCAAAGATAGCAAAACCGCTGAAGAGCGCGAAGCTCGTCTGGCGAAGAACGCCGATCGCCAACGTCGCCGAGATGCAGAAGTAGCCCAAGCGGCCGACGAGGATGGTCGCGGCCCGCCCCGCCATCAACATAATCTAGAAGAAGCGTTGGACATGGTGGGCGACCAGCCAGTCTACCAGACCTCGAGCGCCAATCTAGCCGTCGCTTTCAACGAGCTTGACAAACTCCCTCATATTCCAGAAGTCGAGAAGGTCCGAGCACATATCATAGCTACGCAAGTCCAAGTCAACGAGTTCTAAGACGATGCCCCATCTTACTCCACCACGCCAGCTCGTAGCCGCCGCTCTCGCCATGACGGAGGAGGCCAGCAACATGGTGCCGATGGCCCCCAACCTATGGTCGGAGGTCCCTACCTCTATAGGGGATCCAAAAGCAACTACGAAGCTCGTTCATGCCACGACACCCGCCCGCCATGCCACCAGGGAGCTCGGGGTGGCAACCGTAATCAGGAGGTCAATCAACCCCTCTCTAGTGACTTTCGCTACCACATCAATGCCGACGTAGATGCCCACACGCTATGAAGCAGAGATGGAGCGGCGTCGGCAATTCAACACCGAACATGAGGGATTTGCTGCCCATCAATTACCACCTCCTGCTTGCGCATCAGGACTTCGTCCCTTCACCAAAAGGCTCCGAGCCGTCCGGTGGCCCGTTGGTTTCAAGGTCATTGGTGTTAACACCTATGACGGAAAGGCCAACCCCACTCAATGGCTAACTCTCTACGAGATTGCTATGAAAGCTGCGGGCGAAGACGAAGACATCATGGTGAACTATCTTCTCATCATGCTTAACCAGTCTACAAACAACTAGCTTCTCAGCCTGTGGGAGAACTCCATCCGATCTTGGGATGACCTCAAGAAAGTCTTCATCGACAATTACATGGCCATGTGCGAGCAGCCTAACACTAAGTACAACCTGGAGAAGCTTCATCAGTCCTCCAAGGAGTCCCTATGTGACTTTATGAGGTGCTTCTCAGAGACAAGAAACTCTGTTCCCAACATCACCGATGCCGAGGCCATCGCCGCCTTCACCAAAGGGCTCCGGCATGAGTACTGCATGAAAAGCTATACCGCAAGAGGCCCACAACCATCAGCGAATTGATACAAACAACAAACGGGTATGTCGACACTGAAGAAGCTAAACGGGCTGCCCGCTCTGCCCACCACCAACGCTGCAATGATGACCGATGTGAAGATAGGGGATAAGCTTCGCTATGTCCTCCGCCTACACTTCCGAGCATCCAATAATACCGCTGAATACGAGATGGCACTTCATGGTCTCTATATAGCTATCGAGCTCGATGTTAAATGCCTCCAGGTGTACGGCGATTCTGCACTCATAATCAATCAGCTCAATAAGGATTAGAATTGCACCAACGAGAAAATGGACGCTTACTGCGCTGCGATAAGAAAGTTAAAACACAAATTCTATGGCATTGAATACCACCATGTGGTCTGGCCCAATAATCAAGCAGCCAATGAGATATCAAAGATAGGATCAACCCGAACTAAAGTTCTAGCTGGAGTGTTCGTCGAGGACCTTGTGGCCCCTTCCATCAAGCAGGAACAGGAAGACATTGAAGAAAAAACACCTGCCGAGCAGATAGTCGCAGCGGTCCCTGGGCCAAGCAATGATTGGAGGGAACCCTTCATTAAATACCTCACCACTATAGACGTCCCGGCTAACAACACAGAGAGAGAATGCCTTACTCGCTGTAGTAAGCATTACGTCCTAGCTGAAGGGAAGTTGTACCGCAAAAACGCAAAAGGGGAGCTACTCTAGAAGTGCATCTCTGTGGAAGAAGGCGAGAAGATACTCAAGGAGATCAACATAGGCACCTGCGGCAACCATGCTGCCTCTAGAACACTGGTCGGAAAGGCTTTCCGAGCTGGTTTCTATTGGTCCTCAGCCGTAGCTGATGCTAAAGCACTTGTTTGCCGGTGTGAGAATTGCCAGTTTTTCACCAAACAAATCCACGTCCTAGCTCAGGTCTTACAAACGATCCCTACATCATGGCCCTTTGCATGCTGGGGACTGGATATGATCGGGCCGTTCAAGCTCACACTGGGAGGTTTTCGCTGGGTCTACGTCTGCATTGACAAATTCTCCAAGTGGATCGAATACAAACCCCTGGTCCAAGCTACAGCGAAGAAAGCAGCCGAGCTGTTCGACGACATAATCCACCGGTTTAGCCTATCGAACAGCATCATCACCGACCTAGGGCCCACATTCACCGGTAGCGACTCTCTAGGATTTCTACGACGAAAGATGCATCTCAGTCAAGTATGTCTCCGTGGCTCACCTAAGGGCCAACAGCCAAGTCGAGCACGCCAACGGTATGATCCTGGACGCATTAAAGAAACGGCTCTACAAGAAGGATCTGAAATACCTAGGCAAGTGACTAAAGGGACTGCCAGTTGTAGTCTGGGGACTATGGACCTAACCTAGTCGTAACACCGACGTCTTCCCGTACTTCATGGTTCTTGGCTCTGAGGCTGTATTGCCAGCTGACGTCGCTTTCTGAGCAACCAGGGTGGAGAATTACAATGTGGAGAACTCCGACCAAGCTCGGCTCATCAAAGTGGATAGCTTAAAAGAGTACTCCGTAGAAAATAGAAGACAGACAGGATGCACAAGCTCTCCTCACCTTGGGAGGGCCCCTTCATTGTCAAGGCGATCACCCAACCAGAGTCTTACAGACTGTGGGATATGGATGAAAGAGACATCCCAAACTCTTGGCACATCGACATGCTTAGACGTTTCTACCCTTGAAGCGTCCACTTCAAAGATATGTACCTTTCATATTTAAGTATTCAATAAAGTTTTTTACACTGATGTTTCTTCATATTGTTTTCTCCACACTTTTCCGCTAAGTGATTCTAATTCTGCATACAACATATCAAAGATGACACACTAACTATGCCTAACGCAAATACCAGATCAAACATGTTGACGCTCGGACGCCTCCAGAAATGATCATGTCTCTGACTTCTCCCTACACGTGCATGAGCGTCCGCCCTCAGCATCATGGGTGGTCGGCAACGGTTCCTTAGTGATGCCCTATTCTTCCCACACGCACATGGCCCTAGTGCTTCATGTTACGGTTAACATGCTAGCTAGGGCTGGGGACTTAGCTACACACCACTGATCGGATGGTTTATATCAAATGTAAACATAAACATACCATAGCTACAAGTGTTCAACAAAAATTGCCAAGTACCCAACACGAGTTTTTCCTAATCTATGAAGCACTGCTCTCCCCCTCAACAAACAGCTCAACACCTTCGGCCAACCTCTTCGCTGGCTCCTCTGCATCGTCTTCTAGCCTGGCAATCTTCTCTGTGTTCGTGCCCTGCGCGTATTCGATCGCCACCCATTGGAGATTCACCGAAGGGTAGTGTGACCTTAGCTGCACGAGCGTGTGGACGATGGCCCCATGGGCCACGCTGCGCATGAACTCCTTGAAGTCTATCCACGTTGTCCAGCAATGATCCACGACCGATCGGTACGGCCCATCACTGGGCAGACGTCCCCCCCTCGGGTTGCTCAGGACCGATGCGGTCCAGCACGGGCTGGATTCCTATGATCATCCTCTCTAGCTTATCATCACGTGCCTTCACTTGTTCCACAAGCACCTAGAACTGTGCCTAGGACTGGTGTCGATACTCTGCAAATAACATAGCCGTACGCTAAGCATGCGTCTAACACCACACAAGTCAAAATAGAGTGAACAATACTCACATTGAAGATCCTCAATGGCTTTCTCGGCTTTCTCCTCCATTTTCACCTCCACCTTTAGAAGTTGGCCGAAGGCTTCCTAGGAAAAGCTGAGCTCCGTCTCCAGTGCTGCATATAGTCGACAGACATTTCACAATGCTGACTACCAGCAAAGCAAAGTTACGAGACATACCTTTCTACCGATCAGTGCTACGGCTAAGTTGTTTGTCCATCGACTGGCCCTCCACCTCCATTTGCTGATGCTCCTTCTCCAATGCCAAAACCTTCACCTCCAGATCCTCCCTGCGGTGGCGCTCTAGGAGCAAGCGCGCCTAGAGGTCATTCACCGATGCTTCCAGACTCTTATTCTCCTCCAGTACTAGAGTCATCTCCTCCAGCTGCCGCCAGTGCTGCTCGAACACCTTCATCACATTATGTAGAGGACAAGCGGATTAATAGACTGCGCTCTTCAAAGGATAAAAAAGATCTCTTCAAGCTTTCCTCAATATGGCCGATCATTGACGTTAGATTGGCCCTCAGCTTCTTTGTTTTCATGCTCGCCTCCCCCTCCTCGAGCACCTCAAACTCTTCATCACGTTGAATGACCATGCAGAGAAGTTGGGGAGGCAGGGTGAGCTCTCGCACTATCTCTTCGACCTCAATGATGGCCACCGGCATAGGCGCCCTCCTCGGCTGCTACTGTGCTCGGACAGGGTGTCCGAGCGTCGCCTCCGCTGTCGCCGCCACTTGTTTAGCAACCACAGGTGGGCCTCACGCCTCACTGCTCGGCGCATCACCTGTGGGCTCTGTACTTGCTTCGGCAAGGCCACTTGACATCGTCGCCACACCCTACATCTCCTTTGCACCAGGATCGCCCTCATCATGCAATCTGCCACCAGGCAAGGTCAGTCCATTTGCTCAGGGCTCCTCCATAATAGGGGCGGTCGGCCTTGCAACCATTGGTTGGTCCACGGTGGGGGCAGCCGGATCCATTCTGGCATGCTCTAGCTCGACGTGGGGAGCTCATGGCTCCTCCACGTGCCTTCCATCATCGGTCGCCGATGGTTGCAGGTCCTCCGTTGATTCCGCGCTTCAACAAACAAAAATCCATCAAGAAATAAACCACCGCTCCAAATAAGATAAGGCACTTACAATTGGGACTCCCGCTGCGCAGACAGGAACCAGCGCCCCCACCTAGAACCAGTCTGTCCAGGAGCCAAATCGCTTGACGTCTCATCCAATGCCACTGGAACTGCCTGGGTGGTCTTGGGGACTGTGGTGGTCACCCATGCTGCTTCCACCAGGGGTGTAACTGTGGTCTCGAGAACTCCATTAGCCACTCGAGCAGTTGCCCCTAGCGCCACATGAGTTGTTGCTCTAGCCGGCGCGGTAGAAAGGGGCATCCCAACCCTCGGCGAAGGTGCTACCACCGGCCCATCGTCCTCTGACGAGCTCAAAACCACCATTTGCCAGCTTCGGTGTTGAGTGGGAGCACCGATGTTCATCGGCTGCTCTTCTCAACGGGACAACCCTCTCGTTTTCCTTCTCTTCGGGGATGGCTCCTCGCCCGCAGGCCGCTTCCCTTGGAGTTTCTTATGAACATGTGACGTTCGCTCACCTCCATCTCCGTCATCGTGATCATCCAAGCTGTCCCCACCAGCTTCCGAGCTGGCCCGATGCCGGGGACTGCACGGCCGAGCATCAACACCCCTTGGCCTGTCAGCTAAAGGCACTGCCGAGAAGTACACCGTCCGATCCTGCCCACGAATCTTCAAGAGCACGAATGACTATGCTGCAACAAAAAAGGAATCAAACAAAGCTAGAAATAAGACTTTTACCCATGGTAGGAGGTTCCCTAACCCACCGCATGACTTCATCTCGATCAATTGGCTCAGGCACCTCTCGGGTCCCATCAGTATCCCCACGGAATTGATACGCGGGATGTGCCCTCTCCTTGCTAGGCTGGCATCGTCGAAAAGTGAAATTCGTCGCTACTATAACCCCATCCACCCTTCTCCGGTCGATCAATGACAAGAGCTCCCTCACTTGCTCCATGCCATTGACACCAGGTCTCTCCGACCACTTAGCGTTGCTCACGAGAATCTGATCAATGTCGCATGCCACATGGTGTTCCCCCTATGGCATGTAGAACCACCGCTGCACCCAATACTTCATGTTCGTGTTCAACGGGGTAGCGATGTACTGGCCAACCATCCCATCTCGAAGCTGCAAGTACACGCTGCCAACTATCCTAGATCCAGATCCCCCTCGAGCTTTCAAATAGAAGAAGTGGCAGGAGAGATCAAAATGTGGAAGAATGCCATGATAGGCTTCGTAGAAATGGATAAAGACAGAGACATGAAGGACGGAATTTGGGCCTTGATTACAGAGACTAATCCCATAATAGTCTACCAACCCATGAAGGAATGGATGGATCAGAATGCCAAATCCGCGATAAAAGTAATCTTCAAAAACCACTAATTCATCGCCGTGGGGGGTAGGAAAGCTCTCACCACGAGTCGGACGCCATCCTGTCGTCACCCTATCGGGTAGCACGCTATCCACCACCAACTGGTTGAGCGCTGCCTCATTGCTCACGGTGCTCACCCATTCCTCAGCGTGATTAAGCTCGCGCGATGCCCTACTCGAGCTGTTGCGGTTCCTTTTGGGCGCCATCTAGCAGATCTATGGCCTGGAGGAGACTACGAGCTTGCGGTTACCTTGATGGCAGAGCAGTTACCGAGTGATACGGTGTGGGCTCGAGGAACAAGATGAAGTGGCGAAGGAAAGGTGGGGAATGTGGGCCAGGGTTGCGGCGCTCTTATAACGGTTCCCGAAACCTCCGCGCGTCGTTGGGCCGTCGAGTGGGCCTTACAGGCCGCCACGTCGAACTACGTTGAACGCGGAGTGAAGAAACAAAGTCCAATGCTACGCATCGTCTCAATGGAGTCAAGATATTTTCTGACCCTACTACAAGATTCCTTCACTATCTTCCAGCAGGCTCGGGACTACGTGTGTACACGTCATCTTGCGATGATCGTACTATTTCTCTCAGCTAAGACGGGTTCAGCACCCGCAAACTGCCTCTTTGGATCCTGGCACCACGAGACTGCTTCACCTAGTGCCAGACTCGGGGACTAAGTGTGTACACTTCACCTAGTGGTAAATGTACTGATTGCCTGGTCTGGATATTTTTCTTTGACCCTGCTATAAGATTCCTTCATCATCTTTCAGCAGGCTACATTGTGTACAATGCACCTTACGGTGCACGTACTGTTGTTTTTCCCACGGTGTTTTGACTAAGTCAAGTCTGTCATCTGATGCCTCTGCTCTGCCCTGATGACCACGTCATCAGAGCCAACGCAATAGGCACTTAAGTGTGTACAATTCACCAACTGAGACTTCAAATTTTTTTTACTTCAGCTCCTTACATCTTGCCGGTAAACCTTGAAGCTTCAAGCGAGCCTAAGCTCGGCTCCCGGATTGAAACACTTGGACATCTGTTTCTACAACTCGGACGCCATGTTTAACAGCTCGGATGCCGTATTTAACAGCTCGGATGCCTATTTCAACAGCTCTGCTACCAGTCAATCTGGACGGACGCCTGCTTTTGACGAACAACGACTAGCTGGACTGCTTGGACAAGCTCAAGACGGCGTTGCTCGACGGATACAAGGTGCTCGGGGACTAGCTGTGGGGGTATAACTCCCAATACCCACAGGGCTACACATGGGCTAAGCCGCTAGGGGAGGCCAATCCCACGAGACCACACAGGGGCCGCGCCGCCAGTCGAGGCCTAGCGTGCAAGATGCCGCCGCGTGAAGTACGGCGTAAGTCAACCTCGCAAGACTACGTGATGATCCTCAATGATCTACAAAATCTGCTCGGATATGCTAGATTACCGTGATATTTGTAAGTTCCTATCTTATAAACCGATCATGATAGAAACAACCGATCTGTAACCCTACCCCCAGGCTATATAAGGCGGGTAGGGACCCCCCTTGTTTTCATCTGAACAAACGCAATCCAATCCACAAAGACATAGGACGTATGGTATTACGTCAAGCCGACGGCCCGAACCTGTATAATCGCTGTCTCTTGCGTTCTGTGTCACCATCCGGTTTCCTCACGCGTACCTCCACCGATTCATCTACTACCGTGGGCATACCCCTCGGTAGACTGCCGACTAGATTTCATCGACAGAAGGGTCGTGGCCGCCATGGAGTGGGGGGAGGGGACGCCATGGAGGCCGTCGGATTTGAGGGAAGACACACATGGAGGAGGGGTGCCGCTGGATCCATGGGGGGGACGGGAGGAGGGGAGGACGCCATGGCTCTCGCAGCGGTGTTTTTTTTGTGAAGAATGGAGATAGCAGGGTCCGTTCTAGAGCGAGCGAGAGGCTACGACTATTGGGCCATTTGGGGAGGGGGCGCGGTGCGAGCAAAGTCCGTTCCAGAGCGGGCGACTCGGACGGGGTCCGTCTAGATGGACGAATGACCAAACAGGAGCATTATCGTAAAACCATATGCATCGTAGCTTATGTGTGGGAGAGGAGAAATAAAGCAATAAAAACGTGCGAGAGAAAAAGGGGGCCACAATGAGTAAAAAGAAAGTGTATTAGCTCTGGTTGAAAAAGTGGTGGTTCTGTAATCCTGTACCCACATGTCACACCAACTTTTGTTCTAAGGGCAGCTCTAGTCCTAGCATCAAACCGAGGCTGGCACAGGTTTGTTGAAAATCGATCTTGCCGATGGTTCGATCCATCAGTGTAAGCATCCGTTAATGGGGCCCATGAAACAATTTAAACATGCACACTTGCCGTGTTTCGGCTGCATGTGCAAATGACTTGGGAGTTGCACTTCATTTGTGTACTGCCCATGGTTCGAAACGAAAACAATAGTCGATTTTGCTTCGACATCTCATGATGGTTTGATGCCTGGAATGTGTTCTGATCGGCAATCGAACATCTAGCTTAGCGCATGAATCGGTTTGGAGGCATGTATACTGGAGCTGCTCTAAGCTAATATTGGTGTATGCTTGCATTGGTGGACCTTATTTTTCAAGGACTACTGGAAACCCTAAGCTTACAATTTGGATCCTGATTGGATTATATACTACTCTAGATTATAGATGAGATTATAATAACCTAGATTACGAACTATATTAAATAATATTGACCGTTACGATTATAGAGGTGGATTATTGTTAGTTGTAATACAATGGACTTATATAAGATTAAAAAAGCAAGTTTAATTAGAGATGGATCATAGGATTACAATAATGTGGTAGCTGGATTGCTATATTCAATCCATAATCTGAGATGTTTGGATCGCCTTTAGATTATTTTATTTTATTATTATATATAATAATCCAGTTGGACCAAATACCCATTATAGCTAGCTAGAGGGACAAAAATTCGGTATTTGCAGCCGGACGCTATCATGTTAAGATATTTGTTGGAGGATGCTATATCTAGCAAAAAAATATGCAGCTTTGCTGCTAGATAGTGTCTTCCAACAACTAATATCCACGGATTTACAGTGTTAAGCAGCAAGTGCCAATTAATGCAACCTAGCCTTTTGTTACGTTGAGCAAAATTTAGTCCCATGTTTGACGAGGTTTCTGGAACGTCGATCAGGGTTGTCACATCTCCATGACTGTTCATGATAATATGTTGCTTTGCTTCATCGCTGAGGAATTCTGTTTTTGTCCAGAACATGGATGGCTTACGGAAGAGTAGTGGAACACGTATGATCACCGGTGCAGGAGTGGGTTTCAGTCCCAACCGAGACTGTCATCCAGGACAAAAGGTCTGGTTTTAGTCCCGATCTCTTCAACCGGTATTAATTTGACACTTCTAGTCTCGGTCGGTAATACCAATCGGGAGTAAAGGCGGCTCCAGTCCGGGCCTCAGGCGTTGCCACGTATTACACCTCCCGTCCCGGGACTAAATGTCTCTTTTTCTTTTCTTTTCTTTTCTTTTCTTTTCTTTTACAGTTTCTTTGCATTAAATATTGTACGCACATACTAAGAGTGAAACTAATTAAGTAAGATGTTGTATATTACAATGATCATCCATCCCACGATCAAATTTCATACAAACCATAAACTTGAACCAAGTCATTACACACTACATGTCCAAGTACTCTTCAAAGTTCTTGCAAGCATAGTATGTCACCACTAATACCTAATGAAGTTGACTTTCTCGTATTTTCAATTCGGTGAAGTGTAGGTCATCGATGTGGTATCCAAAAATATTATTGATGAAGACCAATGCATTAACCAGTGCACTCTCCCTTGTTTCACAACTACGGCACAGGGTCGACTAACGACGTTTAATGGTGCTCGAGAAGTCGGTGGGTCTCCCCTCTTAGTCGCAAGCAGTTTTGCTTGAAATCCTTCCGTAGTGAGTGTTGGCCATTCATGAGCATATTTCCAATCATAACACAATTGATACATTGTCTGGTTTAGAATGGCTTTAAAACTGCACCCTTTGTAGGGTAAGTCATAGTCCTCAACCTATAAGTGTTGGCTGAAAAAAAGGTCATGAGAACCAAGCTTTGCAACATATAACAACAAATACAGATATAAGCTATGAGTTCGACTTCGACTTTACCACATCATTTCGGTTATTCCGAGCAATGCTTGCACAAAAGTCCTCAACATCATGACGCATGTTCACATTTATAGCTTCAATCAGCACGGAGGATAGTGAGGCAGGGTGTACCCAGTATTCGCAAGCTTAGTTATACATGCAATGACAACATATTTTTGTGCAACAATCTTCTGGGGTGCCGTTATTTCCATCTCTGAGATTTGTACAACACCTCTACCCCTCCTAGCAGCGATGGAAAAGCCAATTCGACATTGGATTAATGGACCATTATCTACATGAAAGGTCTGAACAACCACTTTCTGAACTCCAAAATTTGAGAGTGTCTCTTTAAGCCAAAAGATTGGGTCAATTACCTATGGTACATTTAAGAATCACATATATATACATATCAGAAAAATATATTTATACAAGCATATTTGACACATTAATTTATTGGAAACATATAGAGTTGCTTACTATGCTTGGATGACTAAACGGTACATCCAGCAACATTGGATCGAATCCCATCCACGTTACATAGCCGCTGAAACCTATGACTTCTGGCGGAGAGAGACCACGACGTCTACGTCCAGCCATCTCTTCTCACTAAAGTCAATATATCTAATCATATCACTGGAGACAATATTTTTCATACACGAAAATGCATATCACTAAAGTCAATTTTTTTCATAAGTCTACAAATATCAAAATTCACATCACTAAACCCTATATATCAAAATTCAAATCACTGTAGTCAATATTTATCATATACCAAAATACATAAATAGTAAAGTTAATATATCAAAATTCATATATGTATGTCACTGAAGTCATTTTTTATAAGTCTATATATATATATATATATATATATATATATATATATATATATATATATATATATATATATATATATATATATATATATCAAAATTCATATATGTATAGCACTGAAGTCAATTTTTTCTATAAGTCTATATATACCAAAATTCACATCAATAAACCATATGTATCAAAATTCAGCATCTTTCCAAGCTCGGTTTCATACAGCACAAAGTGATGACAAGGGGTTGGCAATGAGTATTACCACCTGGCGGCAGATGAAGGTCGAGGCCGAGGCCAGAGACGAAGAAGGCGCTGCCGGAGATGACGGCGAGGGCGGAGACGAAGGCGCTGCCGGAGATGACGGCGAGGCCGGAGACGTGAAGTCACTGGCCGGAGACAAGGAGGGCGATGGATCCGCCGCGCGCACTGGAGAGGAGGACAAGGGCGTCACGCGCACCGGAGCTAAGGACGAGGGCGAGGCCGGTCAACCGTCAGAGGACAAGGGCGAGGGCGCCGCCGCACGCGCCGGGGAGACAAGGACAAGGGCCCGCCACGTGCGCCGGAGTAGAGGGCGTGAGCCGAAGACGAGGACGAGGACCCGCCGCGTGAGCCGGAGAAGAGGGCGATGCCGAACGGGCGGCGCACGGCGGCAATGGCGGCGCGGCAGAGTACATGGTGCGGATCCAGTGACGCTTCAAAGGAGAGAAGAACCCAATACTAAAAGGCCTCTAGTCCCGGTTGGAGGCCCAATCCGAGAGGCCCAACTCGGGACTGAAGGTCAAACATTTAGTCCCGGGTTGGGCCTCCAACCGAGACTAGAGGCCTTTTAATCCCGGTTGGTGGCCTAACCCGGGACTAAAGCCAAACTTTGGCGTGCGACGAAACTGCTGCCTATCCGACAGTTTCGTTTCCCACCCTTGCAACAGTTTATAACATATCATTTAACAAAAATAGACTGAAAATTAGAAATTACGTAGTAAAAAAATATATCTCAGAAAATTGCAATACAAATTTTCTTTCATATACAAAATTGCTTTCATATCCTTTAAATGTTTAATAACATATGCAATAAATTATAATTAGATTTGAAAAATTCAAATTTCAAATCTAAAGAATTTAAACATAGTTTTTCTTGACAAGATGATTTCAAATGAAATAGTTGTCAACTACAAAGTTGCATAACCTTTTGAGATCTACAACTTTTGTTTTGGCCATTTCTCCATTTGAGGATATTTTAAAAATTCAAATTTCAAATTTTGGAAATTCAAACATAGTTTTCCTTGACAAAATGATTTCAAATCAAAAAGTTGTCAACTATAAAGTTGTGTAACTTTTCGAGATCTACAACTTTTATATTGGCCATTTCTTCATCTGGCTAAGTGGTAGTGTACATTGTTCACAAATTTACATCTCTCTTTATATTGTTCACAAATTTACATCTCTCTTATATAAGAGAGATGTAAATTTGTGAACAATGTACACTACCACTTTGTTGGACGAAGAAATGACCAAAATAAAAGAGAGATATAAATTTATGAACAATGTACACTACCACTTAGCCAGATGAAGAAATGACCAATATAAAAGTTGTAGATCTTAATCAGTTCTATAACTTTTATGTTTATGAATTTACCAGATGAATTCATTTACTTCTACAAAATGCTGTTTGAAGTTGCCATTTTTTTAGAATCAAATTTTGAATTGATAAAACAAATTCACATGAAAAGATGACCAAAATAAAAACCGTAAGAACATAATAAATTGATAGAGCATGAATTTAGAAAATTTTAGGAAAAAAATCATCAAATTTAAAGTTAGCATCATAGAGAAAGACTAGTTACAAGTTTTGGCCAAAGATTAAAAAGAGAAATCAAACTTCTTTAAAAATTTAATTTTAAATAGAATTTTGATACAGTAGATGATTCCAAATGAAAAAGTTGTCAACTACAAAGTTATATAACTTTTCGAGATCTACAACTTTCGTATTGGTTGTTTCTCTGGTTTTTTTATTTGTATATGCATTTCAATCATACACGAGTTAAATTTCAATCCATACAAATAAACCTAATGAATATAATTAACTTGTATACAAATATAATTAAAATATCCATACTAATAAACTAAATTAAACATAACCGTTCGAATAAACCTAATTAAACATAACAGTATGAATAAACCTAACTAACACATGGATCCTACAAACCCGCCGCAATCCTAGCCTATGTCCACTGCCAGTAGCGTATGTCTCGGATTATGTAACCACGGTTATTGTCTATGTAATGCAAGGCCCACACTACAACACTCTCCATTGCCTCACAACACCGAGGACATGGTGTAGCCTACTGATGGAGAGTGTTGCCTCACAACACCGCATCCCACAGATGTAGCATACTAACGGACTATCGATGGCCTGGTTTTACCTAAATCTCACGCAATACTGGATGACAGCTGTCGTTCTCTGGCCCATCGCTTCCACGAAGTCCCAGGCGTACCCCAGTCGTTTAAGAGCTGCGTGAGAATGGGCTGCATGCAACATGTAGCATACGTGAAATCATAGAGCAAAACCTGCAAACGGACAAACAAAAAATATCAGGAAGCGCTCATATAATAATAAGAATAAATAAACATTACTCTCATATCATACACGACGTACCACATCCATATGGTTGAATGTCGCATGCCTCTCGCTTACTCGCGGCACATCCAGACTATGCTCACGTAAAGCTTCTATCTTTAAGGACGAGAAATCAGGCATACGGTAGCTAATTCGCTCAATTGCCTGCAAAGAAGGCAGCACGACATCGATCTGGGCGCCTATTTTGGTCGGCGACTGTCATCTAGTCTGCAAGATGTCATGGTGCAACTCATTATTGTACCTAATGGGGATATCGAAGATGAGACTGCACGTCCATAACTCGCCTCCTTCATCATTCACGACCTCACTTGTCGTCGTCTCGAAGATGTCCCACACCCCGAGCAGCCATAGTGCTGCTTCTAGCCATTTAACTGGTTTTATAGTCTGTGACATATGCAACAGTCATGTTATGAATAAATGTATATATGCAAAAATTATATTAGCACGCAAAACTTAAAATATTCCATACTATTGATGGGTCTAGGTGACGCGAAACGATCATATCTGGCGATGGCGCGAATAGAAGATCGTCAGTGTGGAAACCTGGTTCCTGTGGCTAGGGAGGTGCCAAGGTCCATCTTGGGGTGGTCCTTATCATATGAAATTATCAACTCACTTGGTATAACATCACTAGTAGGAATTGCAGCATCATTATCATTATCATTATCATTATCATTATCGACACTCTGCATATCCATTGATCGATCATTTGGTGCAGCCACGTGTGCACTCTCCTCATCTCTAAGCCCTAAAAGCACATATATTTGATTTTCACTCAAAAGTTCAATTCTTCCTTCCTCATCGTGTGACTCTACTATCTGCAAGTTGTCCCAGTCAACTTGTGGTATAGGATCATCAACCTCCATATCAAACCTAAACCAAATATCGTTTGCAGTTTACGGTTTACACAAAAAAAATTTTGAAAAAAAAGAAACAAAAAAGCGTAAAGGCTACATCACCACACCTCGGAGGCAGTGCACGTTGCACCATGTCAGGCAGCGTCGAGGGCGCAGAGTCTCCGTCGAGCGCAGGTGCCAGCGAAGCCGCGTCAACGCCGGTCAGCGAGGGCGCGTCCACCACGAGGGACGAACTAGGATCCGGCAGGGCACGTGACGATGTTGGGGCTGCATCTAGCCTGCCGAGCGCGTCGGCCGCTTGCAGCAAGCTGAGCGCGCCTGCTGTCGGGGCCACGACGAGGGGCGACGAGGTCACTCCGAGTTCCACCGTGGTCGTGCCAACGGCTGCCGAGGTCGCTGCGAGTTCCTCCATGGTCATGCCGACGGCCATCGTGCCCGCTGCAAGCACGGGTGACGGCGTGGCGGCGCTGAGCACGGGTGGTTGTGTGGCGGCGGCGAGCGCGTCCGCCGGCGGTGTCGCGTCACGGCCGCCCTGCATCGTGGACGTCTAGGGCACGCGAGCGTTCTTCGTTTGCGAGTGGATACGGAATTGAACTATCTTTCTGACGTCGTCCGATGCAGTTTGCGAGTGGATACGGATTTGATCTATCCTTCCGACGTCTGACGCCTGCCCTCCTCTCCCGAGCGAGTCCCCGGAAAGCGCGCAGCCGTGAGCCGGAACGGGGCCAAGGCCGCAACAAATGCTGCCCCAGGCCAATGTACACGCGCACCCCGGGCCCCGCTCGAGAAAATACACCCGTAGGCCGCAACTGCACCGCAGCACGCACCGGATCACCGACCCGCAGATCGCGTCGCGTCAGATAAGCGAGCGATTTCATGTATAGTACGTGCTATAGGGTAGGCAGTAGGCTAGGCGTACCTGATCATCCGATGGCTGATGGCTTCCCTCCTATGCGCCGAAAATGACACGCTTATTGTTGTCAGCGTCACTGTTGCTGAACATATGAAGAAAATTTCGTGTTCCTGTAGTACAATTACATTATAAAATATATTGCTCCGTAATCTCGTTCCCTTCCAGAAACATGACGCTGATCTTTTTGACGTCCGATGCAGCCAAGGCGCGAACGGTGATGCAAACGGACGTCTCCCAGCAGCCAAGGGCAGCAATGTCTTTTCGTGTGGAGGACAATCCCAAAAAACAGAAACAAAGGAGCTAAATAGGGATTATGGCAACAAAAACAAAGTGTATATGTTTACACTGGCAATTTTGCGAAGTCAATTTTTTGAATGGCAATTTTGCGAAGCCCATTGTTTGCAATGGCAAATAGCCAATTTTCTCGCGAGGGCGCGTCCACCACGAGGGACGAACTAGGATCCGGCAGGACACGTGACGACGTTGGGGCTGCATCTAGCCTGCCGAGCGCGTCGGCCGCTTGCAGCAAGCTGAGCGCGCCTACTGTCGGGGCCACGACGAGGGGCGACGAGGTCACTCCGAGTTCCACCGTGGTCGTGCCAACGGCTGCCGAGGTCGCTGCGAGTTCCTCCATGGTCATGCCGACGGCCATCGTGGCCGCTGCAAGCGCGGGTGATGACGTGGTGGCGCTGAGCACGGGTGGTTGTGTGGCGGCGGCGAGCACGTCCACCGGCGGTGTCGCGTCACGGCCGCCCTGCATCGTGGACGTCTAGGGCACGTGAACGTTCTTCGTTTGCGAGTGGATACGGAATTGAACTATCTTTCTGACGTCGTCCGATGCAGTTTGCGAGTGGATACGGATTTGATCTATCCTTCCGACGTCTGACGCCTGCCCTCCTCTCCCGAGCGAGTCCCCGGAAAGCGCGCAGCCGCGAGCCGGAACGGGGCCAAGGCCGCAACAAATGCTGCCCCAGGCCAATGTACACGCGCACCCCGGGCCCCGCTCGAGAAAATACGCCCGCAGGCCGCAACTGCACCGCAGCACGCACCGGATCACCGACCCGCAGATCGCGTCGCGTCAGATAAGCGAGCGATTTCATGTATAGTACGTGCTATAGGGTAGGCAGTAGGCTAGGCGTACCTGATCATCCGATGGCTGATGGCTTCCCTCCTATGCGCCGAAAATGACACGCTTATTGTTGTCAGCGTCACTGTTGCTGAACATATGAAGAAAATTTCATGTTCCTGTAGTACAATTACATTATAAAATATATTGCTCCGTAATCTCATTCCCTTCCAGAAACATGACGCTGATCTTTTTGACATCCGATGCAGCCAAGGCGCGAACGGTGATGCAAACGGACGTCTCCCAGCAGCCAAGGGCAGCAATGTCTTTTCGTGTGGAGGACAATCCCAAAAAACAGAAACAAAGGAGCTAAATAGGGATTATGGCAACAAAAACAAAGTGTATATGTTTACACTGGCAATTTTGCGAAGTCAATTTTTTGAATGGCAATTTTGCGAAGCCCATTGTTTGCAATGGCAAATAGCCAATTTTCTCGCGAGGGCGCGTCCACCACGAGGGACGAACTAGGATCCGGCAGGACACGTGACGACGTTGGGGCTGCATCTAGCCTGCCGAGCGCGTCGGCCGCTTGCAGCAAGCTGAGCGCGCCTGCTGTCGGGGCCACGACGAGGGGCGACGAGGTCACTCCGAGTTCCACCGTGGTCGTGCCAACGGCTGCCGAGGTCGCTGCGAGTTCCTCCATGGTCATGCCGACGGCCATCGTGGCCGCTGCAAGCACGGGTGACGGCGTGGCGGCGCTGAGCACGGGTGGTTGTGTGGCGGCGGCGAGCGCGTCCGCCGGCGGTGTCGCGTCACGGCCGCCCTGCATCGTGGACGTCTAGGGCACACGAGCGTTCTTCGTTTGCGAGTGGATACGGAATTGAACTATCTTTCTGACGTCGTCCGATGCAGTTTGCGAGTGGATACGGATTTGATCTATCCTTCCGACGTCTGACGCCTGCCCTCCTCTCCCGAGCGAGTCCCCGGAAAGCGCGCAGCCGTGAGCCGGAACGGGGCCAAGGCCGCAACAAATGCTGCCCCAGGCCAATGTACACGCGCACCCCGGGCCCCGCTCGAGAAAATACGCCCGCAGGCCGCAACTGCACCGCAGCACGCACCGGATCACCGACCCGCAGATCGCGTCGCGTCAGATAAGCGAGCGATTTCATGTATAGTACGTGCTATAGGGTAGGCAGTAGGCTAGGCGTACCTGATCATCCGATGGCTGATGGCTTCCCTCCTATGCGCCGAAAATGACACGCTTATTGTTGTCAGCGTCACTGTTGCTGAACATATGAAGAAAATTTCGTGTTCCTGTAGTACAATTACATTATAAAATATATTGCTCCATAATCTCGTTCCCTTCTAGAAACATGACGCTGATCTTTTTGACGTCCGATGCAGCCAAGGCGCGAACGGTGATGCAAACGGACGTCTCCCAGCAGCCAAGGGCAGCAATGTCTTTTCGTGTGGAGGACAATCCCAAAAAACAGAAACAAAGGAGCTAAATAGGGATTATGGCAACAAAAACAAAGTGTATATGTTTACACTGGCAATTTTGCGAAGTCAATTTTTTGAATGGCAATTTTGCGAAGCCCATTGTTTGCAATGGCAAATAGCCAATTTTCTCGCGAGGGCGCGTCCACCACGAGGGACGAACTAGGATCCGGCAGGACACGTGACGACGTTGGGGCTGCATCTAGCCTGCCGAGCGTGTCGGCCGCTTGCAGCAAGCTGAGCGCGCCTGCTGTCGGGGCCACGACGAGGGGCGACGAGGTCACTCCGAGTTCCACCGTGGTCGTGCCAACGGCTGCCGAGGTCGCTGCGAGTTCCTCCATGGTCATGCCGACGGCCATCGTGGCCGCTGCAAGCACGGGTGACGGCGTGGCGGCGCTGAGCACGGGTGGTTGTGTGGCGGCGGCGAGCGCGTCCGCCGGCGGTGTCGCGTCACGGCCGCCCTGCATCGTGGACGTCTAGGGCACACGAGCGTTCTTCGTTTGCGAGTGGATACGGAATTGAACTATCTTTCTGACGTCGTCCGATGCAGTTTGCGAGTGGATACGGATTTGATCTATCCTTCCGACGTCTGACGCCTGCCCTCCTCTCCCGAGCGAGTCCCCGGAAAGCGCGCAGCCGCGAGCCGGAACGGGGCCAAGGCCGCAACAAATGCTGCCCCAGGCCAATGTACACGCGCACCCCGGGCCCCGCTCGAGAAAATACGCCCGCAGGCCGCAACTGCACCGCAGCACGCACCGGATCACCGACCCGCAGATCGCGTCGCGTCAGATAAGCGAGCGATTTCATGTATAGTACGTGCTATAGGGTAGGCAGTAGGCTAGGCGTACCTGATCATCCGATGGCTGATGGCTTCCCTCCTATGCGCCGAAAATGACACGCTTATTGTTGTCAGCGTCACTGTTGCTGAACATATGAAGAAAATTTCGCGTTCCTGTAGTACAATTACATTATAAAATATATTGCTCCGTAATCTCGTTCCCTTCCAGAAACATGACGCTGATCTTTTTGACGTCCGATGCAGCCAAGGCGCGAACGGTGATGCAAACGGACGTCTCCCAGCAGCCAAGGGCAGCAATGTCTTTTCGTGTGGAGGACAATCCCAAAAAACAGAAACAAAGGAGCTAAATAGGGATTATGGCAACAAAAACAAAGTGTATATGTTTACACTGGTAATTTTGCGAAGTCAATTTTTTGAATGGCAATTTTGCGAAGCCCATTTTTTGAATGGCAATTTTGCGAAGCCCATTGTTTGCAATGGCAAATAGCCAATTTTCTCGGCTAGGGAAGTCCGCCACCATTCATCGTAACTATTTTTTTTTTTGAAAAAACAACACAATAAATATAGACCCCCATATAAATATACCATGCTACGATATATATTAGAGAAACATATAAAAAATAAATCATCAATATATATATATATATATATATATATATATATATATATATATATATGCATGCCAAGTAAACTTAAATATTTTGCACATAAATTTTTTAACGATTATTAACTCTCATCAAGAAATAATGTTGCTAACAAAGATCTAGAAAACAATAAATGTTTAAGGTTACGAAGAAATGATGTATAAATAAAAATAAAATCCACCGTTATTATTTCTAATAAAAAAACACATTTGAATATTTCTATGCTTATTACTAAAGCATGAAATGATCTACATTATTAGCAATGAAAGATTAGAAGACGAAGTTGCTAACCTTTAGAAGATTAAAGATGAAGCCGGCGGCCGAGAGTAAGAACTTGCTTCCCCAAGCAAGAACACGGATGAACAAGCAAAGACCAAAGATTTGACCTGTGCCTCGGACTGGGGGACAGTGAAAGCGGGTATATATAGGTGGGGACTTTTAGTCCCGATTGGTGGAGCCTACCGTGACTAAATGATCAACCTATAATCCTGGTTGGAGCCAAAATCCAGAATAAAAGGGTCAGCAGGACCTTTGGTCCCGGTTGGTGGTTCCAACCGAGATTGAAAGGCAACCTTTAGTCCCTGTTTGAACCACAGACCGGGACTAAAGATCCCTGCTGCAAAAGCCTGCTGCACCATCCGTTGAACAGGGGATTCTAGTTCCGGTTAGTGGTTCCAATCAAGATTAAATCTCCTATTACTCCCGGGCTAAATTTTAGCTGGGACCAAAGCTAAAAACCGAAAGTCTGTTCTCAAATTGTGAATGATCTCTATATGCAACTAATGCAGGCTAAGAATGCACGAACCAATAGGGGCCATTGCCCGTCGGCGCCATCCATTCCAGGCCATGAGACTCCACATTCCAGGCTATAACCTATGCGATAGTAAACCAAAGCTGCCAGTCGCTGGCACTTTCGGCTCATTTTTTTTCAATACGTAAAAGATTCGTGTATCATTGTAATTGAAGAAGAGTTTAATCGTACAAATAATACGTTTCTGATGAGCGCGCTAGGTGGTCTTACAGCTATAACTAGACCTTCCTAGCAGACTATTTTAGACTTCGATATTACATAAATGGTATACAACCCAACTACGAGCACCGTAGCAACCTACGGAGCTAGGCGTCTCCGCTGCTGGCTGCGCGACCCTGCTCCACTATCCGAGAAGAACGCTCTTCTACCAGCCTTGTTGTTGGTCGCTGGGAACAACTCGTCCAGAGCTGTCACGTGGCTTGACGTCAAGTTCCCTACGAATATGGTGTCGTATGTTTCATTGACGTGTATAAAACTGGAGCAGCCGGCGGCACAATGCCCATCCTATGCATGTGGAGTACCTCGCCGAAGATCGGTACGTACGCTAACGGCTGAGCGGTAATCCGTCTACCGGCACGGGTCTTCTGATTGCCGCCTTTTACCGTGGAGTGGCGATCAAGTTCCAGCCCACGGAACAGGGATCTCTCTGCACCTCTACGTCCTGCCGACGCGTGTACTTGACACTACACCTATGTGGCTCTGCGGTTCTGTCGTCGTCCCTGGGCCAATGGCCGTTCAGGTGTTCCGACTTGGCAAGGGTCACAGCGACTGCCAGTGTTCGGCAACTGTGCATGCACCAAGACTGGGCGTGTGCGGGTCCCCCCGCAGGCCGTGTCTCTGCGAGCTACAAAGGCAGGCAAAGCTGACCTTGCTCCATCTATCTGCAGGAACGAGCTAGCTAGCTAGCGTGTGCTGTCGTCCTCGTCACCCTGTGTTTGTAAATTTGGTACTTTTGTTTTGTATACCGTGGGTGATGATCAATGCCAAATGGCTCCAAGATGGTACTAAGCAAGTAGCTATATTGAGCAGCATCCATCTTCAACAGGGGCTGCGTACATCTACTAGCTATGTGATTGTGATCTCATCTATCTACATGGCTAAGCTGCAGTACAAGCAGTAGCTAGCATCTATCTATGTCTTGCATGTATACCTGCAGCCTTGCAGGCCACCCTGACCCGGCCCCTTGGGCGCGGCGCAGTATATAAGCGGCCGGCACCTGAAGCATCTCTTGCTATCAAGTGGGACTGTGGGAGTGTCCACCACCCAACGGAGAGAGCATCGATCGGGCACTAGGGAGACAGCGGAGCAGAGTGGCCATCGCCAGCCATGCCGAAGCTGCAGAGGTTCAGAGGAGTGAGGCAGAGGCACTGGGGCTCCTGGGTCTCCGAGATCCGCCACCCACTCCTGTAAAGTTCTTGGTCACTCATGTCATGCATGTTCAGTTGAGAGAAACATATATATAGGGAGTACTAGCTTTGTTTCTTGTCGATACTTTTGCGTCAGCTATAGCAGACTAGCAGGCTAGCCTCCTCTGCTAGCTGGTGCAGTTTTCGTCTCTTCGTTTCGTTCCAAGGCATGCACGCGTCTGAAGTCTGAACGCGCCTTTGTTTGTGTTATTGCTGCGTCGTCTGTGCGTGGCGACGGTGCAGGAAGACGAGGATCTGGCTGGGCACGTACGAGACGGCGGAGGACGCGGCGCGGGCGTACGACGAGGCGGCGCGGCTGATGAGCGGCCCCGCGGCGCGCACCAACTTCCCCCTGACCGGCAGCGGCGGCGGCGGCGGCACCCTCTCCCCGACGCTGCGCGCGAAGCTGGAGAAATGCTGCACGGCGCCGGCGCAAGAGCCGCACCACGGCGCGGACGTGTCACGGACGGGTGGGGACGGCAGTAGTAGCCGCGGCGCTCGCCGGCGGGACGACGACGGCGAGGAGGCCGCCGTGAAAGTCGACCCCGACGCCGACGGCGGCGAGGAGTACATCGAGGAGATGATCAGGGAGCTCACCTACTACGGCCCCGTGGAGATACAGCACCACCCGCCGTCCGCCTCCTCCAGCGCCGCCGCCTGCTCGAGCTCGGCGATTCAGTGACTGACCAGCTAGCTAGCCGCTGCAGTCGTCGTCACCATCTACAGCGTTTGTTTGTTTTGGTAGGCAGGCACATTAGCCGTCCGTTAGGTGCGGCCCGACCCGGAGCCGGAGGGATGGAACGCGAGTTGCGTTTGCCCGGCCGGGGCCCGTTCCTGTTCCTGTTCCTGTTCCTGTTCCTGTTCCTGTTCCTGGGCTGGGGATTGGGATTGAGCGAAGCGAGCCTTGTACATAGCGGGAAGGGGACCAAAGGATCTTTCGGGATAAGGCCTCTTGATTTGGTTCACCATGTGAGGCTTGTTCTCGCCCTTGTCTACCGCGTTTGGTATCCTAGCTCTGCCTCCTTTATCTCTCTCTCTCCATTCCATCGCAAATCTGCGAGAGTTGTGGTTCATGCATTCACATGACGTGACGCGCGGTCGACAGATGCATCGATCGGATGCCATCTTCGGTCCTCTTCCTGCGAGAACCCGACGCATTGTCGTTTCCATTCTGGTGGATGGTGGTGGATTTGCATTCTCTCTCGAGCATGAGTCACGTCTTCCATCGATAGGAATAGGAATAGGAACAGGATCGGCATCGACCACACGACACAATACTAGTGGCCACGACGACAGGCATTGTGACTTCCGAGACACGCAGGCAGCTGTCCCCCAGTGCACAGTGTGGCTCGTATGAACAGTCAAGGCGGGCAGTTAACACTTAAACAGGACGTCACGAACGAACCTTCAGGAGCGATCCGTTTCGCCGTATCCGAGCACGATCCGAGGCCACTGTTTGGCCCATACACACAAGTTGCTTGCTACACAACAACCTGCACCTGTGTTGTGCATGCGAAGCCGAGCCCCCACCCCTCCTATGAACATGGCATGCGTCAGTGGTCACGTATCAGAAACCATCGTGGTGGTGCCACAGCCTGCACTGCTTGAAGCACAGAAAAAACTCGCAAGCTTATTATCGTAAATGATTACATCGCCTGAAATACCAGCGCCCACAATACAGAGAGGAACAGCTCTGTCGCTGGATTCACTACACAGTACACATACCTGATGGCTAGAACACATGCTAGTTGTCTGCTGCAATAAAACCAACACACTGTCTCTCCCCTTACCCACAGACTTACCAAAGCTAGACACTGAAACACAAATCAAACAGCTACTGGTCCTAATGATCAACTCTAACCAGTACACGTGGTCATTATAAGGCCTAAGATTATACAACATGGATACAGGTTGATGCACAATGCACCGTACTGTGGAAACGACCAGTTGGCGCTAGCTCTAATTAACCTAGGTATCATGTTGCCCTTTTGGGCCGTTAATATTAGTATACAACAATATAGTGCAGCAATGCCCCTACGTCGCTCTTCCTCTTGCTGTGCTTCGCAACACCCTTTTACGTCCTTGTTGAACATTGGATGATCTCAAGCCTCGCTTAGCCGGTTGTTCTGGTTTTGTACCTGGGCCATTCTTAACAGAATCAACATCTGTAGCAGGAGCAGCAGACTCAATTAATTCGGTACTGGTGGGTGGCATAGCACTGCTCGAGTTAGTGTAGCTAGGATTATCATTTCCTGAAGATTCCAGCCCTGAGTTGCCATTTGATTGATCCAGAAGACTGCATTGCCAAGGGAACTTGGTTACATAAATGCAAATCCCAAATAAAAAAGGTGAGAGAAAAAAAAATAGAATCTGCAAAGTTGTGGTTACCCGTTGACTAATGTTTTCTTGGTCGACCCATTCATTTTGGTCTGGGTTGGGGGACCTGCATCATTTGGTATGGATTCTGGAAAAAATTGCATAAAACCAGTAAGCCATTATAAGCACAGTACCCCCTCCTCCAAAATATAGTAGAGATTTACTAAGATAAACAATTGCTTGGATTCTGCTTCTGCTGTAGCACTTTCAGAATTCATACCAAAAGATTATTTACTAACCAAAAGATGGTACTCTTTAATTAACAAAAACAGGCAGCCTCCAGAAGCATTTGGGATATCTAACGCAGTAGGCTTGAAGGGCAGGCCTGGTGCAAGCGGTAGAGTCTTACCGCCTATGACCGGAAGGTCCCGGGTGTTAGTCGCTGAATTCTCACTCTTGGTAGTAGGAGAATTCTTACTCTCATCGAGAGAGGATGACACTAGGAGTTGGGGCAATTTTCTTGTCTATTTCTCACACAAGCTCACACAAATGCCATACCAACCTGAGGGGTTGGGGTTACATATTTATAGGCTGCTAGCCAGCCAAGCATATGCCAAGATGCTAGTCTAAGATGCTAATATGCTGTCCTAGCTAAGATGCTGTCCTCTAAGATGCTGTCCTCTAGTCTAAGATGCTGTCCTAAAAACAGAAAAACAGCCACAAGGACCATGTGAGCAACAACAGCCCCACAAAGACCAGCCACACATGACTTATCCATCATTCTCCCCCTAAGTCTTGTGCGTCGTCTTGTGGGAGAGTTGAACCATCCCGATCCTGGAGCAGAGCTCAAGGAACTTGATCCTCCCAAGGGGCTTGGTGAGCAGGTCCGCAAGCTGGTCCTTGGTGTTGATGTAGTTCGCCTTGATGCTTCCTTCCTCCAGACAGCCTCGGATGAAGTGGTACCTCACCCGGATGTGCTTGCTGCGTTCGTGGAACACGGGGTTCTTTGCCAGGGCCAGAGCGGACTTGCTGTCCACCCTGAGCTCCACCGCTCTAGTGTCTCTGCCGAGGAGATCACCAAGCAGTCGAGCGAGCCAGAGCGCCTGAGTCGAAGCGGTGGAGGCCGCTATGTACTCGGCCTCGCAGCTGGACAGGGCCACCACCTGCTGCTTGACCGACTGCCAGCTAACGAGGCACTTGCCGAGGAAGAAGAGGATCCCGCTCGTGCTCTTGCTGGTGTCGATGTCGCCGGCGTGGTCGCTGTCGCTGTACCCGACGAAGTGTGCCGCCTCAGGACACCTCGGGTAGTAGAGGCCGTGGTCGAGAGTCCCCGCAACGTAGCGGATGATCCTCTTCACAGCCTGCTGGTGCTCCGTCGTCGGTCGCTGCATGAACCGACTAACGTAGCCGACGGAGAATGCCAAGTCCGGCCGTGTGTGGGCGAGGTAGCGAAGGCTCCCCACAAGGCGCCGGTACTGTGTAGCGTCCACCTCCGTTGTGCTGTCGCGGCTCAGCTTCAGCCTCTCCTCCATCGGAGTGAGAGCTGGGTTGCAGTCGGTGAGCCCAGCTAGCTCAACGACGCGCTTGGCGTAGGCGGTCTGTTGAAGCGTGATCCCGGAGTCATCCTGGTGCACCTCGATTCCCAGGTAGAAGGAGAGAGGCCCCAGGTCACTCATCTGGAAGGTGGCCTTCATCTCTTCCTTGAATGCCGCCACCTCCGCATCCTTGGTGCCGGTGATCACCAAGTCGTCGACGTAGACACCCACCAGCAGGGCATTTCCTCCATTGCCCCGTCGGTAGATGGCCGCCTCGTGCGGGCTTTGCTCGAAGCCCATCCCCTTTAGCGTGGAATCCAACTTGGCATTCCACGCCCTCGGTGCCTGCCGCAAGCCATAGAGGGCCTTGCGCAGGCGGAGCACCTTGCCCTCCTTGCCGGGGATCGCAAATCCCGGCGGCTGGTGCACGTAGACCTCCTTCAAGTCGCCGTTAAGGAACGCCGACTTGACATCCATGTGGTGAACACGCCAACCCTCCTGGGCAGCTAGCGCAAGGAGGAGTCGCACGGACTCCATCCGTGCCACAGGAGCAAAAGCGTCGTCGAAGTCGACCCCCTCCTGCTGCACGAAACCTCGTGCCACCAAGCGAGCCTTGTGCTTGACGATGGCGCCGGCTTCATCCCTCTTCAACTTGTACACCCACTTAAGGGTGATCGCGCGGTGACCACGAGGAAGGTCAGCAAGCTCCCAGGTGCGGTTCTTCTCAACCGCATCCATCTCCAACTGCATCGCGGCGCGCCATGCCGCGTGTCTCTCGGCCTCTGCAAACGACCGAGGCTCGCCGTCGTCACACGCAAGGTGCAACTGCGCCTCCAGGTCGTGAGGCACCGGTCCCGGCACCGGCTGGTCGCCGAGAAGGTTCTCCACCGTACGGTACCGCAACGGCTCACCGTCGTGGTACGCGTCGACGCGCTCCTCGTCGTGAGAGAGCGGAGTAGCGAGCTCAACCGGGCCGTGCTCGACACGAGCTGGTGGTGGAGTAGACGTGCCCGGAGTGGTGCCTGTCGGTGCTAGAGTGCGTGGCGTTGCCGGCTGTGGTGGAGCCGGCGAAGAGCTCATCGCAGCCGAGGTCCTGGCTGGAGAGCGTGGTGCTGTCGGAGTAGCAGGTGCCGGGGTCGGTGGAGGCTCGGAGACTGGGGTAGACGCGCTCGCCGAAGAAGAACTGCCTACTCCCCCAGCTCCCTCGAAGTGGACGTACTCGATAGTGAAGTCGTCGTACGTCGGAGCCGAGCCGTCGTCCACTGCCTTGTCCCACGCCCATCCTCGCCCTTCGTCGAACACAACGTCGCGCGCCGTGCGCACACGCTGTGTCTTCGGGTCGAGGATGCGGTAGGCCTTCGAGCCCTCCGCGTAGCCGATGAACACTCCCGGAGTGCTCCTGTTGTCGAGCTTGCTGATGTGGCCAAGCTCCTTGGCGAATGCGAGGCAGCCGAAGACTCGCAAGTGGGAGACCGCCGGCTTGCGCCCATGCCAAGCCTCGTACGGCGTCCTGCCATCGAGCGCCTTGGTAGGCGAGCGGTTGAGGATGTAGACGGCCGTCACCACCGCCTCTCCCCAGAAGATAGCCGGCATCCCCCTCTGCTTGAGGAGGGCCCGAGCCATCCCCACAACCGTCTGGTTGCGCCGCTCGACGACGCCGTTCTGCTGCGGGCTGTACGGCGCGGAGTAGTGGCGCTGAATGCCCTCGTCAGCGCAGTACGACGCGAATTCAGCCGCCGTGAATTCGCCGCCGTTGTCGGTGCGCAGCACGCGCAGCTTGCGGCCGCACTCCGCCTCCGCAGCAGCCTGCGCGCGCCTGATGGCGTCCGCAGCCTCTCTCTTGCTGCCGAGGACCATCACCCACATGTAGCGGGAGAGGTCGTCGACGAGCAGCAGGAAGTAGCGTCGTCCTCCCGGTGTGGCCGGTGTCACCGGGCCACACAAGTCCCCGTGCACAAGCTCGAGCCTCTCCTTGGCTCGAAAGCTCGCCCGCTGGGGAAAGGGGAGTCGCCTCTGCTTCGTCAACACGCAGACGTCGCAGAGCTGCTCCACATGGTCGAGGCACGGCAGGCCTCGCACCATCTCCGTGGCACTGAGCCACTTCAGGGCCTCAAAGTGAAGGTGCCCGAAACGCTCGTGCCACTGCCACGCCTCGTCGTCCCGACGAGCAGCGAGACAGAGGGGTTGTGCCACCTGCACGTTAAGAACGTAGAGTCGATTTGCGCTTCTGGATACCTTGGCAAGAAGGCGACGACGACGATCCCAAATCCTCATGACTCCGTCCTCAACCACCACGCGCGAACCGTTCTCATCCAGCTGTCCCAAGCTGATGATGGAGTTCCTCAACGCGGGGATGTAGTAGACTCCGGTGAGCAGCCTGTGCTCACCAGACACGGTGGTGAAGATGACGGAGCCGACGCCCTTGATCTCCACGCCGGAGGCATCCCCAAACTTGACGGAGCCTCGAACGCTAGAGTCAAGCTCGGTGAAGAACTCCCGTCGACCGGTCATGTGATGGGTGGCGCCGGTGTCGAGGCACCACCCGTCAGTCTTGTCGTTGCCGGAGCTGTCGCCGAGGAGGGCGTGTGCTTTTGGCTCGTCGAGGTGGAGGAAAGCCGCTGTGGCCGGTGCCGCTGGAGGTAGCTCGATGCTGGCATGTGCCATGAACAGAGCCGGCTCCTCCTCCTCCGCCTGTGCGACGTGGGCCTGGCCGCGTCGTGGCTGTCGACAGTCCTTGGCCCAATGGCCAAGCTGGCCACAGTTGCGGCAGGTGTCGTCTCGTGCCGGCTTGTGCCTGCCGGCGGCGCCGCCCTGGGCGCCTCCGCGGGCATCACCCTCGGCACGTCCTCGCGCCCCGGCCTGGGCGTCTCTGCGCGCCTTGCGCGGCTTGCCACGCTTGCGGCCGCCTGTCGCGGAAGAAGGCTCCCCCTTCCTTCGGTCACCCTGGCTGGCAAGCCACTGCTCCCGAGTGAGAAGGAGCTTCCCGCTAGTGGTGATGGGCCCCGAGAGGGACTGTGGCTCATCACTGTCGACGACCTTGAGGCGACCTATCGCCTCCTCGATCGACATCGTGGAGAGATCCAGCAGCGACTCGATCGAGCGAGCCATCTGCTTGTACTTCTCGGGGACGCAGCGGAAGAGCTTTTCGACAGCTCTCTCCTCGCCGTAGGTGTCGTCGCCGAACTGCACCATCTTCTGCAACAGAGTGTTGAGACGGAGAGCAAAGTCATCAACGTCCTCACCTGGCTTGAAGGCCAGGTTCTCCCACTCCTTGCAAAGTGCCTGCAGCGTGGACTTGCGGGCGCAGTCGCTGCCGATGCGTGCCGCAGTGATGGCGTCCCAAGCCTCCTTGGCAGTCCGCTTGCTGGTAAGCGAGAACTGCATCTCGGGCAGGACTGCAGCGATGAGAGCATCCAGCGCCCGTCGATCTAGGTCGTAGTCGACGTCGACATACCGGACTGCCTCCCACATGTGCCGCACCTGGAGCTTTACCCTCATCACCGCAGCCCACTCGACGTAGTTGGTCTTGGTGAGGGTAGGCCACCCACCGCCGGGACCGACGTCCCTGACAACAGCCTGGAGCCCGTGGTAACCACGGTACCGATCCGGGGAGAGAGAGCCACGCTGCCTGTGAAGGCCGCGCTCTCCATCGACCCGTCCGCCACCGTTGCCGTGCGCGCCTCCTCCAGGAGCGCCGCCGCCGTGCGCGCCTCCTCCAGGAGCGCCACCGGCGCGTCCGCGCCTGTCTGGGCTGCCGCCGCGCTCGTGGGCGTGCGCGGCTGCCCCAGGAGCGCCACCGCCGTGCGCGCCTCCTCCAGGAGCGCCGCCAGCGCGTCCGCGCCTGTCTGGGCTGCCGCCACGCTCGTGGACGTGCGCGGCTGCCCACTGCGCCGCCCGCGCTCGCGCTGCCTCCCTCTCTAGCAGCTCGAGGTCTGCGTCGGCGGTGTCGTCAGCGGAAATGGAGCTGCCGATGCTGCCGCGCAGAGCCTCGACCTCCGCCGCCGCCGCACGCGCTGCATTCGCCGCCGCCGCCGCTTCCGCCTCCGCTCTGGCTGCTGCCAGCTCCGCCGCTGCCAACCTCGACGCCCTTGCCGCCGCCGCAGCGGTCTCTGCCGCCGCTCGCTCGCGTTCCTCTGCTGCGGCAAGTTCGGCCTCCTGCCGACGCCGCGTGCTCGAGGCGACCGAGCGCTGAGACTGCCCTACGGACATGACGCGCTACCGGGGGGCTGCTGCGTGGGGAGAGGGCTGCTTCAGACGAGCTGGGAGAGGAGTGAACAGGAGCGGCCGGAGCTACTGCTACTCTCAGCTGGGGCTGTTGCGAGGCTGGGCAAGGGGATGAGCAGGAGATGCTCAGGCTACAGGATACTGCGGCTCTGATACCACTTGTTAGTCGCTGAATTCTCACTCTTGCTAGTAGGAGAATTCTTACTCTCATCGAGAGAGGATGACACTAGGAGTTGGGGCAATTTTCTTGTCTATTTCTCACACAAGCTCACACAAATGCCATACCAACCTGAGGGGTTGGGGTTACATATTTATAGGCTGCTAGCCAGCCAAGCATATGCCAAGATGCTAGTCTAAGATGCTAGTCTAAGATGCTAATATGCTGTCCTAGCTAAGATGCTGTCATCTAGTCTAAGATGCTGTCCTCTAAGATGTTGTCCTCTAGTCTAAGATGCTGTCCTAAAAACAGAAAAACAGCCACAAGGACCATGTGAGCAACAACAGCCCCACAAAGACCAGCCACACATGACTTATCCATCACCGGGTTCGAGTCGCGGTCTCCTCGCATTGCACATGTGAGGGTAAGGCTTGCCACTGATACCCTTCCTCAGACCCCGCACAGAGCGGAAGCTCTCTGCACTGGGTACGCCCCTTTTTTTTACAGGCAGTAGGCTATAGCGGTATAACCACACATCATAAAAAGAACTACCTATATGGTTTATACCAATGTTTAAGCTCTCACCAAACCTCAAGCAGCATAATGCCTCGCAATGTTTTTTTATCAACCAACCTCACAATGGTTGTAAAACACATATAAACCTGGAACCAGGAGTTGTATTTTTTTTTCAACATAAGTCACCCCAAGCATGTGTGTGTAGTGGCATTCCAACTGAAGCCAGGATTTACTGGCTAGCAACAGCAATTATGTCTTTCCTGAGCCTTGCAGGCAAAGTTGTCCATGATTTCTGGCCAATGGTTCCCTGCTCTCAACTGGATAATCTAAGTAGACTACTGGACTTAAAAGGGCGTACCCAGTGCAGAGAGCTCCCGCTCTGTGCGGGGTCTGGGGAAGGGTGTCTGTGGCAAGCCTCACCCTCGCCTGTGCAATGCGAGGAGACCGCGACTCGAACCCGGGACCTTCCGGTCACAGGCGGTAAGACTCTACCGCTTGCACCAGGCCCGCCCTTCAAGTAGACTACTGAACTTCCAGCCAACAAAAGTTATTGCAGCTTGACAACCAGCAGGATAATTTGGCAAATTGTGGGTGGCTGATGATTAAGTTAGAAATCATCTAACTAATGAATGATACTCCTAAGAACCACCAAACCAACCAAATGCTAGCAATGGCTACACAAATGGTTAAGGTTGATATTTAGCTAATTATGTCTGGCCGTTGCCTTTGCAAAACCTAATGCAACTCAGTGGTTGTGACCATTATTAGAACAAAAAAGAGTTGGTCTAATTTGGCTCAAAAATTGCTGAAGCTCAGAAACTTCTCTACATACATTAGTGATCACTGATCAGTTCATTAGAGAAAATCTGATGCGAGCTCAGAGTCCAGACAAAACCAAGCTGATTTAACCCCACAAAAAATATGAGTAAGACAAACTAGAATCAAGATTTGTGTGATTGTGTAAGCAAGGAATATCCCTAAATACCTGAAGCTGAGTTGACATGTGTTTCCCCTATATGTGGTTCTGAAGTGGGAGCTTTAACATCTCCACTATGGCCAGTAGTATCCTTAGTAATTCTGAGACAAGAAACATGAGAAATTCAAGGAATAAATGACACTATGTTAGTTTACGGTAGATAAAACAAAATAACATGAGTATAAAATAATCCAGAACAACGATATGATTATCTAATGCTATCAATATCATGGAACTGAGGATTATACGACTTCACGAGTGCAAAACTTTCCAGTATGAAGAACAGTAAAAGAGTGATACAATACGTGACTGATAGTGACATCGACCATGTAATCGCATAAGCATCATTATTTAGGTTAATTACACAACTTTTGCAAAAAAGTTATTATATGTTTAAATTTCAAAGTTGGAATTAGATCTTACATAGAGAAACTGTAGGTGGAATTTACAGCTCGACATATATTACTTAATCAGTAAGCTTATAACAGATGGTGTTGGTGACATTTAATTAACCGCAACATAAGCTTGTAAATGATGGTGCAATTGCAGCAAAAACTGAATTAAACAGTAAGAATTGTCTTATGCAAAAACTGACCCTGTGGAAGACACGTCGTTACCCTCTGCAACTTTATCTGCACATGTACCACAATAGAATATTTTAGAACAGGATATTCACAAATTCTATAATCATTATACATGGCTAAAAACTGGGTAGAATATCATGAGATAACCAGGGTGAGGAGTCAAGGGCAACTGGATAAGGAGATTTTACCGGGGAGAATTTCAGATGCAACTTGGTATTCTTGGGGTGCATTCCCATTGTTCTTTGCAAGGTCCACGGGCTCAGTAATACCCTTAGGACAACAAAAATGCACTGATAAATAAAAAATAATACTTGTGAAACAAACTACAGAAAAGGTTTTGAGGACACATGTCAATGAATAATGATTTTTTTCTGAATTCGCATCCACATTTTCAACAAACAGAGGCAAGTAGATTTTATACTACAAACTGAGAAAAGTAAAATACAGGCAGAGGTAACATAAGTGATCATGTATTGTGTTAATAGGAGCAGCTAGGGGCAACAGCTTAGTGCACAATGTATCAAAAAGGTTGGTATGCACATTGGCCAGAATTTACTATTTTTGGAAGACTAAAAGGCATCATGTGTTCTTATCAATAAATGTATAAGCCACTTGCTATGTAAATAGTGTTGCTACTGACAACAGAGTACTGTGCTATATCAAACTGAGCCCAAATGTACAAGTATAATGAAACAAACATAAAACAAAAATCATGAACTACTCACATCAGTTCTATCTTCAGTTAGTGTAATAGGTAAGGAGCATCCACCAACTGGTTCTGTTGCTGCAACTTTCTCAGACCCTGTAGCCAATATACAACAAATTAGTTTTTCACAGTAAAATAGTGCAACTAAATAAAAGAAAGTGAAGCATCAGTAGAAAAGAATAAATATCAAAGTATGCAGCCTGAGTGAATTTGGAGTCAAAAAAGAGCCCGTAAGTGTAAAGAAATTTCACCATTATAGGTTTCGGTAGGATCTCCAACTTTCTCATCAGTGCCCAATGAGAATATAGAGGTGTTATTCTCAAATAATCTGGAATTAGAACCATAATTCCAGAATTTAGGAGCATCAGCAGAACCTCCAGATGATCCAATGTGAGCTCTTCGTGATTCCTCCAATTTTGTCCAAAAGCTGGAAAGGTAGTCCTCTGTGGTTACCTTTACAAGGTAAAATACTTGGTTAGCAGTGAATATGCAAGCACAAGTGAGGCTTCATTTAACCAGACAGGTGTCAAGCAAGATAGTGATTAAGAAAAGGAAAGCCTATATCATGTAACACACCGTTTTCCTGCCTAGTAACATGAGTTTTGTTCTTACCAACTTCAGTTGGTTTTCCTTTTCTTAGAAATGTTGTGAATTTATACATTTCATATAGAATGCAGCAATTTCATGGTATAAATTTAAGACGGTTGAAAGTGACCAGTAGCAGCTCCATCACATCTCATTCAAGACCATGGAATACAGATCAATATAACAAATCATCAGTACTTCAAGTGCTGATGATCATATAAAGTTGTGAAGTTCATCAATCTTAGAACAGCTCTAGTGTGAGCAAAACCCTATCTGTGAGCTGTGAAAACAGCACTTTACACATTGTAGCATTCGACTGCTATGTGTTAGCTAAAATCAACGCCCAAACATGAGCCGAACCGAGAGGATAAAATAACCCAGGAGCTAATTGCATGAGTGCTATGAGAGAGAGGTGGGCAGAGCGAAATTGTTTTATATTTCATGTACGGGGCCATCAAAACGATGTCCACGCTAGAGTCACCGAACTGCCATGGATTGAACTTTACATTCTCAAATCAATTTTACAATGGAACTGCCCTTATAAGAGAGTAACATTTTGTAAAACTACGAATATCTCACAGATGATCAAAATATTGCCACAAAAGCCTAGGCTGTACATAAGTGCGCAATGCCAAATTCGAATCAGTGACCTTGACCCAGCATAAATTTCTTTTATTACCTTTGTTGACGAGATAGAGTATTTGGAGGGTGATGTGTCAAACTTCTGATGGCCTAAGAATGGGGATTGCCAAGGAGGTAACGACTGCATGTATGATTTCGCTAAATCAACTGGAGTACCCATGTCAGAGTCATTGTGCTGCATGAGATGGCAATACGTAAAGAGTAAGAAACAATTTATCCAACCATAACCAGCAGTAAGTTCGCCAATCACCAAAAACCAATAGGTTAACAAAGAATAGAAGGAATATATATTTATACTCACAGAACTAAATATATCAGTATTTAATGTGCATGGCCCATTGTCTTCAGGCTTTAAGCCCAGTCCCTGCCTTTTCTCTTCCAACCATTTTTTTGCTTCCGTAACTGCTGCAGTGCATAGCTCAGGTGATGCTTGGAGTGGAGAGCCTGGAGAAAAACTACCAGGTCCCATTCTCATACTAGAGAGTGGAACTGATTCAGGGAAATTCCGGTCACGGCTCAAGGAGCGCCATGTTCCTGTAAAGTCATGTGCAATGCCTGCATTCCTACTTGGGATTTCTTCTGGCTTTCCATACTCATGGGCTTCAGGAAAAGTAGAATCTCTGACTCTTGATTTTATTAACTCTACCATCCTATCACATTCATCCCTGCAAAAAGAAAAAAAACACTAATTGTTCCAAGGGATAGCGCATCTGCTGAAGATATCACCAATAAATCAGGTTTTAACATACTGATGGATCTACCCAGCATAAAAATCACAACACTTGTCAATAAATAGCATCTAGAGCAGTTACATTACATAAGGGTAAGGTAGCATAACATGTGTAATGATTTACAGTGCAAGCTTTTGTTAGCCTTGTATTTAAGGGTCCCTACATACATCTACATTATCAGCTGCAAGATGAGTATGAACTTCAAAGTTTGTCCATTATAATCCATTGCACGGTATACACAACAAGGATTACAAGAACTTGACCTTAATGAATCTAAGGATGCACCATCAACAGACTTGATGAACGAGATGTCAAAAGAAAGAATTATTTTAGTGCCACACTTAATTGTAGTAGGTTGTCCAGAAAAAAAATGACATTATACATGTTAGCCCACAAATAAAAGGACAATAGCAATATGGTTACCTTGAGAATGTTTCCTTCATAACCATTTGCTCAATAGCAAGCTTTGACTCGCTAAGAGGAACTATTGATCCATGAGTGTCATGAATATCTTCATTTTCATCTGAGTGTGGACAGCATATATAGTGATGTGAGGACACAATTAATAGTCAGCAGTATACGAAAGGCAATGATCAGATGATACAGAGAGCAAGGTCTATTATTAAATAAATTTGTCTGTAATAAGGCGTCATAATCAAATCATGATGGTACAAGCCTAAAAGGAAGTCTAACATTACTAAGATCGCTAATCCTCCCTTCTGCTTATTGGCTAAAAAGATTGTCCAGCATTACTAAGGTCAAGACTGAGATCCTCTAACCACTTTACAGGAAAAAAAAATACAGGAGGTACGGAAATTCTACACTGAAAAATATGTAGAGAAAATCACAGAATTTCCATCCAAGAACCTGAAGCTCCCAAATTATGTTCACTCTGAAAGTTTTTTTTTTTTTTTTTTTTGAAAAAAAAGACTCTGCTCCACTTATCCTGAATTTCAAGGAGTAATTAGCATGGTGCCAGGTCATTGAATTCATTACTTCAATTCTGATTTCTGACGCATATTGACTGATGTGATATGTACCAGATGGATTGGTGGTACTAATACTGAACTTTGGTTGATAGAAGCCATATGCCACTTCAATGAAATACGTTGAATGTACAGTATGCACTACAGAGATATGGTAACTCGGCATTTCATATCAATCCATGCTTGTCCCTGGTGGCACCTACCGAAATTCTACTCTACTGGAGTAAAATTCTAACCGCAATTCATATATCCAAACCCACCCTTTAGCCAACTGTGACACCGAATTAGCTAAGATTCGAAACCTCCTAGCCTAATTTGAGCAAGTCAAGACGAAACCCTTGGTCGCGAAGTCGAAGCAGAGCAGCAACTCGTGCATAGTACTCGAAGCTACAATAGCAAGTCAGACAACCAAGCGGCTCACTGAACTGAACGACGGAGTGAGGGAGCGAGAGAAGAAGAGCGTGGACGAGAGGAAGGAAGGAGAAATTACTCAAGCCGACGACGTCTTCGTCCTCGTCCTCCCCCGAGCCGGTCTCCTCGGGCGAGGAGAAAAGTAAAACGGAAGAAAAGACACTCTTCGCTCCGGAGACGAAGCCGGCGAGCCAGCCGGGGCTAGTCCCCGTCGCCGCTCCCGCCTCCGCCGCCTCCGCCGCGGCTTCCTCCGGCGAGAGGCGGCGGCGCTGGGCCCTCCCGCTGCCGGATCTATCGTCCTCCGGCGATCGCCGGCGGCGAGCCCCGAAGAGGGACGCCATGGGAGGGGCGGAGGGATGGGGAGGAGGAGGAGCAGTGTGAGGCGACGAAGAGTTCGTGAGGCGATTTTCGAAGAGGCGCCGCGAACTGCTACGGCCACTGCTTTTAGCGGGAGCGTGGCGGTGACACTGCCAGTGACAAGTGGGACCGTCGTCTTTGCGTGCGTGTGCGGAGCCCACCCAGCAGAGGGCCGCTCGTTAGACCGTTGCCTTGTCCGGGTGACGTGGAACTAAATCGGACAAACTGTGCGGACGACGGGGTGCCTGTGAACCGCCCTTTCAAGCTCCAGTCACAAGCAGCAACCGTACGAATGAGGAGTGGGACCCACTCTGTTTTATGTTACTGTCCCTGCGTAGCTTTTTCCAGCGTGCGAGACTGATCGTGCGAATATTTTTCTGGTAACCGCCGGTGTCCGGATGGGCGGAGATGGGCGTTCGAGCCATTCGATGACATGTGGGCTCGGCTTTTGTAAAGGATAAGCTTGTGGGCTCGGCTTCGGTAACATGCGGAGAACTCGGGCTTACTGTGACTGAACAAATCAAGGCTGCTCTTTGTGTTTGTGAAAATATACCAGAGCATCCTATCAAAAAAAGAAAGAAAATATACCAGAACAAATGAGCATGTTTTTGACCATTGAAGAGTCATTAAGGAGGAAATTCATTCTAAACATGCTCAGCGGTAGGTGAAATTTGTTACGTGCCATTATTTGGGTATATTTTCAAAAGAATTGCAAGTTACGCTCGATAGCCACCATTTGCTCGTATACTAGCTGGAACCTTAGAAGATTATGCATTCATCGTTTCTGCTTAAGGAGTATCACAGCCGCTAATTTGGATACATATTTTGTTGCTCATATACAGAATAATTGTCTGAGTAGTAAAGTAGATCCTGGATTACATGTTCATCCCATGTTAAAAAATCATTTGTTGTACGAAGCGTCTCATCTGAATGCCAGTCTCAAAATAGACTGTCAGTCTCAAAATACACTATTTAGAGCTCCAAACCAAGCTATGATCTTCCGCAAATATGATGCGATGCTGACAGTAACATTAACTACGGTAAAAGATGTTGTTGACACTTAATCAGGTCACATGCTTGATAAGGAGTTAGATCGCTCGATGTAGGGCCTAACCGATTTTGGGATCGGCCGACGCTTAGGGGATGTCCACACCTGGACCTTGTGCCTCCAACGATGAGCGTAATACGCAAGACACGTCGCCGGAGGAGCCTCGCCGGGAGCGCGATACGCAAGACACGCCGGCGAGGTCTCTTGAGACCCAAAACCCCACACGCCCGGGAGGGACCCCGTCAGGGCGTGCGGTGGCTGTGGGCTGCTTTAGCCGGCCTGACTGCTCTAGAGCGTCGTCATCGTCGATCCTCCAGCCATGTAGCACCAACGAAGAACGAGAAGAGGTAGATTGGGAAAAGAGGGTAAAAAGAGGTAGTAGATTGATTTGTTGTGTTTTTGTGTCGATTGGATAGATGGGAACTCAATCGGCCATGATCCTCTCATATATATAGAGGGGGTGGTCTTATCCCAGTAGAAAACTCTCCAAGACTTATTTTCCAAGTTTTCCACGAGTTTGGAATAGTTTGGATCGGAATCCAAAAGGTCAGATCCGAACAGGTTTTTTAATTAGGTCTGCCGGAAGTTCTGACATCCACCGGAACTTCCGGGAGTCGGAACTTCTGACCTTTGTCGGAACTCCCGACGTGGGGATAACCCCGGGCATCCGAGCAGGTTTTTTCAGGTTTCCCCGAAGTTCTGACACCTATCGCGCCCTGATATCCATCCTATTAGGAACCGATATCGACGCCGACGAGGTTGTGGAAATAGCAACTTCGAGGCCCTCAGGAGCGCACTGAGCAACTCCTCTTCATGATCAGGTTGAGTGGCACATAGTATTCCAATTATTATCCCAACATCGAACTAGTAGATGGAACTAAATTAATACAATTATTTACAAGTTAACCAGACTTTCTATTACAAATTTTACATCCCGCTCCATCTAGTGGACGCAATCTCTGCTCCACTAGGGTTCAGTCGCTCCATCAAGGAATCCAGAGTTAACTTATACCACGCTTGGAGTTCACACCCATTCCAAGTGCTACTATGCAGCGGCGGTCGAGCTATTGCTCAACACAGTCTACGGCGTACCTGTAAAACAACTTAACGGCTGCACCGTGAGTACATTGCATACTCACATAACTTAATTCTAACATATATTATTTGGGGATGCATAAGGTGATTATTAGGCGTTTGTATGAGTGCGTAAAGCAATGATGTTCATTAAGAAGTATGGCATGCCATGCTCGACATAGAAGTAAAGATATTCATTATTATAACAAAGTGCTCATAGTCCATTGTTCATGCTACCATGGTATAGAAAGAATGAACAACCGAATAGTTTCGTCCCGAAGGACTCCAGGCTTTCAAGACTCTACAGAGGTGTACAACTGTACCCACACGGAAGTCAGGACTGACCACCATACATGTGCCCGGGTAAGGGTTGCCTCACGCCTTTCAACCTTTCCCTAATCTGGCCCAAGTGTCACACGAAAGGTTTGAGCGGTTGCCCGGTCAATGTCCTAGATATTCCCGACCGATGCTACCCCCCTTGCCAGTTTCACGGATAAACAGGTCACAGCTAGTTACTTAGCTTGTCGATCCCATCTGCGACATGTGGTTTGTATGGGTGATTACTCGGACTTACGTATCCCAATACACGATCCTTACTGCTCCACGAGCTACGTCGTCTGAGATCCCACACTCACGATGACCTACCCCTCACATGAGCAAGATATCCAAGCTATCATCAAGATTATCTTATTAGGGATATTAGTCCTTAGCCAGATTAGCTAGGTAAGTCAAGTTGTACCCTCATTGGTTTTAGTAGTTAATTATCCAGATGTAACATCCTACATGCGTGAGTATGAGTTTCCTTCTCATGCTCGACTTCTACCGTTGCCCAAGCAACTAAGCATTAAGCGTTTCCATTCCCGTTGTTTAGATGAGAGGCTTCTACAGATTATTAAGCTACTCTAGGTGTAGTATAAGAATGATCATTATCCAAGACTACATGGGATGTATGACTCATAATGCAACTTGATAAGTATCCAAAGTAGGGTTTATAATAGTGGGGTGCCTGCCTGATAGTGCTGCCGATCCTGACGACTCGCACACGATCCTCACGAAAACGATACATCCAAGCCTGAAAGGATAGATTCCAAGGGTTGGAGACGATCGTGCGATAGATAAGGAAACTAGGAATTATACTTAGGATTTAGAGAGAGGCATCTATTGTGATGTGACCCTATTGCTGCTTTACTAGCTATGGGTGTGAACTAATGGTGGCGACCCTTTGAGTGAACTTACTATCTAACCTCACCCTCTCTGTGATAGTCGGACACTCCGTCCTACTGACAGACACTCCGCTGTACCGGGTGCCAAGGTGGGTTATCTATGGTTGGGCTCTATACTAATTGGTGGATGCTCCGTGGGAATAACGGAGACTCTGATGGGAACTAGGTGCTCTCGGGTTTTCAAGTTATTGGTTCGATATAATTCATCAGACACTCCGTCGAGGTGACGAACGCTCTATTCTCACTCAGCGAGAGACTTAGACTGTTGGCGACTATACTTCAAGTTTGGAGGACACTCTGGTGACATAACCTATGCTCTTGGGTTCTTGGGTGAGGGCTTGGGGATTCATATCTAGATCTCGGGTAAAGGCATCCATGCATGTGCTGGGTATTTCTATGGTAACTTAGGTGACTTAGCTAGGCTCAATGTAGCTAGGTTAACTAGTGTAACTAGTGATTCCTTGACCAAGAGAAATCCTAGAGATAAAGAGAGATTGAGGGATAGCATGCTTGATTCTTACTCTTGGGGTACTTTTTCATCAAGCCATCCTCATGATCCATCCATGCAAGAGAGAACACTTAGATTAGGGTTGGAGGATTGATCTCAAGATAAAGAGAAGAGCGAGCTCTTGAGCTAACCATGAGATGAGAGGTTGTTGAAGCTCAAGTGCTTGACCTAGGGCTGATCTTGTTGCCTTCTAGCATCTTGATTCTCTTCTCCATCTTCTTCTTCTTCTCTTTCTTCTTCTTCTCTTTCTCTCTCTAGTTCATCCTTTCCCTCTCCTTGTTCTTCCTTCTAGAGAGAGAGAGTGTGTGAGAGAAATGAGGAGAGGATGAGTGAAGCTGAGGATCTAGGGTTGGAAAATATCTTCCACTCGTGCTGACTTGTGGGCCCTGTCCCATAATGAATAACAACTCACTTCCCATTTCATCTGCTGTCTCTGCATCCTTATCGGACGATCCGATACATGTGATAGATTGTCTGGTAGTCTCTAGATTTGCTTAACCAAGCTTAGAAACCTGATCTCATAGCTCTTGAATCCAATTTAAAGCTTAGGGTGACCTACTTGAGATCATTAGGGAATTCCATTTAACAAGAACTTGGGCGACCAAAATGTGAGTTTATAGTGTATGGTAACTTGGGTCGTTACAACTCCCCCACTTGAATTCAAGCTCGTCCCCGAGCTTGTCAAGGGGTTGCTCGAAAGCTTCCATGAAATCTTTTCTCCAAAATTCCTTTCTTTCATTTTTGGTAGGTTTCGACCCTTGGGGCTTTCGATGTTTTACTCGATCTAATGGATGATCCGGTCATTGTTACGGATTGTCCGGTGCACTGCTGAATTTAACTCCAATTGTCGGGTTTAGTGACTTGGCGGATGCTCTGCCATTCTCTTAGGCTATCCGATAGGTTTTGGCTATATGTATGGGTCGACAGTCCTTGGACAAGTCCTTTTCTTTTCTCCACCCGTCGGTCCCCCACGCACACGCGCCCGCGCCGCCACCCACTCCGTGACAACAACTGTTGGATGCTTCCTCGTCGATTCCCTTGGTCACGTGCGCACCCAAGTGCCTTTCCAAATATGGGGTACCGAGTGAGTTCCTTCCCCTTTTGTCTTTCCTCATTTCGTCATGAATGAAAACTAGGATTTGTCCAATCTAGGCAATGGCTAGGGCTTTTCCAAATACTTCTTGGGGATCTTGTAGAGCATGCTTAGGAGTACTTCTATGCAAATTTGTAACCGTTGACATTGGTTAAATCTTTGGATTTATCGATTGAGCATTGATAGGCCACTGTGTCATCAAGATCTCATCGGATGATCCGTGACTACGTCGGGTGCTTCTGCCATTCTTGAGGGACTTAGTAGATTTTCTTTGTTGGATTCATTCTGCTAATTGGAATGATGGATGGTCCGTGAACTTTGCGGTTACTCCATCGATCAGTCTGTAGCTGGTGAATGCTCTATGTCAAGAATTGTATGCTGTCGGATGGTTTCGATGTCCTGACAGAAAACTCCGATAGTGTTTGAGTACCCTTTGCTACATTTGTTTCTATTCTCGGTTATGCTGACGGATGGTCCGTGTGCTCGATGGACGCTCTGTCAGTATCTATCTTGTACTAACTTAGTTTACTTTGAATTATCCTATTGTTTCAACACTATAGGTGCCCTGCATATGTAGTAATGAGTTTGAATACTGTCTATAGGTGAACATTGTCACTGGTTCTTATGTTCGTGTTTGCACTACTCCAATTTCTCTAATGTTATTCCCTTTATGTGATATTCTTGTTTGTTTGTTCTTATCCAAGTCTTTACCAACTCTCGTTGTTTCCTTTCGCTGCAGGTGTTCGATTCTTCATCTTTGTGGTGATGGTCAAGAGAAAAAGAGGCCAAGGAGAGAGATTAGCAGTGGCCGATGTCCTGTCCCTGATGGTGATGATCCTATATACAGTGACTACGATATTGAGGAGGATATGGGGAGCAAGAAAGCAGTTCCACATGTGAGGAGGTCCAAAAATGCCTCAAATGCTCCGGTCAACCATCAACCATCTCCACGCAAACATCATCGTGAATCATTACCTTCGTCGCCATCTTTGACCTCAACACCATAGCCTTCGTCTTCTTCTAGAGGTGATGGTGGTGATGATGATGACAGCGATGGGATAAGGAAGAGGAGGAGGGAAATGAGGTGGAGGGAGAGGAGGTAGAGTCTGCTGATGAGGGGTTAGAGTACAACTCGAGAGTGGTTGTGTACCCTATTGATGTGACGAGTGCACCTAGAAATTGGAAGAATTGGAGAGAAGATCATTTCAGGGATTTCCATGAAGCTTGTGACTTGAAGTAGTTCAGTCAGCCGCAGACTTCTCCATATTCAAATTTCCACACTCAGGATCAGTATGATCTTTTCTGGGGTAGATTCGAGCAAGCCTCAATGTTTACCAACCAGAAGTGGATTAGGTGGGATAGCATGAGCAAGCAAGCTATTCTTCAGGGGCTGCTATCCAAAATTGAAAATGTTCGGTTGAAGAACATCATGAAGTTCCACCATAATTGGAATGAAGCTGTGGTCCGATAGTTCTACGCCACTCTTGAAGTGAACCATGAGAAAGAAACTATCAAGTGGATGATCCGATACATGTGACTGATTGTCCAGTAGTGTCGGGGACCAAATACCAGGGTACCCAAAGAGGAGGAGCTAATAACCATCAAACATTGATGCTTTCGAATAGACAAGAACACAACTACACTTCTTGCCCAAATGACTGAAGGTTGGGTCTGCCTCGCCCGACCCCCGAGGGCTGGACTCCACCTCACCCAATGTCTAGGGGCAGACTCTGCCTTGCTCAATGTCTGAGGGCAGGCTCTGCCTCGACCCAACGATCGAGGGCAGGCTCCACCTCACCCGACGTCTGAGGGCTGCCCAACGTCTCGAGGAAGGCTCTGCCTCACCCGATGTCTCAGAGCAGGCTCTACCTTGCCCGATGTCCAAGGGCTGGCTCCGCCTCGCCCGACGTCCTAGGACAGGCTCCACCTCGCCCGACGTCCCGGGGTAGGCTACGCCTCGCCCAACGTTTGCACCTTACTCCTTCATAATGATGAGCATAGGGTAAGATAGGACACTTAGGTCAACCATAGTACCGAGGACCATACCCTACGTGCCTGTAGGAAAGTACTGTCAGGATATGACGGGATGGGCACTTTAAGCCCTTCTAGGCATGACAGGGCCCGAACAGTGTTGTAGGCGTGGACTTTTGTCTTACAGTGTTGTGGGCGCCGCCATCAGCCCTCGGACGTGGATCCTAACATAAGCATACGACAACCACTACAATCCAGGAGGGAACTCATATCACCTACAGTAATGGACATATGGTCACTACCCCGTCTGCTCCCCATAGGGTCATGGCTCGGCACCCTGGCATGCCGCACCGTCTATCGGAGTAGGATGGGACATGACCACTTGTTGAATGAGGCTAGTGCATGGTCCTATCAGGATCAGCGAACGTGCTATCTCTGGCACCGTCTGTCATGTCAGTAGGGCAGGCTTAGGAGAAAAGGAAGACCCAGCACCTTCGAAGAACATGCTCTACCTCTGATTTTTTCCTCTTTCTCCCATCTATAACCCCTGCTCCCCCTTGGTCTATAAAAGAGAGGGCAAGGCACCTCACTAAAAGGACAGATCAATCCAACACACAATGCATCACATAACACACAGCTGAGCAGCAACCGAGCTCTTGGCATCCTCTCAACCTTTCCATCAGAGACTTGGGACGTATCCCTCTCTCGACCGTTTGTACCCCCTACTACGAACCTTTTTCAGTGCTAATAACACGAGCAACAGCAAACTGGACATAGGGACATTATGCCTGAACCAGTATAAACCTTGTGTCCTTTAGCACACCATCCGGACCTAACGCGCAACAAATATAAATTTACTAGTTGGTGTTTATTCAAAACACCGATAGTTGGCACGCTAGGTATGGGACCTTTGCGTGTTTCGACGTTAAACATTAGGCCATGGATGGCTAGCCACGATATCAGCTGGGTCCTAGGCGCACATGTGCGTTTCAAGAGCCTAGACTTCATCGTCATGGTGGGAGGAGAGTTGGCATTGGCTCACGCCGCCATCCAATCTTTCCCCTCCATCGGCCTGAACCATGAGAGTCTTGAGCGCCAGCTCGGTGTCTTCCTTGGACCCCAACAGTCCAGGGAGGACCATCATCATGGTGGGAGGAGAGTTGGCATTGGCTAGCCATGACATGGTGCGGTTTTCTGGAGGAGGGTCCCTCTCTCTGGAACACCACATACGGAGCGCCTCGACAGCGTTTCCATTCGGTCTCTGCAATGCTACGGTGACCGTTAGCCACCTTGTGGCACGACGCATGGTCCTGCCACCTGCGAACAATGAGTTCATGGGGGTGATCGAACACATCATGGAATCTCTCCACAACCTCCTCATAGAGGAGCCGGGGTCATCCTCTAGCTCTGACTCCAGCAGGGGGAGCCATCACCCCTCCTGGGAATGCTTTATGATGGGTACCCCCGAGGGACACATCGAAAGCATCCCCATGGAGGAGGCTACCCCGATGATGAAACCAAAGGGGAGACAATAGCCCCACCTCGCATGGGGGTGGAGCAACTGAAAGCCCGACAGCGGGAGATCGAGGAAGCATGACTCCTGCTTGTGCAGGAATGCGCGGAGCTCGATCGGGAGATCGAGTGCCGCAGAGACGGTGGGTGCGCACGCGCCATGGCCTGTGATGTAAATTGAAGGATCATCACCGATGATGAAGCCCTTTCTCGCTTCGCCCGGGTGAGCCAGAACATCACCGCCATGATGGCCTTGCTCCATGGCCTTCTAGAGGCTGTGACGCCTGAGGATCATCAGGCCCACCGCAAGATTCGCACGCTACTCAAGCGTGCGGCTGCGCAACAGGCAGAGAGCTCGTTGTCTCAGCGATGTGAGCTCAACACCAGCCAGCGCACGCCCTCGGTGTGCCCCGCTAAGGACGCGTCAGTCCACCAGGCACCACAAGGCGACAGGCAGCACGCCACAGTCCTAGTACATCAGCACCTCGGCCACAACCATGACGCACGTAGCACTCTCGACGCCGTAGACATACCTACAGTGACCTGAGAGAAGGAGCCCACTGTGGCTATCATCCTCATCGTGGCAGACACTACGACAGCGGCGAGGACCGAAGCCCAAGCCCTAGCTTGTCGGGCCCTCAGGTTTTTGGCCGGCACATCCTCAACACTACCTTCCCGCCAAGGTACCAGCCACCAACCAATATCCCAAAGTACTCTAGGGAAACAAACCTTGGATTATGGCTCAAAGACTATCAGCTTGCCTGCCAAGCCGGTGGTGTAGATAATGATGACTTTATTATCCGCAACCTTCCACTGTTCTTAGCCGATTCAGCACGAGTGTGGTTGGAACACCTGCCGTCCAACGTGATCCAGAGTTGGGTGGATCTAAAGGAGATCTTTATGGGGAACTTCCAGGGCACATACAAGCACCCTGGGAACCCATGGGACCTCAAGAACTGCCATAAGAAGGCCGGTGAGACCCTCCATGGGTACATCTGACGCTTCTCCCGGCAATGCAACGAGCTCCCAAACATCGCCGACACCGACATTATAGGAGCCTTCATGTCTAGGACTACCTATGAGTCTTTGGTTCATAAGATGGGATGCAAGGGCCCGCAAACCACCAAGGAACTCCTAGACATCGCCACCAGCCATGCCTCAGGAGAAGGGGTGATCAGAGTGATCTTCGATCGTCTTGATGGCAAGGCAAGGCGGGATGAGGGCGCCGGTGAAGGCACCTCCAATCGTTCTGCCAAAAGGAAGAAGAAGAAGCAACAACGTAAGGACTCGCTCGTGGCCGCTGCTGACCGTAAGGGTGGTTGGAAGCCCACGGAGGGCACTCTGAACCACTTTAAAAAACTACTCGAGGGGCCATGCCCGAACCATACCTTCCTGGTTAAGCATCTGCTCAAGGACTACATCAAAGGGGAGTACGGAAAGGACCCTGCCCCCACCACAGACGATGCCGAGGAGAAGGATGATGGCTTTCCAACATCGGGCAGCTGCCTTATGATCTTTGGAGGATCAGTGGCCTATGATTCCAAACGTCATCAGAAGGTCGCACGACGCAGGTCTACATAGCCGAACCGGCCACACCTCCCTTTCTCTGGTGGTCAGAGTCTACCATAACCATCGATCGAACCGACCATCCGAACAGCGTCCCACATCCGGGGAGATATCCACTCGTGGTCGACCCGATCGTCGGCCCAAAATGGCTCACCAAAGTACTGATGGATGGAGGCAGCGGCCTCAACATCAATAAAATGGGCGTCGACCGAACACGTCTCCACCCAACCCGAGCGCCTTTCCATGGCATCAGGCCTAGGAAGCAGGCCATGCCACTTGGGCAGATCGATCTGCCCGTTACCTTCAGGGACTAGTTCAATTATTGGTTTGAAACCCTCACCTTCGAGGTGGTTGGGTTCCCCGAAACCTTCCAGGCCATCCTAGGACGTCCATGCTACGCAAAGTTCATGGTCGTCCCCAACTATACATACCTCAAGCTAAAAATGTTGGGCCCCCGCGGGGTCATCTCCGTCGGCATCTCCTTCCAGCGCGCCTATGAGTGCGAGGTTGAGTGCTGCGGTCACGCCGCAGCGTTCGTCGCCTCCGGGGAGCTCGTCGCCCTCAAGGAGGAGGTCACCGAAGAAGTGCTCGATGCCAAGAAGTCGACTGGGTCATTCGAGTAGGTAGAGGGCTCTAAAGAAGTCCCAGGAGCACCAAGGGTAAAACGGTGCGCATTGGTACCACGCTTTCCTCCGAATAGGAAGGCACGCTCGTCGACTTCCTCCGCGCTAACAGAGACATCTTTGTGTGGAAACCCTCGGTTATGCCAGGCACCCCGAGGGAAGTCACCGAACATACCTTGAAGATCCACTCAGGCTCCAAGCTAGTGAAGCAACGCCTGCGTCGCTTCAACGAGGAGAAACGCAGGGCCATCGGTGAAGAGATAGTAAAACTTTCGGTAGCCGGGTTTATCAAGGAAGTATACCACCCAGAGTGGTTAGCCAATCCTGTTCTTGTGCGAAAGAAGAGCAGGAAATGGAGGATGTGTGTTGACTATACGGGTCTCAACCAGGCGTGCCCAAAGGATCTATTTCCTTTGTCGTGCTAGACCAAATAGTCGACTCTACCTTGGGGTGCAAAACCCTCTGCTTCCTTGATGCGTACTCTGGGTACCATCAAATCGCAATGAAAGAATCTGATCAGCTCGTGACATCTTTCATCACCCCCTTCGGATCGTTCTGCTATATCTCAATGTCGTTCGGTCTGAAGAATGCTGGGGCTACATACCAGTGCTGTATGCTCAAATGCTTTGGGGACCTCATTGGGCGGACCATTAAGGCCTACGTTGACGACATCATGGTCAAGTCCAAATAGGCTAACCACCTCGTTGCTGATCTTGAGCAGACCTTTGCAAAACTTCGAGCGAATGACATCAAACTCAATCTTGAGAAGTGTGTTTTTGGGGTCTCGAGGGGTATGCTGCTTGGTTTCATCGTCTCCAAGCATGGCATCGAAGCCAACCCAGAGAAGATCTCAGCCATCACAAGGATGAGCCCGATTTAGAACATAAAGGGGGTTCAGCGAGTTATAGGGTGCCTCGCCTCACTCAGCCGATTCATCTCATGCCTCAGCAAATGAGGTTTCCCCCTTTATCGACTCTTGAAGAAAGCCGACCGCTTCGAATGGACATCCAAGGCCCAGGAAGCACTTGACACGGTCAAACTGCTTCTGACAAAGGCCCCGATCTTGGTTCCTCCAACCAATAGAGAATCCCTCCTGCTCCACATCGCAGCCACCACACAAGTGGTCAGCGTCGCCCTGGTAGTGGAGCGGGAAGAAGAGGGGCATGCCCTCAAGGTGCAGTGCCCTGTGTACTTCATCAGCAAGGTACTATCCGACTCTAAGACCTGCTACTCCCAAATCTAGATGCTCCTGTAAGCCGTCCTCATCACCAAGAGGAAGCTATGTCACTACTTCGAGTCACATCCAGCGATGGTCGTGACGTCGTTCCCCCTCGGTGAGGTCGTCCAAAGCCAAGACGCCACAGGAAGAACCACAAAGTGGGCACTCGAGTTGATGGATCAGGACATCACGTATGCCTCCGGAACAGCGATCAAGTCCTAGGTGTTGGCTAACTTCATCGCTGAATGGACTGAGGTCCAAATGCCACCGGCGGTCGTTGATCAAGAGTACTAGATGATGTACTTTGATGGATCACTGATGAAGAAGGGCGCCGATGTGGGGCTGGTCTTCGTATTGCCCCTCGGGGTACGCATGAGGTACATGGTCCGTCTCCATTTCCTCTCATCCAATAATGTGGCTAAGTATGAAGCGCTCATCAATGGCCTATGCATTGCTATCGAGTTGGGCATCCGACGCCTCGACATCGGAGGCAACTCCCAACTGGTCATCAACCAAGTCATGAAGGAGTCAAGCTGTCATGATGCCAAGATGGTTGCGTACTGCCAAGAAGTTCGATGGCTGGAGGACAGATTCGACGGCCTCAAACTCAATCACATCCTAAGGCGCCTCAACGAGGCGGCCGACGCGCTTGCGAAGGCAGCATCCGGCCGAGAGCCAGTGCCAATAGGTGTCTTCGCCAGCGACCAACATAAGCCCTCGATGTGCTACGAAGGGTTAGAGCAAGCCAACGATGGTCTGTCCAATCTAGCCTCGGGGGCTAACCAACCGACGACTCCATCCAGCCCCGAGGCCCCTCTGGTAGACTAGAGAACACTCTATCTCAACTACCTCCTCTGTGACACATTGCCAATGGACAAGATGGAAGCTTGATGGCTCGCAAGTCGTGCCAAGTCCTTCGTTGTTGTAGAGGGCAAACTCTACAAACGAAGCCATATCGGGATCCTGCAGCTCTGCATCCCCATCGAACAGGGAAAGCATTTGCTGGGCGATATCCATGGAGGGGTCTATGGTCACCGTGCTGTGCCTAGAACCCTGGTTAGAAACACATTCTGATAGGGCTTCTACTGGCCCACTGTAGTAGCCGATGCTGAACAGATCGTGCGCACCTGTGAAGGGTGTCAGTACTACGCTCGGCAAACTCACCTCCTAGCCTAGGCACTCTAGATGATCCTCATCACATGGCCCTTCGTGGTCTAGGAGCTCGATCTGGTTGGGCCTCTCAAGAAGGCACTCGGAGGATCCACCCACTTGCTTATCACCATAGACAAGTTCACAACATGGATAGAAGCTCGACCGATCTCCACGATCAAGTCTGAGCAAGCCATACTATTCTTCCTCGACATCATCCATCGTTTTGGAGTACCAAACTCCATCATTACAGACAACGACACATAGTTCACCAGCAAGAAGTTCCTTTGATTCTATGATGAAAACCACATCCAGGTCAATTGGGCCATCGTCACGCACCCCCGAACAAATGGGCAGGTCGAGCGTGCAAACGGCATGCTCCTACAGGGCCTCAAGCCTAGGATCTTCAACCGGTTGAACAAATTTGGCGCACGCTAGGTCGCCGAGCTCTCCGTGGTGCTCTAGAGCCTAAGGACAACCCCTAGTCGAGCCACAGGCTACATGCCTTTCTTCATGGTCTATGGTTCCAAGGCCATCCTCCCAACCGACCTCGACTTTGGAGCACCAAGGATTAGGGCATACGACGAACAGGGAGCCAAGGCATCCCACGAAGACGCCATGGACCAGCTAGACGAAGCTCGTGACGTCGCCCACCTCCGCTCGCCCAAGTACCAGCAGGCGTTGTGATGGTACCATAGCCGATGGGTGCGGGACCGAGCCTTCAACGTCGGGGACCTGGTTCTTCACCTCATGCAGAGCAACAAGGACCACCACAAGCTCTCCCTACCCTAGGAGGGGCCATATGTCGTCGCAAAAGTACTCTGGCCAGGCACCTACAAGTTGAAAACCATCGACGGTGAGGTCTTCACCAACGCCTGGAACATTGAGCAGCTACGTCGTTTTTACCCCTAAATAAATACATACTTTCTCTTATCAGTTTTGTCATCAAAATCCCTGATCTTTCATGACATCCGACCCCTACAAATGCACGAGGACGGACCTCACTCAGGGGCTGGTATGAGTATGTTTATCCTACAAACATTCTCTATGTTTTCCTTATTTTCTTATGGTAAGTCCTAGGGCTAGGATTTTGGGAACAAACTCAGAGTATAACTGGTAGGACTGCGGGAAACCCACGCCCCAGCGGCTACGGTCTCCTTGCTCACTAGTGTGATCAGAATTGCTCGCCCGCACTTCAAGCTTTTTGTGACCTTAACTACGGGAAGGGTAGGAAGGCACTGAACCTCTTTTATAAAAAGAGGGAGAAGAGCTGAAAAGCTGTTTGCTGTAATGAGATTTGAGAACTTGTTCATTTCTTCACAAATTCATCGCTTACAAAGTGATTCCATCACGAAAAGGGACTGATGTATTCATGAATACAAAAAACTATTCACATGGGGGCTCCCCCACAAACTAAATGATTACATTTTCTAACCAGTTCTACTCTAAGTACTACCACGGCCACCGTGCCACGTTCTCCATCGGCAACGTCCTACCGCTCCGCGGGATCCCTGAGGGCGCCATCATCTACAATGCCGAGCACCACGTCAGTAACCATGGTGTCTTCGCTAGGACATCCAGGGACTATGCCATCGTGATCAGCCGCAACCTTGATAACGGCACCTAGACGGGGGGCGCTGCCTGTCGAGGTACGGTCGCCATGGTTGATGGATGTCTCTAACATCTCATCAAACTTCATGAACTGGCCGATCTGAGTGGCTACAAGGGCAAAACCCCCCATCGGCGTGGTCCTGGGAGGCTTCCCCATCGACGAGGCTCGCCCAGAGAAGATTCGCCGGAAGAGGCCCACGTACAGCTCCATCCCGACGAAGGCCTCGCGGATGACGACAAGGCTGACGATGCGTAGCACCCTCCAGTGCGCCTCCTCCTTTGGCGGAAGCGGCTCCTTCTCGGCGAAGGTGGCCAACACCATCTCATCTATGTTGGATGGCCTCCAGCTTGACATTGTGCTCCAGATTCACGAACAGATCTGTGAGTTCTCCCCTCCCTCGCATTACCCTCTCTCACTTAGGAATTGCCGCGATGCACAAACACACTCGGCGAGAAGGAAGAAGGAGGAGAGGCAGCAGCTCAAGAATAGGTGGAGGAATGGGATGAGAACCCTCTCCCTTCCCTTATTTAAGGAGGAGACACAGCAGTTGGAGAAAGGCGAACAATTGGGGCGAAAAACCCTCTCCCTTCCCCTATTCAATGTAGGTGAGAATTCAATGCTGATGGGAATTTGAAGGGACGCGTCTTGACCGATGGGACGTGCTTTGCTCAACAAGATGGCACCTGGTCAAATAGGATGTGGCCTAGGCATGGCCCACCACTACCGCACGTAGGCGGTTCTCTACTTCCCTAGGCAGGACCTGGAGGGACCCAACAACGGAACCTCCATCAAGGGGAGACCAATGGACCCCCTGGGTCAATCGGACGGCCTAGGTGAATGCCAAATGAACGGTCATCAAAAGATAAGCACCCTTATTTACTTACTTTACGTGTCAATTTTACTACCGAGCCTCCGACCCCAGCAACAGCAGGGGTTCGGACATTGCTCGGGGGCTGCCAAGAGTATCTACTCGTTTAGACATTCTCTTCACCCGACCCCTCCTTACATTTGAAAATCAGAAGCATGGTGTGCAGGTGTAAACTTTGAATAAAACTAGATGAAACCGCTAGACCCTATGCCCCAACGGCTATGTCGTTTTTGTTCACCAGCGTAATCAAATTATTTGTCCCCGTACCCCAAGCTTTGGCATCCGCCTTCTCGAAAGGGGGTTCGGAGGGGTCTGCCTTCAGAATCTCCTTCAGGGAGAAGTTGTCAGGTCGCCCAAATCGATTGAACGGCTCGGATCGCTTCCTACAGGCAGAAACGAAAAATCGCGATGCTCGTGCAGGTTACACCGGCCCCGTCGCAAACGTTGGACCCGAACCCCACATGGACATGTCCAGTAAGAGCTTCCTATCACTCATGCTACCAAGGTAACATCACTGACCCTCACTTTTGTTTCCATTATATTGTGCATTCAACCCATATATCCAAGCGTTGCATATGCAATCGTTGCATCTCAACGCTTCGTGTCGCATCACAAAGCGATAGTCGCCTTATTCGATATGAGCAACAACTGACCAAGGTTCAAAGGCTGGCCCATAAAGGGCTCGAGGCTATCTCATGTCGAACAGAGCTAGGGGAGAAAAACTGAGATGAGCCCCAGCGGCCTTGCCCGACCCCGCTCAGAAACGGACAGGGACATCTCGACCTTTCTCATTCGATTCTAACCTCGAGCCAAACCCATAGAATCTCCGTCAAGGAGAGGCCAACGGGCCACCTGAGCCTATTGAATGGCTTGGGCATCTGCTGGGAGATGGGATAAGAAGTAGTAGAATGCCACATGAGGGCTCTGCCGACCCCGTCAACGAATGACGGACTCGTATTCCACACGAATGTGCCCGTTAGCGAGATCATCGAGCGCGACACTCGAGCCGTCGAGGCAAGTGTCGTTAGCTCAGCCCCTTCGGTTATGGAAACCGAGGATGGGCTGATGCGTTAAACACGGCCAACCCCTATCAGACCTCAAGGGGCTCGGGGGCTCGAGCCACCCGATCCTAGATCAAGAGACCGAGGTTCAAAGGCTAGCCCACGAAGGGTCTGAGGCCACCTCGCATCAAATAAGAGCTAGAGGAGAAAACACAGATGAGCCTCAGCGGTCTTCGCCTAACCCGCATAGAGGCGGATAGAGTTATCTCAACCTTCTAGTTCAATCCAGCCTCTA